>NC_045550.1:56900913-57500913 GCF_009769535.1 Thamnophis elegans
CAATCTCTGGCAGCAATCCAGCCTGCCAAGTTTGTTTCTCTTTAGTCAAACGTTGACTTCTGCAAAAAGGGCGTGGCACAAGCAGTCTCTTCTATAGTCTGGGAGAGGAGCTTAATGACCATCAGCTGAGCGTAATTACCTCCTGTAATTACGTAGTTGTTCTTGACGCCGAGTAGCCCTTCGATGGCGTGCATCTCGGAACAACTCACAGGTGGTTTCTGGATTACTCTCTCTTGTCTCCTCCCCACTGATCCAAGGCTCAGGCGCCACCTGGTGGCCAACCAGTCTCTCTGCACTCTGCTTGGAGTCGTAACCCTGTCCAGGGTCCTCCACATCCTCCAGGGCTGACTCATAAGACCCCTCGCTGTCGGAGTCTGGTGGCAGCTCCAACGGCTCCTGCTGGGCCACAACACATATGCATATACATATACATATACATATACATATACATATACATATACATATACATATACATATACATAGAGAGAGGGGAGGAGGGAGAGAGAGAATAGAATAGAATTCTTTATTGGCCAGGTGTGATTGGACACACAAGGAATTTGCCTCTGGTGCATAAGCTCTCAGTATACATACAAACAGCAAAGTAATATAATCATCAAATAATAATAGTAGAAGGTAAAAAGAAAGATAAGAATGTTAATAGTAATAAAGTCCTATTATGTGGGTAAATATATTTAGACATAAGGCAGTGCTGTGCTCTGTGTGTGTGTGTGTAGTTTATGTAAAAGGATAAACAATGAACATAGACATAAATCATGCATAACACAACATTTATCTATAGCAAAGTCCATTAAAACTTTATGAGCACTGAACAACAGGATAAGGTATAACTTTTATAAATGATATTTTAAGGCCCTTGGCCACTTTGATGGGTGATTTGTCACACAAAAGCAGCCCTACAGATACTCCTGTAATTGTTGACTTTGTTAGTATAAGAACTGCTTTCTAGGCTAATAAAGATTCAAGGGACTGTTATGTAAACAGTTCTTTGCAGACTTCCCGTATCAGTTAAACAAGCCACCTTTCTCCTGGGTTCACTGGTTCACATGGAGAATCAGAAAGCTAGATATCAGGAGTTATATTACATTTAGGGGATAGGCTTGTAGATTCAAAGAGTTGTGTTTCTACAGTTGTGTTCCCCTCTCCTTTTCTGAAAGTAGTATAGGTAGTATAGCTGTAATTGAAACCAGAATTTCTGTTGCTAAGGAGGGTGGTTGTTCAGTGAAACATGGTTGTTTAAAGAATACAACTTTATTCTGTGCTACCTCTAAACAAGAATCTGAACCACTAACAGTCAAGGCAAATTGGCGGTAAATAAGAATCAACAGAATTCAAGAAGAACTGGATTTAGATCTTTTGTGGGCATGAAGAGATTCCAAACTTGCAATGCCCTTGGGCTCATCGTGGTAATCTCCTAAAGTTACACCCTTTTTATGTCATTTTACCATGGTTGTTAAAAGAATCACTGCAGTTGTTAAGTGAGTCACACAATCTTTAAGGGAATCTGGCTTCCACCATTGACTTTGCTTGTCAGAAGCTGATTGGGAAGTGCATGCTTTTCACCAAGGACTCAAATTCTGATTGCTTGACTGTGAGGATGCTATGACAGTTGTAAGTACAAGGATCCCCAAGTCATTTTTTTTCTCTGTTTGTAACTTTAAATGGTTACTAAATGAATGGTTGTAAGTCAAGGAGTACCTTTACTGGGCAACTTCTGCTTGTCAGGTTAAGAATTGTCCTTTGGAGCTGCATAGGTTTGTATGAAATTGTATGAAATTTCTAGGAAGATCTATTCACAGATTTGAACTCACTGCTGATGATATTCTACTACTTTTATGGTTCCAGGCTGTAATGGGCTGAAAATTGGAAAATAATATGAACTCAAGACAAGATGACTCTCAACTCATGAGCTGGACTTCAGAACTTGGAAGCCCTACCATAAGATATAACTTTATAGTTTATAGTTTGGGGTCCTTTTGAATCCAATACTGATGCTAGATAGCCATATAAAATCCCTCACCAAGAGGGCTTTTATCTCTTTCAGTGTTGGCATTATTTACTGCATTAATTAGTTATTTTATATCAACCCTGTATTTTATGTCTGTCACACTTTTAATACTGCTTTAGTTGTGTCTTTGTAAGGTTCCTGGAGCCATTAACGAGATATAGGTCAAACATGTTTTTTTCTAAAAAAAGAACCATACAATAATAAAAGGCTAGAGAAAACCTTGAAATGTAAAGGCAGACAGAATATTGATAAGATGCTGCAGTTTAAATAAATTGTGGCCCACATTTCTGTGAGAGGCAGAAGAATAAGCCTACCTACTTGCAATTTGTTTTTTCTTCTTTTTTGTGTAGTTTGCAACACTGTTTTTATCATCAAAACCAACAATCTTTTTATATAGAAGTAGATTTCTGAATTTAGTAGTAACAACTGAGTACTGGTTACAACTATTTGTTTAGCCCCTGTTCGAAGTTACAATGGCACTAAATAGCAATAGCAATAGCAATAGCAGTTCGACTTATATATCGCTTCATAGGGCTTTCAGCCCTCTCTAAGCGGTTTACAGAGTCAACATATCGCCCCCACAGTCTGGGTCCTCATTTTACCCACCTCGGAAGGATGGAAGGCTGAGTCAACCTTTGAGCCGGTGAGATTTGAACCACCGAACTGCAGTTAGCAGTCAGCTGAAGTGGCCTGCAGTACTGCACTCTAACTACTGCGCCACCTCGGCTCTAAAAAAAATGGCTTACAGCCTGTCCTCATACTTACAACCAGTCCTCAGACTTAAAACTGTTGCAATATCCCCTCAGCCATGTGATCAAAACTTGGCTACTGGCATGTATTTATCATTGTTGCTGCATCCAAAATTCATATGATGTCCATTTGTGACTTTTGCAGCCGGCTTCCAACAAGCAAAATCAAGGGGAAACTTGGATTAATTAAATGGCCATGTGATTCACTTAACGACTGCAGTGGTTCACTTAACATTCCAGCCAAGTGCAGAGAAGAGCAACCCGGATGATTAGGGGACTGGAGACTAAAAGATACAAAGAATAGTTGCAGGAACTGGGCATGGCTAGTCTAGTGAAGAGAAGGACCAGGGGAGACATGATAGCAGTCTTCTAATATTTGAGAGACTGGCACAGAGAGGAAGGGATCAAGCTATTTTCCAAAGCACTTGAAGGCCAGACAAAGAATAATGGATGGAAACTAACCCTAGAAACAAGGAGAAATTTTTTTGACAGTGAGAACAATCAACCAATGGAACAGAAGTTGCCTTCAGAAGTTGTGGAAGCTTCATCACTTGAGACTTTCAAGAAGAGATTGGGTTGCCATTTGTCAGAAATGGTGTAAGAGCAGGTGGTTGGACTAGATGACCTATAAGGTCCCTTCCAGCTCTGTTAATCTGTTAAAAAGTTCACAAAATTGATCACAATTCACTTTTACACTTTATCGCCTTATCTAGCTATGGAAATTCTGGCCCCAATTATGATTATAAGACAAGGACCAACTGTAAGTAAATATTCTCTATAGTAAAACTGTAAGTATTATAGGGAAAGCACCAGATATGAGTTGCAAGAAATCCAGTATCTCTTTGATGCCATCCAACGTTTATCCAGCTTTGATCTGATACCCTATGGTTGGTGAATACGCTTAGGCAATTCTTTCCCCATAATGTTTCACAATTTGCAAAAATATTCTGTGTTGTATGATTGGCAGAGTGCTCTGTAGCAAAATATGCTACTGGTGCTGCCAAGAGAGATCTTTGATTTTACTTTGTCTGGAAGAGGAAAAAAGAAAAAAAATAGAAACCTGGCACTAATTTTGTTCTGTACAAGGGTGTGCCAGATTGAAATTATGAAAGGGCTGAGACATCAGCTGTCATCCGGTATTAATTTCCCCAAACCATCAACTAGTGAAAAGAAGAATTTCCCTTAATGAAGTGCTTAATTTGATTAAAGAGGCTGCCTATTATGGGCACTTTAAGCCGTTCTATTCTGTAGATTAGCTTAGCCAGACCTTCCAAAAAGGTCCTGTTAATGTGAGCAGAGCTATGCAAAAGAGCAACTAGCTTGGTAGCACAAAAAAAAAAGGAGCACTTAGGGGCTTTAAAGAACTAATTAGCTAAACGAATTAATGCCCAAGGTTGCTGGAGCAGGTGAAGATGACATCTGTTCCTGCCATGTTGCTGCTGCTGCTGCTAGGGGTTGCAGTTTGATATCTCTGGTAGATTTTCATGATCAGGAAGTAGAAGGAAAGTGACACATTATGGAAAACATCCCATATTCTGGTTTGAGTGAGGCTTCCACGGTGCATGATTTTTTCCCCCTTTTCATCCTATTAGCAAAGAGACCACAGGGCGCTTGAATGTGAAATAGAATATTGCATGGGGGCAAGAGAATGATTAACTCGTCGTTTTTTCCGAATACTCTTCCAGCTCTTGTAAGGCAGAGATAGCAGCAATAAAGAAATTGCGTTCAGCTAAGGCAGCAAGTTAAAGAAAGAATTTAAGCACTATAAAAAAGGTCAATCAATCGGAATAGAACTGGAAGAGACCTTGGGGGTCTTCTAGTCCAATCCCCTGCTCAAGCAGGAGACCCTATACCCGTGATGGTGAACCTATGGCATGCATGCCAGATGTGGCATGTAGAGCCCTCTCTGTGGGCATGTGTGCTCTCACTAGCTGCTCTTCTGGCTTCCGGTGCTGGCCAGCTGGTCTTTGTGGGCACTAGGGCACTGAAAAACAGCCTGAGAATAACCAAAAAAAATGGCCAAAAACCAGGCCGCTTTTCATACTGTTTTCTGGGCTTTTTTCATGCCATTTTGGGGCTTTTTAAAGGCTGTTTTGGGGGCCATTTTCAAGCCATTTTCAGCCAGTGTTTTGAGTTGTTGTTTTTTTACTGTTTTTGCCCCCAAAAAAACAGCCAGAAATGGCCAGAAAACAGGCATGCCTGTGCCGGCCAGTTGGTCTTCAGGTCTCCTGTGCTCAGGCACATGCACGCACATGCACACATGTTCTGGTTTGGGCACTCAATTCCAAAAAGGTTCACCATCACTGCTCTATACCATTTCAGATAAGTGGCTGTCCAGTCTTTTCTTTAAAATGATCCACTGGTGAAGCATCCACAACTTCTGAAAGTAAGTTGTTCCACTGGTTAATTGTCCTCACTGTTAAGGAGAAACTTCTTAATTGCAGGTTGCTTCTCTCCTCAATTAGTTTCCACCCATTGTTTCTTCTCTTGCCTTCTGGTGCTTTTTTTTTTAAAAAAAAAGAGTAATCCACTTATTTCACGTGGAATGGCAAGCTTGGGTTGACAAGTGTATCTAATTGGTTTCTTTTGCACCGAATTTTCTGGGGTACCCAGAATCTTGGTATAGACAGTTGTCAAACTTGGGCACCCCTCCTCATTACTAGCATTAGGAAGGGGAGGACATGTGGGCAAAAGTTGATCTCAAATGGGAAGAATTTGGAAGAATGGACTTTGGCTTATCTATGAAGGGTGGTGCAGTTTGGCTGCTTTTATTACTGCCTTTCTAAATTACTAGGAAGCTTAGAATAGTGGGTAAGCTTGGTCCCTCCTGGGAAAAGTTTCCTTATCATTGACAGGAATTGGTTCCAGCAGGATTAGTAGCAAGGGTGGGATTGTACCGGTTCAGGGGGAACCGGTAGCTCCGACTATCAGCTGGGAGCGAACTGGTTCGCTCTGACTTTCAGCTGGGCCCGGTCGCCCCTGCACTATACTGATTTATATTCCCTTTTCTGAAGCCCAGCTGATGGGTGCAGCAGAGCGGATTGCTGCGCCTCAACTGTTTTCCTCCCCAGTGGCGTGACCCGACACATGCACGAATGTCAAAAGCATGCCGACAAAACCGCGGCGCTAAAACTGCGATGTCAAAAGTGCGCCGACAACAGCACGCCGACAGAAGCGCGATTTAAGTTAAGGTAAGGTTTAGGGTTAGGGTTAGGGTTAGGGTTAGGTTACAGCGCGCTTCTGTCGGCGCGCTGTTGTTGGCGCGCTTCAGCGCTCATTCGTTGGCGCGGTTTTGTCACCGCGGTTTTGTCACCGCGGTTTAGTCAGGCGCGCTTTTGTCGTTCGCGCATTTGTGGTGGAACTCCCCAGTGGTAATGCAGAGGGTGATTTCTCTGTAAACTGTACACACATGCACAGCGCACATCAGCGAACTAGTTGTTAAACCGGTAGGATCCCACTCCTGGTTAGTAGTCTCACAACCAGCAAAAGCAGACTGACACAGATTTGGTGCCATAGAGATAGAAATATTTTATTCTTCCTTCAAGGTAGACTAGACTATAAAGCCAAATGCCATGCAGGTCAGTTCTACTTTTATTGTAAAGGTATAACAGCAGAATCGTCCTTCTGAACTTCAAGGCCATTCGCTATTTCTGCAGGCAGAAGGAAAGAGGATAGTACAGAAAAAGGCACACCTCATTCCTAAAATCAACTAGGCCATCTTAAAACTTATTCACTTTTGTCAAGAGACTTCCTATCCCTTTAGAAGTCAGATTGGGTCCAAGATGTGTACTGGGTTGGTCAGCCTTGAAGTGATTTCAGGATGTTGAGAATTGCAATGAACTTTCACTTCAGTTGGCAGGATCAGTCCATAGAACAGAAGTGTGTCATTCCATTAGTTTAAGGGTAGGGTCCTCCAAACTTGGCAACTTTAAGACTTGTGAGCTTCAGCTTCCATGGCTGGCTGAGGAATTCTGGGAATTGATATCCACAAGTCTTAAGGTTGCCAAGTTTGGATAGCTCTGGTTTAAGGGAATGAAGTTAAGGTTAATGCCTGTGTTCTGACCTAGGCTTCCCAAAAGCATGAAGCAGACTCATCATCCCAATAAACCCCTTTTATTTAGTTTAAAGTGAATTCCTCTCCAGCAAAGTCCCAGCCAACAGTGTTTCAAGAGATTTCACAACTACAGACCTTTATCAGGCTTGGAGAGCTGCCAAGCCGATATCTTCCAAACGCCACTCTGTAGCAGGCAATACATGGCAAGAAATCAGGAACAGATCTTCACCCTAATGAATTGACTAATTGTTTCCCTCCCCTTTCGCTCCTCTTTATTCCCAATGGGAGGGGCCATTCACCGTCCACCTGTGGCCTCACTCCCGAGTCGACCCTTGTTCCTTAGATGTTCCCTTTTCCTGGCAACTCTGTGCATGCACACACTGGGAACAGGCTCCAGATGTTCTTCTGCCCCACTGATGTCTGACTCCAAAGGCAGCTGATAACTGTCAGACGGCCCTGGCCCCATCTTTGCCTCCAATGCAGAGTCCTCATCAGAGCCTTCCCCATATTCCTGGACTGGCCCATCTTCCTCCCCAATGTCCTCACTCCTCACGAATCTGCTGCCAGGTCTGCTGGCCGCTGGAGGGCCACAACAGCCTTGCCGCAGTGAAGAATATGTGAGCTGAAAGGTAGTTTAGCTGTCTCAAAAGTGGTTTGAGAGACAGACTTTCAATTAGATGATAAAACCCATTGGCCAGTATTCATGCAAAGATGAAAGAGCCCATCATGCCTCTCAACTGCTTCTCTGCATAGAAGTTAGAGCATTGCATATTGTCTGTAGCAACTTCAGAAGTAGCAGAAAGGCCACTGAATGTACAAAGCCCTTCAAAAGACTGTAATGTGCTTTGAAGCCACCTGCCTCAATTTGCCACTTTGATTTGCAATTCTGCTTCAGTCTGCTGATGTGATCGAAGTCGCATTAAAGGGAAGCTGGCCTGAAAAAGCTTTGCACAGCCCTCCTGCATTCTCCCAAACAGCACATTTATAAAGTCTCATCAGTGCCCCAGACACAAATGTCAATTCAACCTTAAACAGAACTGTATAATATTTAAAGTATTGTTAAATAGGTGGAGACCCACCCTTCAGTTTTGGTTCAATCGTTGTACGTGGTACCTTATTTTTTTTCTTTGCTAATAAAGAACACTCCTGAATATTCCTTTCACCTGCACTGATTCTAAATGCAACTTCTCTGCATTATAAGCTACATTGAATTAGACAGCCTGGATGATTACAATCAAGAATGAAAATACTGAATGCTGTTCAGGCCATTAAAAAAATGAATGAAACAAGCAATAGAGAAAATGGTATCCAGGAAATAGTTAAATACAGGTAATCATTGACCTACAACTACAATTTTGATTGCTAGATTATGTTGTCATTAAGCAAGCATACTGCATATAAAGAAAATTTGTATAAAATGTTCTGCAGATGGCATTTTGCACCAACAATACTGGCAAAAAATTATAAAGATAGATCCGCTAAATTTGGAAATGCAATCAAATACCTGGTTCATATTAACCATATATGGTGGACATGCCCAAAAGCTAAAAAATATTGGATGAAAATACATTCTTGGTTGGAAAAAATGAAGCAGCATATAGACTTGAAATATTTTTATTTCATTTATTTTATTTATTTTATATATTTACTGCTGGAAAAATATGATAAAAGGACTATGTATTTGATTTTACATGTATTAACTCCAGTCAGAATTGTATTTGCACAACAATGGAAGAACGGTGAGATCTTGACAGATGAGAGTGTAATTAAGACAATATTAGGATATGCAGAAATGAATAGACTAACACTTACTATTAAGGAAAAAGAAGAAACTGAATATAATGGGGCCTATTTTACCAATGGTTAGACAATAGAAACAGAAGTTAGAAATGGGGGACATAAAAAGGATAAATGTTAAAACAGAGATTTGTTAAAGTAGATAAGTTAAATATTATTGTTATTATAGTATTAATGTTATTGGATCAACATTATTGTAAACATTTTGATTATGATTGCCGGAAAAAAAATGTTCACAGACAACACACTGTTTGATGGAAATTGAATTTTTATATGTTATATGAAGAAAATAAAACATAAAAAATAGCAAGCTTTCATATGGCTGGAGCCAGTTTTCACTACAAGTTTTACTGAAGTTGTTAAATGAAACAAGTAGTTGTTAAGTGAACCGGGTAAACCTCGTTGACTTTGTTTGTCAGAAGCCAGCTAGGAAAGTGGCAAATCATAATCATGTGACCACAGAATGCTGTAACTGTTGTGGGGAGTAGTTGCCAAGCATGCAAATCACAATTATGTGACCATGGGGAGGTGTTATAATGTTCATGAGGTCAAAGATGGGTGATAAGTCACTTTTTTTCAGTGCCGTTGTAACTTCAAATTGTCATTAAACAAATGGTCTGAAGTCAAGGAATTACCTGTATCTTTATTTTGTAAAACAAGTGCAGACTTAGGGGATAGCAATAGCAATAGCAGTTAGACTTATATACCGCTTCATAGGGCTTTCAGCCCTCTCTAAGCGGTTTACAGAGTCAGCATATCACCCCCACAGTCTGGGTCCTCATTTCACCCACCTCGGAAGGATGGAAGGCTGAGTCAACCTTGAGCCGGTGAGATTAGAACCGCTGAACTGCAGATAACAGTCAGCTGAAGTGGCCTGCAGTACTGCACCCTAACCACTGCGCCACCTCGGGGTTCCTGGGGTTTGTTTGTTCTTGGGGTTCCCCCCACACCAGTCACAGTTGGTACTGAAAGATAGCAATAGCACTTAGACTTATATACTGCTTCATAGTGCTTTTACAGCCCTCTCTAAGCGGTTTTACAGAGTCAGCATATTGCCCAATGGTGGGTTTCAAAAATTGTTCGGACCTACTCTGTGGATGTGGCCTCCTTTGTGGGAGTGGCTTGCCGCCCATGTGACTGGATGGGAGTGGCTTGCCGCCCATATGACCGGATATGAAGATGCCGACGACACTTGTCAGAACCACCTTAAATTACCTCACACACAACACTAGCATGCATAAGAATATGATGTAAACTTGTTTTTTAAAAGGCATCTTTGGTTTGCGTTAAAACAACTTCAACACACGCAATGTTCTGATTGCAACACAAATGCAGTAGTCATCCTTACCTTTCACAGAGGCACTGAGTTTTATAAATATGAGCATGATAGTGTAGAATAATCATATCCAAGGGCCAGTGGTGGGTTTCAAAAATTTTTGGAACCTCTTCTGTAGGTGTGGCCTGCTTTCCGGGTCCACTGGTGGAACCTCTTCTAACCGGTTCGGTAGATTTGATGAACCGGTTCTACTGAATAGGTGTGAACTGGTAGGGACCCACCTCTGATATTGCCCCTAACAATCTGGGTCCTTGTTTTACCCACATTGGAAGGATGGAAGGCTGAGTCAACCATGAGATTTGAACTACTGGCAGCCAACAGGCAGCAGAAGTGGCCTCCAGTACTGCACTCTAACCACTGTACCACTATGGCTCATATTGAACTATGACTTCCAACTCTATTGATTCTCCTGATCTTATTTAAGAATACATACTATTGCAATGTATTCAAGTATCTCAAGAACTGAAATATCTTTCATCTCTGTTTGCTTTGGTTCTTTTGCAAGTGGTAGCAGGCATCTCCCGACCCTCATACAATTGCCTTTCTTTCTGGCCTATCAAAATTTCCTTTTTTTGCCCTACCTTCCTGGGTTCTTCTTCTCTTTTCTTTTGATCATACGTCTTTATCTTTGCTTTTCCTGCGTTTTTATATCTGCGCTTTCTTCCCCATATAAACGGGACTGTTTCTTCCCTCTGTTGGGCAACCTTCATTCTCTGTTCTGCATCAAAAGGCAACTGTTGCTGTGTGAACTGACTTCATACACCATTATCCTTCCCCTTTCAACCGTAAAGATGGCTTGTGAATTAATACAGATGTCACTCGTAACAAGAGTGGCTTTCTAGCCATGGAAAAGTGCAAAACACGGCTTAAAAATACATACTGCAAGCAGATTAAAATGTATCTGTATCTAGCCACCAGCCTTTCTGTGCTAAAAAGCTGGCTAGGCGTTATATGATCTACCTAACTGTCCTTTCTGAAGATGCTTCCATTCTCCGTGTCCTCTATCTTCAGCATGTGCAGGAGGTTTTCAGTGTTGCTCCCCAGCTGTGAAATATTCACCCATGGTAATTCTATTTAACCTTTGTCTTGGAAGTAGAATCAAGATGCACATTATTGGGCTGATTTCTTAGCAGCTGATTAATGTTTGCATTTCATTTTAATTTACTTTTAAGATTCCATCTTGTCTTCTATATTTTAAGTACTTGCAGCAGTGCTCAGTTGAATAGAAAATTAGAGGATATAGCAAATAGAAAAACATTATACAAAGAGAGATCTTAGTAAGGAGCCTTTTCTATCTATGGAGTTTCTCCATGTAGCTAAGGATCTTTCTTCTCCAGGGCTGTCAAGGACTTAGAATATGACAGATAAGCACCTTAGACCTATGAACAGTAGAAGGGTTGAGGCTGAATGAATGAAGAACGGTTACAGGAATTGGGTATGTCTAGTCTAATGAAAAGAAAGACTTAGGGTGACTAAGGTGATGGTGAACCTTTTCAGCACCGAGTGCTAAAAAGGGAGCATGCATGCACTCGTCTGGGCCGCGCCTGGAAGAGGAGCTGCCCAGGGGACATGCGCATACCAGAAAACGAACTTCCACCTTCTGGCATGCGCACCAGCCACCACGTCTTCCAGTTACTGCCGCACATTCATGCACGCCGATCAGCTGGCCAGTGCACATGCTTATGCTGGGAAATGGAATACCAACTCTTCCCATTTCCGGCACTGCCACACCCACAAAGGCCAGTTGATTGTTGCCTGTGCATGCGTGCCAGAAACCTGGAAGTGGAACGGGTGACATCACACATGTCAGGAAACATGTCTCTGTGTGCCACTCCTGGCACACGTTCCATAGGTTCGCCATCATGCGACGATGGGGAACATGATAGCACGGTTCCAATATTTGAAGGGCTCCTGCAAGGATGAGTGGGGCCGTATCAAACTATTTTCCAAAGCACCAAAAGGCAAGGCAAGAAACAATAGATGGAAACTAGCCAAGGAAAGAAGCAACCTAAAACTAAAGAGAAATTTCCTAACAGTGAGAACAAACAACCAATGGACTGCTTGCCTCCAGAGGTTGTAGGCACTCCATCACTAGAGACTTTCAAAAAGAGACTGAAAAGCCATTTATCTGAAATGGTATTGGGTCTCCTGCTTGAGTAGTGGGGTTGGACTAGCAGACCTCCAAAGTCCCTTCCAACTCTATTAGTCCGTGTTCTGTACCATGATGATTTCTTGCATCCACTGGATACATCTATTCTGTTCCTGCTTTACTAATATCCAAAGGGGTTATACATTATAATAATGAAAGCGCTATTATTTTGCATTTAGAATGGTTCACTTACTTTGCACATTTTCAGAAAATGACAAGACAAGAAAATCAATCTAGTGCCCACTTATTAATGTAGAAAACTGGAATCCATGACCAAATCCTGAAATGCGAATCAAGACAACTATCCTTTTAACACCACCAAAGAATTCCTACCCTTAAACTTTCCAGGTTATGTTAGGTTAATGTATATGTCCAATATCCCAAGGAACAAAAATGGAACGCCATCCTTATTGCTTTTGGAAAATGGGCTGTCATTATGTTAAAGAGGCGAAATGGAGGATTTCATTATTATAGTAAGCATGACAGCAAATGGAGCATTTCACTTGATATGTTCCAGAAGTCTCACAGGAAAAGCTATGAATAAATCCAATAATCACAATATTATTTTTACCTTCCTTTTTGTTTTTCAGTTCAATTGAGGAAAGCATTAGCTCTTCAGCTTTTCTCCTTTTATCAAGGGAGAAGAGTCCAGGGTGAGTGGAACAGATAAGAGATAAATACGGAGAGAGATGCGCACCCAGGGCATACTATATATATATAGAAAATACTTAGCATTCTTTCATTGGGAGTTTTCCATGCTAGCCCATGTTGGGGTCGACTCCCCAAGACTATTTCTACACTTTTTCTTGCAGCTTTATTTTTTTCTTCATGCCCTCTGAAGATGCCCCCCCTTTTGCCACTAGCTTTTGTGATTTTCCATTCTGCCAACCTTTTGTCTTTCTTTCTCTTCCCCCCCCCCCAATTTCTATACAATTCCTGCAGGAATTGAGCTGGTGTTATTGAGTGACTTTTGAAGGCATTCTCAACAATTATGCACATGTTTTTATTGACGTTTGCTTCAAGAAATTGGAGGCTATTTGTTTGTTTACTTACTTATTTATTAGTTTGTCAAATATGTACAAAATAATAGGTATAAGTATGAACATGGATATGAACTAAGGAAATGAATACAAAAAAAATGGGGGCAGTAGGACAGGGACGGTAGGCATGCTGGTGCACTTATACACACTGGTGCGCTTATGCACGCCCCCTTTATGGATCTCTTAGATATGGGGTGAGGTCCACGGTAGACAGTTTAAGGTTGAACCTGTGAGGGTTTGAGGATGTAACAACGGAGTCAGGTAGAGCATTCCAGGCATTGACCACTCTGTTGCTGAAGTCGTATTTTCTGCAATTGAGTTTGGAGAGGTTTACCTTGAATTTGTGTCGATTGTTTGCCCATGTATTATTATGGTTGAAGCTGAAGTAGTCGTTGACAGGTAGGACCTTGTAGCAAACAGTAAAAGGTGTAACTGCAGCCAGCAATGCCCACAGCCTGGAGTTCGATCCTGACCAGCTCAAGGTTGACTCAGCCTTCCACCCTTCCGAGGTCTGTAAAATGAGGACCCAAATGGTTGTGGAAAATATGCTGATTCTGTAAGCTGCTCAGAGAGAAGCACTGTAAAGTGGTAGAAGTCTAAGTGTTTTTGCTATTGCTATCTTTTCTTTTGCTTTCTTTTAATAGTCATGTGTTGTGGCCCAGCAGGAGCCGTTGGAGCTGCCACCAGACTCCGACAGCAAGGGGCCCTATGAGTCGGCTCTGGAGGATGTGGAGGACCCTGGACGGGGTTCCAACTCCGAGCAGGGCGCAGAGAGGCTGGTTGGCCACCAGGAGGTGCCTGAGCCTTGGACCAGTGGGGAGGAGACAAGGGAGTGTGAACCTGAAGTCATGCATTGGAGCAATGGGGAGGAGCCAAGGGAGTTGTTCCTGGATGCCCGGCAACACCGGGCAGATCGACGTAGAGAGCAGCTACGCAGTTACCAAAGATAATTGGACCCAGGTGATTGTAATTAGGCTCCTCTCAAGATAGTATTTAAAGAGAGACTGGGAGGAGCCTGGTTTTGCAGGATTCAACATCATTCCTAACACTGGAGAAGCCGTTATCTGTCGAAGTCTGAGTTGCTGCCAAGGTTCTTATCTGTTTGTTATGCTTGGCTTTCAGCCACCGAGGTTTTGGTTTCTTGCTAATAAAGTGCTGTTCCAGTTAAGCTTGTCTCGGCATTCGTACTGGACGGAGGAGGGAGTCAGAACAGTCATGTGTATTTTCTAAATGTTAAAAATACATTTAAATACATTTAAAATACAATGCAATACATTACCTTTTCTAAAAGGGGTTATTATAAATATTATCAAGGACTCACATCACCTTGGTGCACCGTTCTGGGTTGTCTACTTGGGTTTAATTTCAAATCCGGAGATGCACTTAAGGAAAGTCTTACATTTAATGATGAGTACAGATTTTAGTAAACAATATTCCCCTCCCCCCAAAAAAACATAATCTCCTGTTTGATGGTTTTATGGCACAAATGGAAAATAATTGCAACGGAGTAAAGCATCTATTAGTAAAACGTAGACTTCTTATTGAAAATTAAAGCAATTCAGTTTTTTTTAAAAAATTGTTATAACGAATCCATTTATTTTTCAGTTTATGAGGCAGAAACATCAGGAGGGGAGCTATCATTATTATTAAGAGGCATGACAGCTGTAAACTGCTTCCATAACACAGTAGTCAAATAGTTTCCACTGAAAATCTCTGCCTCGATTTGTTGATAACATTTACTGCTAACAAAAACGCACCTGTGGGGACCGCAATATGGTCGATGTTCAGTTTGCTGAAGTTATTAAGAAAAGCTGAGCCATGATTTATTAGCGTTCCATGGCTAAACATTTGGAGCACCGCCAAAAGAACCTTGCTTATTGACTTAATTATTAAAATTTTGAAAAAAACAACAACCAAAGAAGAGAAAATATACAAAACATGTATATCATCCTAGCCTTTCTAAGGAACAATAAAATATAAAAATGATCTTGAGATCTAATCAGAGAACACTGGATATTCTCAAAGGAAAAGCATATTTTTTCTTTCTTTAGCGGGAGGGAGAGAGGAAGAAAGGGAAGGAAGAAAAGGGAGGGAGGAGGAATTACAGAAGGAAGGAAGGAGAGGGGAAAGGAGGGAGGAATTAAGGAAGGAAAGAAGGAGAGGGGGAAGAGGGAGGAATTAAGGAAGGGAGGGAGGAGAGGCAGGGGGTAGGAATTATGGAAGGAAGGAAGAAGGGAAGGAAGGAGAAGGGGAGGAAGGAAAGGGGAGGGAGGAATTATGGAAGGAAGGGAAGGAAAGAAGGAAGGAAGGATTATTTAGTGGATTGCAAGGAACAAAGGAGAAATTATGGAAGACAACACTGTTTGGGCCATCTATATTATGTTTAAGGACACCACATTGGGGACCTTAGGGCTAAGATAATTATAAAAATTAAGGATGCCCTTCATGTCACACCTTTCTCATGCTCTGCACCAGAGTAGGGCAAAATCTCTAACTTGATTTTTATGGAACCAAGTACTCCTACAGGGAATAGGCAGCTTTAAATGTTAATCAGTATTTTATTATTTTGCTTTATTGATTCATTTTTTCAAAAATAAACTGAGTACTCATAGCATTCTGGTTCTCTGTTCATATTTTCTAGGAGACAATGCAGTAGGTGGGCAAAAGTGGAACAAGTTCCTACTGCATCTTTATACACAATAAACGCAATCATAAATGGTACCTCATCAGAGTCAGATTTAGAACTGGTGAGGTCTAAGCCATGTTTCTTAACCTCAATAACTTTACAATGGGTGGACTTCAACTCCCAGAATTCCCCAGCTCAGGGTGATGGCTAGAGAATTCTGGAAGTTGAAGTCATTCATCTTAAAGTTGCCAAGATTGACAATGCCTGCTCTAGAGGGTGTTTTTGACAAATGCTAGTGAAGAGTAAGGTTGGGTAAGTATAGATTAATCCTAATTTACAACAGTTTACTAAGTGACCGTTCAGAGTTATAATAGTACTAAAAAATCACTATTTTCCCCACGTATGACCATTGCAGCATCCCCATAGTCACATGATCAAAATTCAGATGCTTGGCAACTGACTCATATTTATGACGGTTGCAGTGCCTCGCTGATCCCCTTTTGCCATCTTCCGACAAGCAAAATCAACAGGGAAGCCAGATTCATTTAACAACTGTGTTACTAATTTAACGAGCACAGTGATTCACATAACAAGTGTGGCAAGAAAAGCTTGTACAATGGGGCAAAATTCACTTAACAAATGTCTCACTTAGCAATGTACATTTTGGCCTGAATTGTGGTCGTAAGTCAAGCACTACCTCTAGTTGAACATGGCCGAAATGCCACCAAGATGCAGAACGATGGGGTAAGGAAGATCCTCTTTGAACAGAAGGTGTAATTGTAGGCGGAGTCACTGACATGAAACAGGTGGCCAGGCAAACTCAATAAATAAGTTCAATAAGACCAATTAATGAGAATGTTTACAGAGGGACAAAATCTAAAATTTTTGAGAGGTCCTTCAAAGTATGAGCGTTAACCTGTAACTTGTTTAGCTTATCCCAAAGTTGCTTTTTTAGGAGGCAACTGGACTTTCTTGTTTTTAAGAATAGAATAGAATAACGGAGTTGGAAGGGACCTTGGAGGTCTTCTAGTCCGACCCCCTGCTTAGGCAGAAAACCCTACACCACTTCAGACAAATGGTTACCCAACATTTTATTTAAAACTTCCAGTGTTGGAGCATTCACAACTTCTGGAGGCAAGCTGTTCCCCTGATTAATTGTTCTAACTGTCAGGAAATGTCTCCTTAGTTCTAAGTTGCTTCTCTCCTTGATTGGTTTCCACCCATTGCTTATTGTCCTTCCCTCAGGTGCTTTGAAGAATAGCTTGTCTCCCTCTTCTTTGTGGAAGCCCCTGAGATATTGGAAAACTGCTATCATGTCTCCCCTAGTCCTTCTTTTCATTAAACTAGACATACCCAGTTCCTGCAACCGTTCCTCATACGTTTTGGCCTCCAGTCCCCTAATCATCTTGGTTGCTCTTCTCTGCGCTCTTTCTAGAGTCTCAACTTCTCAACATTTTCTTTGAAGATGTTTCACTTCTCATCCAAGAAGCTTCTTCAGCTCTGACAGGACGGTGGGGAATGGAAGGATTTATATTCCTTGCAGACAGCTGGTCATTTGCATCCTCTAATAGGATGAGAAGTGAAACATCTTCAAAGAAAGAAAGAAAAAAACAAGGAAGTCCAGTTGCCTCCCGAAAAAACGCCTTTGGGACAACCATGACCTGGATGACTGAGAATCTCTACAGACTTGCTTAGCTTATAAATCTGCCTTGGTTGAGTCGTGTTTACTATAATCAGCAGTGACTTCCCTTTTGGTTACCATGTTGACTAAATTAAACGTTAACATTTCCTTTGCGAGCCGAGGAAATTTACCTCCTTCCAGTTTACGGACTGTTCTAAATGATTGGCCAGCTCAAATCCTCATACTTTTGGGATTCATAATCTTACGTTATGCCTTGTGCTGGTGAGAAGGGGGAAAGATCTGAGAGAACATTTGACAGAAAGTGAGGAAGGCTCAGCACTGATCTCACATTTTCAGCAGACAGACTGACTTTACTTACAGCCTGTGCTTCCTTGTCCTTACTTAGCCGATCGCACCGACTTTGTGTTTTAAATCCTATTATGGAAGCTTATAAATTAATAATTCGGTCCCCAGCCTGTTGATGCAGCTTTTGCCTGAACTGTACCAGTCTGGCAAGCTCAACATACTGCAGGAAGAAAGTTCTTTTGTTCTTGCAGATATTTTCTTTGTTTTGGGGTCCCCGAATGCAGGGGTGAAATGCTACCAGTTCTGACTGGTTTGCTAGAACTGGTAGCAAAAAATGCTAAGATTCGCCCAAACCAGTAGCTTTAAAAAAAGCTTTTAAAAGTGAAAAAAAAGAGGTGACACTCAACTGTGAGCCTCCTTATTTCACTTTTTAAAGCATTTTGTTACTACCGGTCCGGTGAATAGTTAGTAAAAAAAATGCTTTAAAAATTAAAAAAAAAATGGTTCCGATGATCCCGCAGATTATCTGTGAGCCGCGTGATCTTCAGACTTTCTTTATTTCCCTTTTTAAAGCATTTGTTTCCTGCCAGTTCAGGCAAATCGGTAGGAAACAAATGCTTTAAAAAGTGAAATAAAGAAGGTCCGACGATTGCACAGCTCACAGCTAATCTGCGCAATTGTCAGAACCATTTTTTTTTTCACTTTTTAAAGCATTTTTTCCCTACCTATTTGCCCGAAGCAGCAGGAAAAATGCTTGAAAAAGTGGAAAAATTGATCACGGCCACCCGGTCACATGTCCACCACCACCACCACCAAGCCATGCCCATAGAACCAGAGGCACAAAAATTAGATTTCACCACTGCCCGAATGTAAATAATAATCATCACGCTTCCTATTGTTTAAAAGGGGGTATATTTTTTCAACTCCAAAGACTCCTTATTTTCAAATCAGTATAGTGGTCACTGTCAGGGTTCCAAATAACATCCAAAATTAAATCAGAGTCCAAGGCAAACTATTGCTCAAAGTTCCAATTTATTAAGAGAGTCATGTTAGCACATCTGGGAAAACCCGAATCTGAAAGCTTCCCGGTTTTCCCCACCTAGTTGAAAGTTCAAGATCCTGCCCCCCACACCCACAAGTCCATCACATGGCCCAATCTCTCATTGCCATGCTGGCAGTTTCACCCATCCAGTTCCGGTCAGGTGCAAAGGTGTAGAGACACAGAATGACCTTGGGCTTCTAGAAAGGAATTTTATTTTGACAACATCACATTCTACTCCTTACTATTCCCCCTCCCATTTCCCCACTAATGAATCAGCATAGTAGAATAGAATATTAGTGTGGCAGGCCAAAGATCCCAAAAGGAACTGGCTGCACGGCTGATATAGTCACCTTTGTAAATCTTCCCTGCTGTCTGTTCCAGAAGCATATCATGCATCATCTCTGATGCTTTGACCATCCGTTTCCCCTTACTTGTATTATATACAAACGCTGGGCATCAGCTATGACTTTCTTATGAGATGCATAATTCAGGTTAGGTATTTAACTGCAGGTTTATAAAGGAGAGATTCCTGCAGAGATCCCAAATGCCATTTCTGAATTAGCCAGCAGGGGACATCAAAGAGAAATGTAGCCTGTGTTTTATAGTCTCAAAGAGCCAAGCCTTAAGCTGCCCTCCTTTTTCTGGTGTGCACGCACACGCACACACACACACACACACAAATATATATACATATGAAACTATAGATATAGCTTTGGTATAGCATGGCATTATCCACAAAGCAAATGCTAACAAAGCTAATTGAGCTGGGCATGCAATACCACACATAATTGTAAAAACGAAATAAAAGAATTGGAGGTGGGGGGGAGGTGTTTGGCCATCCATGTTTAGAAATCCTGCAGTTTTGAGCTTTTTCATTGAAGCAAAGTGGAATTGAACTAAAGGTTTGATGAAATAGGTAGGTGGAGACCGACAGATTTCAGAGAATGAAATTTTAAGGGAAGAAATTGGGAGAAATCAACGAGGCAGGGAGAAAAGGAGGGAAGGAAGGAAAGAAAGAAAAGAGAGAGAGAGATAGAAAAAGAAGGAAGGAACAAACGAAGGAACGAAGGAAGGATAGATGTGTGGGATCAAGGGAAACAACATGTCATAACATGTCCTATGCTTGACTATCTATCATATCTATTGGGAGCTAAGCAGTTGGATGTATTATTCCTTTAAGAGATTACCATGAAATTCCAGGATTGTACACTAAACTGAGAAATCAATTAAGGAAGGAGGGCACGGAGAACACTTCCATGCAGTTCCAGAGAAAAGAATGTGGACGTGCCTATGTGAATGGCCCCCAACCGTTCGGGTGCTATTCTGTGGAGAGAGGTTTTTCTGTGGACTGGAGGGGGCATAGTGTGCTGCCTCCATCCCACAAATGGGGCTTTGTTTGTTGGGGACCCCCTGGCCTATGTGATCACTAGGATTCATTAGACGTGAATTTGCTTTTATGGACAGATCATCATGCAGAAAATCTATCTACCATGTTTCCCTGAAAATAAGATAGGGTCTTATTTTCTCTTGAATCCTGTAATAAACACTTGGCCTTATTTTCAGGGAGGTCTCATTATTTTTGAGATGCAGGAGGCGATAAGTGTGGTCCCCTCTTGGCGCTGCTGTGTTGCAGTATTTTTGGGGAGGGCTTATTTTGGGAGCGCATGGCTTATTTTAGCGCATGCACTCAAAAGCGTGATTGGGCTTATTATCTGGGGAGGTCTTATTCTCAGGGAAAAAAGGGAAGTGGTCGCTCAGAGTTGATGGCACACACCCCAATCAATCAGTCTTAGAAACATGGGACATTCGTGGGCAGATGTATCATTTGCAGGCACCGAGATTATGTTTCTGCAGGCAAAGCCATGAGACCAGATGTTTAGCTGACATGTGGAAGAGTGTCCTCTTGGCATCTGGGTCAACTGTCTCCGCATCCCTCCTTTGCTTTAACTGAGAAAATGGCTGTTGTTGTTGTTTTAATCCAACCTTAGGTGATCTTTTTGGAAAGCTTGATAAACAGGACCGGGAAGCAAAGCAGAGAGGTCAAACTAGATACCCCAGGAGGTTCTAGCAGCAAAACCAAAAAAAAAAAAAATATTGCTTCCAAGACACTTTTTTTTTCCTGACCAGAAAATAAGAGGCAACTTTCCATTTGGGAAGTTATTTCATTTTATTATTTGCAAAGAATAAAACCACATTAGAACGGTGGATTTAAGAATATATTTTATACAACCCATCAAAGTCTGGAATCCTAGAACTGGGCAAAGCCATTTAGGCTATCAAGATTTTTTTTTCCTGTGGATAGGAATCCAAAGTAAAATCTCCCTGACCTTAAATCAAGGAAAAGAAGTGCCCAAGAATGATTATGATTATGCACTGATAGTGAATTTAGAAAAAAGATGATGTCTTAAAGGAGCCTCTTGTTGAATTTGAAATTTCTTGATCTACATTGCCAACATTTGTTGCACATTTCAGCCAGTGGTGGGATTCAGGTTTTTTTTTTACTGCTGGTTCTGTGGGCATGGCTTGGTGGGCATGGTGTGGCTTGGTGGGTATGGCGAAGGGAGAGTACTGCAAAATCCCCATTCCCTCCCGATCAGCTGGGACTCAGGAGGCAGAGAATAGATGAGGGCAGGGCCACTCAGAGGTGATATTTACCGGTTCTCTGAACTACTCAAAAGTTCCACTACCAGTTCTCCAGAACTGGTCAGAACATGCTGAATGCCACCTCTGATTTCAGCCAACAATGAGGAAGCTTCTTAGTCATCAGAAAATAACTCCACATGTTGCCTCTTCAACAAGGTCCCAACAGTCCTTTCTACTTCTTCATTTGAGTGGATAAAGAGGCCCAGGAGGGCATTCCTTCAATTTGAGGAATAGGCTTTAGAGTTTAGGGTTTAGGGTCGTGATGGCGAACCTATGGCATGCATGCTAGAAGTGGCACACAATCCCCTCTCTTATGGCACGAGTGCCATCACTCCAGTTCAGGTCTGCCACCCATGCGCATGTGCCTCCCACCAGCCAGCTGTCTGCCATGCCTGCAGGAGTGTGGGGTGCATGCAGGGGAGCCACACGTTCATGTGCAGAGGGCAGGGCATGTGTAGGGGGCACATATGTGCAGTGGGGGGGACACCTTGCATTTTGGGTGTTTGGGCACGCATGCACTTTGAGCATTCAGTTTGAAAAAGGTTAGCCATCACTGGTTTAGGATTTTGGGAATGGGAATGGGAATAGGAGTGGAGTGGAGTAGAATGCAATAGAATGGAAGGGAAGGGAATGGAATGGAATAGAATAGGATAGGATAGGATAGGATAGGATAGGATATAGAATTCATGGTTTTAAATCTGAACTGTAGATGAAGGTGAGATGGTGTGATATACAAGTTTGTACATCCTCTCAGGGGGGCCTAGCATTATTACATTGTAGCAAACAAATGCTTCCAAACTGTTTAATCATTTCAAATCAGGTCTATGGCCTTGTAATTCTTTATGATAGTAGTGGAAATAATGCCATTTTTGTCCCCCAAAATACGTTACCACAAGTCTTCCTGCCAAAGCCTGTGTGTTCATTTTTTCCCCCACCCATAAAACTTTGTGGTGATATTCCGTGGACTGACATTTCATTTCTAGGTCATGATGATGAGCTGGTGTTTTGTCACTTATCACAGTGCTGTGTAGAAATTCCTCACCTTCATTTTTGTACTGTGACAACAATTGTTGGCAAATTTCAACTCCTGAAGCTTTCATCTCTCCTGTCAGCAGGTAAGGAACTCAACATGCACAAACTTCCAATATTGAACAATATCAATAAACAAGCCCACGTGCTTTCCCATGGTGAAATGCCAAGCTTGTCAAATCAATTTCTCGTTGAATGATTTGCTGGTGCTGCTTAATCTGTTCATCAACCTGTCTTAAGTGAAACTTGTTGAATCCTGTTACAGGTTCTTGATCACACAAAGCAGCTCATCTTGGTTTACCATCTTTAGATTATTTTATTTTTTGGCCCAACGCTACACAGTGCTCATGTTGGCATAGTCATCACCATAATCAACCTGCAAATCATGATGAATTTCAGTTGGAAGCACTTTTTTAGCTGTGAAAACTACAACCAGGATGCATTGGTAAAATGTTCACTGACAAATATTGCAAGCATCCATATTATTATCTATCTATCTATCTGTGTCTGTGTGTGCGCATGCCCAAGCACTCGCCAGCATAACTCTGGAATGCCTCGAGCAATTTCAACCAAACTTGGTACACAGATAACTTACTCTCTGGAAACAAATATTGTATGGGTGAGACACCCCTAAAACCCCTCAGGGTGTGTGTTCCGTTAAGATACAGTCTGTTGTGCCTTAAAATGGCTTCTACTGTACTGCAGTAAAATGACTTTTACTGAACAGCGCAGGGGAGTTGCCATGGTAATGGCTTCACAGTACTCCACAAGGGGGCTCCTTCTGGTAAGAGGGAAAATCCCACATTAGAAATTAGGTTTGGTTTGGACATTTTTCCTCTATAAATAGATACCCGAGCAACGCCAAGTTATTGGCTAGTCAACACTAAGAATCCAACCTTTTCCCATAGCATCTTCTTCCCAAAGAAGATAAACGAAGAGATGCTAAAAACATTTCAGAGCTTCTGCTGTGCGTGTAATATCATCTGTTGATGTCTTATTATACTGGAGACATTACTTGTCATTCAATTCTCATAAAATGCTAGTGTTTAATTTCCTCTGTCTCCCTGCCACCTGCCTTATTTATCATTGTATCTTTCAAAGGATCTCTTATCAAGTTTTCAGGCAGTTACATTCAGGCTCTGGTTTGGAATGATCTCACAAGGTGACTAGCGGCTCCTGCAGTAATACTTGGTTTTTCAAAAGGACCAACTCAATTCTTACTCTCAGTCATTTCATGGTTTATTTAACTCTGTAACCCTGGTAAAACTGTCCATACATTATTTGCTGATACACAATGCTGGATGTTATGATCCAGATTACATGTATTTTTCGTAGTATAAGATGCTCCAGAGAATAAGATGCACCTTAGTTTTTGGAGAGAAAAATAAGAAAAATTTTTTTTGCCTCTGCCTACCAGCATCCATCAATATTCATCTGGCTAGCGTCCTTAGCAAACAGCCTAGTCAGCTTCAATACATTAGCCTGATTCAGCATGAGCAGCTGATTGGTGGATGGATCGGCCTCACAGAATACCCCCAATCAGTTGTTCCCAGAGGTAAACTTTAGCAACATGTTCGCTGGTTTTGAGCGCACAAATGTTTCCCCAAATCTTATCTATAAACAAATATTTAGAGTCTTGTCATTCTATTCTAGTTATAAAAACACTAGATTTATCTTGATCAAATAAGTCAATGTTACATTCCTTTTTACATTTCAAAATCTTTTTTAATAGTGGCCCCCAAGAAAATTTATTTTCATTTTCTCTTTGTCTTTGGCAAGAGCCAAGGTGGCACAGTGGTTAGAGTGCTGTACTGCAGCCACTTCAGCTGACTGTTATCTGCAGTTCGGCGGTTCAAATCTCACCGGCTCAGGGTTGACTCAGCCTTCCATCCTTCTGAGGTGGGTAAAATGAGGATCCGGATTGTTGTTGGGGGCAATATGCTGACTCTGTAAACCGCTTAGAGAGGGCTGAAAGCCCTATGAAACGGTATATAAGTGTAACTGCTATTGCTATTGCTATTTTCTCTGGAATTTTTTCATAAGTCTAACACATCTTTTTTTGTAGGAAATTAGTCAGTCTTTGATTTATTATTTATATGTCCCTTTAAATGGTTAAAATGTCAGCCAGTTTCATTTATAAATCCATTGTATCTTCTATAATTCTTGTAATTTATAACTTCTATTATTTTTGTAACTTGTCATGTTTAAATTCAAATCCAACACAATCTGATTCTTAGTTGTATCCTCTTCTGTCTTGTCTTTTAAATCCATTTTTATGGTAGCAGGCAGTCTTAAAAGAAATTCCTGAGTGCATTGTTTACAAATATCTTTGAGTTCTTGCAAAGTTATAATACTTTTCTCCATTCTGTATCAGTGGATTGCTTCCCCTTTAATTATAATTTTAGTTCTTTTTGGTTGCCTGTAGCGTCCAGCCTTCAAAGTTTCCTCTTATCATGTTTTTCTCTAATCCACACAATTTCCCATGGGAAGATTTTTATATTTAGATGCAGAATCTTCATATATATTTTAATAGGATTTTAAACAACCCACAGGAAGGATTCTTATAATTAATTCCAAAATCTTATTTCCAATCCATCTGGCCCCTTGGTCCATTTGTATCTTTCTAAAATCAACATTTTAATCACCTTTTTTTTTCTGTTTAGTTCAGAATATTTTTAAAATAAGTTCTTAAAGTTACATGAAACTTTTTCTTTTGCTGAGGATTGAAGAAGAATCACTTGGTGTGATGAAAACCTGTCATTGTGAAGGTTCTTAATGACTAATAATTAATTCCGAAGAGATTTCTGTAAGTGGTTAAGAAAAAAAGTGGGTGAAGTGAACCCAGTATCCATTTGAAGGCTCTGAATAGGAACTTGGAAAAAGCTGACTCTTTCTTGCCTCCCAGAATTCTAAAACCCACTAGAGATGTATGATCATTTGGTGAGAAACCTCTATTTGGAATGCTGATGGCCAATTTCAAATCTTCTGTATTATCTGTTTGCCAGCAACTTGATATATCATGGTTGTCTCATTTACCTTTGTTTCCCTGAAAGTCCAGGAATGAAAGAAAGAAAGAAAATATGCCACTATAGCAAAAGCACTTAGACATCCCAGTGGTGGGGTTCAATTTTTTTTTTACTACCGGTTCTGTAGCTTGGTGGGCATGGCATGGCTTGGTGGGCGTGCCTTGATGGGCATGGCAGGGGAAGGATACTGTAAAATCTACATGCCCTCCCTACTCTAGGGGAAGGTTACTGCAAAATCCCCATTTCCTCCCAATCAGCTGGGACTCGGGAAGCGGAGAATAAATGGGGGTGTGGCCAATCAGAGGTGGTATTTACCAGTTCTCCAAACTACTCAAAATTTCCGCTACCGGTTTTCCAGAACTAGTGAGAACCTACTGAATACTACCTCTTGATACCACCTCATAGTCTTTCAGTCCTCTCTGAGGATTTTATAGAGTCAGCATATTGCCCCAACAATCTAGATCCTCATTTTACCAATTTTGGAAGGACAGGAGGCTGAGTCAAGCTTGAGCTGGTCAGTTATAATGAAATAAAACTGTGGCCACATCTTAGGTTAAATGACATCTTCTTGAAATCACTTGCACGTTTACCTTTTTTCCTTGACTTTTTTAGACTAATACAAGGGGTGACTTCTGACATCCTGCTAGCTTCCACATTGAGTTTGCTTGTGGGAAGCTGGCAGGAAGTGTCATAGTCCAGATGGGGATGCTGAATAATCAAAACTTTGTGATTGCAACTGCTCTGAATATCATAGAAATTTTAATGTCATAGGAGTAATGGGTCATGAATTTTTTTAAGTTAAGAGATTTAGGTACCTTCATTCAAGAATTGTGGTGATATAATGTAATCTTTGAGCTAATTTGAGTGGACAAACAGATAAAACACAATGAGAATTTCAGTATATATAGGTTGTCTTTATAGCAGATAGTTGTTTCCATTACTCAGCAAGACCTTCACTGTCTCTGATATTCCTATGATTTTGTTCATGTTATTTCTGGTAGCGCACTCAAATAGTTTCAGACTCTACAGGAATTATTTTCCTTGGGAGATGGGGAATATGGACATAATTGTTCTTTGATACACGTGTTCACCTTATAATTTATTTTATTTCATTGAATTTATTATGTCTGTCCACTCCAGCAAACTCTGGGCATCTTATGGTGGGCATGGCAGAGGAAGGATACTGCCAAATTCCCATTCCCACCCTACTCTGGGGCCAGCCAGAGGTGGTATTTGCCGGTTCTCTGAACTACTCAAAATTTCCACTACCAGTTCTCTAGAACCTGTCAGAACCTGCTGAATTTCACACCTGCTCTGCCCCTATGTATTTGGCAGGTAAAAACAATATAAAATTGTCCTCAGATGTTTCGCAGAGCTCCATCCGTACTGGAAAGAGCCATTTTGCAAAGCATATTGACTTGACCAAATTGCACTTAAAACTGAGACCCCTGTATGTCCCAGAAGGTTTGACTGGATGCCGTTGCTTCAAGTACTTTCCCAGCTTGTATGTATATACATTTGTAAACAGAGACAACACCTCTGCTGAAACTATTAATAGAATGAGGCCGTTATGCTGGTCTACCTTTATGAAAATGATGGGAAAGCATTTGAAGCAGCCATGCTGAATGTCTTGGCAATACAGCAGGGTGGAGTGCTTTGTTAAGAGCACATAGTTTGCTAAGTGTTTCTTTAAATGCTTTGGATGGTCTTGTGATTCCTACTATCATAAATTTGGACCATTTAGGTAATTGAGTGGAAACACCTGTTCATTCTGGAATTAGTGATAAAGTATCCCCAACAAATGATATATCCAGTGAACCCTACATAATTGCTTTCACAGCTGAATTGTGAGATTCAGGTATCAAATGTAGACATCTTCGTTAATAGGTTAAAGTATAACATGCAATATCTATATTTTATAAGACAGTACACTTTTCAGTCAAATAATATGTGGAGATAGATAGATGATAAATAGATAGATAGATAGATAGATAGATAGATAGATAGATAGATAGATAGATAGATAGATAGATAGATAGATTATGGATGGATGGATGGATGGATGGATAGATAGATAGATGATAGATAGAGATAGATAGATAGATGATAGATGATAGATAGATAGATAGATAGATAGATGATAGATAGATAGATAGATAGATAGATAGATAGATAGATAGATAGGAGATAGATAGATGATAGATGGAGGTGTGTGTGTGTGTGTAAATAAAACAGAAGTGTTAATTCCTCCTTTTTGGGTATTACATAATAATAAAAAATACAACGGCTCATTTTTGATGGGGTTGAAGGAAGGAATTAGTGATTTCGATATCTAATGTAGGTAAGGAAGACTTCCATTCATTTTCTGTCCCAAATTATTATTATTATTATTCTCATTGTATTCCCTGGATTTGATTTCTCAATCCCTTTTGCCCAATATTATTAGTACCTTAATCAACAAGCTAAAAAGAAGGTCAAGATTTTTGTATCAGAAATATGAGATGATCTCATGCAGAGGATTTTTTTTTTTCAAAAATGCAGTGAGGTCACTTTTGATTAAAAGCCATTCTGTGTTTAATATCAGTGTCTCATGTCTGGAGGAAAGCAAATAACAACGGTTCTTCAAGTATATATTGGTCTGGTTCTTGGAGAAAGACTTAAAAGAATGTCTGTGCTAAAATCATTGCATTGATGGAAGGATCTCCTGTGACAAGTGGGAAGAATAGAAGTGGAAATAGAAGAAGGGGTGATATTTTGGATTGTGCTACCATTTTTTGTCAGAGTATATTCATGATCTGGAATAGGGCATGGCAACAGATCAGCCAATGGGAGATTGTTTGGTAACTGAAACAAAGTATTTGTTGTATAGGGCCATAAGAGACAGTTTGGAGCCTGGGCGTGGCTTAACTGTTCTGTCCTAAGTTTAGCCATGCAACTCTGTGAAGAAAGTTGTCAAGGAACACAGAATTACAGTAGGAAGCAATAACAGTTCCTACAGTATCTATCTGCAAAAGGAATGACACAAGATGATTAGGGGACTGGAGGCTAAAACCAGTGGTGGGTTCCTACCGGTTTGGACCAGTTCGGCTGAACCGGTAGTTATTTGGCGGTCTGGATCACTGGAACTGGCAGCAACCCAGGCTTGCCATGCCCCCGAACTGGTTCTCCGGGCGGCGCCATAGGCGCCACCACCTTCTTTTGGGCTTCTGCTCATGCACAGAGCAATTTTTATTGCACACACACAGTGCAATTTCTATTGCACTGTGCATGTGTGCATGCGCAGAGCAGCCACGAGAGAACCAACAAAAGTGACTGCTGGAACCCACCCCTGGCTAAAACATATGAAGAATGGTTGCAGGAACTGGGCATGGCTAGTCTAGTGAAGAGAAGGACCAGGGGAGATGTGATAGCAGTGTTCTAATATTTGAGGGGCTGCCACAGAGAAGAGGTGGTCAAGCTATTTTCCAAAGCACCTGAAGGCCAGACAAGGAACAATGGATGGAAACTGATCAAGGAGAAATTCAACCTAGAAATCAGGAGAATTTTTCTGACAGTCAGAGCAATCAACCAATGGAATAGGTTGCCTTCAGAAGTTGTGGGAGCTTCACCACTGGAAGCTTTGAAGGAAATACTGGACTGCCCTCTGTCAAAAATGGTGTAGGGTCTCTTCCTTGGGGGGGCGGTGTTGTTAGACTAGATGACCTACAAGATCCCTTCTAACTCTGCTATGCTGTTCTGAAATGTGGAAGAAATTTCAAAACATGCTGAGAATAATCTAAAAAAACAGAGCCATATTTTACAGGGATAGGGTACATTGTGGGCAAAATTATGAGGCAGATTTCATCACAGTGGTAGTTTTTCTTTCACAGTGACTCACAGAGCAGGAGATTTACAAATCAATTGGGAGGAATTAGTTGTAAGGATATGACCAAGCAGAATTGGGTACAGCAAGACAAAAAGCCTGCCTTTGCCAAGACATTCTTCATACTAGGAGTGGAAGGGAAAAAGGGTAGAGCATAATGCTGCCCAGATTTCCAGATTTTATTTGAATGTGTAGTTGCTGGGTGCTTTTGAGTGTGCAAAATGGGTTCAGAGCAGAGGTGGGTTCCTACCAGTTTGCACCAGTTCGGTAGAACCGGTTCGTCAAATCTACCGAACCGGTTAGAAGAGGTTCCATCAGTGGACCCAGAAAGCAGGCCACACCTACAGAAGAGGTTCCAAAATTTTTTGAAACCCACCACACACACACACAGATTCACACAGAGAGAGAAAGAGAAAGAAAGAAAGAAAGAAAGAAAGAAAGAAAGAAAGAAAAAAAGAAAGAAAGAAAGAAAGAAAAAGTGAGAGAGATGAAAGAAAAAAAGGAAAAGGGGACAGAGAAACAAAAGGAAGGAAGGAAAGAGAGAGAGAGAGAGAGAGAGAGAGAGAGAGAGAGAGAGAGAACACATGACCGGCAAGCCACTCCCACCAGGTCACATGGCTGGCAAGCCACTCCCACAAAGGTGACCACACCCACAGAGTAGGTTCGAAAATTTTTTGAAACCCACCACTGTTTCAGAGATTTAGAGGTAGGATCCTGCATCGTGGAGGTTGTCAAAAAAAAGGTGAAGGTTGAGACTCTAGAAAATCAATGATGACTTGGTAATCAAAGTCCTACCTCTTTTTTTAACTAGAAGTTTCATCTGCTTGTGAGCTGTGAATTTCTTCAGGGAATGTCCTGCTATTATTTTAATTCTGCCCCTTATTATTCTTTCTTCCCCCTCTGTTAACCTGCTGCTTCCATCGTTAGTGTTTTTATTATTTTTATTTTCTGTTGCAGTTCTGTGAAATCTGCTCTCTTTTTTTTTCCCCTGTGCAAATAACCATGATAGCCACGAGGTGCAAAGTAAGTAACATAACTGCAGAAGGAGAAAATGAAAATATTCCAAATACTGATATTAACCTGGCTTAATTTCTTCTTACATGAACGAAAGCGATGTGTGAATCCAATCATGCAAGCAATTAAGCACCTTAGTGGAAAGTTGCTTCCCCATTCTGCAAAGGAATCTATTTGAATAAAGATCGTTTGCTTAAGTAAGGCTTGCTCTACTTTAGGATAAAGTCCTAGATCTGCCCAAAAAAATAAAACTTTATTTTTAGCTACCAGTGTGCAAATGTCAAGGTTATTTTTTATTAAAATACTTTAATTAAGAGAAGCTTTACACATTTAACTTCATTCTGGCCCTGGATAAGGATATCTTGGCTTCTGTTTAATGCCACAGAGAGAGTTGATAGTACCCCAGGAAGGCATTAAGAGAGTTCTAGGGATATTTCCTATCCTCCCCATATCCCCAGGAGGAAATATCCCAGGATATTTCCTCCTGGGGAGGAAAGCTATGGCAAATCTAGACAGCATACTGAAAAGCAGAGACAGCACCCGACCAACATAAGTCTGTATAGTCAAGGCTATGGTTTCCCAGTTGCAATGTATGGCTGTGAAAGTTGGACCATAAGAAAAGCTGAGTGCCAAAGAATTGGGGCCTTTGAACTATGGTGCTGGAGAAGACTCCTGCAAGTCCCTTGAACTGCAAAGCAATCAAACCGGTCAGTCCTAGAGGAGATCATCCCTGACTGCTCTTTAGAAGGCCAGATCCTGAAGATGAAATTCAAATACTTTAGCCACCTAATGAGAAGGAAGGACTTACTGGAGAAGAGCCTAATGCTAGGAAAGATTGACGGCAAAAGAAGAAGGGACGACAGAGAATGAAGTGGCTGGATGGAGTCACTGAAGCAGTAGGTGTGAGCTTAAATTGACTCCAGGAGGTGATAAAGGAAGGCCTGGAGCAACATTGTCCATAGGGTCGTGATGGGTTGGACACAACTTCACAACAAACAACAATAACAACAAAAGGATATTTCATCTCCAAAATAAAGGAAGTAAAATTAGATTTGTGGTTGACCTAGTCTCCAGCGTACCTGAGGTCAGGACAAAAAATAACAGGTGGGAGATCATTAAAGAGAGATCCAACCTAGAACTAAAGAGAAATTTCATGAGAGCGAGAACAATTAATCAGTGGAACAGCTTATCTGCAAAAATTGTGGATGTTCCATCACTGGGGGTTTTCAAGAAGAGGTTGGACAGCCATTTGTCCATAATAATGTAGAAGGGGATTGGATTAGAGGACCTCCAAGATCCCTTCCAACCCTATTGTTCTATGTTCTACATTTATCAGACATCAGATTCATGTGGTCTGTGCTCTGAAATACCATTACATTTCCAAGAAAGGTATTTTTATATGCGTGTGTGCCTCCGTGCGTTTGTGCGTGTGTATGTATGTATGTATATGTATGTATGTATGTATATATATCTATATGTATATGTATATGTATATGTGTCTGTCTGTCTCTCTGTCTCTCTGTCTCTCTCTCTCTCTCTGTCTCTCTCTCTCTCTCTATCTATCTATCTATCTATCTATCTATCTGCTGGTCTTGTTGTATTCGGGTCTTTTCCCATGTAAGATTAAGATTGTCTTGACAACGTTTCGGCGAGGTCCAACTTGCCATCTTCAGGCTGGTGTTTTCGGCTTCGTGCTTGTGCGAGTAAGGTGGTCAGAGCTGTCGTCTTTCTATTAATCTTGGTGAGGGGTGTGTGGAGTGCTGGCTTTATTGCTGTAAGTGGGTTGATTGGCTGTGTAGTTGCATCCTGATTGGTAGATGGAGTTGTTGTTTGTAGATTGGTCTGCTGTTTCGTATCATCATGTGTGGCTGAGGTGCTGGCTGTGTGTCCGTTGTTCTTTTGTGTTGTAACGACCTGGGTGGTGGGTGGGGTTCCTTTGTTGACTAGGGCTGGTTTCCAGATGTCTGGTAGGTGGGAGGTATTGACCCGTTTATTCATGTTGTGAGGGTGTTTCTCTACTTTGATGGCTTCCATAATGATTCCCTTGTTAAATGTTCTGTTTTGGAGATTAATTTGGTTCCTTCAAAATCATTTTCATGTCCTGTTGCTTTAAGGTGCTGGAGAAGGGAGGAAGTTTTTTCTTTTTTTCTGACTGCGTTCCTGTGTTCTGCGATGTATGCATTTATTCTCCTATTAGTTTGTCCAATGTATGTGGCAGGGGAGATTTTGCGTGGTATTTCGTAGACTCCTTGGTTTTCTAGCTGGATCATGTCTTTGGGGTTTCTTAAGATGTTGACTATTTTTTGGTCAGTGCTGAAGGCTGTCTTGATATTGTGCTTGTGGAGAGTTTTGCTGATTTTATCTGTGGTACCTTTAAGGGAGGAGGGCAATTCCGTTGTCCTGTTCTGTGTCTCGTTTCTTGGGGGGAGTCTCCCTTTGGATTAGGTTGGTAATTGTTTTTCTTTGGTATCCATTTGTGAGGGTGTGAATTACGTATTAAGGTTTTACGTATTATGGAAATTACGTATTAATCTCCAACGGATTCTAAAAGAAAAACAACAAAACCATAAACAATTAACTTAAAGTCTATCAGGTTTAGCATGTTTTACAAACATAGGTCTTTAACTGTAATTATATTCTTAGCTAATCTCAGTCATTTCATGTCAAGCAATGTAACAGTTAATAAAGAATATCCACTTTTACTGGTTGATCTGCCTTGACTATAAGTCAGATTTTTTAAAAAAATCCTAGACCTTTTCATCTACCATTAGTATTAAAATTTCATGTTCATAAAGTTTTGGCCCATGACAGATCCAACTGTGATAACTTTATTGTGATTACAGCATACATTTCCAGAAGTAGTCAACTACTAATCAACAGCCCTAACACCCTAACAACTACTAATCAACAGCCCGGAACACTGTTACCTTCCCACCAAAGGTGGTTCCTATTTTTTCTACTTGCATTTTACATGCTTTTGAACTGCTAGATTGGCAGAAGCTGGGACAAGTAACGGGAGCTCACTCTGTTATGTGGCCCTAGGGATTTGAATTGCCGAACTGCCAACCTTTCTGATTGACAAGCTCAGCGTCTTAGGCACTGAGCTACCGCATCCCTTCAAAAGCCGTAATAAACTTTTATTATTATTTAGTTTCCAAGCTTCTTACTTTGCTTTGTTCTATTTTCTTTTAATAAGCACAAATCCACAACTTTACCTTTTCTCCATCACCTCAAAGATTACCCTTCTAGCTCCAAAATAGGGCATTGGCCTGTAGGGAAAAGTTAAGTGAATTAGTCAGCCTTCCCTCTTCATTTGGTTCTTAGGTGGAAAATAAGGAAGTTTGGGACTCCAACTTAAGTCTTAATTGTTTAAACTTTTATAAACTATATTGCATCTGTTAGGCACTTTATTTTCAAAAATTACACCATTTGGATTCTCTGGGCCTGTGTGGGTTTTTTATTTGCTATAATGAAATGCTTCTAGTGAGACATGCAGGGAAACTTACTGGGTGGATATGCTCAAGTGAGAAAATCAATAACATTTCTAATCTGTAAACTGAGTGGTGACTTGGGTTTATCATTCTCCATCCTGGACTAACATGGCTGATTGATTGTGGTCCATAGCCTTAAATGAAAAGGGCCACATGCTGAAGTGGCTTGACTTGGGTTGATAATATATATAGTTAGTATATTCAAAATGTTATATTCAAACAGATATATTTTTTTTGAAAAAAAAGTTTATTGATTTATTTATTGAATTTATATTGCTGCCTATTCACCCATGGCAACTCATGTTATAACTCTTCTTCTTCCTTTCAGTTTCCTATAATTTAGCATTTGTCTCCAAATAGAAAAAGAGAAAGACATGAAATAAATCCAGTTTGGAATACTGTATTTTTCGGAGTATAAGACGCACCTTAGTTTTTGTGGAGGAAAATAGGGGGGGAAAAATCTGCCTACCAGGTATTCATCTGGCTAGCATCCTTAGTCTGGTCAGCTTCAGCACATAGGTTTGCTGGTTTTGAGCATTTACGCCTGCACTTTTTAGCTCCTGGTTAGGGATAAAAAACAGCTTCTAAGGCACAGTTGATTGTCAGAGAGAAAAGCAATGAGAAAAGCAGGGGAAGCCCAGCTGATGCTTCACTTGCTAGCGCCTCATTAGGGCTGAAAAACAGCTTTTACAGGACAGCTGATCATCGGAGGGAGAAGCATTGAGAAAAGCAGGCAAAGCACGGAAGATCACTTCACTCATTAGCTCCTCATTAGGTTTGAAAAAAAGCTTTGAAAAAGCTCCATTAGGAGTATAAGAAGCACCCAAATTTTCAGCCTATTTTTTGGGGGCGGGAGAGTGAATCTTACAACACAAGTAGTAGAACAAAGTGAAACTAGAGTCTTGGACTTTAAGAGAGCTTGGGAAAAAATTCTATGGATGAGAATCCTCAAGGGGAAAACAACTCAAGAAGCTTGGAAAATTTTGAAAAATGAGATTACAAAAGCCCAGTCTAGCACAATACCAATAAAGAAGAAAAATAACAGCTCCCAAAAGAAACCAGCATGGCTGCATAAAGAACTTTCTGACAAATTGAAAGACAAAAAAGATAAGTATAAAAAGTGGAAAGGGGAGGGACATAACTAAGGCAGAATATCAGCAAATGTTTAGTTTAATAGAAAGAAGGACTAGGGGAGACATGATAGCAGTGTTCCAATTTCTCAAGGGTTGCCACAAAGAAGAGGGAGTCAAACTATTTTCCAAGGCACCTGAGGGTAGGACAAGAAGCAATGGGTGGAAACTAATCAAGGAGAGAAGCAACTTAGAACTGAGGAGAAATTTCCTGACAGTTAGAACAATTAATCAGTGAAACAGCTTGCCTCCAGAAGTTGTGAATGCCCCAACACTGGAAGTCTTTAAGAAGATGTTGGATAACCATTTGTCTGAAATGGTATAGGATTTCCTGCCTAGGCAGGGGGGTGGACTAGAAGACCTCCAAGGACCCTTCCAACTCTGCTATTGTATTATTATACTCCGAAAAATATGGCAGCTTGTTACTTATTTAAAAAGAAAAAGAATCCAGATCTCACCATTTAGTGCTGTAATGTAGCCCAAATAGCTGTCTTCCTACACTTCTGCAATTGAGACAGCATGAAGTTACTGATCCTATCAGGGCCAACCAAGAATAATGTATGTTTGTGTTGTCTTAATATCAACAAATCTTCTAAGTAAGTTTAATTGGGGAGTAAGAGGAGGGGAAGGGAAGGAGGGAGGGAGAGAGATGGACGCAACACCTTTAAAGTCATCTAGGCAAACAGAATGCTTAGCAGAGACAGGACTAATTTATCATAGTGTGGTCACCATAGCAACATCAGTTCTTGCTGATCATATGACCAATGGCAGTTTCTGTTGACTGGTTCTGACTCAGTATCATTTCAGCAAAGCTTCCTCTGTTTGTCAAGTGAAAGGAAAGGCTCTTGCATTGATACTGGTAGAAAAGGCAGAAAATTGTAGCATATGAAAGCATCTCTTTGTCTTTGCTTCTGTTAAACTTCAAGGGCTGCTTTCCCACAAAGTGCCCTCATTTATTCACCCTTCCAAAATGTGTTTCTGCTGCCGACTGGGAATGAATGTCAACTATGATGGCGACACCATAAATCCTATTGGTATAAAAAACCTTCTGGTCTCTTATTGAAAAATTTTCATACCTTCAGGGCATAGTCCCAACAGTTCTGCCCACAGTTCAAAGCTCCTGTAGCACAGGGGAACTACCAGAGGGGGCGGGGAAAGGGGGGAATGGATCCATGAAATTATGGGCCAATCAATTTAATATCAATACCTGGGAAAATTCTGGAAAAGATTAAAATTAAACAGGATTTGTAAGCCCCCTAGAAATGATCAAGATCATTATTAGAAGCCAGCAAGGGTTTATTAAAAACAAATCATGGCAACCAAATCTTATTGTCTTCTTGATAAAGTAACTAAATTGGATAACAGAAAAGCTGTGGACATAGTGGACATGGACTTCAGTAAGGCATTTGACAAAGTAGATTACAGCCTACTTGTTGATAAGAAACAATAAAGTGGGATAAACTGTATCACCACCAGAAGGATTTGCAATTGACCCAGTGTATAGTCCTCAGCAGAGCTGAGCAAGTATTGCACAAGAAGGAAATGTGCAATGGGATATCTTAAAGTTCTGCTTGGGCCCAGTACTCTTCAACATCCTTATAAATTATCTAGATGAAGGAATAGAAGGGGAACTCATCAAATTTGCACTAAGCTTGGGGAGATCGCCAACACTTTGGAAGATAGATTCAACATTCAGAAGGATCTTGACAGAATTGAGCTTTGGGCCCTATCCAACAGCATGTAGTTCAATGGTAAGGAAAGTAAGGTCTTGCACTTAGGCAGGAGAAATAAAATTTATTAATACAGAATAGGTCAGTGATGGTGAACCTTTTCAGGACCGAGTGCCAAAAAGGTTGTGTGGAAACATCACACATGTGCGCTCGTTGGGGCCATGCTTTGGAAAAACTGAACTTCTGGGTTCTAGCCTGCATGTACGGCCAATGATCAGCTGCCCAGCGTTCATGCACAGGCCGGTGTTTGGCACTGCCGCGCATGCGAAGGGATCACGCTCCAGAAAAGCCAAACTTCCGGGTTCTGGCACGCATGCGCACCTGACAATTAGCTGACTAGTGTGCATGTTTTCAGCACTGCCGCATGCACAAAGAACAGCTGGTTGTCATGCACACATGCGTGCCAGAAACCCGGACAACAAACAGACAAGGTTGTATGTGCCAGGTGACATGGCTTCATGTGCCACTTTGGGCACATGTGCCATAGGTTTGCCATCATGGGAATAGGTGGTACATAACTAAACAGTAATAACTGGGGTAGCGATCTACTGTTCTCTTACTTAATGCCACCACTCTAAGTATGAGTCAGCAATGTGCTACAGCTGTGAAAAACTCAATGCAGTCTTGGCTGCATTAGCAGAGGGATAGAATGAAGATTATGTGAAGTGCTAATACTGGTTTATACCATTCTAGGGAGGCCACATTTGGAATACTGCTTAGAGTTCTGCTCACCATGATACAAAAATATGCTGAGACTCTAGAAAGTGTGCAAAGACTAATAAAGATAATAAAGGGTCTGAAGGCTAAATCATACAGAGAAGGTAGATATGTCTCAATTCTTTTTTTTAAAAAGACTTAAGGGGCACATGATGGTTTCTTCCAGAACTGGAAGGCTGTCATAGAGTAGGGGCATGGGGTTGACTTATCTTCAGAAGGACCTGAGGATCGGACAAGAAGTAATGGGTGAAAGGTTGTTAAAGAGAGATCCAACCTAGAAGTAAGGAGAAATTTTCTGATAATGAGAACAATTAACAAATGGAATAATTTGCCTCCTAGAGTTGTAGGTGATCCATCATTGGAGGTTTACAAAAGTAGATTGGATCACCATTTGGTGAGGACGGTATAAGGTCTCCTGCCTTGAGCAAGAGTTTGGACTAGGATTCCCCTGATATCCTTTCCAGCCATATGATTTGATGTTTTACGTTCCTTCCCATTTTGTAGTCCAATTGGCAGCATTGCCTTACTTGCTGATGCTTGGTTTCATCTGGATACAGCAACTGTCCTTTGGGGGTGCTTTGATTTGTTGTCTCCAAATTGTCCTTGCTTTGTTTTGTTTGCTAACATAAATAAATCAAATCAAACAAGGAAATGAATGGGGAAAGCACACTTGGGAATAAAATCAATTGAAATGGTAAAACAACATGGAGGAGCAATTAAGAACATCATGTGTTTATTGGCAGGGGATTAAAATTTAAACTTGGCCAAAAAGAGTAACCATGACAACAATGGATTTAGATTTGCTCATATGATAGGGTGCTGCTATGACTGTTGCAGCCATTACACCAAAATTCTCCATTATACCAGAGTTCTCATTGCTTGTTTTGGTGTCCTCAAGAAATAATCCTAAAGTTCCTTCATTTCTCAGTATTACAACAGAGTAATGGTTGGTCAGAGTTTGACCATGACCCGTCAAAAGGGTGAACGACAAAACCGCTCCCGACTAAACCGCGTCGCTGACGTCATCAACGTGGCGACAACAGCCAGCGCGGAGAAAGAAGGGCGCTTTAAATAGCGCGTTGAAAGAAAGCTGATTCAACTTAAGGTAAGGGTTAGGTTTAGGGTTAGCTTTAGGGTTAGGTTTAGGGTTAGGTTAAGGGTTAGGGTTAGGGTTAGGTTTAGGTTTAGGGTTAGGGTTAGGTTAAGGGTTAGGTTTAGGGTTAGGTTAAGGGTTAGGGTTAGGTTTAGGGTTAGGTTTAGGATTAGATTTAGGGTTAGGTTTAGGGTTAGGGGTTAAGTTTAGGTTTAGGGTTTGCAGCGTGCTTCTGTCTCCGCGCTGTTGTCACCCTGTTGATGATGTCAGCGACGCGGTTTAGTCAGGCGCAGTTTTGTCGTTCGCCCTTTTGTCAGTGAACCTATTTTGACACCCCTGATCTAATTAGTTCATTTGGTAGTGTGTTCTTCTCTGGTCTACCTCGTAAAGCCGACATCAATAGGTCTTCGGTTGTGGCATCTAATTCTCAGCAGTAAACACCATGAAACATGCATGAAATAAAATAAAATTTCTAAGTACTTAACAAACCATATTCATTCAAACATTACATCGCAATATATGTTCTCGTTGTGCTGTGCGTATAATTAACTTTTTTGTATTTTTATTAAACATTAAAGAAGATATATAAACAAACATGAAAAGAAGACAAGAACAAGAAGGGAAAGGACTTAAAAGGAAAATACCAATGAATACACCAGAGATTTAAAATATCATGGTGATTATAATTTTCCAATAAAACATTAATTAGTTGTAAGTAACAGAACGTATTACACCACTTGAACTGACTAGAATCACTATTAAACTCTAAGCTAAAAATGAATATTGAGAACCACAGTCAATTTAGTATGAATATTGAGCAAAATTGTAGGTTGTAATAAATCCAATTCATATTCTTAAGAATCTGTTGTGTTTTAAATATTGTATAAAATTAAAATATAAACTTTACATGTAGCAAGCCAAATTTTGGTTGTGCTACCAATCCATGTGTTAAGTTGCAGCCTAGGAATTTATTGTAGGAATGTTTTTGTGTCAGACGTAAGTAGAAAATCACACTGGACATTGAAGAATTCTCCCATAATTCTTCCATTTAGGGAATCAGATGACCTTTCCAGTAAAAAGTATATAATATCTTTTCTGCATTTAATTTATGGAACGCTAATTCAGGGGGACTGGGCTACTGTGATGTTAGAGTTTCTTAAGATTTTATCTTAATCTTATTAATATAATTATGTTTTGCAATTTGCATAAATTGTTTCTCAATAAGTGAATTCCTCAGCGCCTTCCTTTTTATAGAAACAACCCTTTGATAAGGATATGGAACAGAGAAGAAATCTGGGCTTATCATTTTTCTATATTTATCCCAGGCATGTAAGTACATTGCTACTTGTTACATGATTTCTTAAGCATTATTTGTTTCTATCAACCCAAAGATATTTATGTGAAATATCTGAGAGTCCCACTCGTTCCATAGAGGGAAAGATTGTAGAATCTTTGTGATTTTTTTCTTGCTGTTTATCTTCAATTCGTGCATCTCCAGGTATTGCAATGTCAATGAACCATAGAAAACTACAGACTTTTTACTGTTCTGCCTCGGCGTTGTAGTGGTTGCCCGAGGCAGGCGGCTAAACTCCACTCTTAGGACGTTCTTTAGATCAAGTTTATTATCAGGCATTCTTAATAGCAAAACTTACAGTTCAGTGTTAAGATACTTCTGACTTTCCATGATCTGTCCAATCACATAGTGTAAAAAGTCTGTGGTTTTCTATCTCCCTTACTGAGCGGTGGCTGCCATCCCAGTTAACAAAGGGTGATTCAGTGAGTGACCAGTAATAAATCACTTTTCCCAGGCAGAGTACCCCGCTGCTCAATCGGGGAACACAGATATGGTCACATATTATGGAACTACATTTCCCACAAGGCATTTCTGCCTACATTTCCCATAAGGTGGCTACATTTCCCATGAGGTAGTTTCTTAAATGAGACAGTTGTTGTTGTTGTTGTTGTTATTATTATTATTATTCTCATTTTCTCTACTACCGGTATCATATTATGATTATTATTGTTCCTTTGCTTTGCATGGACGTTGACAGCTTTTGCACTGGAGACAAATTCTCATAACACTCGGTCAAATAATTCTATTCTATTCTGTTCTATTCTATTCTTTACAGTTATACTATGTTAAACCCTGAAACTAAGTGCATGTTTTTTGATCTTTTGGCTAAGATCAAGTCTAGCACTTTACACAATTTTTCTTCTGGAAAAATGACAGCTAATAAATCTGATTTCATGATTCTATTGATGGGATTTCTTGTGTCCAGCAGAGATTACGAAGCAGAGGAAAATGAAGCTATGATCAGAATCTCTTAAACTCAGGTCATAGATTTATTCTCTGCTCCTAGTAAAATAGTGATGCCACTCCTAGCTGTACACCTGGAATTGGGAATTTCTGAATATTGTATTTTTCAGAGTATAAGACGCACCAAGGTTTTGAAGAGGCAAATAAAAAAAAACAGTTTTTGTACTCTGCAGACCTCCCAAAAAAACGGCCTATTTTTCGTGAAAATGGGCCCTTTTTTTTAAAAAAAAAAGGCATGAGTAGCCTTTAGAGGGCTTGCAGAGTGCTCCTGGGGGGTGGACCTCCCAAAACGAGCAAAAAATGGCCCATTTTCGTGAAAATGGGGCCATTTTCGTCAAATAAATTGCATGCATAGCCTTTAGGGGGCTTACAAAGTACTCCTGGGGGCTGGTGGGACAAAATTTAGCAAAAAATGGCCCATTTTCCACTCATTTTCCAGCCCCCAGGAGCTCTCTGAAAGCCTTCTACGGGCTCTGCACAACCATTTTGGTGAAGGGGATGTGGTTTCAGGAGGCAAAAAATGCTGTATTCAGTGTATAAGATGCACCCAGATTTTCAGCCTCTTTTTTGAGGGAAAAAGGTGTGTCTTATACTCTGAAAAATATGGTAATTTGCAGAAACTCTCGGTTCACAGCCTCTTTTTCTATTCTCAAGAAACCTGCATACCTCATTGACTTTGTGTCTAGAACTTGATAGTTTGAGAGGTCTATACCTATTTGATTGCTGTGTTCTTTTATTTGATGTCCAGATGTCAATATGTCTCAGCTCTCTTAAGAGAATAACCCAATATAGGAATAAACAAAGGAGCCATGATTAATTAAGGCATGCCACTTTGTCAAGTCTCTTTCTGCTGATAGTCCAAGGAAAACTCCCTGTGCTTTTTACAAAAATAGTGACTTGCTTTAACTCATTTTCAATTAGATACAGATTAACAGAGTTGAAAGGGACCTTGTAGGTCTAGTCCAATCCAAGCAGACCCTACACCACTTCTGACAGATGGCAGTCCAGCAGGGGTGGGTTCCTGCCATCATTACTATTGGTTCGGCACCCGAAAAATTTTGCTACATTGAATTCTACATTAAATTTCAAGCTTTAAGTATCAAGCCTGATCAGATAGTTTCGTAGCGAAGCATGAGTATCCAGCTAGTAAATACATGTACAAACTGATTTGAGATTTGCACACTTTGAATAAGGCATTGCAGAGGTATATTTCTCTGACAGTAGATATAAGATTGCAGATTGATGATCAGCTGACTCCAACTTCTGCTTGCACCTCAACAAGGATGCCACTTTTGCTCAGTATAGTAAGGTCCAGTATTATATGGCATGTAATATTATAAAAACTGATGGCACCCTCAATAGCCGTAGTGGATTTCGTTTCTTTCTTATGCCATGAGATCAATAAGGGGAAATCGTATTGCTTGATCAAAGCTCACCAAGCAGTATCAGCTTTAATTAATTTCAGCACCAAACATTTTCCAGTTTTCATCTGTTCTATCAAGTTCACTAAATAGGAGTTAGGTTCTAAGAACCAATTAAAAAAGTGAAGGTTAAAATTTCCCTCCAAAGGCAAAATCATCTCATTTTTCTGTGATTATGCCACCTATTTATCTGAAGATCTGTGACAGTCCCAATTACCTTTTCTACCATATAAATTACCTATTACCATTTGCCAGCTTTGGAAGTGGAATAAATTGCTGCTAGAGAAGTCCTTTCTTACTTGTGAAGTACTAGAACCAGGGGTGAAATCCAGCAGGTTCTGACAGGTTCTGAAGAACCGGTAGCGGAAATTTTGAGTAGTTCAGAGTAGTTCGGAGAACTGCAAATGCCATCTCTGGCTGGCCCCAGAGTGGGGTGGGAATGGAGATTTTGCAATGTCCTTCCCCCAGGAGTGCGGTGGGAGTGGAAATTTTGCAGTATCCTTCCCCTGCCATGCCCACCAAGCCACACCCACCAAGCTACACCATGCCCATTAAGCCATGCCCACAGAACCAGTAGGAAAAAAAATTGAATTTCACTACTGACTAGAACCATTTCTTGGACCTGCAAAATGATATTGTGTTACCGCATTATTCTACAGTATATTTGTTTATTTAGAAGTTACCTCAGAACAAACCTTCGATTTGTTTCTTTTAACCCTAACCCTGAAATACTGGATAATTCTCAGTCATCCAGGTCATGGTTATCTCAAAGATGCTTTTCCAAAAGGCAACTGGACTGGTTTTTTCCTTGAGGAAGAAGAAAACATTTCTTTTTTCATTCAAGAAGCTCCATCAGTTCTAATGGTGGGGAAATGGAAGGATAGGTACTGATAGGATGGGAAGGATACTTACATACTTGGTGATTGTTGCTGTTTTTCCAACTGAACTATTCTGTAACCTGCAGTGCCTCCAAGCCCATTGTATATCCTGATTGTATATGTTTTCTTTGAAGAAATAGAGTGGTGCTTCTCAGGGTCCCAGAGATTTCCATATATGGTGCCCTTTATACACTGATGGGATTCAAACAATTTAACAACCAGTTCTCTGCCCTAATGACTGGCTGGGTGAGCATGGCCAGGCAGAATTCGGCCTCCTGCACCCCCCTGGGAGCAAAACTGGGCTGCGGGGGGACGGCACACCCCTGTGCCCCATTTTGGGCCGAGTAGGCCTCCCTTCAAACTCCTGGGAGCAAATATGAGTCATGGGGGGAGGGTCCTGTGCCACCCCCCATGCCCCATTTTGTATCTAGTAGGCCTCCCTGCACTTACCAGGGAGCCAAAACAAGGTGCGGGAGGACTCCTGGAAGGGGCGGGAGAGGAAGGAGAGGGCCAGCCAGCAATTTGACAACTGGTTTGCCTGAACTGGCCCGAACAGGCTGTATCCCACCATTGCCTCCTTATATGTTGAGATCAAAGTCCCCAAAGGCTCTGGTATATCGGTCTAGTATTTGTAGTCCAAACTTTTTAGTATGAAAATTGGGATGATTTGTTCTAATCAATGTAATGTGACTTCCTTCATTCACTATTCTGATCTTTCTTCTAGCCTCCAGGGTATACCGATGACAAGGAGATAGAGGAAGGAGTGACCAGTATAATGAATGTATAGCATTCTTTGTTGCTCAAGTCAGTATACAAACCTGGCTTTGAATTTCTAAGGAAAGGAATAGCTAATTAGAAATTATAGTTTGGTAAACTTGAGTCTATTACTGCAAGTATGAAGCAGTGATATTAATTGTCCATCAGCCCTGGTTGGTCAAATTTGTAGTTCTCTGCTTTGATCAGAGCTCAGGATCAGTGGACTATTAATATCAATAAAATACAATACAATAGCAGAGTTGGAAGGGACCATGAAGGTCTTCTAGCCCAACCCCCTGCCTATGCAAGAAACCCTATACCATGTCAAACAAATGGCTATCCAACATCTTAAAGACTTCCAGTGATGAGGCATTCACAACTTCTGGAGGCAAGTTGTTCCACTGATTGATTGTTCTAACTGTCAGGAAATTTCTCCACAGTTGTAAGTTGCTTCTATCCTTCATTAGTTTCCACCCATTGCTTCTTGTTCTACCCTCAGCTGCTTTGAAGAATAGTTTTGATTCCCTATTCTTTGTGACAACCCCTGAGATACTGGAACACTGCTATCATATCTCTCCTAGTCCTTCTTTTCATTAAACTAGACATACCCAGTTCCTGCAACCGTTCTTCATATGTTTTGGTCTCCAGTCCCCTAATCATCTTTGTTGCTCTTCTCTGCACTCTCTGTAGAGCCTCCACATCGTTTCTACATCGTGGCGAACAAAACTGAATGCATTATTTCAAGTGGGGCCTTACCAAGGAATTCTAAAATGATATTAATGTGGTATCACTGCTTCATATCTTTCACATTACCATTTCCATTTTTGTTATTGACCAAAATTCTGATACTCACAAGAAAGGGGAAAAAACCCAGTTTCCCTGACTATTCATTCTTCTTTGAGAATGAATAATATCCACCTCTATATTTTCCAGGATGGGGAGTAAAATTCCATCTGTATTTCTGGCAAGGTGGTAAATTTTTTTGCAGTGAGATTGGCAGTCTGCCTCTAGCCTCTGTGCTTACTGGGTGGAGAAAAAACCTCAAATGGCATTATTTAGTTTTTGTTTGTATATAACTTTTGATAAATAATTCAACAGTGTGAGGGATGAAGTTTTTTAAGGACTCACCTGGCCAGGGGCATGTGGGAATTTGGATGTGGTTTACTTCTTATTTTAGCAAGAACATAAAACTCCAAGCAATTCACTTACAGTTCTATGGGCAGGAAAGTTGTAGGTGTGTGTGTGTGTGTGTGTGTGTGTGTGTGTTTGTGTGTATTTTGAGTCTCCAAGATGCACAGAACTGAGTAAAAGACTCGAAGGTATTTCAGGGAAGTTGTCAGTAGGAAATATGACTCTGCATGTTTGCGTATTGTGCACAAGAGAAATCACAGGCTTGGAAGATAGATGTTTAGTAACTCAGTTTAATAGAGTAATCCATTAAATCAAATGTCTCGAGGGCAGTGTTCTGAAAAGGAATTTTTGCCTTATCTCAACAAGATGCTTTATGCAGCCTCGCTGACAGTAAGTGCTTAAAATTAACTTTTCCCTCTCTCTCCCCTGGAATATTTAACATATTTCAATGACCCTGATTAAGCAATGAAAATCATTTCATTGTTTCTGGCAGCAACATGATTTCTTCTGCTTCCTATTTTAGAAAGCATTTACTACAAAGGGCAGCCATCCTGATATTACTTTGTGAAGGCTTCAACATCTGGATTGCAGAAATCCAGAGGGCCTCCAGATGGCAGCAAGGAGCTACCAAAAACTCGAAACACTGCAGCTGTGTAACAGTCTTCTAGATTTATGCACTGCAAATATGGTTACAATTTGTCTTTCAGATATACCAGTGAATCTGGTTGATCATAGGAAAATGTGTAACTAGACTGGCGGAAAGCCAAAATAGGTTAACTCTGTCCTAAAATAAAATTAGTCCGCATGTATCAACATTTTATGCAGTAGCAAGATTTTAGTAAGAAAACTCCAAATAAGGTAGTAACAATCTGATGCTTTTGCTAGCTCTTTATCACTGGAGGTGGGATGGCCTTTTTAATTTTTGTTAAAAAAAATAAAATCAGAGGTTTAACATGGCTACTTTACTGATTAGTTGAACAAAAACAGAAAGTCATGCTAACCTAATTATATAAATTGCTGCTGAAATTTAACCACACCATCGTGAACCACAATCTCTTCCTACCACCCTGTGGTCCAAGAATCACTGAGCTAAGGAAATTCTGACCCCAGATTTATTTATCTTAGAGATCAGACGTGTACCAGCTTTTTATAGATAGTCCAGAAATAAATACCATTGATCAAATTAGTAGAAGCAAAGCATGGCTGACCAGGGTTATTTAATCTAGATAACAAAGCATGCGTGTGAAGGAAGTAATACTTCAGTTCCATCTTTAGAAGTTACCCTGAAAAATGAGTTTTTATTTAAAGACGGGCTGAACTGGTCATGCTGATGAAAAAAATTCCCAAATTAGAAACAGGAACAGCAGAGGGACAGCATGAAGCCAAAATTATACAGATTCCCTTTAGGAAAAGAAAAGTGAAAAAGGCCAATGCTCAAGGATGGAGATGCAGAGGAGAGAGAGGAGAACTAACCTTAAAGACAAGGGAGGAAGAAGACAAGGACTTATAAAATGCTTCCTATAATTGGGTACAATAAATAGGGGAATCAAGAGACAATCAATGAAACTGATTACAAGAAAATTTAAGATAGACAAAGGGAAGCCATTACTGTAGGACATGGTTATGGCTGCTGGCTCGGCTAGGGTTGAGTGGGTTTGAATTGTGGACACTCAAGGAAGGGCACAAGGAGGAACAAATGAAATATGTGTAAACTTTGTGTCTTCTGTACTTATATGCTAAGTTGCGACACCAGTGTTGTGATCCGCCAGTGGCCAATGGATCTGGCAGCAGATTCGGACAGTGAGGAAGTTGGGGAGGAACATGGAGCATTCCTGGAGTCTGGAGAAGACTCTGATGAGGGCTCTGCGTCGGAGGCAGAGAAGGGGCCAGGGCCATCTGACAATTACCAGATGCCTTCGGAGTCAGACATCAGTGAGGCAGATGAACAGTTGGAGCCTGTTCCCCATGTCCAGAGTTTCCAGATGAAGGGAACAGCTAAGGAACAAGTGTCGACTTGGGATTAAGACCACAGGTGGACGGTGAATGACCCCTCCCATAAGGAATAAAAGAGGAGCGAAAGGGGAGGGGTGTTAGTTGGGGGCACAAAATGCCTGAAACAAGAGAGGGTGATATGCCAGTGTTTTCTTGTAGGTGACATTTGACCAATCAGTCTGAGCAATGAAGTTGTGGACCAAAATGGGTTAGATTCATCTCTCACGCACAACTAAACTAATCACACCATCTGAATGTATCACCCTCAAAGATTAAAGATTAAGATTACTGCAAACTAAAATTAAAAAGGACCACATTCTCTGGCTTGTCATTGACCTGGTCAAGTGAGTTTTATGAACACAACACTGAATCCTCTAAGAAGAAGATATAGAGCCGTGATGACAAACCTATGGCACACGTGCCAGAGGTGGCACGCAGAGCCTTTCTATGGGCACGTGTGCCGTCACCAGCTGCTCTTCTAGTTTCTGGCATGCACAAGCATGTCGGGCAGCTGATCTTCGAATTTCTGGGGCTTCGGCACATGCGCGTGCTCCCATTTGGGCACTTGGTGCCAAAAAAGGTTCACCATCACTGATATAGGGGCAAACAAACAAACAAACAAACCATATAATTTTTTTTTTCAATCCAGCCTACAGCTCTATTAGGCACTTATTGTTTGGTACATGTGAGCCAAAGCACACTGAGTGATATTACGACAGCTTGAAATATGACACAGGTTCCCACAGAGCAGTAACTCTGTTCTCCACTGATCAAAATTCATCCTAGTTTTTGGGTGTTGCCATGTTAAAGGCCTTTGGCTGTTAGATTTATTTATAAAGCATTTGCTAATATTCAGTCAAAGAGGAGGTGACACCTCAAAGAACCTAGGCACATTCTATAAAGTGAAGCCACAAAAAAAAAAAATGTTTGACGATTCACAGATGAATGGAGGTAGTTTGGAACTGAGGGGACATTATGAGATAGGACGACAAAGCGAGTTACTGATTTTAATTTGGTACAGAGGGTCTCACAGTGGTCTCATTAAGCAAGCTGCTGAAATGTAGCTCCACATGTGATGACTTTGTTTCAAAGAAGTTATTTTCTTCTAAATGGATTATTCATCTTTTTTGCATTTCAAAAATCAGAAAGAGATCAGAACTTTATTGATTTTTTTCTATTGTCCCTGAGATGAAAGATATGTTTACGTACAATAGAGATATCAGAAACCTGTTTTTATGTAATTCTCCTGGCTCATTTAAAAAAAAACTAAATTGTAGCATTTTTCATACTTGGCAAATATTGAGATTCAGTGGGCCAAAACAATAATTAAATAAACTTTCTTTTTAAATATGTTTTGTTTATTGGTTTAATTTACGATAACTGTTAAATATTAGGGCTGCAGAAGTTGGGATGTAGGAAATGTCTCATAAATTTAAGCCTGCCTTTAAAAAAATAAAGATAAAGGGACCTCAATATTTGAATAGCATTAACATCAGAGGTTCGTACCGGTTCATACTGGTTTGCCTAAACTAATAGCAGAAATCGTGGGTGGCCCCGCCCACTCACCCCAGCTCTATGGTGTCCCATTTAGGCCCTTTTTTCACCAAAAGCGCATGCACGGAAGGCTGTGTGCATGCGCGGAGGTGGCAGGTGCGCTCACATTTGTGAGCTGGTAGGGAAAGTAAGTGAATACAATCCCTGATTATCATGCTGGCAAAGAGAGTTTAACTTTAACATTTTGTGAAATTAATATCATGCTTCACATTTTCTGCCTTTTGCTAAAGATTTCCCAGAATGTATTGATTAGCTTTAGGATATGAAGAGAGCTACTGCACCCCTCAATAACTTGGACCAGAAAGTCTGAAGCTTTTCATAGTTACTGAGTAGCTCAATATTTAGTTGAAATTATAAATGGAAAAAACAGGTTGAAGGAAATCTCCCTGCATCAAATCTTTGGACCTAAGTCATAATTCCTTTTTTTTTTCCAATAAAGAAATCAGCATGAAATGCTATTTACTTGCAAAAGTAATAGGGTTTCTAAGGACATATCCATGACACGATTACAAGTAAAAATGTTCTAACTGTGACAATGATCTGTGACAAACCCATGCAGGTTTGATTTAACAAGATTATTTCAAAGATTTCATGTACAGGTCTGTTTTTTGTTCCCCAAAAAGATTCTTCTCCTCAAGCACTAGAGGCCATTTGAAGCCAAAGCATCTGTTTATTTGACTTACATCTTACTTTTATTCCAGTAGCATAGTTTTGTATTTAATCCAAGGTGACAATCCTGCTTGTTGGCCTACTGCCTGAGCAAAGTAACATGCTTAGTTTCTATGGTTGAAGGAAGATTGGAACAGGTGTCTCCCAAGTCCAAGGTCAATCCTTTGACTGTTAATTTACTTTAAAGTGGAAAGTCCCAGAATTACTAAAAGTATTACTAAAAAAAATCTAATAAAAAAACAGTTTACAATGGAATTGGATAAAATACAGTTTAAAATGAAATTGGAGTAAAATACAATTTAATATGTAGATAAATAAAATATGATAAAATTATATTTCAGTTTTATCCCTACAAACTATCCCAATCAGTTCCACATATGCTACTTTCAGCTGAACCATTTTGCTCAGGTACTGTGCTGTGTTAAATGTTATTTTCAGATTCTGGCTGCATGTAAGGTAAATTGTTTTGATATGGGGATCCCAATGGGTCATTTGTTTAGTATATAGACCTGTCTCTCACCCTCTTATACAGACAACAGTCAAATAGGATGTGAGCCAGATCTTCTACCTCTGCCGCTCCGCAAATGCAAAGATGTCCATTATAGGGAGTAGAGTAGAGTAGGATAGGATAGAATAGAATAGAATAGAATAGAATAGAGTTCTTCATTGGCCAAGTGTGATTGGGCACACAAGAAATTTGTCTTTGGTCTCAGTGTACATAAAAAGACAAGATACATTTGTCAAGAATCAACACTTAACTTACAACACTTAATGATAGTCATATCATTAATGATAGTCGTATCATAGGGTGCAAATAAGCAATCAGGAAACTGTCAATATCAATATAAATCATAAGGATACAAGCAACAAAGTTGCAACCATGCAGTCATGCAGTCATGCAGTCATAAGTGGGAGGAGATGGGTGATAGGAACAATGAGAGGACTAATAGTAATAGTAATGTAGCCTTAGTGAATAGTTTGACAATGGTGAGAGAATTATTTGTTTAGAAGAGTGATGGTGTTTGAAAAACAACAACTGTTCTTTGTCTTAGTGTATAGCCTTGTTTTGAGTGTAGGGGTTGAAACAATTTATGTCCAGAATGCCAGGGGTCTGTAAATATTTTCATAGCCCTCTTTTTGACTCGTGCAGAGTACATGTCCTCAATGGAAGGCAGGTTGGCAGCAACTGTTTTTTCTGCAGTTCTGATTATCCTCTGAAGTCTGTGTCTGTCTTGGGTTGCAGAACCAAACCAGACAGTTATGGAGGTTCAGATGACAGACTCAGTAATTCCTCTGTAGAAATGTATCAGCAGCTCCTTGGGCAGTTTCAGCTTCCTGAGTTGGTGCAGAAAGAACATTCTTTGTTATGCTTTTTTGAATCTCCCATATCTGACTTTTGTGTCAAGCTGTTTGAATCTCACTCACATAAATATCTCACTAAGATGTTTTGGCAGTTGTAACTTTAAATAACTCTCTATTTGAAAAGCGCATTGACTGTTAAAAACTCCAGTTCTCAAATGTTGTATATAACATGTATTCCCAAATAAATTTATTTCCATGAAATGTTCTCCAGACAAATTTGATTTTGTAAAATAATTTCCTATCGGCAGTGCTTATCACTGCTAATGTCAATCTCATGATCATCCATAGAACACCAGAGGAAAGATAAATGGCACTGCAGGTTTTGTGATGTCAGCACAGAAATGGCAATAGGTTTTTAACGCTTAATGTATGCCTATAACTAAGCAGGGTACAGGTAAAAAAGAATGTAATGCATACTCAGAAACTAAGCATAAGCACACTACAAATTAATGCACAGTATCAATCACTATCAACAGTAATCAGAGCAATGCAAGACATTTCCTAATATCAGCATAACCATTATGGGATTAATTGTCGTCCTGGTTTTAAATCTAATTTATTTATTTGTGATGGGCAGGACATCCCATATTGTGACTGATTATTAATTTTCTTTGAATTTTCACATTAACCTTGGCAGCCTGCCTTTGTTGACATCATCCACTATGCAATTAATAAAAAAAAATCTAAAGAAATGTATGAAGTAAGCATACTCACTATGGCAAAAGTGAATGTATTCTTAAACAAAAGTACTGTATGTAAGTAGTTTTCTCTGCACGGAATGAAAGGAAGCACATTAAAATGAGATGAATGAATGAATGAATGAATGAATGTCCGTCTGTCCGTCCATCCATTCGTTCATCCATTCGTTCATTCTTCCATCCATGTTAAATATTCAACACCAGCAAACCCTAAACCAGTGGCAAAATCGGAGAAAGGAGTCAATGAAAACCATACAGGGCAGTGGTGGGATTATAACTTTTTACTACCAGTTCTGTGGGCGTGGCTTGGTTGGCATGGCAGGGGAAGGATACTGCAAAATCCCCATTTTGTCCCAATCAGCTGGGATTCAGGGGGCAGAGAATAGAGGGGGGTGGGGCCAGTCAGAGGGAGTATTTACCGGTTCTCCAAATTACTCAAAATTTCTGCTACCGTTTCTTCAGAACTGGTCAGAACCTGCTGAATACCACTTCTGATGCAGGGTGTATTTATTATGAGCAACCTCAAAGAGTTGGCTTTACATTACTCCTCCTTTAATCCCTTTATATACTTAGCAGTACAAAAATAGAGATGGTGAAGCCATCAATTATTCCCCCTCTATTCTGCACCAATAAAGTAACAAGTTGGTTAAATAATTTGCTTAGGGAAAATAAATTGATTAAATTTCTCATAACATATAGACCACTGGTAAATTTCTTACAAGATACAGAGAAAAATCAATTTTTGACTTTGAGATTTGATGATTAGATCTAATGACTAGAGAAATATTTGTTTTTTTCCAATGTATGGGTAGCCATGTTTGATAATTTATTGTGCGTTGGGTTAAAATTAAGACAAGAATATAAAACAAATATTGGTTTTTAGTGTTGATTGAGTATTAGTATTTTAAGATATTTTAAACATTGGTATTATTCATTTAAACTTAGAGAAAAGTTGCTGTAACATATTATTATTTCTGCACTGAAAAAAGTTCGAGATCACTTTTGCTATATATTTGTTTGATGCAATTTTTTTGGTCACTTTTTAACATCTCCTACTTACGATTCCCTTTCCATTTCTTCTTCTTTTTCTAGGTTACTTTGTCTTTTAATGTTTGTTTTTAAAATGTAATAAAAATAGTTTTTAAAAAGGAAAGAAGTTGGTGGCAGTAAATGTGTTTATCCAACAGTCTTGAGGTAGAAACTATATGATACAAACAAGCCTCATCGTATACAGAAGTGAGAAAGTGTGAACTAAATCTCATGGTACAAATGCAGACTTTCAAAATGATGAATCTGAAATCTTCTGTGCCTAAATTCTTTGAGGTGCCACCTTCTCTGTGATTGGCTGTTAGAAGTGGTTAGTAGATTAGGAAGAAGATTCCCCCACCCCACTCCTACCCCAGTGATGGCTAACTTTTTTGTCCTCCAGTGCCGAAATTGCGTACATGTGTGCCCACACCCACAATGCAAGGTGCCTAGTCCCCCTGTGCATGCACACACAAACCCCCCATGCTCCCCCTGCCCCCACGCTTATGCGCAACACCCCCCACACCTCATTTTAGGCCAAGTTTAGAAGGACTAAATAAACAGTGTGTCTAACTTCTTGTCTATACCTCTTGCAATATCTATCCATAATATGGAAGGATTTTCACAATTCACATTTTTCTCAGAAATGTGGCTGCTTTTTATGTATCTTTACAGGAAGGTAGCATTTAATCATATTTAAAGTAGGGATTTTTTTTTCACATGAGGTTTTTATTTCTCTCCTTCTTGACTCAACTAGTTGAAGAACTTTCTTTTTGAAATTTGACAATTTTAGAGTATAATATATATATATATATATATATATATATATATATATATATATATATATATATATATATATATATATATATATATATATATATATATATATATATATAAAATGTAAGCAGATAGAAATCCCTCCAGCAACTCTTCAATCACTTTCCTTGTGTTTTATAGGATGCAGTTGAGAAGTAAAATTTTTAGGAACTGTGATGTTTTAAAGCTCAACTGTCTCACATTTTTAAAAGTGCAATCTGGGCCCTGTAGCCCTGTGATGGATGAAACTCTTCTGACGAAAGTGTTAAATTTACAAGAGAAGCTGTTATTTTCTTATTTTCTTCATTGTGACATCGATTTGTATGGCTAACATTTTAGTAATAAAAAGCATAATGTAAAGCTGCAGCCCGCTGCGAGGGGGAAGTCTACACATTGAGTGAACACTGCAGGACCTATTCATAAATATTCATTAAGGCCTGCTTCATTGAAAATGAAATTTAAGTACTTAGGATAATGGAAGAAAAGTAGATGGAATGGCTTTCACATAAGCTGAGAAAAGAGGACTCAGAACGAGACAAAACCAAAAGAAAAGGATGGTGCGGGGATGATAACTGGAATTTAATATTATTACAGGATTAAAATACTGGGAAGATATGTAAGTCTGAAAGTGGAATGCCTTCTTACATTTGGGGTAAATAAAACAAGTCAACTTGGTTTACATTGTATGGAAGCACTGTCAGTTTCAGTGGTCTTAAGCAAAATGCCCACTGGTAGCTTACAGCAGATTAATATACAGCAGTGGTGGGTTCCGGATCCCATTGCAACCGGTACAGTGCAACGGCACCCAGTGTACACCACATGAATGTGCACAGCGTGCACACACACACAAGCAGCGCGCGCATGCGTCCTTACCTCCTGCGATGCTCCATGACGCCTCCGTTATGCTCCAGCTGCTCGGTGGAGTGTTGCACAGGTGCCGTGGCTATGTGTATGGCAACAATGAAGCAGTCGAAAATGGCTTCAGTCAGGTCAACTTCGTGGTTGACATGCAGCTGTTAAACAGATCTGGTTTCTCCCATTAACTGTGTGTGTTGGAAGCCAACTGGGAAAAGTTAAAAAACAGTGATGATATGACCCTGGGATGCTGCAAATATTATAAATACCTCTCGGTTGCCAAGTGGCTAGATTCTGATCAGTAATAAGTCACTTTTTTTTCCAGTGCTGTTGTAACATTGAATGGTTGCTTAAATGAATTGCTGTAAGTGGAAGTTTACCTGTAGCTGCTCTTTTAATTCCTGCAGTAATTTCAACTATGGTGACCTGAAAGATTCCTGCTTTGTGATGGAGTGTTGTTCTTTTTTAAAAAAAAACAACTCCCATCTTTTTAAAAAGATGGCTTTGTGGATTTAAAGGTCCTGCATAGTGTTTACTCATTCCTTATTTATCTCTCATTTGGACTGCTGTTTCACGCTGCATAAGGTGCTTTGAAGACTGTACAAACTTAAATTGGTGTCCTCCATAGTTCTAGATTCACCTTAGTAAAACCATGTAAGATCATCACTTCACAGACTGGACTGGCTTCTTATAAGCTGGGTGCTCTTTCTAGGTGGAATTCGATGGTCATCACCCACTTAAAAAGCCCTTCATGACATAAAGCTAAGGTGGTTGTGAGACTGCCTATTGTCAGGGTTCCAAATAGCACCCAAAAGTAAACCAGAGTCCAAGGCAAAATATTGCTCAAAGTTCCAATGTATTAAGAGAGCCATGTTGGCACATCTGGGAAAACCCAAATCGGAAAACTTCCCAGTTTTCCCCACCTAGTTGAAAGTTCAAGATCTTGCCCCCACAACCACAAGTCCATCACATGATCCAATCTTCCACAGTTCCTCCCATCCAGTTCTGGTCAGGTGCAGAGGTGCAAAGACAAAGGATGACCTTGGCTCTCTAGAAAGAACTCTGTTATGGCTACAACACATCTCACTCCTACAACTCCTCTCCCATTTACCCACAATAGAAAATGCATAGTAGAATAATAGAAAGTGTGGCAGGCCAAAGATCCAAAAGAAAAGATGGCTGCAGGCCTAGCACCTATTTCTGATTATATCTGCCTAATTTTCAAGAGCCAACAGAATGCGATGTTTCAGATTTCTTCTATGAGATACTGTCATAGGATGGAATGCAGGAGATATGCCATTTGGGTTAATATATCTCCTGAGAGTCAGAAGCCTTCATTGATGTTGGCTTTCCATATGGTTTTAAAAATCTGTCTTTTTCCTACAGGCATCTAGCCAGTATGTTGACTGACCCTATCAAATAAATGATTGAAGGTCGATTGTATTGTGTTTTGGCTTCAGTTTCAGATGTTGATTTGCAGTTTTAATCTTTATTGTTTATCTTTGCAATTTAATTCTGTGTTTAATTCTATGTTCAGTATGGCAGAGAGATACAAATTGAAAGTTTGCACAATAAGTTGCTTAGCTAACTAAGCCCCATAGCACCCTCTTCACCAGTTGTAAAGGTCAGAAACCATAGGTTGTGCACTGGATAAAACAATGCCATGGCTGTTTGCCATGGCAGTAGCACTGTTTTTGTGGTGGTATTAGACAAGGTTGTGTTGTTTTCAAAAATATAGCCTTCCTTTTCAAGTTCCCTAAAAAAAAGAAAGAAGGAAAAACAGGCACCAGAAACCTGAGGAGACTAACTAAATTATAACAAAAATAGACATTAAAAAAATACTTAAGGCAAGCTTTAAATAAAATGATCAAACAATTGCTAATTAAATTAAAGTAATCAGTAGTCAGCAAAACAACAGCAGCAACAACAGAAAGCCTTAAGGTACCATAAAGAATAATAGATTTATTGTCACAAAATACATGAAAAGCTATATTCCATTACAAGGGGGCAGAAGAAAAATGTAGACATCAAAGTAGTGTAGACTATGGCTGTTCTGCATAAATCTCCAAAGGAGTCGTTTGAAAGAATAGTGACTGCTAATTATTCAATCATCCTACTTTTTTGCTTTTAGTTTTGGGTCATAGCAAGATTTAAAAAAAAACAACATTTCCATTATTTAAACCCTTAGGAGAAGAATGAAACTTCTTGATTAGCTCTAATGTACCAGAGCAGCCTCTAAGGAAAGATATCATTTCAGACCTAAAGCTCCCTTCCCACCTCCGTCCAAAACACTTCTCCAAAGCACCTGAGGGTAGAACAAGAAGCAATGGGTGGAAACTAATCAAGGAGAGAAGCAACTTAGAACTGAGGAGAAATTTCCTGACAGTTAGAACAGATAATCAGTGGAACAGCTTGCCTCCAGAAGTTGTGAATGCCCCAACACTGGAAATCTTTAAGAAGATGCTGGATAGCCATTTGTCTGAAATGGTATAGGATTTCCTGCCTAGGCAAGGGGTTAGACTAGAAGACCTCCAAGGTCCCTTCCAACTCTTGGATTATTATATTGTATTGTAATGATACCATTTCTGGAAAGGCTCTCCCTTATGTTTACAACAGGAAATGAATGTGATGTGGGTTAGGCTTTTCCCATATTTCCCATAGTTTAGGAAAACTAGAAGTTGCCTTACATGATGTCATATTGTAATCTATTTTAGTATTAGTTAAAAGTTGACTTTTAACTTTTAACTAATACTAAAAAAGTTGAGGTGATAAGCCTCTGGGGAAAGCAAAGGGAAATCATCAAAGTCAAAAAGCTAAAGTTAAGAGTATTTTGGACATGGGATGCGACACCCAGAAAAATATGGCGTCCTTCACTTAATCTTCCAAGGAAAAATTGAAGGCAAACGAAGTCCAGGCAGAAGAAGAACATCATGGCTTCAAAACCTAAGGGACTGGTTTGGACAAAGCTCAGCAGCTTTGTGTGGCTGTTGACAAAAATAGAATTTCCCACATGATCGCCAACATCCGATGATGGGTACGGCACAAGAAGAAGAAGAGGTTGGTCAACCTACCAACAACTTGTATTTCGTATGAGCTGACAAGAATATGGAAGCTTCTTAGGCAATTTTTGTTTTTGTTGTAAGTCATATCCAACTCTTCACAACCATGTGGACCCTGTTGAGCTACCAACCAGCCCCAAAGGCTGTGAATCTCACCAAAGATTAACCACATAACAACAACAACAATAATGAGAGTGACATGATAGCTGTATTCCAGTATTTGAAGGGCTGCCACAAAGAAGAGGGAGATCAACTTATTCTCCAAAGCACCAGAAGGGCAAGATAAGAATGGATCAAAACTAATCAAGGAGAGAAGCAACCTGGAATTAAGGAAAAAAAACTTCCTAATAATGAGGACAATTATCTAGTGGAACAGCTTGCCTTCAGAAGTTGTGGATGCTTCATTACTGGAGGAGCCCACCTATCTGAAATGGTATACAGTCTCCTGCTTGAGCAAGGAGTTGGACTAGAAGACCTCCAAGGTCCCTTCCATCTCTATTCTGATTGATTGAAAACCAGATAAGATATATTCATGTATAGAGATACTCACAACCCCATGGCTGATACATCAGATGGTGTGAGACCCATCTGTTCAGCTCACGATTTTCATATAGAATAATACATCTTATCTGTCTAAATATAATCCTTGAAGTATTTTCTGCAATTCATCAAAGAATTATGAGCTTTCGGCTCTTTCTAGTCATCAAATGCAAGCTTGGCTCAGATTCAGTAAGTCTATTCTTCATCACATGCCAAAGGGAAACTGATACCCACTGTGCCATTGCATATAGTTTTATTCCCCCCTATAGCAGTGGCATCCTCAGCAGAGAATTGCATGGCATACCAGAGGGGAAAATTGTGAGTCAAGTTTATGATAAATAAAAAATGTAGACGAAGCGTACTGAAAGCATAGATATGGCTTTATTCCTAAAATCAAACACTTGCAGGCAATCTGCTGATTTTGATAGACTAAAGCAACATCCGGATATTTTGGAGACACTACAGCCATTGTTTGAACCCTAAGTTAACTTAAGCAAATTCATGCAAAAATATTTTCTGTTTTATTTTATTTTATTTTATATTTGTATTTATTAGTTTGGCAAACATGTACAAGATAGCAGGTATAAATATAAACATGGATATGAATGAAAGAAATGAATACAAATAAATGGGGACAGTAGGACAGGGATGGTAGGCATGATGGTGCACTTATGCATGCCCCCTTTACGGACCTCTTAGGAATGGGGTGAGGTCCATGGTAGACAGTTTAAGATTAAAGCTGTGGGGGTTTGAGGATGTAACAATGGAGTCAGGTAGGGCATTTCAGGCATTGACCACTTTCTTGCTGAAGTCGTATTTTCTGTAGTCGAGTTTGGCGCAGTTTATCTTGAGTTTGTATCAAATGTTTGCCCGTGTATTATTGAAGTTGAAGCTGAAGAAGTCATTGACAGGTAAGACATTGTAGCAGACAATTTTGTGTACTGTGCTTAGATCGTACTACAGGCAACACTGTTCCAGATTTTCATCTCCAATCCCATCCAGCTGGTTTCCCTCTCTATTTTCTCTGGCTTATTCCTCATGGTTCAGGAGAGCTTTGCTCAATGGAAATATCCTAGATAAATTGTAAAAGTTAAGCAAATTATTTTTCCTGATTTTGCAATAGAAAAGGTTGGTGTGATCTGGTCAGTTGTATCAGCATTTTGAAAAGGCATGACACTCTGAACAAACATTTTGGTGGAATACATTCCAACCTTAACTAGCATTTTACAGATGCATCACACACTGGCCACGCCCACACCTGGCTTAGTGAAGGGTGGGAATCACGATATGTCACATGACGCCGCCATGACAATGCTAATTTGACACCACTGATCTAGATCCATGCCATGTTACAGTATATGCCTACTTTATGTGATTTGAAATCCTGCATTTTCTGATTAGAATCACCCGGGAATCAAAGAGTAGCTGTTGTGATGTTCCTGCAGATGCCATCCCGGGTGCAACTTGTTCAGGAGAGTGCTTGTGTTTGTGTTTGTATCATCATAGTCAACCTATCCTGGTTTAATTCCCCATTCCTGATCCACAAGATTGGATCAGCTCCTCTATCGGGTACATTACGATTGAGCAAAATATCATTCTCATCACATTCATTAAACTTTTCATTCCAATACAGATTAGGCTTGGAAATTTGAAGACAGTCTTTGAATGAGGAATTAACTAGATGAATGGATAGGAGGAAAGTAGAATTTGTACGTCAAATATCATGATGATTTAAGGGCTTCATAGTCCTCATTTCTTAGCTTTTAAATGTGGGTTTATCCATGACTCAAGCTTAAGGCATGGATTTTTATTGCCTCACTTTTCTCATAATTAATCTCCCCAGACTTTTTCTTCTTCATGGGAGGCCCTCTCTTTAATTACTTCTAAACAGTGGGATGGAATTGTGATTGGCCCCAAGTCTCTCTGTTCTTTTAGAAAGGATGTCAAAATGCATCTCTTTAATTTAGCTTTCATACTGCCTTTAGTGATGAGGTTCATGAGTGTTTCATTTTTTAAAAGTTATTATTGAAACTAGGCTTTCCATTACAATTCTAGTAATCAACCTTGATGAAGAATTTTTTTTTTTTTGCCTGGGTCTACATGTGTATGTCTTTGTTGCAGCGAAAGTTTTTAATTTACCATTCTCAGCTGAGGATGTTCCACAAGATTGAAGAAATGACCTTTATGTTGCAATAACATTCTTTAGGCATCAGGAATTAGCATTTTTCATCTATCATTCTTGTAGGCCTTTAAAATACGTGCACATTATGTTATGTTGTTCCTGTAATGATGCTATTGCCTTAAGTGAAGCTGTGTTCTCCTTGCGGCAATTACAGACCAGAAAATGGTACTATCCTTATTGCGTTCTTTTATTATCACCACATGTTATGAAACAAAAATCACTTTTTTAAAATTAAAAAAAAAAGAAAATATTGTAAACTTATGGATACAGCGGGACACGGTGATTCAGTGGCTAGGAGGCTCAGCTTGTTGATCAGAAAGGTCAGCAGTTTGGCAGTTCGAATCCCTAGCGCCACGTAATGGAGTGAGCTCCCATTACTTGTCCCAGCTTCTGCCATCCTAGCAGTTCGAAAGCATGTAAAAATGCAAATAGAAAAATAGGAACCACCTTTGGTGGGAAAATAACAGTGTTCCATGTGCCTTCAGCGTTTAGTTATGCCGGCCAGATGACCATGGAGACGGCTTCGGACAGCGCTGGCTCTTCAGCTTTGAAACGGAGATTAGCACCGCCCCCTAGAATCAGGAATAACTAGCACATATGTGCAAGGGAAACCTTTTACCTTTACCTCTATGGATACAGCATTTTATGGGCTGAAAAATCTAAGCCAAATTCAAGATCTGAAGCAGAGAGATTTGTTCAGTTGTACAAATTTTTTTAAGCAAAAATATGAATACTCTACATGTATAGTCCAGATAACCTATGAAGAAGGCATTTAATAAATATAGACACACTATTAAATATAAATATGTATATATGCAACCTAAAGTCGGAAGGAAACAGACAGCTTAGAGCACCTTCTCTCTATCAACCAATAGATTAGCAAGGAACCATCACCAGATAAATAAACAAGGAAAAAATAATTGCTTTATTCCCTAATCAAAGAACAAGTCATATCCCAATCAACTCTCCAAACTCCCATATACCAATGATGGTGCTTAACCTGATAATGAAGCCTCTGCAAGGAATTAACCAAGTTCAGCAAACTTCAAAAGCTCAGTAGTCCCAATGTTAAATCGTATGTATTCTTTGTAATTGTTTTACAAATGCTGCTCCTAGAATTGAACCTTAAAATGTTGCAACAATTGTCTAACTGTCCAAACAAGCACTTTGTGATTTATTGAAGTGTTTTGTTAACTGAGTTTATTATCCTGATATTTAAAGCTGGACTGATGATTAAATAGGTGAATATATTTCAGAATTAGGATAAGCTTGTCTTCCCATTTAATGCACATGTTAAAACTTTCAATGCAGAAGTTAATAAAAGGATAATTTATTTACCAACCATCCATTAATGCAAGAAAACTGTTTTATTTGCTTGGGTTGAAATACTGTATGTATTCAGGAAAACAAATAATGGTTTTGTTAGATATATTTCTGCTATATATTTAGCAGAGTTTATTTCGTGTGGTACTTGGATCACAATCTGATTACATTTTATTTTATTATCATAATTAAACTGAAGGTATCATTAGAAGGAATTTTACTTGGGCTTGTAAAGCATAAGGTGCGCTACTGACTTGAAGTTACTATGTTAAAAATGTTAACATTCCCAAAGGAACTAAGCGTGTGTACTGCATTTGTTGCTTTGGTGGCAGCTGTCAGAATTTGTTGGCCTAGTAAAAGTGAGAAAGAATATTAATACGAAGCAGTTTTTGCTAAAAGCATCTCAGAAAACAAAATGCTAGACTGGTCATTCCAGATGGGACATAGATACGTGCACACAGACACAAATACAAAAACTGTATATACTGTACACACACACACACACACACACACACACACTATATCTATATCCATCCATCTATATATCTATATCTACCTCTATATCTACCTCTATATCTACCTCTATATCTATCTATCTATCTATCTATCTATCTATCTATCTATCTATCTATCTATCTATCTATCTATCTATCTATCTACAAACGTGAAAACACTCAGGCAGGAATCACAAAATCTCCAAACCCCTAAAGCCTACAAACTTGAAATTTGGCATGTATGTTTCTTTTGGGTTCTAGGTGCTCGGTAACAAAGGATTTTCCGAAATGACCAGTATTTCATATATATTATTTTTAATACGCTCCGATGCTAAGGAGTTAGACATTCTACTCCCTCTCCCAACCTGAAAAGCTGGATGTGCGCATGGCCAGCGCGGGACTCATCCGGCCTGCTAACTGGGAGTTTGGAGAAGATCCTTAGGGAGAGACGTTGATAAGATAGGTGGGGCTTCTGTGGGGCAAACCTGAAGGAGAGAAGTTGATAAGATACTTCGTGCTTCTGTGGGGCAAACCTGAGGGAGAGAAGGTGATAGGATACATGGGGCTTCTGTTGGGTAAACCTGAGGGAGAGAAGGTGATAGGATACATGGGGCTTCTGTGGGGCAAACCTGAGGGAGAGAAGGTGATATGATACATGGGGCTTCCATGGGGCAAACCTGAGGGAGAGAAGGTGATAGGATACATGGGGCTTCTGTGGGGCAAAACTGAGGGAGAGAAGTTGATAAGATACATGGGGCTTCTGTGGGGCAAACCTGAGGGAGAGAAGGTGATAGGATACATGGGGCTTCCATGGGGCAAAACTGAGGGAGAGAAGGTGATAGGATACATGGGGCTTCCATGGGGCAAACCTGAGGGAGAGAAGGTGATAGGATACATGGGGTTTCCATGGGGCAAACCTGAGGGAGAGAAGGTTATAGGATACATGGGGCTTCTGTGGGGCAAAACTGAGGGAGAGAAGTTGATAAGATACATGGGGCTTCTGTGGGGCAAACCTGAGGGAGAGAAGGTGATAGGATACATGGGGCTTCCATGGGGCAAACCTGAGGGAGAGAAGGTGATAGGATACATGGGGCTTCTGTGGGGCAAAACTGAGGGAGAGAAGTTGATAAGATACATGGGGCTTCTGTGGGGCAAACCTGAGGGAGAGAAGGTGATAGGATACATGGGGCTTCCATGGGGCAAAACTGAGGGAGAGAAGGTGATAGGATACATGGGGCTTCCATGGGGCAAACCTGAGGGAGAGAAGGTGATAGGATACATGGGGTTTCCATGGGGCAAACCTGAGGGAGAGAAGGTGATAGGATACATGGGGCTTCTGTGGGGCAAAACTGAGGGAGAGAAGTTGATAAGATACATGGGGCTTCTGTGGGGCAAACCTGAGGGAGAGAAGGTGATAAGATACATGGGGCTTCCGTGGGGCAAACCTGAGCGAGAGAAGGTGATAAGATAGGTGGGGCTTCTGTGGGGCAAACCTGAGAGAGGTTTTCTGGTGAACTGGTAGTGGAAGGTTGGCCTGGGTCGCGGCCCAGGCTGGCCACGCCTCTGAACCAGTTCCCCGATCACCACAGCATGTTTTTTTTTTTTTTTGCATTTTTTAATGTTCTGCACATGCACAGACCTATTTACAGGCAACTGTGCACGCAAACCAAACCAGCAGTAATGCCGGCAGCCACCCACTCCTGGTTAAGATCATTTATTTCAATCATTCTGGTCCATTAATGTTCTCACAATCAGATAGGGGGAGTGTATATATTTGTATTTATTTTAATTAGAATGTTTTGGACATGTGATGCGACACCTGGAAAAATACACCATACTTCATTTAATCCTCCAAAGAAAGATTGAAGGCAAATGAGGTCCAGGCAGAAGAAAAATATCATGGCTTCAAAATCTAAGTGTCTGGTTTGGACAAAACTCAGCAGCACTTTTTTGTTATGGCTGTTGATAAAAATAGGATCACCAACATCCGATGACGTATATGGCACAAGTAGAAGAAGAAGATATTTGTGTTTACAACATATGTTTGATTGACTGATGTTTTAAAGGAAATCATTTTTCTGTTTATTTCTGCAGCAGTAACCCTTTGAAATAGGTTGGACTGAAAAAGAATGTACCCAGGTGAGCCAGTGATTTGAATCTGGGTTTCTTTCAGGGGGTGAAATCAACTTACCTTCACCACCGGTTCACAAATGTGAGCCTGCATAGGACTTTCCATGCAGGCACAGAATGTCATAAAATGGGACGTGATGAAGCCCAGGTGGCGGAGCCTCACGCTGCCACCGCTACCGGTTCACCCGAATCAGATAGAACCGGATGAATTGTACCCCTGGTCTCTCTCATTCTCATCCAGTACCTTAACAACTATACCACATCGGTTTTCAACCTGTCATAGTAATAAAGTAATAAAGTAAAACCCATGCAAATTGCAGGAATGAAACACAGTACAAATGTATGTGTAGTAATTAAAAAAGATACAGATTCACACAGTTACAAACCAATACAAACAATAAGCAATTAGTAAAGATGACAGCAATAAAGCAGATATATAAACATAGGAACAATGCAGTGAAATAACAAACAAAAAAACAACGGTTATTTTTTAAAAAAAAAAATGGAATAATATTTGTAGAGGATCTCTCTGCCTTAGTTTCAGAGCATGCTATCCTGAATCATCCTTGTTTTAATGATGACTCAGGACGATGATTTTAATGAGGAATGTTCTAACATTAAAAAAAGGACATAAATACCTGCATTGTATATGCATAATATAGGTTGTCATTGACTTATGAACAGTCACTTAGCAACTGTTTGAAGTTACCATGGATCCATGAGGCACATGAAAGCAGGAGCAGGATAGAGTTCAAAATCACTGTGAGTTTAATGCCATGCAACTTATAAAAGAACCTGATCTACTAATGATCGAGAGAAATTGGTGACAGATAAAAGTCAATGGCCGGCCAGGAGGAGCTGGACTGAGATCTCTTTTAGGGGCATAGAGACACCAGACCGATGAGGTGTTTGACCTCCACCCTCAGGTTCAGCCTTGTCATCTCCTACAGGAGCTACTTTGGGGAGCAATCTAATGTCAGACCTGGACGCCATCTTTTACATTGGGCCTTCAGGCCTGCCACATTGAATGCTGAGGGGAAAAGAGGAGGGGGGATTATATGAAGTATGGGAGATATATAGTATAAATAACATTCCTTTCTCAGAGAGTCAAGGACACCTTGCCCTGCAGCTGCGATGAGGTGACTGGGAGGCATTTCCTGTTTTGGATGGTGCTTGATTGGATGTGATGGCCATGTGGGTGCTGGGCAGAAGCTTGGATTTTCATTTGGGTGGGGAAAACCTGGAAGCTTTCAGATTCGGGTTTTCCCCAGATGTGCCAATATGACATCTTTAATAAAATGGAACTTTGGGGAAACTCAAGCCTCAGAGTTTTCTTTTGTTGGGGTGTTACTTGGAACCCTGACACTCAGATTTCAATTTATGATGGCCTCCCCTATCGTGGGGTGATGTGACTGAAATTTGGGCACTCAGTAACCATGCTGCTTTTATGGCCATTTGTCATGGTCCCATGACTTCATTTTGTGACAGTTTTACTGAAATTTACTTCCAGTTTTCGGCAAAACCTACCCATGGCAAATCTTGGGTTTGTTTTAACGAGCATGACAACTTCTAACTGCAACCTCAAAAAAGGTTGCAAAACCGTTATGACTTATGACAGTGGTGAGCAGACTCCATTACAATTATAACTCGAGGATTACCTATGAGTGGTGGTGAACCTTTTTCTTATGTTGTGCCAAAATTGTGTATGCGTGTGCTCCCTCCCACCCTCCCACGTGCATATGTGACCCCCCCATGCATTCACATGTGACCCCCCGCACATGCACACACAGCCCCCCCCCCTCCTCCAGAGGATTTCCTGAAGCCTGGGGATGATGAAAACAGCTTCCCCTGGCCCTCTGGAAGCCCTCCGGAAGCTGGAAACGGATCATTTCTGAACTTCCGGTTGGACCACTTCAGGAAACTCTAGGAAGGGCTTTCAGGAAATCAGCTGGCACATTGAAGCTGACGGCAGGCATGCCAAATATGGCTCCACATGTCACCCGTTCACCATTACAGACCTATAATATGAATCCTCAGCTACCTTAGATTTCACAACTCATGCACCAAAAAGCAGATCTTGTGTAAAGCTTTATAATTGTGAGGAGAACTCCAAAGCTGTTTTTCTTCAGCCTTAATAATCACAAACTAACTCTCCAGGCTATATTGATTCATGGTGGAGTTTTATTTTTCTGCCTTTAATGGCAAACAATCGCCCTTTGAGGCACTACAGGGAAGGAAATCTAAGAAGCCTTTTGCATGAATGTTCATGTTTGCTTACATCTTTGTCGGCTAAAATAATTCATTGATCACTAATCACTGCGGTTGTTTGCACACAACAGCTTCCCTATATTGCACTAAACTGTCCTGAGGCAGCAAGGTGCCACAGGAAGCAATCGATAATAAAGTCTCATGAAGTTTTTAATGATAAAACATTGAAAGGCTTTCTCCCTCTTCTGATTCTCTCTTGCTCTCTCTCGCTCTCTCTCTTTGAAGAGATTGAAAGGCAGAAAAAAAAAGAATTTTTGCTGGCCGGTGAACTCTTTCACTCTCTTTATAGAAGCTTGGCACAAATAGTCCTTTGAAATCCTCTTATCAAATTTGTGGGAAGAAAAATAAAATAATAGGTAGAATTTATGAGTACCCTCGACTTGCGACCATGATTGAGTCCAAAATTGCCATTGCTAAGGAAAACAGTTGATAAGTGAGTTTTTCCTCATTTTACGATCTTTCTTGCCTTGGTTCAGAAGTGATACTCTACCGGTTCGGACCGGTTCGCCCAAACTGGTAGCGGAAATCGTGGGTGGCTCGCCCACCTGCCCCAGCTCTACGGCATCACATTTAGGCCATATTTTTCCCACCAAAAGGGCATGTGTGAGAGCCAAGGTGGTGCAGTGGTTAGGGTGCAGTACTGCAGGCCACTTCAGCTGACTGTTATCTGCAGTTCAGCGGATCTAATCTCACGGGCTCAAGGTTGACTCAGCCTTCCATTCTTCCGAGGTGGGTGAAATGAGGACCCAGACTGTGGGGGCAATATGCTGACTCTGTAAACCGCTTAGAGAGGGCTGAAAGCCCTATGAAGCGGTATATAAGTCTAACTGCTAACTGCTATTTGCAGAGGTGGCACCTCCGAGCGGAGCAAACACATACACTCACATTTGCGAACCATTAGGGAAGGTAAGTAAATACCATGCCTTTCTCAGTGATTCAGTGAATCACTACAGTTTTTAATAATGTGATAAGTAAGTGAATTTGGTTTCCCCGTTGAGTTTGCTTGCCAGAGAATTGCAAATGCTGATCTTATGACCCTCGGGACACCCCAACTGTCATCAATACATGCTGGTTACCAAGCGTTTGGATTTTGATCATGTGGCGATGGGGATGCTGCAACGGCTGTAATGTGAAAAATGGCCATAAGTCACTTTTTTCAATGATGTCATAACTTTGAATGCTCACTAAAGGAATGGTTGCAAGTGGAGGACTACCTGTATTTCCAGATAAAGAAAATGAGTTGCATAATTGGTGAAGGTGATAATAGACCAGCAGGAGTTCCCTGATGATTATCATCCTTCAGGACAGAAAATTAATCGACATGTTAATTAATTAATTAATTAATTAATTAACATTCCCTTTGGCCACCTCAGAATGAAAAAATAATAATGCAGGCATATTCTACCTCGTTCACTAACATTTTTACAAACCTTTTTTTTTAAATTAAATTTATCAAGCAAATTATCTTTGACATTTCATGGAAAAATAGCGAAATGATTCAGCTTAGCATTAATATTTTTCCAATCTCTCTGTTGCATCTGGAACAGAAATCAAATCTGCCCTTTTCTTGATCACTGGAACTTTGTCACTTCCTGCAAAAGTGTCTCCTTTGACAAGTTTTGTCAGTTTTAAACAATAAATTAAAATATATCCTTTCATTTCTTTCTTTCAAAATAAATGTATAACCCTATCCAAACAGCATAAAGAAGATCCCAGAGGAATAAGGATAGTGGTCCGCAGTTTATCCCAAAACTATTTTGAACTAATTTCAGCTTCTTCACTGTCTTGAGAATGGTCCACAAGCACAGTCTGAATTGGAACAAGGCGCTTTTGCAATCAAGGCACTGCATTGTCATTGTGTGACCAGGTTTTTAATCACAATTTCTTTTTAAAAATGTACATTTATTTATTTAGCATAGGATATACAATGTCAATTGGGACATGGTGGTTCAGTGGCTAAGACGCTGAGCTTGTCGATCAGAAAGGTTGGCGGTTCAGCAGTTCGAATCCTAATATCATAACTTTGTAATGTTTTGGTTGTTATATTGTATTGTATTATTACATTATATTACATTATATATCATTTCTCTATTGATGTGTCCAGTCTAATCTATTTAACCTAACTACCTATTTTTGTGGTAATTTTATATGATACTGTATATCAATTGTTAAAAGCCTTCCAAAACCCCATATTTCTTCAGTGGATTTGATGTTTCATTAAAACTCCCATTCCATCCATATAAGGCAAATCCATTGATATTTTCCCTTATTACAAATATGTTTATTTATCTGTATAAATATAATTACCATACTAAAGAATTATCAGATGACTATTTCAGAAACATGATGTTTCAGAAACATGTCACATAATGGGACAGAAGATAAATTCCAGACACAAATATTGCAAATTTGAACAGTTTTTTCCTCAAAACTATCACACAATTTGTTCTAAGTAAAAGTGCAAAAATAGCATTCATTGTGGATGATTGTAAATTGGTTTGGCTGAGTTTCCATAAATATTGTTTATTGTTCAAAAATAGCATTAACAATAATTGCATCTCCAACTAATTTGATTTTAGACAGGGCTATTACAATCACTTTTTAATGAATTTCAGTGTGAATTAAAATCATTTTTTTAATGAATTAATTCACTTGGAGACCTAGTATTACAAACACACTCAAATACGGTATCTCCTATGTTGGTACATTAAAATAAACACACACACTTGTGGACACATATTTTTGTAAAATCAAGTTTTTCAAAACTTTTTTCACTTCATGGCTGGCAGGGGAATTCTGGGAGTTGAAGTCCACAAATGGCTAAAGATGAGAAACACTACTTTAACTTGTTGTCTATCGCTATGTGATTGATGAACTCTCAAAGCTTCAAAACCTAAGCTTATGATGATCCCATCATTTCCACTGTTTTAAATTATTCATGGGAAGGTAAAGGAAGTTTTAATGGTGGGTAGCAACAGGAGACAATTTCCACATTTTATTTTCAATCTCAGCTTAATGGCCAATTCCAAAATATTACAGGATTCTTCTCCTCGTACAGATTCAGTCAGTGGGTGTCAGTTAGCATTTGCATGCCACATAGTTCAGCATGGCACTCCAATTATTCAATGCTCAATCATGGTGTGTAATCATGATTTGTTCACCAAACTACCCAGACCTCTCAGAGTGATGCCTGAAATTAAACCTCTGCTGCTTGCATTCAGCTTATGAAAAATTGAAGGGCAGCCCCATTTCCACAAAACATGATAAGCACAAAACAAATTGCAAATTAATTTTAAATCCTCCTAACAGCACTTTATCAAGGCAAGGGAACTTTTGTTTGATTAAAAACAGCCATCCAGATTCATGTCTTTAATTAGTAACAAGCATGTCTTAATGTTTGCTGATTGACCATCAAAATCATCCTATGTCCTAATTCCGGACCTACAGTACTTCAGGTTGGAGTTAAGAAATCACAATATGTAGAAATGGCACTTGCCCATTTAACTTGCAAATTCAATGTGTATTAGTCAAATTTGCCTGGTTTTTTCCCCCTGCCCCCCCGGACTCATGCATAAAATGAAGAATAATTATGGAACTGATATGGTGTTCAACCTAAATTTGCCTAATCTGGGGGAGGCCATTTTTTGCTCAGGGGGTGGGGTGGAGTTTTGTTTTTTGCATACGAGCGGGAGTGACACACACATGCACTGCGGGGGCGCATTGCATTATGGGTGTGGGCACACACACACATGCGCATGCACACAATTTCAGCATGTGAGGACAAAAAGTTTAGCTTTCACTGTCCTAGTTCACAACCTTATCAATGTACCTCATTGGCTTCTATGCAAAATCTTAAGAACTTATGGAAGAGATGTCAACAAAAGACCATAGTTATGATGGCAACCATACCCAAGAAAACTTACTGTTTCTGGGCTTCTGATATTTGAAATAAGTATGAACTTTCAGGCTGACCTATCAGAATCTCCTGGTAGCCAAAAGGCCATAGCAAACCTAATTATTCTAAACCCTGTTAATTGATTTGCTTCTTTCAAACGTCTTGATTTTATTGGATCTTTAAACTCCATTGGGCAAAACTGTTTATATGTCCATTCAATTTGTACGTCTCTCCATCTCAACAAGTGACTCTGGGCGATGAGCTGCAAGAATTCTGCTACTGTTTTGAAACAATTGTTAAATACTATAAATTGCACTAAAATCAACTTAGTTGTCAATGGGTTCAACTTTTTAAAATGAAATGTAAGTCTTCCTCCCTAATGTTTGCTCTGGTTTAATAAAATATCCTCAGGGTGAGCTAGACATCTAGTGTCGACATAGAAATATCTGTGCAACCCTATTGGCAGTAGCATGGTTTTTATTGGCCATTTTTCAGCTTCCCAAGATCACTTACAGCCCTGGTGTTCCCAAGCCCTGCGTAGTTCCTGAGCACAAAGAAGATGAACCTGGTCACCAGGTTAAGATTTTGAAATAAGAAACATGATATTTGAAGATAACTTTATGTAAATGTCCTCCTTTGCACTTTGCTATTCATTTTCTATTTCTCATTCCCAAGTTGCTTCTCTCCATCATCATCTCATTCATCCATATGTAAGGTTTTCCTTCTTTCCTTCCTTCCTTCCTTCCTTCCTTCCTTCCTTCCTTTCTGTTTGTGTAAACTTTGGCAGCAAATACTAAATAATATAATCTAGTAATTCAGTTTTAGACATTCAGGCTTTGAAAGTCCATTTGCTAGAAAGTAATCTATTCCTGTCTGCCTATATCTGCTATCTATCTACTGGCTCAGGATTTACTGGCTGGATGCCCTTCCTGACACCATATGGAGTTCACAGCAAATATTTTTTTATTCGCATCTAGTAGAGAAATACCCGGTGCTACCTAGGACTGAATTCTCAACTTTCTGAGTGGGAGGGAAGAGTCCTTACCACTAGGCCACCAAGCCATTCTGCTTGTGTGTGTGTGTCTGTGTCTGTGTCTGTGTCTGTGTGTGTTTATTGTTTAGGGAACCTAGCATCTATATAGTTGAAAGACAAAATCTAAACCTTCCTTTCTTCCTTCCTACATTCAGTCTTCTAATCTTACCACTTAATTGATTCTACTTAATACATAATACTGGAAGCCAGAAATGAGTCCTCCCACCATTTCCTTAGTTTTTAAAAATAGAAATGAGGTCTGATCATTTTGATATTTATTTATTGTGATGATTTATTTATTACATTTATATTCTGCCCATTTTACTATTTTAAGTGATTGTAAAAGAAACTACTGAATAAAGTATTCAAACAAATCAATGCATGTGGATGCAAAACAAAATAGTAAGCAAAGGATTAATGAAATAACCTCTGTAATCTGTAAACGTGCATACAATAGAATTAACAGAGGCAACCCCATTAATAATGAGTTATATTGCTCCATCAATTACCTGTCTCAGTTTGCCACTGAAGAATGGAATCTAATAAATTCTATTTCCTATTGTTCTAGAGTGTTCACCATTCATTCACAGGGAGGTTTTAATTTACAGGGATGCAAAACTATATTGGACCCATTTATTGAAGGAAAGGCAATGGGAGAGACAGACATATTTTTTAAAAAAAACTTCAGGCAAATAATCATAAAAACCAATATCAAGAATTGTCCTTGATCCTTGAAATTTTGACTTTTATTTTAGATTAACAGGTTCCAAGGAGCAAATATATACATCATGAAACACAAAATGGCTATGCTATGCACTTTAATCACTCTTTGTTAGATATACTTTTCCCCCAGTTCTTTTTGAAAGCAGCAAAGTACAATAAACCTTTATGAAAAAGAGAGCTTCAGTCTTTTCTTCAATAAAACATTTATTTTTCACAATAACCCTTGCATCGTTAGATAGATGCAAAGACTTTCATGAGAAATGTCATGGTTTGTCCCACATCACAAGAACATAATAGTAAAATGTGGGCGATTTACACTTGTCTATCACTCTTCCCTTCCATCAATTTTAATGAATGCAAAGAAATATAACCTGAGAATTGGATGTTTGTTTTTTATGGGCCACTGTTGGGAAGAGCAAGGAAGGTGAAATGTAAACAAGTGTTGAAAAGTGCTGATTCAAGCCTCTTTTTTTTTTTTACACAAAAAGCATTGCCCTGTTTCCGTGTGTATTGTACTGTACACACAAATGCAAGAGGTAGATGTTGAACAATATTGTAATGCTCATTTCATCATTCTCATGTACTTCTCTGTCTCTGGAAATGTTTCTTAGTATTGACACAGTGGCTCAGTGGCTAAAGATGCTGAGCTTCTTGTCAACCAGAAAGGTCGGCAGTTCAAATCCCTAGCATCACATAACAGAGTCAGCTCCCATTACTTGTCCCAGCTTCTGCCAAGCTAGCAGTTCGAAAGCATGTAAAAATGCAAGTAGAAAAAATAGGAACTATCTTTGATGGGAAAGTAACAACGTTCAGTGCTTCATGCTGACCACATGACCATGGAGATGTCTTCGGACAGCGCTGGCTCTTTGGCTTTGAAACAGACATGAGCACTGCCCCCTAGAGTTGTGAACGACTAGTACATAGGTGCAAGGGGAACCTTTACCGTTACCTGTTGACACTGATCAGGAATATCATGAACCAAACATTCAATATTACTTCATCGTAAGATATTTGACATTGTCCTCCTTATCTGTTGTGTTGCCTCTACATTTTGGTCCTCCACACCATATAAATGTGACAGGAAACTATACACCTATTCATACGCATCCACAGCTTTCTTTAATTTAGGCAAATTTAGTTTCCGTACTAGTTCCCCCATTGAAATGCATCCTTCTCAACTTGCATAGCATTTGTATGGAATCCCATTCTACTGTGCCCCAAACAACTCAAATTAAATTAAGTTTGATATTAGTATCTTTTGACTCCACCATAAACAGTGTAAACATGTTAAACAGCAGGAGGTTTCCATACCCCAAATTCCTGAAACCTCTTGAACTCAGCAGGGGAGAAGAATTAGGTCAACATTACTGAAATTTTGTTTTCTTCTAATGTCCATAATAGCCATTCCACTTTTAGTAATCTCCTTTGATTTTCACTGTTTCTGTCCCATAAATTTCTGATATTTGATTTCATACTGCCATATAAAAATACATTAATGGATACAATTGTAATAGTGAGGCTAAAGAAAATTTGTTGTTAGTTGTGAAGTCGTGTCCAACTCATTGCAATCCCATGGACAACATTCCTCCAGGCCTTCCTGTCCTCTACCATTTTCTGGAGTCCATTTAAGCTCACTCCGACTGCTTTGGTGACTCCATCCAGCCACCTCATTCTCTGTCGTCCCCTTCTCAATCTTTCCCAGCATTGGGCTCTTCTCCAGTGAGTCCTTCCTTTTCATTAAGTGGCCAAAGTATTTGAGTTTCATCTTCAGGATCTGGCCTTCTAAAGAGCAATCAGGGTTGATCTCCTCTAGGAAAACTAGCAGAGATTTATTTACAAGTGAATGTATCATCTACTAGAATGCAATCTCTCAAGGTCAAAGTTTCAATGTTTATAACTATTGGTTCCATGGAAATGGCAACCATAAACATTTCTTTTGGCATAATAGAAAAAAAACTACTGCTTCTTCTCCTCCTCCTCCTCCTCCTCCTCCTCCTCCTCCTCCATTACAACTATTGCTGCATAATTACTCTAATTAAGGCTACTTAATTCAGGATTCAGTGTAATGCTAGAGTATGGGAAGATACCTATCTGACCTTGGCTGAGTCATCGTAAAGAGTCATCTTAAGGCTGGAAATTGAAATTCAAAGAAAACAAAGATGTGTTATGGACAAATGTTAACTATTCTATAAGAAGACTATTGTTTTCTCAACTTAATGGGTTTTCCTCTCACCAAGTGTGGCTACATCTAGTTTGATGCTATAATTTTAGATTCTTAATTGGAAAATCAATACCAGGTATACCAGTCAGGGATATAACAAAGTATACTTGTAGTTCTACTTTTTATCTCCAGTGTTGAACAGAACACTTTGATACCCTAGTGTTCAGATAAGTTCACTTTTAAATAAGTACCAAGCTGTATTTATTTTTTAGGAATGCCAGTGAGACAACAAAGCTTTCTTCCTCTTTCCCTCCCTCCCTCCTTCCTTCTTTCCTTCCTTCCTTCCATCCTCCCTCCCTTGAACCTGGCAGTTACCATGAACAAGTATGATCATACTCTTGATCATCATATTGTGCATGTCCCTAATAAACAATATCCAATTAGGTGTTTCAATCTAAGAGTTGTGGTGGCACAGTAGATAGAATGTAGTACTCCAGGCTAATGCTTCCCACTGCCAGGAGTTCGATCCTGATCAGCTGAAAGTTAACTCAGCCTTCCATCCTCTGAAACTGGTAAAATGAAAACCAGATTATTGGGGGTAATATGCTGACTCTTTAAAATACTTAGAAAGGACTGAAAAGCTCTATGGAGTGATATACAAGTCTAAGTGTTATTACTATTGCTAAATCTAGAGTTAAGAGCATCAAAATGAACAACTATTTATTCATATGAAGCAGGAATTTAGTTCTTGCTGAACCATAAATCATGCCCATTTTTTCTTCAACACATGTTAGCAAAATTTATTCTTCAGGAGAAATATATATTTTTAAGACTTTTCTGTTTTATGAAGTGCAACGTGGAAAGAAGAGATAAAGGAAATATTTTAGCTAATTCTCAGTAGTATATAAAGCTTTCTCCATAAACAATCTTTTTTTAAAAAAATCAGTCTGTAATCTACATATCTACAGTGCCCACCTAATTAGCTTGCTATTTATTTACTGGCTATGCTTAGCTATGTGCTCCATTGCACATTGCTTATATTTCACACATAGTCCAAACTTAGAATGACAGCAAAGCACTTCTATTTTCCTGTTATATCCCAAGCTGCCCATCAAATACATTGCAAAGAATGCATATAGAGGGTACCTAACTGAATTCAGTCTTTCATGCTATTCGTAGACCTTGAGGCAGAAAATCCATATTGTAAAAAGAGGTTACCATGTATTGGACATATTGTTGTCCCTCAAGGAAAGAAGAGAAAGCTGTGTAAAGGTAGAGGATTCCTTTTGTGGGCTGTCTGCCACCAGCCCCTCTGACAGCTGAATCAGATGAGGAGGTGGCTTGGGAGTTAGAGCCAGCATCAAGGCAATCTGAGAGTTCCGAAGAGGAAGAGGGAATGAAGCTGGCAGAGAGAGAGGGGGGGGGAGGCAGAGGCAGAGCCTGGGCCGTCCATCAGCCCTCAGATGGACAGTCAACAGCTCCCAGGTCTGGAGGTGGCTGATGAGGAAGAGGATGAACAGTTGGGTCCAGTTCCTGATGTGCAGAAGGCAGAGGAGAGGACAGCTGTGGAAATCTATGGGCCAGTCCTTGGGACAGAAGAGCCACTGTTGCTAGTGAAGCCCCACCCTAGCTCTAGGGATAAAACAAAGGGGCAGAGATGAATAGGTTTGGCAGACAACTATTCATTCCCCTGCTGGCGCTCCTAATAAAGGGAACATTTGTTTAATTACAGAGGGTACATCATGTTTGGGAGCTGGGTCAGAACAATTCCTCCCCTGCTCCAGACTCAGGAACATGAGCCAGACACCCTCCCTTTCTTAATTTTTAAGGAAAAAGTTGGCATTCTATTAAATGCTAGCTTCCAACATCATCTCCCCCCCCCAGGTATATTTTTGGCCCTCTATGTGCCTTATCAACTTTTAAAGAAAGAAAGGAAGAGTGGTGGATGGATGCAATCTATTATCCAGATAAGTAATATACCCATTGCCGAGCAAAAGGATAAAGGGAAGATAGTAGATAGAAGGAAGCAGAGCGAGATCATATGTGAAATGGATCAGCAAGAAAGACTGGCTGATAGCTTTCTGATAAAGTGGTGTTTTTTAGCTCTTTATGACCATTATAGCTGTCATATTGGAAATAGTAGCCCTCAACAACACATCCAAGTGCCCACAATTTGAAATACGCCAGATAAATTCCAGATGTGCTCACCAGTCCAAAATGTCTGGATAGCTCTACTGAGCTATAGTCTTACTGTTAAAAAAGGGGGCACATTGGAGGGCTACCTTCTCTCCCTTGCTTCATTTTAAATGTCATAATCTGTCATCTTCACATAAGGTAAAGGTTCCCCATGCACATATGTGCTAGTCGTTCCTGGCTCTAGGGGGTAGTGCTCAATTCCATTTCAAAGCCAAAGAGCCAGCGCGGTCCAAAGACGTCTCCGTGGTCATGGGGCCGGCATGACTAAACACTGAAAGCACACAGAACACTGTTACCTTCCCACCAAATGTGGTCCCTGTTTTTCTACTTGCATTTTTACATGCTTTCGAACTGCTAGGTTGGCAAAAACTGGGACAAGTAACAGGAGCTCATTCCATTACACAGTGCTAGGAATTCAAACTGCTGACCTTTCTGGTCAACAAGCTCAGTATCTTAGTCACTGAGCCACCCATCTTCACATAGGGTATCCCATTTCATTGTGTGCGAGATTCAAAGAATATACACCAGCAGGAAGCAAAAGTGCATATGGAATTAGGAAAGAGCTAATGGAAGAGTGATTTTGTAGAATTTAATTTCACTAAGCTTTTTCACTTTTGTGTATTTCAGAAAGACTAGTCTCTATATGATTTTTTTCTCCCTAAAAAGATTTTGGTATGTACTTTTCCTAAATATGTCAATAGGATACATTTAAGGGAAAAATGCAAATCACTTTTAAATTATTGGAAAACTGCAGAGTATGCCACACATCTTCCTTCCGTTTCTCCACTGCTTTTGAAGGCTGCTTCGTATAAATATTCAGATATCATAAATTTTACATCAATTTCTAACAGCAGCGAGGGGTAAAAAAAGGACAAAGATACTCTACATCAAGCTGGATTTTAGGAAACTAAATTTTGTTCGAAGAAGTGCTGTTTCAAGAAGCAGATCATGGTCTTCTTGCGATTTTGTGAACCTCCAAATGTTCCTGAACTACAACACAGTCCCCTCTGTTGACTAGACACTCATAAAACTTAGAAGTTTCAATTGCACCATTGTGGCTTCTCTTTTGCCTTTTAAAACAACCACACACCCCACACGCATATGTTTGTCTGGCTATTTCACTGCTGAGAAACATAATCCAAGGAGGAAGCTGATGAAGAAGGCAGCTACCAAATTCTTTAAATGGGATCACCAATCTGGAAATTCCTACTCTGGCTGGGCCCACCACAAGGAGTTAATCCAATAATATTAAAATTAAAATGTCAATACAATGGCAAGTTGCACAGAATGGATCAGCTTTCCATCCAGATTTCCACCCATTTGGTGATGACATCATTAGGCAGATAGTATCAAGCATGCCCTATGTGCCAAATGACATTGATAGTGGAGTGGCAGAAATAATGTTCCCTCTGTAAAGATGTAAACATGGGTGAATATGTTATCATGCAAATGATGTTGAATGATGTCAGTTGATGCAAAGGATGGAAGTTGCATCATCTGCAGAATGATGTCATTGTGTGAAGGACATACTGTACATCACACCAGTGATCTATGTTTGCATTAATGGACATTCCTAAATAACCAACACCAGCTCACCATATTTAAAGGATGTGTCTTTGTCTCTGTACCTCTACACCTGATCGGAACTGGATGGTGGAACTGCCAGCATGGCAGTGGGAGATTGGACCATGTGATGAATTTGTGGCTGTGGGAGCAAGATCTTGAACTTTTAACTAGATGGGGAAAACTTGGAAGCTTTCAGATTCGGGTTTTCCCAGATGTGCCAACATGTCTGTCTTAATAAATTGGAACTTTAAGCAATATTTTGCCTTGGACTCTGATTTAATTTTGGATGCTATTTGGAATCGTGACATTAACCCACATCTCCCATTTTCCCACAATAGAAAAAGGCATAGTAGAATAATAGAAAGTGTGGTAGGCCAAAGATCCAAAAGAAAACTGCAGGCCTGACACAAGGCTTCACTTCATGTAAATCTTCAAATAATGTAGGACTCAAAGAGTCAAAGCAATGCTTCCCAATTCCTTATTAACATCTGTAGCTTAAAATACAACTTTTTCCTTGTGATCCCATTTGGATTGTAGGCAGTGGTGGGATTCAGCCAGCGTGCACCACTGCAGAAGAACCAGTTGTTAACTTTCGGAGTAGTTTGTTGAACTGGTTGTTGGGAGAAGTCATTAGGTCAGAGAACCGGTTGTTAAATTATTTGAATCCCACTAGAGTAGAGGTCCTAAGGACAAACACCTCTGCCCTCCTGAATGGTCACTTCATTTCTGAAATGTTCTAGTTATAACTGGTTTATTTGTTTGTTTTGGCTTAATTGATGCTCTTGGTTGTTTCTGTCATTTTTACTGCTCTGCATCCCTCACATCATCACCTTCCTTTGTTGAATTTTAAATGATTCTCCTTTTTGCTTGATTTTAACAATCCAATGCAGGCTATTATACAAATGAATGTTTCTGGTACATATATCCCTTCTCTGTGTTGCAAATCATATCAAAGGGCCAATCTATGACAATGCTTCAGTTTTTTTACTACTAGAGTGGTTGAAGGAATGCAGGGTGGCTTGCATCAATTTGCCTCAAAGAAAGAGTAGTTAGTTTCTTTCTTTGAGCTGCAAATTTAAGGTGCCCTGAATTTGAGAAAGGAAGGCGGGGTGCAAATGTTTTATGCATGGGGATTATGCCATTTGCTTCTGGCACCTGGCAAGCAAAGTCTGAGAATGAAAAGCCACAGGAAGTGCTTTTGCTTCAGCAATTCCCATGTAAGCATATGAATTTCACAATTTCTTTTTACTCCTAACGTCAGACTCGGAGACTTGCATAATGAGCCCTGTCAAATTTACACGGAGGCATGTTTTATTCAGCATGATGACCTAGAAATTCTTCTATTATTTCTAACACCAAATGCAGAGTTGGAAAAACTTTTTGCCATTTTTTTGGGGGGGAAGAGAATATGTGTCTGTGTGTTTTTGTGCATGTGTAAAGAGAAAGAGAGGAGAGAGAGAGAAAGAGACAGACAGAGAGAGACAGACAGACAGACAGAAGATAGATAGAGGGAGGGAGGGAGGGAGGGGGAGAGAGAGAGAGAGATGCTAAAAGTCAACCTCTCTCTTGTTGGCATTGCTGTGCTGCTATAATTGCTGTAATCATTGTTGTTGCCTCTTCTATTATCGTAGAAATATTCCTGGCTTGTAAATAAACATTGGAGCAATTACTGTACAGTACTCTAAATCCAGCCTCCATAGTATACGGCATATTTTGAAAACTTAACAAATCCATTGCTATTCAATGTGACCGCTGCCCCTGCTCTATATCCTTTTTCACAGCCACTTCCGCTTTGAAGGACAAAGCACTACTGCCAGCCCCATCACTGCCACCACACTGTGCCACAATCTACCAAACATCTGATGGCACACAAGAAAATGCTTTGTAGCCCACAAATAAGTTTAAGGTTTTAATTTGGCCCGAGCACTCTATGGGTTGCACAAACCTGCAGTCTAACCTTTAGCAACCCTTAGCAACAATATTGATTGGGGATGAGTAGAATTGCAATTCTATATCATCCAAATTTTACCTACTCCTATTCCATGTTCTAAATCAATAGCAGGTAAACATTTGATTGCCAAGAATACTCTTCAAATTTGTGGTGTGTGTGGTGGGAAGTGCAAACAGGGAGGAGGGATGTCTTACATATGGGAAGGTATTGTACAGAGATCTGTTTATGTTTTTCACTGATCTATCTATTTTAAATCTTCGGTTGTAAATAAGTGTTTTTCTGGTGAGTCCAGGGCAACCTGGTCTACCAAATATGGGACACAGCGGACTGCTTCCACTTTCACCTTTCAGCCCCAATCCAGGAGCTTCACAGGCAGTCATTTTTGCGACAAACTAATTTTGTGTTGAATTTATATTTTACCGACAAAGAAATAAAGAGAGACTAGTATAGGTCTATTTCAAGCTATTTAGGGTATGACTAGCTGATGAGAGCTAAATAGCTTGAAATAGATCTATAGTGGTCTCTCTTTAGGTACGCGATGGCTCAGTGACTAAGGCCGCTGAGCTTGTCAATAAGAAAGGTTGGCAGGTCGGCGGTTCAAATCCCTAGCACCGCATAACGGAGTGAGCTCCCATTACTTGTCCCATATTCTGCCAACCTAGCAGTTTGAAAGCATGTAAAAATGCAAGTAGAAAAATAGGGACCACCTTTGGTGGGGAAGGTAACAGCGTTCCCTGAACCTTTGGCATTTAGTCATGCCAGCCACATGACCACGGAGACATCTTCGGACAGCGCTGGCCCTTCAGCTTTGAAACAGAGATGAGCACCACCCCCTAGAATCAGGAACGACTAGCACATATGTGCGAGGGAATCCTTTACCTTCACCTTTAGTCTCCCTTTATTTGTTTGTCGGTAAAATATAAATTCAACCTCTTAAGTTGTAGTTTTGGTTCTCTTCCCCCCCACCTCAAAATGTGAAAAATAGGCTGTCAATTTTCCATAGTCATAGTCAGTGGAGAATTTTAAACCTGCCCCATCCCCCCATGCCCCCCCCCCAAGAATCCCATGGTCCACAAGCACTTCTACCTCCACAGGTTGCTGGTCTCTGCTTTGAATTATTCTAATTCTGAGAGATTTGGGGAAAGTTAGGAAAGTAATCTTAGACATAAGCAACAACAAATGGGACAGGAGATCATTAGGAGGTGATCTCATAACACGAGCTCAATCTGGGCTGCCAAATGCCAAGGAAGACATGTTTCAGTTGTTCAAAAACTATTCCAGCTTAATGAGCTTGCTAATAAATTGAACCAGGAGTTCCTATCTCAGTTTCCAAGATCCTGTACTTTACTTCTACTCCTTGCATTAAAAATACATTAAAGAAGTCTGTGTAATTCTTCCTCCCTTCCGTGTTTGTGCTCTGATTTCAGGAACTTCGCCATAAGCAGCACTTGAAAGTTTATTACAGCTGAAGTTATTGAGACCTTTGCAATAAGCTGTGATTATTTGTTTGTTTGTTTGTTTGTTTGTTACACTTATATGCTGCTCATTTCACTATCAAGTGACTCTGGGCAGTTGACAAGATAAAAAATGATAATGTAAAACATTAAAATGATAAATATTAACATTACAAATTAACAAAAATTAGTTAAGGCAGAAACCAATGTAGGGTGGAGGCGGGGGGGTGTCTTCTTTTAATTCACTACACACTTCCAGTATGCAATGCCCTCATTAAAGCCCCAGGCCAATTGGCAGGACCAGATTTTAAGGTCTTCTCCTGAACCTCACCATCCAGAATTTCTTGACTGATGGGGTCCTAGCATGCCCCTTCTGCCAGCATGAATAAGGTGGGCCAATCCCCGCCAGCTAGAATTTTATTTGCACACCACTGCAAGAGCTAGAGAGAATGTAATTAAAAATACTACAACGTGCAGAAATGGACAGATTAACACTTAAAAATAAAAGTCAGGGAAGACACTGAATACTTCTTAATATGGAATTTGTTCCATCAATGGCTATCGAGCAGAAACAAAAGTTAGATTTTTAAAAATTCAAGAGAATGACTAATTTTTTTAAAACTGGTTTACTAAAAGGATAAGTAAGCACTATTGGCACTATATGTTTATTATCAATGTTATGATGAGATGTTATTGTCATCATAGATGACTACTGATGTTGTGAATGCTATCGCTATTATTATGATAATTATTACTCAAAATAACTATACCCAGAAAACACACAGTTTATATAGATTTTTTTTCTCTTTCTATAAAAATAAATAAATAAATAAAAGAATAAAGTGGGCCAATTCCAATGGGGTTATAGCAGGGGTGAAATTCAGCAAGACAAGTTCTGGAGAACCGGTAGTAGAAATTTTGAGTAGTTTAGAGAACTGGCAAATACCACATCTGGCGGAGTGGGTGGGAATGGAGATTTTGCAATATCCTTCCCCCAGGAGTGGGGAAGGAATGGGGATTTTGCAGGGTCCTTCCCCTGGAGTGGGGTGGGAATAGAAATTTTGCAGTATCATTTCCCTGCCATGCCCACCAAGCGATGGCCACAGAACCCGTAGTAAAAAAAAATGAATTTCACCACTGGGTTATACAGTAGGCCCAAGCAACCTGGACCAATGCCATAAATGATTTTAAAGGTGATAACCAGCACCTTAAATTGGACTCCGAAACAAACTAACATCCAACGCAGCTCACAAAACAGAGGTTTACAGGGGCTACCCTAGGGACCCCGAGAATATGCACAGCTGCATTTTGTCACCTGTAGCTTCCAAGTACTCTTCAAAAATAGCCCCCTGTGTTGCAGTAGTTCAGAGGTGAGATAACCAGGCCTGAGGGACTGAGCGTAGGGATTCACAATCGAGGAAAAGGCACAACTAGATTATATCAAAGATGGTCAGTCTTTCTCAGCCCTAGGAAGGATACAATGGCAAACCACTTTTGAAAAACCTTGCCAAGAAAATTGCAGGGGGTTATTGCCAGTGAGTTTCCGGGAGTCAAAAAGTCAACTCAAAACCAATCTCCCCCAAAGTATCATTGCTTTACTTAGAGAACCCTACTGATTACCCACAATATTTTCCCTTTTGAACACCTTGTGGATTGTGACCACTTACTCATTAGTAACAGATATTTCACATAACTATTGGAAATATCTCATTGCTGAGTGCCATCTCAACATTGATGATGATGATATCTATTCAGTCATGCCTGAGTCTTGTCAATTCTATGGGCCAGGTCTTTCCATGTCTTGCACCACTTCTTCTATGCTTTGGCTGGTGTCAATTTTGACAATGTCCAGCCACTGTGTTCTTTGACAGCCTAGTTTCCTTTCATAGCTAGCTCTTCCAAAACACAATTCCTTTCTCCTGTGCATTCCCCCACATGTCATGGCTAAAAGAAGTTTCTAATCTTAACATTAGAAACATACAATTGTGTGTAATGGTGGTTTTGTCAGTACTTGGAGTGTCCCATGATTTTACGTTTATAGCATACTCACTTTTGTTGCCAGCAGTTTAGACATTAGTGGCTGTGTGTTCTATTATTTTGAGGGGACAGCACATTTACACTGTTATACAAGCTGTATACTCACTACTTTAAATTGTAACCAAGTGTCATTTCTTCAGTGTTGTCACATGAAAAGATATTCTTCAATATTTACAAAATGTGATATACTGTATTGGCTGGTGCAGCAAGTCTTAGCTTTGTTTAATTGTGTTATATAAAACAATTGAAGGATACAGCCTTAGTATTTTGTGTTATCTATACTTTTTTCATCTCTCACCACCAGTGAAAATCTGCAGTTACCTTAATTATGCTCTTGTAGAAATATTGCTTGAAATAACTTGATAGAGACACAAATATTTTGACTATTCTTATTACACACAAATGTGTGTTGATGCTGCAACCTATGCAAATTGGAACTCTTGGAGTAAGAAAGGAGAGGAGTGAATTTCAAAGCGAAAATAAAGAGTTAAAAGGGGGGGGAAAAATGAAAACTGTAAAATTAAATTCTCCCTGTAGTTGCATGCATTCAAAATCAACACACATCCTTGGTGTGTGGCTCTTTGATCCCCGGGATAGCTATAATAAAATATTCAAGCACAAATTTGATAATTTTTAATAAGCTACTATTAAGACATATTCTATATTGTAAGAGATGGCGCCCACAGAGGGGGAGCTGGTGCAATGAATTACAGTGCAGTGACAGTTTCCTGGAAAAGAAGAAGCATATTCCAGAAAGCGATGGGGGAAAAGAGACAGCATAACCTGGAGCTGAATTGCAAACAGAGGAAGAGAATTTAGATAGCCTCCTTAGAACACTGATGAGTAAACTTTTTCTTTTTTTAATAATTTTATTATTTTTGAACAGACACAAACGAACAAGACACAACAAACACCATAAAAACATAATCCATTACAAATTATAAAAAAGTGTGTCAATTGGTTACAAAGAACTTTTATGCATCCCTTCCACTTTCACCACCTAAAATCCATATAAAATTATATATTTTACATCAAATATATTTATATATATTACTATCATCATGCCTCATCTTTCATATGACTATAGTTGTTTTAACATCTCTTTATAACAAATATTCCAAAATTCAAAGCAAAACCACATAATGCCATTCCATTGTCTATTTTCAATATCATCCAACAACATTCTACCTTTGTGAAATGTTCTAAATAAAAATTAATTATGTTTGATAACAAAGTTTCTAAACCTCCTTTCTTAATCACTGTTTACAATTTATATCCAATTTCAATATTATAGGCTTTCATACATAACTAAGTTTCAAAACTTCCTTTCATGGTCACCATTTAAAATTTATACCAAATTTCCTCTTGTCGAACCAATATATATGTATGCATTATATCATTATCAATTATTTATCTAACTATACCCATGATCAATCCAATTTCAATATTATAAGCTTTCAAAAATAACAAAAATTGTAAACTTCTTTCATGGTCACCATTTAAAATTTATACAAAATTTTCTCTTGTCAAACCAATACATATGTATACATTATATCATTATCAATTATCTATCTAACTATATCCATTATCACTTTATTTTTAACATAATTCTCTAATTTTAATTATTTAGCTAGTATTTTGTTAATAGTTTTCATATCTCAACCTGTGTCTTTCCAGTATTAGTACAGTCTTATTTCTTTTGCCTTATGTGGGATTAATCTTCTGGTTATTTCATTAATCAACTTTGTGTGGACTTCTCTTCGCACCTTGTTGCTTGTTGCATGTCTTATAAATTCTCGAAACCCTCCATCAGCTTCTTTAATCAGCTTATCTTTGGTTATCAGTAGTGCTTTTGTCAAAGTTCCTCTCCCTAAATCCATCAATTCTTCTCTTTTTTCTCCTTTTATATCTTGAAATCTGGGGTAGTGTTGTGGCCCAGGAGGAGCCGTTGGAGCTGCCACCAGACTCTGACAGCGAGGGGCCCTATGAGTCAGCTCTGGAGGATGTGGAGGACCCTGGACAGGGTTCCGACTCCGAGCAGGGCGCAGAGAGGCTGGTTGGCCACCAGGAGGCACATGAGCCTTGGACCAGTGGGGAGGAGACAAGGGAGAGTGAGCCAGAAGCCAGTAATGAGTTGTTCCTGGATGCACGCCTTCAAAGAGCTAATAGGTGTCAGGAACAATTACGCAATTACAGGAGGTGATTGCACTCAGCTGGTGGTCATTAGGCTCCTCTCCAGACTATAAAAAGCTACTTGTGCACATGCCCCTCTGTGCAGAAGTTATCACAGAATCGAATGTTGGAGAACTTTGTGTGAGCTTGGCAGGCTGGATTGCTGCAAAGCCTTATCTGTGTTTATTGCTGCCCAAGTTTGTCTGTGCTGGGTTGCTGCCAAGGACCTGTTTGTCTGTTAATTAAATGCCGTAATTTATCTCTGGCTCGGAGTGTGCTTTGGTGTGGAACGAGGGGGGTCGGAACAGGTAGAGCTCCTTTCCATCTCTCTTCCCTTTCCATGTTTCATTCTTTCCATTTCCAACCACATTCAGATCACTGTCAATATCTACAGTTATCTTGCCTCTTTGTTCATTTTTCCCTTGGGTTTTTGAGACTCTAACCTCCACTTTTTCCATTAGCTGGCTATCTTCAATTTCATCAAATTTTGCTATATTACCATCTATATTTTCCAATTTCTTCTCGATTCTCTCTGATGTTTCTAATAATTTTTGAATTTCAAGCATAATCTGTTGTAATATTATGGTTTCTTCTTGGTATTGTGTCATTGCCCAATTTATAAACACTGCCACTCTAGTTGGAAAACAAAGCTTTGTTTTTCACTTCTCTCTTGCTGCCAAAGAGACATCCAAAGGGCACCTGCATAAACAACCCATCTTATCTCTTTGCAAGCTAAAACCTTTGAAGTGCAAGGTCAAAATGATCAAAGAAAAGAGAGAGAAAAATATTTCCAGAACTCAGCCTCCAACCTCCAAGTGGCAGTGTAACTTCTTTTCCCTCTGATGTTACTGCTCTCTTTATATTCCTTTTATATCCTTTTTATATTCCAAGCTTAAAAGAAACAAGGCTCTTAAATGGAACAAAAGAAAAAGAAAAAGAAACCCATCCAAGCCAGTATTGTGAAAATAAAAAAAAAAAAGATTTAATCCATAGGTTTAAAAAAAGTAGTAGAAGAAAAGCCAATACTTTCACTTTAAAAAGTAGGAAGTGTCTGCAAAACGTCCATCCATAGAAGACAATTTAAAAAAGGATAACACACTGTCCAAAATAGCTTAAATTCACCGCTTATTTTCTTTTCTTTACAAGTTTAATTTGGTTTTAATCTTTTTTGGGCAGTCTCTTTTGTAAAAATAAAATTTCTTCACCAGATGGACACACTTTCTCTTTTCGCTTTCCTCCAGTTGCAGAGCTGTCCCGACTTCAGCAGCTTGGGGCTGCACTTCTATTGCTGGCTAGAAGAGATTCTCTTGGATCAATCAGGGACTTTGCAATGTCCCTGAGATCGGCAAGACATACTCCTCCCTGTCACCGTCTCTTTGGGACGGTTTAGGTCCAGATGAACCATCCAGCGGTAAAAGTATCGGCGCTCTGAGATCACACGTCCGTTTCATCGCAACGTCAGCTCCTCCTTCTCATGACTAACCTTTTTCTAAAGGCCTACCAAAATTGTGTGTGCATGTGCTATCGTCCGTGTGTGCCCCACCCACCTGCACATGTGCAGAGGGGAGTTTTCACCCTCCCTATACTCCGGAGGCTTTTCTGAAGCCTGGGGAAGATGAAAACGGCCTCCCTGGAGGCCCTCTGAAGGCAGAAATGGATTGTTTTTGAACTTCCGGTTGGCCCATTTGGGCCATTTTTCACTCTCCCCAGGCTTCAAGAAAGCCTCCGGAGCCTGGGGCGAGTGAAAAATGGGCTCACCAGGCCAACCAGAAGTTTGGAAATAATCCATTTCCACCTTCCAGAAGGCCTCCAGGGGAGCGTGGGAGGCCATTTCCACCTTCCCCAGGCTTCAGGAAAGCCTCTAGAGCCTGGGGTGTGCGAAAAACTGGTCCAGTGATCCAACAGGAAATGCAGGAATGAACTTCCGGTTGGCCCGTTGGGCCTGTTTTTCACCCTTTCTAAGCTCCAGAGACTTTCCTAAAGGGGAAAGTCTCCAGCTCAGTCCTCTGGAAGGCTGAAAATCAGCTGGGTGATCTGCACATGCGCACTGGAGTTGAGAGCTGCCGTGCTGGCAAATATGACTCCGCATGCCACCTGTGAACATAGGTTCGCCATCATGGCCCTAGAATCTGCCAGGGTACATCCATTCAGCTGAGAGTAAACCATAACAAGGGGTCCTTCGGGATTGAGCAGCATACAAATCTATTAAATATTAAATAATGGGTGGCATTGATGGGAGTTGGAAACCTGCTGCATTGGAAGGTGTCCTTCGTGTATGCGCATAGAGGGTCTATTTTCATTATCATCTCCCATTTATAGTGTTCCAACAATGCAATGGACTGCTATCTTAAATACTGCAGTGGAAGTTAGGAAGAAGCAGCATTCATTATCCTACGTTACATGTTCCTTTGAGTGATCCTGTTATTCCAATGGGCACATGTCAGGGGCTTGGCAGGGGGTTCAAAGAGTATCATTTGTATTGAAAATTCCTCGTTCTCTCTATGATCAACCTTCATCCTAACATTTCTATAAATACTGGCAGCAAAGGTAAAGTTCAAATAAAGGTAAATGTTTCTCTTTCAGAAATTACAATTCTGCCATAAAAGGAAGACATCCTAGGATCCTTGAAATCTTTGACCCTTGGGGTTGCAGCCTTAGTTGTGTATATGTATCTTAAAAAGCCCTGAAGGAAATAAAAAATACAAAGCAGATTACGTATTTCATTGTTATTATTATTTTATTGGGAGCATAATTGTCTGTTACTTCAGAGTGATAAGTAAGTGAAGGCTCAACAAATTAGCTCAGTGATTGACATGTATTTACTTACCATAAGCATTTTTTTGCTGATACAGAAAATCCAGGGATAAAGTTGCCGCCAGTTAGCTAATATTTTGTACCGCATGGTTTCTACGAACCATCTAGTTAGTTTCTAGCATATACACTGTGAACATATAAATTTAATGGCACAATATTGTTTCTGTGCGAGAGTGAGGGTTCAACTTTCTTTGTTAACCAAAGCCACATAACTGATATCTATCAGGTTTTCGAAAGATGCCCTAATTGATTCATGAGCCTCGAGCCAAGTTTCAAAAGAAAACCAGTCATTTATTAGGAGCAACATTTCGACAATACCTTATTGCAGTCAGATCTAAACCTCATTTGATTTACGGCTGCACTTTACCCCTATTCCTTCTTTCTCCTGAGTCTGTGTCATAAATCACATTCTCCAATGAGGTGCACCCCTCACAAGCCTGCTCTTGTAATCTGAGATTCAACTCTAGCCAAAGGTATGCATGGAATGTGCTCCCCCCCCTTTTCTCACCATGGCAACTTTATGAGTTGACAGTATCTTTGACAGGTGCTTTTCTGATTGCGTAGATCAGGGGTGGCAAACTCGATTTCATTTAGGGCTGCATCAGGGTTGTGTTTGACCTGGGGGGGGGGGGCAATGGGCATAGGCAGTTCAACATCACTCATGTTGTGGGACCTGTGGTTGCCCAAGCACTCTGCCAGCAAAAAACGGGCTCCAGAGCTCTGTTTTCAGCTGTGACAGCCTCTTGTAACCTTCTGCCAGCAAAAATAGAGCTCGGAAGGGCCACAATTTCACTGGCAGAGGCACCGCAGGCCAGTTCTTTGCTGTTTCCAGGGCGGTCCCATGGGCCAGATGTAATCATCCCGTGGGCCAGATATGGCCCACGGACTTTGATACCCCTGGTGTAGATGGATATGCCGAATTTTCACAGTAATGTTGGCAATAAATATAATTTATAATTGTATAATTGTTCCCTGCAACCCCACTCATGAGCATGTCTGCATGTTCAGATTCTTAACTTTGTGTTTTGAGATTTGTTCCCTAACAGTGCAGACAGGCTAATCCAATGGCAAGTTGGACAGTGAGAGGCAGTAAAACACTCCTGCAGAAACACACGTATCAAAAAGTGATTAAAATTGACTTGAACCTTCAACATCAAGAAATTCTATACTGCACACAAGAGGGGACAGGTGAGAGAGAAGAAGGGAAGGTTAATATATCTCAGGAAGTTGTTCTCAGTGGAAGGGTTTAAAGATAGGGAGGCAAAGCATTCTGCAATATTAGCTAGAAACACGATTTCTAGCAAACGTCGTGGCCTTTGATGTAGCCTTATGGAATTCACAGCACTTGGCTTTTTCACTTTCTCCAGGCTCATACTGGTACACATCACTGTTTTTGGATCCTGAGAAGCTTATCTCTGCCAGGGAGGGTTGCTGAGGGTTCACAGAGTGAAGAACAGAGGTGAGACCTGTAAAATACAAAGATATTGCAGAAGATGCTCCTGCTTAAACCCCCGCTATATTTTCTGCTCTGAGGAAGCAGGCGTGAAGAAGGGGAAAAACGGAGGCCAACATGATAGTAACTTACTCCTAGCCGACACTATATTAGGACTGATCATGAAATCAATGGTAGTTTCATTTTATTTATTCTTTAGATTTACAGCCCCTGCAAAATAAATCCTAAGTTTGAAACAAATTGGCCAGCTCTTATATTCACCAGAAAGTGCATCAACATCCTTCTTTTAAAGTAGCTGTTCCTTTCTCTTAAATTCTCTTGATCTCATTAATGGTGCCGTTTCTTTTCCAGGCAACTAAGTCATCAAAATTAAGGGCTCTTTCTAATTGGTTGGTTGCTAGCGCAGCTAGCACAGTAATTGATTGGCACCACAAGCACTTATGTACACAGAGCAGTAACAGTGTCAGGTTAAGGAAAACATATGGTGATTCTGCAATTGTGTGTGTTGGCATACTAGTTAAATCTAAAAGGGATTTAAACAGTAACTAATTTGATGTGTTAGATCAGGGGTGTCAAACTCGATTTCATTGAGGGCCGCATCAGGGTTGTGTTTGACCTGGGGGGTTAGGCATAGCCAAGATGGGCATGGCCAGATCAACATCACTTGTGTTGGGGGCAGCTGTGGTCGCCCAAGCACCCTGCCAGCAAAAATGAAGTTTGGTAGGCTGCGATGGCCTCCTGCAACCTTCTGCCAGTGAAAATGGAGCCCGGGAGGGCCACGCGAAGGAGGCACCATTGAGCTCCATTTTCGCTGGCAGAGGACCACAGGCTGGTCCTTCCGTTTCCAGGGCAGATTGGGTCCGTGGGCCTGACGTTTGCCACCCCTATTTTAGATGATAACCTTAGTTACAGGTAGTCCTTGACTTAGGACCACAACTGAACTCCAAATTTCTGTTGCTAGGTGAGACATGAGTTAAATCAGTTTTGCTCTATTTTATGACTTTTTTTGCCATAGTTGTTAAATGAATCACTGCAGGTGTTAAGGTAATCATTTGTTAAGTGAATCTAGCTTCCCCATTGACTTTGCTTGTCAGTAGATTGCAAAAGGGGATTACATGGCCTTAGGACACTGCAACCGTCATAAATATGAGTAAGTTGTCAACTGCCTGAATTTTGATCACATGGACCATGGGGGCGCTGAATTGGTCATAAGCATGAAAAATAGTCGTAAGTCACTCTTTTCAGTGCCGCTTGTAACTTTGAATGGTCATTAAATGAATTGTTGTAAATTTAGTAAATTTATAATACCTATACTGTATTATACTGTATTAGACACGGTGACTAAAGGGACCTGGTGGCTCAGTGGCTAAGACAATGAGCTTATCAATCAGAAAGGTTGGCATTTCGGTGGTTCAAATCCCTAGTGCCGTGTAATGAAGTGAGCTCCCGTTACTTGTCCCAGTTTCTGCCAACCTAGCTTTTCGAAAGCATGTAAAAATGGAAGTAGAAAAATAGGGGCCACATTGGTGGGAAGACAACAGCGTTCCATGTGCCTTCGGCGTTTAGCCATGCCGGCCACATGACCACGGAGACATCTTTGGACAGCACTGGCTCTTCCGCTTTGAAACGGAGATGAGCACCGCCCACTAGAGTCAGGAACGACTAGCACATATGTGCGAGGGGAACCTTTACCTTTATACTGTGTTACTAATTCTTGATTTATCTTTTATGTTTTACCACATCTTTACCGTTCAATAAACAGATAAGATAAATAGCTTTCAAAAGCAAATTTTAAGTAATGCAAAAAGGTATGATGTCATAGTAATGGGAACTTAGTTATGTTGACATCTGTCACAAGATAAATTCTGGCTTGCTAGTTCTTCTCTGCAAATTGTTGGCATGTTGCTGATATCCATCCACTTAAGGCACAAGGAGATCAGCTATCCTTGATGATACTGATCAAAAAGGAAAGAGCCGAGGAATTAGAAATAATAAGAGGAACAGGGGACGGGGAATGACTGTATAATGTGGGAGTTATTGTGTTAATGTAATTTCATATTAGCATAAAGGCTAGCATGGTGGCCTAGGGATGAGGATGCTCACCTCCCACTCAGAAGATTGAGAGTTCAATCCTAGGTAGTGGCAGATATTTCTCTCCGAAGGTGCAAAGAAAAAGTATCTACTACAGACTGCGTGGAGTCCGAAGGGCATCTGGCCAGCAAATGCCAGCTTCATCCAGTTGCACCAATGCTAAATTAAGGGATTACAGGATTGTAAAAAGGGAGTTTAAATTCATATTAGGATAGCTTTGGACTTCGGAAACATGGATTGTAATAAATTCAGTAAGCACTATTGCATGATAGGATAACTTAATTGGAGTTCAAGAAAGAGATGTTAAAAGCAGAAGTGTAAAATTCCAATGAAGAAAAAAATCAAGGGTAGCAGAAGAAACGATTATTACTATACATTAGATCTTGGGAATGCTGAAAACATATCTTCCGTTATGAATTTGACAAAGTATCATGTTGATTAGCAAGCTAATTAAGGAAGGTGTGGGTGACATGATAATTAAGTGGATGTAACAGGCTCAAAACTATATTTACTGGATGTTCAATATTTTCTTCATCAAAAATAAAATTAAGGAAGACCTTGGATCTAAATTTTCTACCCTTCAATCACTTGGGTGAAAAGATGGAGAAAATGCATATTTGCCTTTGCAGATTATACATTGAGTGATATAGTTAATATCTTAGGAAAAAAAATTCAAAATGTTCTCCATAATTTAGAGAAATAGACTGAAAATAATAAAGTGAAATTTAATGAAGACAATTACAAAGTATTTTACTTAGGAAATGAAAATCAAAGGAAGAAATACAGGAAAAGTAATAGTTGGTTTGGTAATGGTACTTGTAAAAACATCTTTAAGTAGTAATTGCCAACTGATTAAGAGCCAATCTTAGTGTGATCTTAAAGAGAAAAAGACAAAAATAGCCTTTAAGTTGCATAAATATAATTTTCAAATTGTTTGAAACGATTTAACAGGAAAAAAAAGTTTAACAATGCACCAATTGGTCATTTATTCCTCTTTACTGAATATATTCAAGAAGATGCTAGATTGTCACTGTTGCTGTCCAGCTGCTTTATGTTCTGATGAATATAACGTTGCCATGATCATCTGTTAATAAGGGGTACTTGGAGTTGTATTAAGTTCTTACTTGTATTACTAGTAATCAGAGATTGGTTGCTACTGGTTCGACCCGGTTTGGCTAAACCAGTAGTGGAAGTTAGACTTGGGTCGCAGAACCGGCAGCGCCCCAGGCCTGCCACACCCCCGAATCAGCCATTATGGATTTCAGTGATTGCGCATGTGCAGTGCACTGTAAATTGTTCCATTCGTACATGCAGAACAATTTACATTGAACAGCACATGCAAAGTGCGCAGGTTGCAAACCAGTAGTACAACCAGCAGCAGCCCACTCCTGCTAGTGATCATATCAGTGCATATTTTCTTCGGTGAATCTCCTTTCTGATCGCAGTAATAGTTACAGGTTCTTCTAAACTCTTTTGTTTTATGTCTCCAAAATATTCAATAGTCTTCAAAAGTCTTAGTGCTTTTAATGAGTGTTTCTGAATTGAGCCTTCTATCCCTATTAAGCATTCTTAGACCTCACTGAGCTGTTCTGGATTCCTTTAAAATTCTTTTCTTATATATTGTTCAGCTAATAGCTTTATTGAACCTACTTCTTTTGAACAGTGCCATTTAGAGGGATGAAACTCTACAATTGAAGAATTGGGATGTTTTGTTTAAGAAAGTGGCCTGAATTTTAAGAATACTATTCATTTCTGTCTAATAATATGAATTGTAATTGCACATTGACTCAGTGCACAGTTAGAAATGGGCTGTACTGGTCTACTCATTATCAGACCTTAATTTACTTAGGGACATAATTTTATCATGCCTGAATATATTCAAAACTAAAATATCTTATCACATTTCAAAAAATACATGTAAGAATTGTGAAACATCAGTGGAAAACTGGTGGCTTTATTAGCATAGATAGAACATGGAATTTCCTAATAATAACAGAATAACAGAGTTGGAAGGTATTTTGTAGGTCATCTAATCCAACTCCCTGCCCAAACAGGAGACCTGTTCTGTCCCCCCTTCTTCGCTCGTTAACAGAAGACAGGCAGGCAGACTTAAAAGGAACTAACTTTATCAGTCCTCGGCTCAAACTGGCTGCGAGCCCAAAATAAACATAAATAAAGTCTCAGGCATGAAGATAACAGAATGCAAAACAAATCTCTCTTACGGCAAAACCAGGTGTACAAAACGAAAGCAAAGCACTTTTCCAAGGGTCTCTTCGAATCAGGGTTACAGAAAGCAAATCACTTCTCCAAGTGTCTTTCACAAACAAACCACGACCGATGATCAATGAACGAATGAATGGAGGTTGACTGCTGCAACCAGGGCGTGGCACCATCCGTCCTTTTATCTCCAGAACCCCACTAACGAGCCCCAGCTGCATTGTTAATCTTGCATCCCGACTCAACTCACAGCAAACTTCTGCTGAGTCACAACACGACCCTACACCATTTCTGACAGGTGGCAGTTCAGTCTCTTCTTGAAAGCTTCCAGTGATGAAGCTTCCACAATTTCTGCAGGCAATTCCTGTTCCATTGGTTGATTGTTCTCACTACCAGAAAATTTCTCCTTAGTTCTAGGTTGTATCTCTCCTTGATCAATTTCCATCCATTATTCCTTGTCTGGCCTTCAGATACCTTGGAAAATAGCTTGACCCCACTCCTCTCTGTGGCAGCCCCTGAAATATTGGAACGCTGCTATCATGTTATTAATACAATTGAGCGAGTCCAGAGGTATTTCACAAGAAGTGTTCTCCACTCCTCTTCTCACAATAAAATACTTTATGCCACCAGGCTTCAAATTCTAGGCTTGGGCAACCTAGAACTACACCAACTAAGGTGTAACTTAAGTGTAGTGCACAAAATTGTCTGCTACAACATCCTACCTGTCAATGACTACTTCAGCTTCAACTGCAATAATACATGAGCAAAGAATAGATACAAACTCAAGGTAAACCACTCCAAACTCGATTGCAGAAAATATGACTCAGCAAAAGAGTGGTCAATGCCTGGAATGGGTTACCTGACAATGTTGTTACATCTTCAAACCCCCATAAATTTAACCTTAAACTGTCTAGTGTGGATCTCACTCCTTTCCTAAGAGGTCTGTAAGGGGGCATACATAAGCGCACCAACATGCCTACTGTCCCTGTCCTATTGTCCCCATTTATTTGTACCCACTTCCTGTGTTCATGTCCATGTTTATACTTATACCTGTTATCTCGTACATGTTTAACAAACTAAAGAAATAAAATAATAAATAAATAAATGTCACCCTTGGTCCTTTTCTTGACTAGATTAGCCATGCCCAGTTCATGTAATTGTTCTTTACATGTTTTAGCCCCTGGGCCTTTAGTCATCTTTGTTGCTTTTCTCTGCACTCTTTCTAGAGTCTCAACATCTTTTTTATAGTGTGGTGACCAAAACTGGATGCTTTATTCTAGGTGTGGTCTTACCAAGGATTTATAGAGTGGTATTAGTACCTCACATTATCTTGGCAACAATATGACAGTGGTTTGACATTGTCATCTCCCAAGACTTTTATTTTCAATCTGGTCTACAACTAGTGGTTTCCCCACTTAGATATGACATTTTCTGAAATCAACAAAGATCAACAGGATTCTTTCACCTAGATGGGCATTTCATACATGGCATCATCGAAAAACTATTTTCTCCCCGTTCTTTGCTATCCAGTTTCTAGAGAATGATATGTTGTCCGCTTTCATTCCATAAAAGTGAAGTTTTAGAGAAGCAGTGGTTGTATCATTAATTCTACACTGAACCATCACAGACAGTTTTCTGACAATCTTGGATATTTTTGTGTATTTCTTCCCTTGAAGAAGGATGTACAAAGACAGATCTATGTATGAATAAAGTGAATGAGTTATGTCAGTAACACTTTATCTTGGCTGTCAACCATAGATTGATGTTACAGGTGTGGAGCAATTGTCTATGCAATTGGCAACTTGATTAATCGCACAATTCAGGATAGATATAACAATATAGAAGTCTTCTTGAGATAATGGCATTTTGATTTGAAACAGACATTAGTAAACATTCCATAGCTGCGCCAGCTGCAAAATGAATTTGTAATCTTGACTATTTCATATAGAAACAATTCTTATTAATTTCACTACATTGCAAGGAACAAACCAGAGACATTTTGTAGATAAATATTTAGCAAATTACACAGTTTGCTTCTGGCACTTGCCTTTGTATCTTGTTCAGGATATGTGCCTTCGAGGTTAAAACCTGATACTCAGTTGAAAGAAACTTCCATGGATCTGAATATATGTGCAATATATTGTTGCTTTCTCATAGAATAGCACTGTTCTTTTCCCCCACTCAAAAATATTTAGCATGATTTCCAGCAATTGAAACATTATTTAGGCCTGGAAAATTCCAATGGATTGTCTCTTCCCTTCCCTTCTCCACTCTCCTCTCCAGTGGTTAGGTTAGGTTTATTGGTTTTGTATGCCGCCCACTCCCAAAGGACTCCGGGCGGCTCACAATAAACAGGGGAGGGAATAAATAAGACAATACAAACAATTTTAAAATCCACAACAGTCACAATTAAGACGGGGCTGTGTGCTTTAACAGCCAGGACTTAGTAACTTTACGGAAGGCCGGGAGGGTAGTAAGTGGTGAGATTCAAAAAATTTTGCTACCAGTTCTATGGGTGTGGCTTGGTGGGCATGGCAGGGGAAGGATATTGTAAAATCTCCATTCCCTCCCGATCAGCTGGGACTTGGGAGGCAGAGGATAGATGGAGGTGAGGCCAGTTAGAAGTGATATTTACTGGTTCTCCAAACAACTGAATTTTTTTTGCGCACCAAACCGGTGCACAAAAGTAATGCCCGTAGCAACCCACAGGTGTACATATCTGAATAAGAACAAAAGGTACAAGCTTTAACAAACCCTTGCAGAATAAATATAGACAACTCAAGTTCATAAGATTCTCCTTCTTCTTCCATTTCTACTTGACCTAGCACGAAATAAATTACTTTAACTATTCTTATTAAATCCTCTTCATTCAACCAGTTCATTATCATAATATCCCTTCACATCCTCTCTTAACATGCAAATGCTTGTTTGTAACCCGAGCTGCATCGCATAATCATGATTCAATTGAGTTACAAACACATACAAATTCTTATCTTTCTTGATAAGTCACTCTCCAGGTTTATAATTATGTTAATTGCTCTTCTCCACTTCTCTACAATTTATGAAACACTTTATAGCATTAAAATAAGCAGAAATGAATACTTTATCCCAGATGCAATTACATACTCTCTATTAAGAGGGACTACCGCTTTCCCAAATCTGTAATATAATAATTGCATTTTAAAACAATGGCAAGACAATGAATGTAAACAGAAAACATAGACACCGTTCAACTAAATTTTGTTCTCAAAGTCTATTTATCTTACTCTTCTCCACAAGGGCTTTTCCTTCATGTTTGTGACCAAAGAGAGGCAATTAAAATTAATGGTGATACAGTTTAATGGGACAAAAGCATCTCTAATCCCTGTGGATAAATGATTTCTCGATGCAATTTATTTTCCCGCATGTTTCTTGTTAAAATATGTAAATAAGCACAGAACACCCTGCAGTCATTTTCATTAGCTTTTCTAGTGTCACTGGAAATATGTTAGCGTTTGGGATGATGGGTGACCCCCGTGAGGTGTAGAGGTAGCCCAGTGATAATTGTGCATTGAAATCTATGGTGGTTGCTGTAGCAGTTCATCAGGAAACAAATGTTGTTATTCTCCCACTAATTTAAAGAAGGCAAATGTTTAATGGGAGCATCTTTGAATATAAAGGCTATACTTCATAGCTGCTGTCCAGGGTGTGCTATAACTGAACATTAAGAAAAGGCAATTTGGGTGGGTTTATATGTGTGTTTGTGAAAGCAATCATTTTTCTTTTCATTATAGTAATAGCCTAAAGAATGGAGTTGGAAGGGACCTTGGAAGTTTCTAATCCAACCCTTTGCTCAAGCAGGAGACCCTATACCAGGGGTGAGCTCATGGTTTTACTACCAGTTCGCAAACTGCGGTCAACGTATGCATGTAGTGTTCACTGCAAATTGTTCTGCACTCATGCACAGAACAATTTTCAGTGAACTATGCACATGCAGTCACTAAAATCCAACATGGCGGTAACATCAGTGGGGCAAGGGAACCGGTTCAGGGGCGTGGCAGGCCTGGGTCGCTGCCCGTTCTGCAACCCAGGCCTGAATTCCATTACCAGTTCGGCCGAACTGTGATGAACCGACAGCAACCCACCTATGCCCTATACCTTTGCAGACAAGTGGCTATCCAGGCTCTTCTTAAAAACCTACAGTGATGAAGCACCCAGAACTTGGGAAGGCAAGCTGTTCCACTGGTTAATTGTCCTCACCAGTGGTGGGATTCAAAATTTTTTACTACCAGTTCTGTGTGCATGGCTTCATGGGTGTGGTGTGGCTTTGTGGGTGTGGCTTTGTGGGTGTAGCAGGGGAAGGATGCTGCAAAATTCCCATTTCTTCCCCACCCCGCTAACCTACTTTCCAGCTCCGTTCTCCTGTTCAGGGCAACAAAAAAAGATTGGCTGGGAGGCAGCGAGGGCGGGGCCAGCCTATTTGCCGATTGTCCGAACTACTCAAAATTTTCGCTAACGGTTCTCTTGAACTTGTCATAACTGGCTGAATACCACCTCTGGTCCTCACTGTTAGGAAGTTTCTCCTTAATACCAGGTAGCTTCTCTCCTTGATTAGTTTCCAACCATTGCTTCTTGTCTTGCCTTCTGGTGCTTTGGAAAATAAATTGATCTCCTCTTCTTTGTGGCAGCCCATCAAATACTGCAATACTACTATCACATTCCCCCAAGTGCTTCTTTTCTCTAGACTAGCCATATCCAAATCCTGCAACCGTTCTTCATATGTTTTAGAAAAAGGGATTTGACCCAGTCTGTTCTTAGGAAGGACAGTCCAAGTCATTTTTCTCCATGTGAAGAGTTTAATTGGGCCTCTGCCAGGGGTGGGTTCCTGCCAGTTCTAACCTCTTCTATAGAAGAGGTTCCACAAATCTACAGTGCCATTTAGAACCGGTTCCAGCTCCCCCCCCCGCCCATCCGCACATCATCAAGATGAAGAGCGAGAGGAGGAATTCTGGGAGTTGAAGTCCACAAGTCTTAAAGCTGTCAAGTTTGAACACCCCTGGGGTTTTTTTTCTAAAAGGTTAGGGGTGCAAGAGTCTGTAACGTGACAGCTTTAAGACTTGCGTACTTCATATGCCAAAGTTTCTGAGCCAACATTTTGGCTGCTAAGCAAGACCATTGTTAAGTAAGTTTCACCACATTTTACAAGTTGGCCACGCCCACACAGTCATATGGCCAGCAAGCCACTCCCACCCAGTCACATGGCCGGCAAGCCACTCCTACCCAGTCACATTGCTGGCAAGCCACTTTCACAAAGCAGGCCATACCTACAGAAGGGGGTTCTAAAAATTTTGAAACCCACCACTGGCCTCTGCAATATTACCTTTTAGGACTCTTAACTGACACATGCCATTTTTTACTATCACATGGCAATAACTTTGCAGCCTATGAAGGAGGTTGTTTGGGGATTTATATAGAATAGAATAGAATAGAATAGAATAGAATAGAATTAGTGATAGTCATAGGTTACTAATAAGCAATCAAATCATACTAGGAAACAAATAAAACAACATAAATTGTAAAGATACAAGCAACATGGTTATAGTCATACGTGAGGAGAGATAGATGCTAGGAAGGAAGAGAAAAATAATAGTAATGCATTCTTAGTAAATTATTGACAGTGTTTTGGGAAATAGTTGTTAAGCAGAGTCAAGGCATTTGGGGAAAAACTGTCCTTGTGTCTAGTTGTTCTAGTGTGCAGTGCCCTGTAGCATCGTTTTGAGGGTAGAAGTTGAAACAATTTATGTCCAGAATGTTAGGGGTCTGCAGATATTTTCACAGCCCTCTTTTTGACTCGTGCAGTATACAGAGCATATAAAGTATGGATACTTTGAATCTGTGAAGTTTAAGTATTGTTCTAGATCAGATGATGCTTTTCTTTGAGGTGCACAGAGTAGCAGTGCAATACAGTTGAAACATTAAGCAGGGTTTTTCCTCATATTTTTGCATAATGATATCTCCGTTAAGACAAATTATTCCAGGTCTAAGGCTGCAGTGCTCAGTGGTGATTTTTTATTAAAGTGGTGATTTTAAATAGCTATTTTTGTTAATTAAAAAATAGCTCTCATTTTGATTTTCCCTTTATGACTGCTGTAAGAGTATTTGGTCAATAGATGGAGCAGTAGATCATAAACCTATCAGTTTTCCCACTGTGCCATCATCCATTGACCTGAGAATAATAATGATGATGATGATTGTCCACTGACAATCCAAACTGCCAATTTTGCAATGACAAAGTTGAGACCATTTCACACTTAATATGTGAGTGCAGCAAAATCGTGCAAACTGGTTACCAAGCTAGACATGATCAAGTTGCTAAATTAATCCACTGGCCCTTATGTAAAAAATATGCCCTACCTGTATCTCAAAAGTCATGGGAACATAACATGGAAAAAGTTGTTGAAAATGAGACAGTGATGATCTTGTGGGACGTTCAAATACAGATGGATTGCCATTTGGAACACAACATGCCAGATATTATGGTTGTTGATGGCTGAAGCATGCAATTTATTGATATCACTGTACCAGGGGACGCCAGAGTAAAAAAAAAAAAAAGAACTGGAAAAATCATGAAATATCTCAACCTGGCCATCGAAACTACATGGCTAGGGATGAAACATGTAATAGTGATACCCATTGTCATCATGGCACTTGGTACCATGCCCAATAATTTTATAAAATACATCAAGAAATTGCAGCTTCCTGCAATAACACCGGTGGAACTGCCAACAAAACTGCTACTCGGAACATTGTACATCTTAAGAAGATACTTGGTTGATACCTAGGATGCTGCCAGCGGTTCCACTACAAAACCGTGTTCGACTAAACCGCGCTCGACTGCATAGCTGATGTCATCAACAGGGCGACAACAGCACAGAGACAGAAGCACGCTGTAAACGCTAAACCTAAAATTAACCCCTAACCCTAATCCCCCTAAACCTAACCCTTAACCTAACCCTAACCCTAAACCTAACCCTTAACCTAACCCGAAACCTAATCCTAACCCTAACCCTAACCCTAACCCTTAACCTAACCCTAAACCTAACCCTAAACCTAACCCTAAACCTAACCCTTACCTTAAGTTGAATCGGCTTGCTTTCAAAGCGCTATTTAAAGCGCCCTTCTTTCTCCGCGCTGGCTGTTGTCACCCTGTTGATGACATCAGCGACATGGTTTAATCGGGCATGGCTTAGTCAAGCGCGGTTTTGACGGGTCACGGCTGCCAGCAACCCGTATCAACTATTAGTGCCAGTCAATGGTATTTGTGACACATTTTTAAATGTTCAGTTGGATGAGTTTCATGTTTAATGAATAAAATAGATAGTAATAATAGGTATCCAGATATTCCAAATACTTCTTTTTTCCTCTGCTCACTCATTAATGCTTGCTTTATAGAAGAGACCCATTTTTACAGAATGTTCTACATAAACCCAGCAAAACAATGATTCCCCCAAGTTGAGTATTCAGCGGTGTCAACATTTAGGGGAAAAAAACCTTGAATATTTATCAACAAGAATGTCATTAGCACCCCGGGTGATGAAGTGACTTAACAATTGCTGACTTCACAATTGCTGAGTAACAAAGCATAAATCATCTCCTCTGCGAGATGTTGGCTTCCTTGGGATCATCTACTTTTTAGGGTAAGAAATGGTCCAGTGTGTTAGCACAGATGAATTATTTTAAGCTCATCCAGCCTCTGATAACTTGGACTGATCCAACAGTATAAATGTTTTGCTTGGTGTACTGTAATGAAAAATACTCTGGAAAGATGCTTGTTCGGCACTGCCTGCTTGATTAAATCTTAAGTACATGAAAAGGCTCTTATGTTAATCTCTAACATGAAATCAAGAGCTAGCAAGTCAGTCTAGTAATTAACAGCCAAACACATCAATTAGTATCTACTAAAACTCAGCTTCTTTACTGTTTTAATTACGTGTTGCCCATGTCTCTGCTTTCTTTTTGTATTAAAGATGCTCCCATTATTTATCCTGGAGTCTGGGATGATACAATGCAAGCTTATTTAAGTCATAATTTATCCTAAGATAACATCCCTTGCCCTCGTTTCAACCTTTGATCTGTTTACACATTCAAAGGGATAAATGTGAAGTTGACATGAACAGGAAGGGAATTACAGTTTAGAATTTAAAATGTAGAGTTTCTTTCATCCGTGTAGACGTTATCACAAAAAAAAAAACCCATGACAGGCTCTTATCTGTAGTGACATTTTGGTTTCTCTGGAGAAACACGGGGTTTGGTGAAGTCTTCAGGCTGGTCTGCTGTGTCATTGAAACATTTGAGAATCTTTTGTTCCTGGCCACAAAGGAAGTGTTGCTAATTTAGGACACTGACCACAAGATAACATAGCTATTCAGAGTCAACTCCATCTGGAATGAATGGCTTTATACTACTAAAAGACTAAAAAAATTACAGCTCTACAATATAAATCTTATTTGAGTTTAACTCATTATTCACCACTAATGGAAAATCTTGAGGCAGACATTTGATGGCTAAGGCATTGGTTTTTCTTTGAAAGTATGGATATCCAATTTCTATCTTCCCCAACTTGACTTGGTTTCCTTTATTTTAGTTTTGGGATAGTCTGCATCCTCCAAGAGGTGGTATTCACTTACCTTCCCTACCGCTTTGCAGATGTGAGCTCGTGCTCGCTTAGCTCACACATGTCAGCTCTGCACATGCGCTCAGCCTTCCATGCATGTGCTTTTGGCTAAAAAAGGGTCTACATGGGATACCATAGAGCCAGGGTGGGTGGGCATGGCCACCCATGATTTCTGCTACCAGTTTGGATGAACTGGTCTGAACCGGTAGAATACAACCTCTGCATCCTCCTCCATTTTTAGTGGGGTGGTAGGATTTGCAGGATGTTCAGTGAATAAAATTAAGGCAACTAAGTTAAATTTGCAGCCTCGGATTCTATGTCTAATGCTCATAATGGACTACTGCAACGTGCTCTACATGGGGCAGCCCTTGAAGAGCATTCGGAGACTTCAGCTTGTCCAGAATGCAGCCGCACGAGCGATCGTGGGTGCACCTCGGTTCACCCACGTAACACCTATCCTCCGCGAGCTGCACTGGCTGCCTATTGGTCTCCGGATACACTTCAAGGCGCTAGTCGTCACTTATAAAGCCCTTCATGGTATTGGACCTGGGTACTTGAGAGACCGCCTGCTGCCAATCACCTCCACTAGACAGATTAGATCCCACAGATTAGGCCTCCTCCGAATTCCATCCGCCGGCCAGTGTCGACTGGCGACTACCCGGAGGAGAGCCTTCTCTGTGGCTGCTCCGACCCTTTGGAACGAACTCCCCGTGGAGATTCGAACCCTCACCACCCTCCAGGCCTTCCGCAAAACCGTTAAAACCTGGCTGTTCTGACAGGCCTGGGGCTAAAGAGCTGTTGCCCCCGTCTTGAATGGTATGACTGTTGTGTGTTTTTAAATTATGTATTGTTATGTATCGTTCTTATTTTTTATTTTTTGTCTGTATCCCCCTCCCTTCCCTGATTTGATTTGTTAGCCACCCTGAGTCCCCTTCGGGGGAAAAGGGTGGCATATAAATATAATAAATGAAATGAAATAATCTATAGCACGAATAGGTAAACTGATGTTCTCCAGATGTTGGAGCAATATTCCCAACAATGCCTTTGGATTTAGTGAAGACTGTGGTTCATAGTATTTTGTCTGAAGACAAAAGCATCTAGAAAGCACCAGAATATCTATTCACCACTATTGATTTTCTGAGAAAGTAAGAATTCCAGATGCCCAATTGTAGATAGCTTTGGTTAGTCTAAAAAAATTAGTAATTACATAAATAACATACAGCAATTATTTAATCTACCAATTAAACTATAGTTCAAGAGCATAAAATTAAGTCTCGCAGGGAAAGATTATATCTATTAACCCCAGGGCTAAATAATTTTTTTTTTAAACTACCATAGAAAAAAATAGTATTGATTATATCTATTAACCCCAGGGCTAAAAAAAAATTTTTTTAAACTACCATAGAAAAAAATAGTATTCAATTGTTGATGTCAAACATCCAGGCAAGTACCTAAAAATGCTGTCTTATTAATTTCATAATGACCTGTGAAAATATGTTAGTAAATGTTATTTGTATACCATATTAAACATTTTATCTTCAGATTGAAGGCACTTTTCGCAGCTAGTGCAGCTGTTTCAGCAATCTGCCATATTCTGGGAAAACTGCAACGCACATGTAAATACAGTCACATCAACAGTAGCTTTTGATAGATAGATATCTATCTTTGATAGATGGATAGATATGTGCAGACTTTCCATGCCATTGACTCATTGAAGACCAAGTGGCTGTGTTTATACAGTAAGCCTGAGGGTGATATAATGTCAATGAGTTGATTTGGGATTTTCTTATGGTTCAATGTCCACAAAGCAATTTTTGATTAATTTGTAGTGCAATCTGTGGTGCAACCAAAACAACGGACTAATTCAATAATTATTTAATCAAGTTGTGCAAACGTGACCACTATCTCTTCGGCTTTGGGGAGGAGGAGAAAGAATCTGGCAGCTACTCGTGGAATTGAGTACACGAATCATTCCCAAGCATTTATTGAATCCTTTTATTTTTTTTAAAAAAGGGAGTAGTGCAATAAGAATAGTTATTATGCAGATCTGGAGAAGTAACTATAACTTGACTTGATCTTCCTTCTTTCTGCTGTTTTCACTGGCCCTTATTAACTTCTTTCTTTTCTTGTCTGTCATTCTGAATTCGTTTTCTCTGTCTTCCTTTTTCTTAGTATTGTTTAGAAGAAATGACTCACAACAATTGGCTGCAAGGAATCCAGCCAGAAGAAAATATATTTAGGGAATCAGTCCTTAGGACCTTTGAGCTGGGTTGTTTGCTTGCAGATGTTTCATTACCCAACTTGATAACATCACTTAAAGAGCAGCAAGAACTTCGCATTTGCAAGGAATGTAGCATGCTTGTAATGGTAGACTATTGAACTTGAGCCTGGCTTGAACTGGAAGATGATATTGAAGATATTTCAGCTCTTATAGCTGTGGTAGTGATAAATTCCACACATAATAAACAAAAGACCTCATTTTTCAGGTCTTGGCATCAGCGGTGGGATTCTCCTTCCCTACCAGTTTGTATATGTAAGCACATGTGCCTCGTCTGTGCAGGTGCCCTGCCTTCTGCGCATGCACAGTGCTCATGCATTATGTTGGGGTGCAGCAATCATTACTGGTTCATTCGAACCAGAGAGAACCAGCTGAATACCACCTCTGCTTGGCATCTCCTGGTAACATGCAGGGTTGCTGCCACTTAATGTGGACTACAAAATATAATTCTCTGAATTAATACAAGACAGTTTTCTAAGTTGGAAGGTTAGCCTTATTATCATTTATTCATGAACAATTGCTTGAATTTCACAAAAGCTTTGCGCTTTCTTGTTTTTTCCTTTAAAAAAAAACAGTAGTTGGAATGTTTCTGAAACTCAAATCAATATAAGCTCCTCAATAAACTAGGAGTGAACTGGCCACTTTGATTTATCACAATGGATATTATTATATGTACTCATACCTATTTGCTTTTGAAATCATGGACGTCTAGAAGCGAAAATTGATTTCTTGGATATCTGTTTCCAAGATATTGTTCTGCTTTTTGATTACTAGGTTTCTGTTTCTATTTTTTTCAGCAAAAAGTCCATAAAAATACTAATTATCTTATCTCTGACCAAGTAGGTTAGTTTTGTCAACTTTGTTATGTAGTTCTACCATCTTTACAATCAATTCCTCTGTTATGAATATTTTAGTATTTCTTCAACTTTGTGCTCATAATAATCTTGCTGCAATTGCAATATATAACATAAATATTTTCTAATTGACTACCTATAAGTTCCAATAAAAAGAGTTCTGGTATTATCTCAGTGTTAATCTTCAAAATTATTCAGCAGTTTATGACCAGTTTTGGAAAAACGGTAGGGGAAATTTTGAGTTGTTCTAAGAATAGATAAATACCACATAAGACTGCCCCTGCCCCCATCTATTCTTTGCCTCCCAAGTCCCAGCTGATTGGGAGGGAATGGGGATTTTGCAGTAACCTTCCCCTGCCATGCCCACCAAGCCACGTGGGCCCACCAAGCCATGCCATCCCACCACTGATCCACACACACACACACACACACTCCTTTTTTACAAGTCCACCACACATTGATAAAATGTCCCTTCATGTTTTTCACATCTCCAGAAAATATTTCACAAGTATTTTGGAATAACAGAGTTAAAAGTTACCTTGGAGATCTCCTAGTCCAAACTCCTGCTCAAACAGGAGAGCTTGGCTCATTGACATCAACATCAATCAAACGTACCTTTATACATCTTAGATAATTTATCTGGTGATATATACAAGTCGTACGTTAATTTGTTAGAGTTCTGAAACAAACAAATATACTGTACATATGCAAGTCAGAGGTGGTATGCAGAGCTGCTAGAGGCTCCACCCACCCGCCCTGACGTAATGCATGACCTTCTGTGCATGTGCAGAAAGTGGTACATGCAAGTGAAGCAAGCGTGCGCATGAGCACACTCACATTTGTGAACTGGTATCGAAGGTAAGTGAATCTCACCACTGATAACAAGTCCCAAAGAAAATACATGTTCCGGCCTGAGGATACTCCTTTAAGAGGAGTTTATATAACTACGAGGCCATCCATGAAAATCATTTTTCCTGAGTTACATAGCTTACGTCTAACAATGAAAGCACCTAGAGGAGGATCTTGCTCAAAGCTTTCAAAGCATAGCCTAGCTCAGAAGGAGGCACTCACTTAAATAATTGATTCCCAAGACATTTAAGAGTCTAAGTTTAAATGTGTATTAAAAATAATTCAATATCAATGTGAGGACTGCATAATCAAAATAAAATTGGCAGATTGCAAAAGCTTTCTAGCCCAGATTCTTGATTAGCGATTGTTGAGTTGTGAATTGACTCAGCTAAGGTTACTGTACAATGCAAGTAATATTAAGGTTCTTCTTCTTCTTCTTCTTCCTCTTCTTCTTCTTCTTCTTCTTCTTCTTCTTCTTCTTCTTCTTCTTCTTCTTCTTCTTCTTCTTCTTCTTCCTCTTCCTCTTCTTCTTCTTCTTCTTCTTCTTCTTCTTCTTCCTCCTCCTCCTCCTCCTCCTCCCTCCTCCTCCTCCTCCTCTTTCTTCTTTTTCGCCATTGTCTATCCACTGCAAGATGAAGACCAATACGGTCCTGACCTTTCATTTGTCAATTGAGCCCTCAATACTTGCTGATGTAATTGATCCACTTTGTGTTAGGTCTCTGTTGTGGATGCTTTTTATCAAGTGGGATCCATTCTATGACTGCCTTGGTCCACCTGCCATCAGTTCTTCTTGCTATGTGACCAGCCCATTTCCATTTCCTTTGTTCTCTAATCCATGTGCGGATCCTTCTATCTTGTCTTGTGATGCCAAGCATGCATCTTTCCATGGCTCTTTGTGCCACTCTTAGTTTTTGTATTGATTGTGAGGTTAATGTCCATGTTTCACCAGCATATATTAGAACAGGTAGCACACACTGATCTAAAACTTCTTCAGGCATAGGAGGAAGTTGGTCTTGAAAATTACTGCCTGCCAACCACATTTAACACACCACTCTTTTTCTTTTATTGTATCACCTTCCATTGAGATCCGTTGGCCAAGGTACATATAGTGGTCTACTATGTCTAGTTTATTTATTTATTAAACATAACCTAGCTCTTTTTTAGATAGATAGATAGATAGATAGATAGATAGATAGATAGATAGATAGATAGATAGATAGATAGATAGATAGATGATAGATAGATGATAGATAGATAGATAGATAGATAGATAGATAGATAGATAGATGATAGATGATAGATAGATAGATAGATAGATAGATAGATAGATAGATAGATAGATAGATAGATAGATAGATATTTCATATTCATATATAGGGACGCAGTGGTTCAGTGGCTAAGATCCTGAGCTTGTCAATCAGAAAGGTCAACAGTCTGGCAGTTCGAATCCCTAGCATCACACAACGGAGTGAGCTCCCATTTCTTGTCCCAGCTTCTGCCAACCTAGCAGTTTGAAAGCATGTAAAAATTCAAATAGAAAAATAGGAACCACCTTTGATGGGAAGGTAACAGTGTTCCTTGTGCCTTCGGCATTTAGTCATGCCGGCCACATGACCACGGAGACATCTTTGGACAGCACTGGCTCTTTGGCTTTGAAAGAGAGATGAGCTTTAGAGTCAGGAATGACTAGCAGATATGTGTGAGGGGAACCTTGACCTTAGCTCTTTTTCAAGTTTATTTTTAAGCCAAATGGTTCAAACAATATATCATACAGTTACATCACAACTAGTGTCAATTTGCTGTTTGTCTTGCATCATCCTCTTCATATAACTCATGTAGATCCATCTTGTTTACCCTGCTTATTTAAGGAATACAATCTGTTAAATAAAGCTGTGTTCTTTTCACAAGCTTCATTATACTAGGCCATCTGTTGGTTACCTTAGACTACACTGCAAAAGACAGCCCAAATGTCTTCTTTTGCAAGCAATCGCTTTTTTGCTTTCTCCCTATCTCTCTCTCTCTCTCCCTCCCCTCAGGACACACACAACTTGCAACAAGCAGTGTATTTAAACATTACCAAGAACAGAAGCAAATGAGATCCACTGGGAGATACTAAAGAAGCACTTAAAAATCTGGAGCATTAGCAGATAGAGGTGGTGAGAGACCACCTCGGTTCATATTAGTTGGTAACGTTTAAACAATTTTTAGCCTTTGTCTTTGAACTTATCCCGAGAAACGTTTTTGGTTGCCTGGTTTTTTCCTACGGTTTGAACCACCCGTAAAGAACAATATTGCACTCTCCTGCCAGCAAGCACAAATTCTGTCTTAGAAATTATTTTGCAAAATGAAGTGAAATTGCAGCTCATGAAGCCGATTGCTGGTGGGAGAAATGCTGTGTGGAACCAGGCAGTAGATGGTAGTAAGAACCTTTCCAGAAACTGTAGTTTGTTGATTTTGATGAAGCACTGAGGTCCTCTCCCACAACTTTGCCTATTACCAACAGAGCATTGAAGTAGGTATTGGAGGAACAGCTCAAAGAAAAGGGTGACAAACTCGATTTCCTTGAGGGCCGCATCAGGGTTGTATTTGACCTCATGGGGACGGGATGGGAGTGGTTGGGGTGGGTGTGGCTAGCTGGATATTCACTCGTGTTGGGGGCTCAAGCTCTTTTTCCACTAACAGAGGGTTACGGGAGCTGGCAGAGGGGTGCAGGAGGTTTTCACTGGCAGAGGCACTGTGGGCTGGTCTTTCATTGATTCCAGGGTGACCCTGCAGGCCAAATCTAAGCATCCTGCAGGCCAGATCTGGCCCCTGGGCCTTGATTTTAACACCCTTGATATAGAATCATCACCAAAAAGCTATTTGAAGTTGGGCAGACTAAGAAGCAGATGCTAGATGTGTCTAAAACTACTTTTGCTAAGATTGGCTTTAATAACAGAATCTTCCTGAGAGACTGCCTCCTGCCGATTATCTCCCATATACCGATTAGATCTCACAGGTTAGGTCTCCTCCGGATTCCATCTGCCAGCCAATGTCGGCTGGCGACTCCCCGGGGGAGAGCCTTCTCTGTTGCAGCTCCAGCCCTCTGGAATGACCTCCCCGTGGAGATCCAGACCCTTACTACCCTCCCGGCCTTCTGCAAAGCCACCAAGTCCTGGCTGCTCCAGCAGTCCGGGGGGCTTGTGAAACATCCAGCCCCACGGAAATTGTGAATGCTGCTTTTTTTAAAGTGTTGTCTTTGTCTATTTATCCCCCTTCCCTTGTCTATTGTGAGCCGCCCGGAGTCCTTCGGGAGTGGGCGGCATACAAGACAACTAAACTAAACTAAACTAAACTTCTATCTGGATGTGTTTTCTGTTTTTCTTTCTTTTTTTCTCTCTTTCTTTCTATGTTACTTTTTTATTTTCCTTCCTTCCTTCCTTTCCAAAACTTTTATGTGAAGTTTTGGAGTAGCCTAAATTTTTGGTTCCTGATTTGGGCTTCTATAGTGCTTATTTCCTTGTTTCCCTAAGAATGAATATTTCCACTCTCTGACTTATTCTTTGTGAATAAGAGGACGGATCATAATTCCACGACCTAACAGTTTTCATGCTGGATCTAAGCAGCTATTCCAATTATCCGTAGTTGGAATTTTTCAATTTTTGCAACTTTAAGGACTTCAACTGTCTACTAGCTGGTGAATTATAGAAATTGAAGTCCCAAAGTTGCCAAGATTGAGAAACACCAAGTTTGGAAAATCTCAATCTGAAATCCTACAGAGGAACAAGCTCTGAATAACTTTTCTAATAGACAAGATCCATAAATACTCTGAATAACTGTATTCCAAAACCATCCTTGGTGCTGACTCCATTCCTGCCCTTTTGATTTCTTGCATACAAAAAAATAAGAATAGAATAAGAATGGAAATATGAAACGATCATTCTCTGAAAGAAACTGCCTCTGCAAATGTGTCCATATTTCTTAGAAAATAACTTAATTTGCATTTACAACCCATCATGCATTTAATTAGGAAATACACCCATATATCTTGGGAAGGACAAAAGTAAGATGTAATAATAACTTTTTCTCAATGGGAAAGAAGGCTGATGGATAAATTTGCATTATGGTAGTTGATCATGACTCATTATGGCAGTCATTATTTGAATGGGAAGCCCCGGCAGCCATTTTGTTAGAGAACTCATACTATGCTCTCAATATTCCAAACTTTGCATCGGTTAGATAAAACCAAAAGCACATTGTTGATTACATTAAGCTAATGACACAATACACTCTTTTATTCAAGGAGACAATATGGCCATAGGCCATGGAAACTCGAACATTGGAGATAGAATTAAATGAGCATGGTTACAATAGATATTTCCAGGAGTAGGCTACTACAGGTTCACCCAGGTTGGGCTGCTACAGGTTCGCCTGGGTTGGGGAGAACCCATAGCTATCTTTATGGCCGATTTGGAGAAATTCCAAATCCCACCCTGGCTGGCCCCGCCCACCCCATCCTACCCTCCCAGAAGTTTCCATGCAGCCCATTTTGGATGCAAGGTTAGTACAGGCCCCACTTGGAGGCTCGGAGGGGGGGAAAATGAGATTCCCAGAAGTTCCAGAAAGCTGGAGATAGGCCTATTTCTGGCCTCCAGAGGGCCTCCAGAGCCTGGGGGAAGCAGTTTTCACCCTCCCAGAAGCTTGAGGAAAGCCTCTGGAGCCTGGAGAAAGTGAAAACGCCCCCCACACACACACACACCATGGTGCAGGAAGCCGACTGGGCCACACTCACCATGGCCACACCCATCCAGTAACCAGGCAGAGAACCAGTTTCTGAAAACTTTGAAGTCCACCCTGGATACTCCTGAAAGAAGGCTGGGTTGAATGAGAAGAATACCTCATGTTACACCATCTTGATGCAGTTCTCTCTTGCATTCTACCATTATTTTTTCCAACCTTGCTTTTTAATTTAATTAATAGAACATAGAATAATAGAGTTGGAAGGGACCGTGGAGATCTTCTAGCTCAACCCACTGCTCAAGCAGGAGTCCCTATACCACTTCAGACAATCAGTTGTCCAGTCTCTTTTTGATAGCTTCCGGTGATGGAGCACCCACAACTTCTGAAGACAAGCTGTTCCATTGGTTGATTGCTCTCACCATTAGGAATATATTCACAATGGAAGAAACTGGAATTGAAAGTAAGCAGGGAGGACTGAGAAATACTGTGACAAAGGATTTAAGAAATGGGACAGGGTTCAGCTCCTTCATCGTTTTTCATTTTTATGCCTAAGCAATATCGAGTTTAATTACTTTCCCCTCCCCACCCCTTGAAGATAGCAATCTACTATGCATCTAGGTAGGAGTAAATCCTTTTTAAAAGGAGCAGAATTATTTATGTGTACAGTATTGTGCTGTTAGTTCTAGGTGACTTAAATTATCATGATGGCATGTCCCCTGAGAGCAGAAATGTGCAGTGTCAGTGGCAAAACAGTTCTAATCCTCTGGGGTAGAACAGCTTGTAAATTGAATTAAATTATTCAAGTAATTGAATCATCTGTTCAGATGTATTTTGGCTATACAATTGAACTATTCTGTTATGAGTTTATAAAGCATTTAGACATAGGTGGTTTTATTTTATTTTTCCTGTTTGGCCTGGGTTAAAAAACAGCTGATTCCCCAATAATCATGTATCCCTGTAAGACTGGATCACAACGATGCCTGAGTGCCAAAGTATGGATGCTTTTGAATTGTGGTGTTGGAGAAGACTCTTGAGAGTCCCTTGGACTGCAAGGAGATCAAATCAGTCAATCCTAAAGGGAATCAACCCTGACTCTTCTTTGGAAGGACTGATACTGAAGCTCAAATACTTTGGCCACCAGATGAGAATAAAGGACTTGTTGGAAGAGATCCCAATGTTGGGAAAAATTGAAGGCAAAAGAAGAAGGGGATGGCTGAGGATGAGATAGTTAGATAGTATCATCAACACAATTGTAGAAAGTTAGCACCCACCCCTCTCCTAGAAGAATGAAATATTTTAAGAAATATTAAAAAGGAAGAATATTATATTTTCCCTAGAGGAGAAATAGACATCTTAAGGGAGACAGAAACTCAGAGCTTCATCTCTCTGCCCCCGGCAGATATTTGGTGCCCATTGAGAAGGACTGGGCTAGCCTACCTACAAAACACAAGACCTTCAGCACCAGGGTGATGATATTAAGACATGATCCTCCAGGACATAATAGGATTGTATTTCAGCAGAGGTCACCACGTTGCAAAAATCACCCGGGGACATTGCATCACCCTCCAGGCTTCAACCAAACTTAATTCAGACAAACATGAGGCCACATGGCCCCATGGGAATCTGACTACAGCCAATAGAACACATTTCTTGCACAGGAACAGGAAGCTCAAGGGCAAGGCACAAGAGAAAGTATAAAAGTCTCTCTCTCTCTCTCTCTGAACTCCATATGTTCAGCTGCACCAGGACCATGGGCTTGATGGTTCTGCATCATTAAACCATATTTCCAATCACTCTCCATGTTTCCAGTGTCTTTCTGCTGCTTGGAACTGAATCAGATGTATATTTCTTCCAACACCAATGACCATGAATTTGGGCAAAGTCTGGGAGATAATGGAGGTCAGAGGAGTATGGTGTGCTATGGTCCATGAGATGGCAAAGAGTTGGACATGACTTAGTCACCGAATAACAATAACAACAAAAACAGAAAGAGCAGAGGTATGAAGGGCAGGAAATTGGGAAAACATGGTATTGGGTTTGAGTATTTTTGAGTATTTATTAATACTTATAGGCCGCCCTTTTCCCTGAGGGGACTCAGGACGGCTTACATAAAATGAGGGGGGGGGGTATACAGACAATAGACACAAACAATACATAGAAGTAAAATAGTAAGCAACATTCATTCATCATTCGGGTGGGGACAGTTATCTTTGTCCCCAGGCCTGACGGGCTATCCAGATCTTAAGGGCTGTGCGGAAGGTCTGGACGGTGGTGAGGGTACGAATCTCCACAGGGAGATAGTTCCAAAGGGTCGGAGCTACTACTGAAAAGGCTCTCCTCCGTGTAGTTGCCAGTCGGCACTGACTGGCAGATGGAACTCGGAGGAGGCCTAATCTATGTGATCTAATTGGTCGCAGGGAGGTAATTGGCAGGAGGCAGTCTCTCAAGTACGCAGACCCACTACCATGAAGGGCTTTATGAGTGACAAGTAGCACCTTGAAGCGCACCCGGAGATCAACAGGTAGCCAGCGCAGCTCGCGGAGGATAGGTGTTATGTGGGTGAACCGAGGTGCACCCACAATCACTCGCGCGGCTGCGTTCTGGACTAGCTGAAGTCACCGGATGCTCTTCAAGGGCAGCCCCATGTTACCTTCATAGTTCACTTATTGGCAGATATATGCAACATAATGTTCAATAGGGCTTTATCTTTTAATCACAGTCAGCCTTTTGAGACCACACCTGAAATTCAGGATGCATATTTTGACCTGATGGTTTGGCTCTCCTCACTTTCATTTGTGCATTAGTTTTTGTGCACAAGCATTAAGATAGTTGTATGTGCCTAGACCAGTGATGGCTAACCTTTGTGTCGCCAAATAATGAAATGTGTACACGACTCTCTTCACCCCCACACAAGCGTGTGAGACCCCCATGTGCATCCCACCCCCACACATGTGCATGTGTCCCCCCGTGTGCCCCTGTATGCATGCACTCCCTCCAAACATGCATCCCACCCTCCTGCGCATGCACACCAGAGACCCCAAAACCAGCTGGCCGGCAGGAGGCATGCGTGTGCATGCATGGTGAAGCTGAGCCGGGACAACAGCTTGTGTGCCCATAAGGAGGGCTCTGTGTGCCACCTGTGGTACACGTACCATAGATTCACCGTCATGGGCCTAGAGTCAGAAAACCTGTTATATATGTTCCTGGGAGCCCTATATTGCTAAGGGAAGAACACATAGAAGTTGGCATTTTTCCACAGTTTAATTCTGTAATGGTATGTGCAAATGACCTTGGGGTAGTGAGAGTGAAGTGATGCTTCCTAGAGAATGATAAGATAACAGCGGATAACAGCTACATAATGAGCAAGAAGGAAATTCAGAAGGGAACCTTTCTAAGCTCTATGAGAACTTCTGGTGTGAAAAAGATGGTGGGAGATTTGTACTATTGGACAAGATTCTGTAAATGTAGCCTTATAATAAAGTCGAGTTAACTCATCTGGTGACCATTCCTGCCTGGTCCATCTGGGAAAGTTGACATCAGTCTTGCAAGTACAAATCTCCTGGAAAATGGAAGAAAAGTTCCCTTTTTTCCCCTTCGCAAGTTTTTTTTTTGCCCATTAGGCAGCTGTGGGCTATCTCCTCTCTTATCTGATTGTTCCCTATACAGCCTCTCTTTCTATGTGTCCCCCAGGATTATTCCCACATAGTATTCTCAATTGCCTGTATATATTTTGCTCGTGGGAACATGGTTCCTAACACGTTTATATCATGTCCTTCCTCAAGGAACCAACACCGAATAACATCTATGAATTAGGTTGGATTAATGTCACGCTACAAACATGAGCAATTCAAATATTCACCTAAAATCTAATTAGTAAGCCAATTGGCCACTCTGGTCTTTTCCCAAAGTATATTTTGATGTGAACTTCTGTATTCATCACTTCTTTCCAGTAGGGCACCAATTTTACATCTTGTTAAGCCTATATTAATTTCTAAATATTGGAGAGGGGATACACTGACAGAAATTTCAACCCATGAAATCTATGTTTTTGAGATATATATTTCAGCTGATTATGCTTTCAAATTAAAAGGCCATTACTTCTTATTTGAGTAAATTAACAGTTTTATAGATGGTAATTAACTTTATTGTTAATTGATTCCTAATGAACAAAATATTAAGAGCAAGTACGCACTTGATTTTTTTTGTTTTTTACTTTAAGTGCTAGAAAAACACACAATTTTAAATGTGTGTTTATTGTAACTGTCGGTTTCCTATAAAAATACTATTTATTGGCAGAAAGAACAACTGAAAAGGTTTCACAATCTGTTTGAAAATCTGCAGCACTCTTTATTAAAGCATATTTATGTATGCAGTACTTCTAAAAATAAATAAATCCCTTAAAAACTTCCAGTGTTGGAGCATTCACAACTTCTGGAGGCAAGTTGTTCCACTGATTAATTGTTCTAACTGTCAGGAAATTTCTTCTTAGTACTAAGTTGTTTCTCTCCTTGATTAGTTTCCACCCAAGCACCTCCAAAGGTGCTTCTTGTTCTACCCTCAGGTACCTTGGAGAATAGTTTGACTCCCTCTTCTTTGTGGCAACCCCTGAGATATTGGAACACTGCTATCATGTCTTCCCTAGTCCTTCTTTTCATCAAACTAGACATACCCAGTTCCTGCAACTGTTCTTCATATGTTTTAGCCTCCAGTCCCCTAATCATCTTTCTTCAAATGATTATCTGAAAACAATGACAAAGTTGAATGAGAAAGGAACTAGATAGAAATTTTATAAAAGGTCTGATGTACAGAAGGACATTTTCATGAACTTCAGCTCACAATTCTAGAACTGAGATTTAATTTGGATTTAGAAGAACATAGCAGGAATTCATCCTCAAGAGACTAAGCATAGTAATACTCAACATAATGTTGCCTTACATACTACACCTTCAAAGAAGTATCGATTCTTGGTAGTAATACTTTAAAGACCTCCAAATGCTGCACCAATGGTTTTGCCAACCTCTATGTTTTCCTTACTCTTTGTAAGATAGATTTTACATCTTTATGTTTTTAATTTTTTAAAAAAAATGTTTTTCATTCTTCGGTAAAAGTAGCTCATTATTCAGTGAATACAAATAACTAAGCATGCCTATTTCTAAATCATCTGGGGATATAAGAAATCATATAAATATGTTCTGGTTATGATGATAAGGATGATGAAGAAAAAGAAAGAAAGAAAGAAAGAAAGAAAGAAAGAAAGAAAGAAAGAAAGAAAGAAAGAAAAATGAATACATAGATGACAGATTAATAGATATATGATATAGATGATGATGATAAGGATATAGATAGATAGATAGATAGATAGATAGATAGATAGATAGATAGATAGATGACATATTTAGATATAGTGATATAGATGATGATAAAGAAGAAGATAGATGGATAAATAGATAGAGTGATAGAGTGATATAGATGATGATGTTGATGATAGATAGATAGATAGATAGATAGATGATAGATAGATAGATAGATGTGTGTGTGTAACACAGAGAGAGAGAGAGAGAGAGAGGTGAGAGGGTAAGGGGGGAAGATGAGGAGAATAAGGAGGAGTGGAAAGAGGAGAGAGAAGGAGAAAGGAAGGGGAAGTAGAGTAGAAAAGGATGTTGGAGGGAAGAAAGGAGGTAGGGAGGGGGAGGAGAGAGGCAGAAGAAAGTGGTGTATGGAGAGCAGAAGAGCCAATAATTGGTTTTTATTTTTTTAATTTTTTTTCCGGGAGTTGATGGCAAGATGAACTGATGTAATTATTAATTAAAACAATATGGTATTGGCTATGTAATAGTGTACATGTGATTATATGTTATGAAAATGGAAAATAAAAAGTATATTTTTAAGGAGAGAGAGAGAGACAGACAGACAGACAGAGAGACAGACTGTTATGACCCCATTGGAGTTTGAATCTGCCAGGGAAGATGAGCTGGAACAAGAATTGCCAGACATTGAGAGGGCTGCTCTGATGACCTTGGAGGACATTGAGGAAGGGCAGAGTCAGTGCAGGCAAGGTTTTTCTGAACTAGTAAGGCCTGCAGGCAGGGAGGAACAGCGGCAGGAGGAACATAAGGGACAGAGCTTAGGCGAGGAGACAGGGCCACCCCCTCCTGATCCAAGCACTCGGCGACTGGAGAGGAGGCGTGATCAGCGCAGACAGAGCAGTCTGTGCAGGAGGAAAGTGCCCCACCCATTTTCGCAAGGCACACCAGTGGGAATGAGGCTTAAGGAGACACTGTGGGTAGGGGCATTTGTCAGGAACAAACGCTGAGTTTCTGAAGTGTGTGTGCCAACATTTGAAGTGGCCAAGAGTTCTTGGCTGTTCTTGAGTAATTACCTGGATCTTTTGTTCCTTGAACTCCTTGATTTGGCCTTGATTTGCCAAATACCTTTGGATTTATTGCTGAGCAGCCTTGGTGCAGACAGTGCTGGGCTGGACTAATTGCAACCAGAAGCTGCTTGAGGTTTGTGTGGGGGTTTGTTATCATTCTGCTCGAGACTTGCCAGAAACATGGGGAACTTTGGAGCAATAAAGTGTGTGTGTGGGGTGGGCGGGGTGTTGAACTGCTAGCTGTTTGTGTGATCTTTGTACTGTGCCCTGGGTCATCACACAGACAGACTGTCAGATATTATATTGTGGTGATTTGCAGAAGCTTTATATGAGAATGGCAAATGCTAGGCAATTTGCAGCTACTTAAACCCAGTTCCACATTCACTTACATTGCCTTATGCCAAGCAAAAAAAATGTGCTTGATTAGTTTGCCTTAAGCCTGGTACAAGTATTTTATTTTTAGAAGTGACATGCTTTAAGGATGAGTGATAACTTTGTTTTGTTTCTTTTTTAGAAACATCCCCATCAAAGCTTGCAAAATGTCTGTAAATAGGAAGGAAAGAACATGCGGCTTTTCACACGCCTCCTCCTCCTAATGGAGTGGGAGAAAGTCAAAGTGACGAATCGATCCATTCATACAGGGGCCTCTAAATGTTTAGCCCCTAAAGTATGGGTTAATCCCTGTGTAATTAGTATTCAGTCATAACTTGCTGTATAGAATTAGATTTTCCTCTTTTCACTTTTTTCTTTTCTACCAACAACTACATTGCAAGCGGTAGAACATAGTCCTCTCTGTGAAGCAAAATGGCTGTAGTTAATGAATTTGGCTGGTATGCATGAATGGGAATTACAGTTCTTTTTTTTAAAAAAGCAAAACAAGCAAAAATCCTTGGCAGACTTTAGATATTTATTATAAATGCGATGGAGAGGAACAAACAAGCAAAAATGTGGGAAAGTGAAACGAATAGATTTCGCTCTTTTGCATGCTTTAAACTTGTCTGCGCCTGATGCCTCGCATACATTTCTGTGTGCAACGAAGGCGTTTTTTTTAATTGAATTTTTTTTTTAAAAAAACTTTTACAAATGTTTACTTCCCACCCTCTACCCTCCCCACCCAAACCCCACCCCTCCCAACCTTCCCTCCCTGACTTCCCAGAACCAATACAGGGTATAAATCTTTAACAAAAATATTCTAAAGTAAACTTAAAAGTAAAAAAATTAATATCCTCTATCATTTGAGCTTTAACTCCTCTTTGCTAGGCTAACTCTAAACAGATTATGTCATTCCTTGTTGCCTCAGTCATAAGATATCTGGAATTTCTTAGTCCCATATTTATTTTGAGTATAGTCAATCCATCTTCTCCATTCCAATTTATATCTCTCGTTGGAATGGTCCTTGAGATATGCTGATATTTTAGCCATCTCTGCTAAGCTTGTTACTTTTAATGTCCATTCTTGAATAGTAGGCAAATCTTTCTTCTTCCAGTATTGCACCACCAACAGTCTTGCTGCAGTTATTAAATGCAAAATCAAGTTAGTCTCTATAACTGTACAATCAGTAATTATACCTAAAATGAAGGCGTTTTTGTTGCTACCATAGAAGAACAATAATAAATACTGCACTTGGGGGGGGGGTGTAAGTATAAATAAATATTGCTATTTAGGTAATGTTCAGTTCTCTTCCAAGAGGCTTAGGAGTCGTTCTTTGACATGGTGGTCTCTAAATATGTTTTGGCTAAGGCAGAGGTGTCAAACCCACGTCATCATTTCATCATCACATGACGTGTTGTGACTTTCCCCTTCGCTAAACCAGGATTGGGCGTGGCCAGTGTGTGGCACATCTGGCCCGTGGGCTGCAAGCTTGACACTTTGGGCTAAGGCATTAAGCTAGAAACTTAGTTCTGTTCCAGCCCTACTCTCAACCAGTAGCTCACATCAGGCCCGCAGGGAAATGTAAGGAGCCGGGCCTGTTGCTTCAGCCCACTCTTCCCCCAATGAGAAAACATGCCAGCAGTTTGGGGAATGGCATCAAGCTGGCCACGCCCACCCAGTTGGCCACACCCAGTCAGTCGGCCATGCCTAACCACTCCCCTGAGATCAACCACAGCCCAGATGCAGTCCTAAATGAAATTGAGTTTGATATCCCTCTCTTAGGCCAATTACTCTGTCAGCAAACTGTCCTCACAGGATAGTTGTGAGGACAATAGGACTTTGGAGAAGTGGAATTTATACAATAGGGACTAGAAGCTACTAATACTATAATGATTACATTTTCAAACTAGAAAAATATGTACAAAATATAAATTCTGAGATACAAATGGATAGGGAATTGCTTAAACTGAATAAAACATTGATACGAATTTGCAAATAATTAACTGATCAAACTTTGCCAGTTGATCTGAATTTCAGCAGTTTTTCAATTTGATATCAGAAAGTGGCATATTTTAGCTATTTCTTCCCTTCCCAGCAAGGTTAATAAGGTAACAGTTTCTATCAAAGAGATTAAATAAATTTGCCCAACAACAAACATTTGGTCCTAACTACTTTATTAGAAAACTTCCAACAGTTTGTTATTCGTGATCATGGTGTCTCCCCTGCCAGTTTGTTATTCAACTCTGAAAATAGCAATAGCACTTAGACTTATATGCCTCTTCACAGTGCTTTACAGCCCTCTCTAAGTGGTTAACAGAGTCAGCATATCATTCTCAATAATCTGGATACTCATTTTACCGACCTTGGAAGGATGGAAGGCTGATTCAACCTTGAATCAATGAGAATCAAACTCCTGCACCACCACGCCCCCTCCTTAAAATATTATAAAACTGGCATGGTCTTGTTATATAAAACTTTGATTTCAAATTGATCGAAACACACAAACTCTCTATTAGAAACAGATGTACTGATAGATAATATTTAGAAAGAAATATACAGTAACTAGCTAAATGGTAAGCAAGTACATAAAAAATGTTTTTAATCAAAGAAGAATCCGAGTACTATTCAGTATGGAATTTATGGTACAAATAGCTAGAGGAAAGATGCAAAGAATAAGAAAGCAATGAAGGAAGGAAAAAAGATTAAGAAATCAGAAAATAAACACAAAACCACAGAATTAACAAGAGGGAGGGAAATGCAACATAGACTATATATAAAATAGTATGGAATAAGAAATATAAGAGAAATGTATGTATGTAGAAGGATATAAGATGCATTGTATGGAATTAATAGGAAATGTACATATATAGCTAGATATAGATATATAAAAGTACAGATAAAAGGAGTACAATGGATACTTAAAGATGTAGAAATGTTGCAAAGATGATATGAATGTTTATCAAAAAACACAAAAAAATGTTTTTAGCACAAATGTTAATTTTCAAAGAGCTACGTTTCTGCATTTCCATTTGATTGAAGGAAGGTTTGTGAGAATGCTATATGTCTGAACAACAAAATAGACTGATTTCCTTTTGGTTTCTATTTCCCAGAGCTGCAGGATATTCAGACACATTAAAATAAATGATACAATTAAAGTTAAGTAGCTGATGCTATTTATTTTCAGCAGATTTGTTATTCAGAAGAATTTCCAGTCAGATAGCAATTGCATGGATTTTTCTCTTTTATTAATGTAATATATTATTTTCTTAATTATTGTTATGAAAACATTTGAAGGTGTTGAAGACTCACAACACAATCCTTACATCATAAGGGTTGTTTTTCTCAGTAGAGCCTGCTAACAGAATGTTGCCAAGGGTAACCTGGAAAAAAAACACAACTAATTCTGGTTTGAATGCGTAAGCGTGCCTGAATAAATGCTTGAGACTTGTTGCTTTCAGCCAGCATACAGATAGTCCTTGACTTATAACATCAATTGAGCTCCCAAATTTCCATTGCTAAGAAAGACAGGCTGTTGAGGTTTGTCCCATTTTACAACCTTTTTTGCCGCAGTTGTTAAGTGAATCACTGCAGTTGCTAAGCCAGTAACCCAGTTCCTAAGTGAATTCGGCCTCCCCACTGATGTTTGTCAGAAGATTGGAAGGAAAATCCATCTGGCTCATTTCCAAGCTGGGAGAAAGATGCTGGAAACAACATGAAAACTGATTGGAAAGATGGTTTAATGATGAACAGAACCAACATCAGTCCTGGGTCAGCTGACCAATTGGTTTGATGTTTAATGGTGTGGCCCGCCAACAGCCAGCGGAGTTAGCAACAGATTCAAACAGTGAGGAGGAACATGGGCCATTCCTGGAGTCTGGGGAAGGCTCTGATGAGGGCTCTGTGTCAGAGGCAGAGAGGGGGCCAAAGCCTTATGCCAGTTATCAGCAACCTCCAGTCAGACATCAGTGAGGCAGATGAAACGTTAGAGTCTGTTCCCAGTGTGCGCATGCACAGAGTTGCCAGACAAAGGGAACAGCTAAAGATCAGGAGTCGACTTGGGAGTAAGGCCACAGGTGGACAATGAATGGTCCCTCTCAGAGGAAATAAAAGAGGAGCGAACGGGAATGGAGTTTGCAGGAGATCATTAGTTCGATTAATTGGTTTGTGACTCTGCGAGACTCCTTGCCAAGTTTTGCAGATATCGGCCTGTCAGTTCTTCAAGCCTGTGACCGTAAATCCTCCCTTGAAAGACTTTGCTGGATGTGAATGAGAAGAATTCACAGTAAATCAATAAAAGGGGTTTTTTGTTGGGACAAGGAGTTTGCTTCATGCTCTTGGGAAGCCTCGCTCAGAACAAGTACATGGATTTCTATAAGTTTCAGAGATGCTGCAAGGGGCAGGTTGTGCGGTGTCTGAAATGCACTCAGGAGATTGTGCAATGTAGTGAGCTCTGTGACTTCTGCCAAATGTTAGTGGGTTAATCCTATTATGTCCTGAAGGATCATGTCTTGTTCTTCTTAATTCCATCACCCTGAAGCTGAACGTCTTTTGTTTTGTAGATGGGCTGGCCCAGTCTTTCTTAATGGGCACAAAATATCTGCTGAAGGTGGTGTGGATATTAAAGAAAACTGAGTCTGCTTTCTGTCTTTTAAAAGCATGTTTCTCCATTTCTCCCTTTGGGGAAATATAATATCCTGCCTTTTTAATACTTCCCAAAATATTTCATTTTTGTGGGAGGGGTAGACAAAGCTGTCTACTGTGGACCTTACACATTTCTTTAGAGGTCCCTAAGGGGGCATGCCTACCACAGTGGTGGGTTCCGGCTCCCATGGCAACTGGTACGCTGCGACAGGGACAAATGTCCACCACGTGCACGCATGCTGCACACATATGTGCACCCACCGCCCGCAACACTCCAGCTGCTCGGTGGAGCATTGTGCAGGCACCGTACAATGCATGCATATGCACAAGTGGCCCGATTCAGTCAAATACAGCTCAGGAACGCGGGCGGGCGGGTGGGCCTCCGAAGCACCGTACCGGAATGGTAGCTGCTGCTCCCAGCAGGCACTGGTACGCCTGTATCAGGGTTCACCACGCCAAAACCCACAACTGGCCTACCAGTGCCCCCACACTGGCCCATCAGTGCCCCCACGCACTCATGTGCGTCTCCCTCATGTCCCATCTGCCAAGCATGCATAGCAGAGACCCGAGAATCAGCTGGCCAGCGGGAGGCATGCCGCATGAGTGGTGGAACGGAGTTGGGCGACAGCTCATGTGCCCACAGATAGAGGGCTCCACGTGCCACTGGTGCCATGCATGCCATAGGTTCGCCATCACAGTCTTACGACTTTGTGGCTATATGAACTCTTCCAAGTAGGTCTTTTTTGTAATATGCAAGAAAATAACTGTGGTCTTCTGGCCTATATTTCGGTATGTATTTTATTTTCCAGGCTAATCTGTGACCCACATTCTGACAAGATTTGACTCTTTTTAGCTTTTTTGAGATCAGTGCTTAGCTGGGTGATATCACCTGCCATGAAAAAGTGCTGTGTACAGATATTTTAATCTAACCCAGTTTAGTCCAGTAGTAAAAACTTATCTGACTCCTTTTCCACAATATGCTGTTTTCTTTCCACTATTGGAGAGACATTTCTTGTTCAGAGAACTATATCCAAAAATCTGTAAAAGATTAAAAAATTGAATGGTAAATCTGAATGGGAGTGGGATTTTTTTTTTCCTTTGATGGGAAAAACATCATGAAATGAATAAGATAGCAAATGTCCTTGTTGGCATTTAGCATATGGGAAATGCATTTTTTAAGAATATGGTGCTTTGGCACTGCTAAACATCCTGTCAAAAGATAGGGTAGAACAGCTGAACGTCAATGCAACATTCTGAGCACATGATAAAAGGCTGGCTAGTGACCAGACTGTAAAAAAAGAATAGAAAAGATGTGGAACATGACTTCTGAAATTGTTTCTTAATCCTTATTAACATCTCCGGACGCAATTCAAGGTGTTGGTTATTACCTTCAAAGCCCTACATGGCTTAGGGCCAGCGTACGTTTGAGACCGCCTACTGCCACATACCTCCCAGCGGCCAGTAAGATCCCACAGATTGGCCCTCCTTCAGATGCCGTCAGCCAGACAGTGTCGGCTGCCGGGCCCCCCAGAGGAGAGCCTTCTCTGTGGCTGCTCCGACTCTTTGGAATCAGCTACCCCTAGAGATCTGGACCATACCCATTCTCATGGCCTTCAGGAAATCTATAAAAACCTGGCTGTTCTGGCAGGCCTGGGGCTGTTGACCTCATTGTTGAGGTCCAGCCGTGATTAGAATGAATGTATGTGGTGTTGTGATTTTAAACTGTCTTTTTTCTCTCTTTTTTTCTCTTTTTTTGTAAGCCGCCCGGAGTCCTTCGGGATTGGGCGGCATATAAATTTTGATAATAAATAATAATAAATAATAATAAATAAATCTCTTCTCTGGATCACATGACCAGGAAGAAGCAGGGGGTGTAGCTTAGAATAGATGAGTTCACAGCACCCTAAAACACTAACCAGCAGTCTCTCTAGTTTCAGAAATGCATTGGATTTTTATTTTTATTTTTATTTTTATTTTTATTTTTATTTTTATTTTGGATGGATGGATGGATGGATGGATGGATGGATGGATAGACGGATGGATGGAAGGAATAGATAATTAGATAAGTAGGTAGGTAGGTAGGTAGGTAGGTTGATAGGTTGATAGGTAGGTAGGGTAGATGATGGTTAGTTGGTTGGATGGATAGGTAGGTAGGTAGGTAGGTAGGTAGGTAGGTAGGTAGGTAGGTAGGTAGATAGATAGATAGATAGATAGATAGATAGATAGATAGATAGATAGATAGATAGATAGATAGATAGATAGATAGATAGATAGATAGATAGATAGATAAGATGATAGATGGATGGATGGATGACAGAAATAGATGATAGATAGATGATAGATAGATAGATAGATAGATAGATAGATAGATAGATAGATAGATAGATAGATAGATAGATATAGATATAGATAAGATGGATAGATAGATGGATGGATAGATAGATAGATGGATGGATGACAGAAATAGATAGATGATAGATAGATAGATAGATAGATAGATAGATAGATAGATAGATAGATAAGATGATAGATAGATAGATAGATAGATAGATAGATAGATAGATAGATAGATAGATAGATAGATAGATAGATAAGATGATAGATGGATGGATGGATGACAGAAATAGATGATAGATAGATGATAGATAGATAGATAGATAGATAGATAGATAGATAGATAGATAGATAGATATAGATAAGATGGATAGATAGATGGATGGATAGATAGATGGATGGATGGATGGATGGATGATAGATAGATAGATAGATAGATAGATAGATAGATAGATAGATAGATAGAATGATAGATAGATAGATGATGGATAGATAGATGGATAGATAGATAGATAGATAGATAGATAGATAGATAGATAGATAGATAGATAGATAGATAGATAGAATGAGATAGATAGGTAGGTAGGTAGGTAGGTAGGTAGGTAGGTAGGTAGGTAGGTAGGTAGGTAGGTAGATAGATAGATAGATAGATAGATAGATAGATAGATAGATAGATAGATAGATAGATAGATAGATAGATAGATAGAGTGGATGATGGATGAATGACAGAGGTAGATAGATGATAGGTAGGTAGGTAGATAGAGATATTCGATAGTCAGACCTATACGTATATACATACACATGCATTTCTTTGTAAAACTCCTAGTCAGATGCAGCTCATTTTTGAATCCAGTCCTTTTCCACCTTTTCCCTCCAAACCAATTGTTCTGTTTCTAGTTCCGTTTCATTTGTGGAGTATTATTTTTGCCAAAGGGTAAAGAGACAGACAGATGGTCAGAAGACTAATCTCCTTTAGGTAATTTATTTTTAATGTTCTTTTGAGCTGGAAAGAATAAAAAGCAAAAATTCCACAGTAACATGAAACCAGTGGCAAACATCCTCACTCTCAATAATGTCTCATTTTGCCCGAAGGCTGTCACGAGTATCGCAAATAGGTTTCTAAATTGTGATCTTATTTCAGAAGCTTCATAAGGTGGTTATTTTCAGCCTGAAAATTTATACCATTTGCTTCAATCACCTGCCGCGTACATTGAGACTACCACACTCGTTCCTTACTTTGTGTCATTGAAACTTAGCTTCCCATTCCTTGAATTTAATGTAGAAGCAGTTTCAGAATAGAAGTGATCTATTAATTCATTCCTATATTAATAAAGTCTTGTGTCTTATTAAGCTCGGAGAAAGAAGTCTCAAGTTCAAGAGTGATTCAATATATCTAGTTTGAAATTTTTAAAATTTTAGATTATTGATCATGGTCCAAATTTTGCATATCGGTTGCATCAGAGCTCCTTCTAAATAGCAAAGAGACTGTGAGGCAATCAAAAGCCATGGTGGCACAGTGGTTAGAATCAGGGGTGGGTTGCTGCTGGTTTTACTACTGGCACGTAACCCGCGCACTCGCTTAACATGCATGTGTGCGCCGTTCAACTGCACACACGCAGTCACTAAAATCCAACATGGCGGCGACAGCGGCGGCGGCGAGGAAACCGGTAAAGGGGCATGTGCGGCCTAGGTCACTGCTGGTTTTGTGACCCAGGCCTGAATTCTATTACCGATTCAGCCGAACCAGGAGCAACCCACCTCTGGTTATAATGCAGTATTGCAGGCTGACTCTGCCCACTGACAGAAGCTCGATCCTAACTGGCTCAAGATTGACTCAGCCTTCCATTCTTCTAAGATCAGTAAAATGAGGACCCAGATTGTTGGGGACTCTGTAAACTGCTTAGAGAGGGCTGTGAAGCAGTATGAAGCAGTATATAAATCTAAGTGCTATTGCTATTAAGATAATATTGACATGCAGTCATGTAACTTCATATCATAGGATCCATGCTGTTGATGAGAATAGCCACACTGTCCCAAGTCATTGCCTTGATGAGAATTATCCTACTAATACTTCACTGATCTTCTATGCATATACTTTCTTGTTCTAATCCAGGAATGTCAAACTCGATTTTGAGGGCCACATCAGAGCTGTGTTTGACCATAGAGGGCCAGAGTGGGTGTGGCCAGTCCTTTGCTGTTTCCAGAACAGCCCTGCGGGCCAGATCTAAGTACCTCGTGGGCTGGATCGGCCCCTGGGTCTTGAGTTTGACACCCCTGTTCTTATCAGAGTAGCTTTTCATTATTTATCTATATTTAACATGATTCTGGTTGAATCACAGGCACATTAATGTTATTATTTTTTTTGACTTGCAACTGTACAAACTGATTGAGATATTATATAGCTGATTAACGGGCATTGCTGTTTCACCCATTTTGCTCCAAACAATCATTTATAACAAAGCAGGACATAAATTTCCCAACGTAGAATTCTCGTCTCATGCTTTAGAATTTTACAACAGCATCTGTTGGCTTCATTAGAAGGTTAAAGATTTGGTTTATTAGTTTGTTTAGCAAACTAAAATGGCTTTATATGTATATTAAAAGCGTGCTAGCTTTGAAGGAAGCAAAGGAAAATATAACAGGTCGGTGTTGAGAAGGTTAGTGGATTAATACACTTCTTATTTGTTATTATTTCCTTCTTGGAAAAAGAAAGAGGCAAAATAGAAGCATGGCATCAATTTATTACTCCTACAGTTGGAGACCAGTGTTTCTCTGCAGGAGATCTCAGCACAATTGCAGGTGGAACAGACAGAACATTACCCTATGTGGTTCACTACTGATGACATCATAGTCTTTTAATCGATGGTAGTGTCATTTGCAGTGAACTACCACGGGCTATTCCTTGTTTCACAACATGAGAACTACCAGGAGCTACAGAAATTCTTCCCTTGTACCCGTTATTCATTACGTTATCTAAGAACTGAATATAGTACTCCTTCCTTTATTTTTTTTCCCCTACAGTAGCAAAGTTGTTTGGGCTAAAAGAGAACAATTTGTCCAGAGTCATATAATGAGCTTCTAAAGGTGGACTTGAACAAGAGGTGGTATTCAGCCTGTTCGGACCGGTTTGGGCAAACTGGTAACTCTGACGATCAGCTGGCCCCGCCCACCGACCCCTGCCCTATTGTGTCCTTTATTTCCTGCTTTCTAGCTCATCTCAATTGTGTGGCACAACTGGTTTCCCTCCACATCACTCTTTTACTTACCATTGCTGACTTGGAAGGTAAGCAGCTGAGCTTCTAAACGCTCCGTTCTCCTATGATCGTGGAGACAGCAGCCAGACTGGATTGGTCTGTCCAGTAACCAATTGGACTGAGTCTCCACTTGTGATGTCATAGAACCCTGGTGACTCCTCCCAGTTTAGACTCAGTCCAACCTGGACTAGCTGTAAGAATTACTCTCTCTTCTAAAACTTACTTTAAAATAATATTTTCCCATTATTGGCATTTTTCAAAATTCTAGATTTAATTGGAATATTTTTTTTCCTTTTTTTTTCTCCTGCTCTGCTTGAGAAGGAGATTCAAAATTGCCTTAGGGCAATTCAACTCAGCTTGCTTGCCTGCCTCATGCCCACGAGTTCACTCTGGGACGCCTTCCACCTTTGCTAAGCGCGGTGCTGGCTCATTAGCGCCCGAACTACGGCTCTGAGGCTTCGTTTTCAGCGCTGTGTGCATGGGTGAAGTGCATGCTCACCAAAGCGGTTGTTAAACTAGCAGCATCTCACCATTGACTTGAACCCAAACTTTTCCTGCCCTAATTCCATTACTTATAACCATCCTCCTCACTGTAATGGTCTGGAGATGGCTGATAATTGTTAGTAATTTTTTTTATTACAGTTAAAGGAATGTTATCTATTTCATTCTTCGTAGAAGACAGAGCCAACTTAATAAAGCTATTCTTATCAACTTTGTAGATTTTGAGGGCTCCATGGAGACGTGATCAGTAGCTATGATCCTTTTATGAATCTCCTTATGCAGTACACAATTTCTAACAAGAAATAAGGGCTTCCACTACTTTAGAGACCAACAACGAAGGAAGCATACCACAATGAAGATGCCGTCGGATAAGCTAGAGAACTATTTATCATCAGAGTACAGATAGTCCTCAACTTACAACCGTTCACTTAGCAATGGTTCAAAGTTACAACAGTAAATAGAATAGAACAGAATAACAAAGTTGGAAGGGACCTTGGTGGTCTTCTAGTCCAGCCCCCTGAGCGACTTACAACAGGTACTCACAACCCTCGCAGGATTCCCACAGTCCAGTGATCAAAATTCAGGTGCTTTGCAATTCTCATGTATTTGCAATGGTTACAGTGTCCTGGATCATAAATTGCAACCTTCCCAGCCAGCTTCTGACAAGCAGAATCAATGGAAGAAGCTGGATTTACTTAACGACTGTGTGGTTCACTTAACAACAGTAGCAAAAAAGGTTGTAAAATCGGACATGAATCACACTTAATATCACTTTGCTTAACCACATAAATTCTGGACCTAATTGTGGTCAAAATTCAAGGACTACCTCTAGTCAGGGTTGGATCTTACTAATTAATGATCTGACACAGCAGGTTTAATAAGTAGGGTGACCATAATACTTCTCCCCCTTGAAGGGAGCCTGGAATCATTCTAAGGCAGAGTTTCTCAGTCCTGACCTCTTCAAGAGGGGTGGATTCCAACTGCCGGAATTCTGGGAGTTGAAGTCCACCTCTCTTCAACTGCCAAAAGTTGAGAAACACTGTTCTAGGGCAGTGATGGCTAACCCTTTTCTCCTCACGTGCCAAAATCGTGCACATGCACGACAGAGCATGTGCGTGTGCCAATACCCATAATGCAATGCTCCCCTGTGCATGTGCACATGACTCTTCTGCACTTCCCCCCCCCACTGCACACATGCACACTGCACACACACCCGTGGCCTAGCAGACCTCCCTAAAGGCTCTTGAAACCAAAAGTGGGATATAGCGTGGTTCACCACACACACACACCCTGCGCTCCCCCCACCCCCACGCATGGACACATGTCTCCCGTATGCGCAGCAGAGACCAAAAATCTGTTGGCTGGTGGGAGGTGCACGCACATGCACTGTGGAGCTGAGCTGGGTGACAGCTCTCTTGCCCACAGAGAGGGCTCGGCATGCCACCTGTGGAACGTGTGCCATAGGTTTGCCATCACGGTTCTAGGGTATATGATAAGTTCAAGTCAGGTGTGGCCAATACTTCTAGAGTATTACATGGATTGCTTTGGTCTTGTAGAGGAGGAGTGATCTGTGAGCCAATAAATCTCTCATGCAGTGTCTTTTTTGCCCTGACATATTTTTAAAGGCCCAATACTGGCTTTAAAAATGACTTGTGTAATCATTGATTTATTTTTGGGAGTGTGCAAACATGCATTTTTAATAGGGAGATTATTTTATTTTAAAGATGAATGCTTAACGGCTGGTCATTTTAAATAGCTCCCTTCCTCCATTTTTTTCAGCATAATGGTGCTTAATCACTTCATTATTATTCTGTAATTTCATTATTATATCATTTCAAACCCTACCAAAAGTATTGTGTTTGTAGGCTAATGTTCTGCAGTTTGCTTGCTCTTTGTGCATATATACATAAACACACACACACACACACACACACATGCCCCAGTTGCTATCTTGTGTTTATTAGTGTTGGAAAGAAAACTTACCAGAACATAATTGGTTTTAAATTGGTTTTAAATTGTAATTAGAAGTGAAGTAAGTCATAACTCGTGTGTTTTGTATTTTTTAATCACAACAAAATTAAGTAGGGTTGATTTGACATTTAGTAATAACTCCTAGATTGGCTGAGCTGTGATCTATCCAGGGAGAGAATACTAAACATAGAGAGGAACATAGGAACAAAAACTACATCATCACCATTTCCTACATTTTGACCAAGAAATCTACAGACCTCTAACCTTACTCACCCTATCAACAGAACCATCAGGTGTTTTCTCCCATTCTGTTGAAAGTCATCTTTGCCTTTAGCGCCTGGACAATAAATCTTTTAGTCTTTTCCCATTTTTGCCCATTTTTGCTGTAGTTTATTATTAATATAGTACAATCGGGAATAGCATGCTGAGGATTGTAAGAACCAACAAGTTGCTAACTGCCACTGAAAGGAGAAAACGTCCTGTCAGGCATGCCTCCTTCGATATCCAAGAAAGAAAAACCTCAACTCTATTTCAATAGAGATAAAGTACTTTTACTAGATATGAATTGAAAGCAGCAAAAAGGAAAGCAAGATCTGAGCCAGAAAGGCACAAACACGCACATATCAAATGATTGCCCAATCCCCTCCCTCCAGTTACCCCAGCCCAATGTCCAATCTACAACTCCCTAAGGTGTCATGTGGGGTGCATCTTCAAAGGGCCTCATCAGGTTGGTATGTGAGATGGTTGGCCTTGACCATTCAATCCTGTGTTGACTTCTGCAAAGAGGGGCATGTGCACCAGTAGCTTTTTATAGTTTGGAGAGGAGCCTAATGACCACCAGCTGAGTACAATCACCTCCTGTAATTGCCTAATTGTTCCTGACACCTAGTAGCACTTCGATGGCGTGCATCCAGGAACAACTCACTATTGGCCTCCGGCTCAGTCTCCCTTGTCTCCTCCCCACTGGTCCAAGGCTCAGGTGCCTCCTGGTGACCAACCAGCCTCTCTGCACCCTGCTCGGAGTCGGAACCCTGTCCAGGGTCCTCCATATCCTCCAGAGCTGACTCAGAGGGCCCCTCGCTGTCGGAGTCTGGTGGCAGCTCCAACGGCACCTGCTGGGCCACAACAGGTAGGTAGGTAGGTAGGTAGGTAAGTAGGTGGGAGGGTGGGTGGGTGGGTGGGTGGATGGATGGATGGATGAATGGGTGGATGGATGGATGTACGGATGGACTGACCGACAGACAGACAGACAGACAGAATGGGTGGTGGGGAATGTAAGAAGGTGGCTAGTTCTGTTGATGATAAATTCAGAGGTAGCATGCCTCCCACACTAATGTTACAATCCAATGGTGAGACAAATACACTTTCTTACTAAGTAGTCCTCAACTCACAACCATTGGAAGTTACAGCAGCACTGAAAAAAATGACATGCAGTCTCTCTTTGCATTGTCACCCACTGAGCATTCCCACAGTCATGTGATCTGAATTTGAGCGCTTGGCAACCAGCGTGTGCTTACGACGATTGCTATGTCACGGAGTCATGCAATCACTATTTGCAACCTTCCCAGTCAAAGTAAGTGGAGGTAGCCCAATGTCTTCAATTGCCATGAGATTCACATCACAACTGCTGCTATTCATTTAGCAACCATGGCAAACAAGCTTGTAAAATCAGATGCCACTCATTAACCAGCACCTTGCTTAGCGGTGAAAATTCTGGCCCCAATTCTGGTTATTATAAGTCGAGATCTACCTGTATTAGAAAGTTCCTATTGAGTTTTAACCAAAAATCTCCTTCCTTGTAATTTCTTCTTCCTTGGAACAACCCTGAACAATCCTGCCCTATCTTCTTCAAAACAGCATTTAAGAGTTATAAAGAAACCTATCATAACTTACCACCATTTTCTATTCTTCAGGCTTATTATACCCAATATTCCTTTTATTATTTTTCTTCTGGGCATCCTGACATGCCCCAGTTCACCAACATTACATTCAATATTCTGGGTGTGATCTGAGCAGTACAGAAAAAAAAGATTTCTTTTGATCTTAATACTATACTTTGGTTGAAGCAGCCTAAGATTACATCTGTGGGTTGTGGGGTTTTTTTCCAGCTGCATCATATATTGGGGTCATGTCCAGTTTGAAATGGACCATACACAGTTTTGATTTTTATCTTACCACAATGTAAGAGAGTTTGTGGTATCCAAGTTTATTCCCCTATTTAGAATATCTGGATGCTATGCTACAAGGTACTGAGTGACATTCCAAAATCCCTCTATTTTATTAGTATCCTTTTCTTAGGAAGAACGGTTGCAAGAATTGGGTATGCCTACTTTGATGAAAAGAAGGATTAGGGCTGACATATAACCAGTGTCCCAATATCTTAGGGGCTGCCACAGTGGTGGGTTGCCAATTTTTTTATTGCCAGTTTGGGTGCACTCCCTCGCACTCTTGTATTGCACATGATGCTTGTATTGCACATGATGCATGCATGACACTTCTGCGCATGCACTGAAGCCTCTGTGTGTACGCAGAAGCATCCGGGTGTGTGGGTAGAGCCTCCCACTGCTGCTATTACTGGTTCACCCAATCTGGGCCAAACTGGGAGCAACCTACCTCTGGACTGCCACAAAGAAGAGGTAGTCAAGCTATTCTCCAAAGAACCTAAGGGCAGGGCAAGAAGCAATGGGTGGAAACTAATCAAGGAAAGAAGCAACTTAGAACTGAGGACAAATTTCCTGGCAGTTAGAACAATTAATCAGTGGAACAACTTGCCTCCAGAAGTTGTGAATGCCCCAACACTGGAAGTTTTTAAGAAGATGTTAGATAACCATTTCTCTGAAGTGGTGTAGGGTTTCCTGCATAAGCAGGGGGTTGGACTAGAAGACCTCCCAGGTCCCTCCCAACTCTGTTATTCTATTCTATCTTGTATACAGAGTCTAGTCTACATTTTGCAAAGTCTCCCACATTTTGACACAGGAAAGTTCTATTCCATTCCATTTTTGTCCATTTTAATCAAACCCTGATGAAACACAGCAAAATGAATTTCATTTCTTCAGCGTCAAACTTTACGAGTACAATTTACAAGCCATCTAATAATTGCTCTGCATATCTCTATGAAAAAAATATCTTCCCACCTTCTGCTTTCAAAGTGCAAATGAGATCATGTTTTTTTTGCCCTGCTCTTCCATATTCTTACAGCCTCTCAGACAAGTAGCAGCAGCAATGTTTCCTGTCTCCCGATTGGGGAAACCAACTGGCAGCTGGCTAGCCAGCTAGTGATTATTTGGCAAGGAAAACCTTTGATCTCCTTTCCTTCCATCCTCATCCATTCCTTCTGACTGCCCCCCTAAGGCAGGGGTGTCAAACTCACGCCATCACAGCATCATCATGTGACATATCAGGACTTCCCCCTTCACTAAACCAGGTGTGGGCCTGGCCAGCGTGTGATGTATCCGGCCCGTGGGCCAGGGGTTTGACAGCCCTGCCCTAAGGGGCCTTCTGCAGTGACTAGATTGTGTCCTGCTGTCAGGGTTCCAAGTAACACCCCCAACGAAAGAGGACTCCGAAGCTTGAGTTTCCTCAAAGTTCCATTTTATTAGGGAAGTCATATTGGTGCATCTGGGAAAACCTGAATCTGAAAGCTTCCAGGTTTTCCTCACCCAAATGAAAGTTCAAATCCTTGCCCAGCACTCAAGGCCCATCATATGGTCCAATCAGGCACCGTCCGGGAGATGCCTCCCAGTCACACCACTCAAAGTGCAGAGCAAGACGTCCTTGACTCTCTGAGAAAGGAATGTTATTTTGACTATATATCTCCCATACTATATATAATCCCCCCTCCCAATTTCCCAACAGTATTAATAGCAATAGCAATAGCAGTTAGACTTATATACCGCTTCATAGGGCTTTCAGCGCTCTCTAAGCGGTTTACAGAGTCAGCATATCGCCCCCACAGTCTGGGTCCTCATTTCAACCACCTCGGAAGGATGGAAGGCTGAGTCAACCTTGAGCCGGTGAGATTAGAACCGTTGAACTGCAGATAACAGTCAGCTGAAGTGGCCTGCAGTACTGCACCCTAACCACTGTGCCACCTTGGCTCTTCAGGCCTGCCCTATTAAATAGGGCAGGCCTGAAGGCCCAATGCAAAAGATGGCTTCCAGGCCTGACACCTGCACCACTCCATCATCCCATGAATCATGCCTTGAACCCATTCATCCTCATTCATATGTTTATACGTAGCGCAAAATTTCCTTGGGTGTTTTTTTTTAAATACTTCTTTTTTCCATATCTGCCACTTCTCCTTTGAGAACTATAGCTAAACAGAAACTAAACTCACCTACCTCAGTTAGTTATCAACAAAATAAGTACACATCAGTGGTGGGATATGACCGGTACGCCCCAGTACAGGCGTACCAGTGCCTGCTGGGAGCACCAGGTACCGTTCCGGTACGGTACAGGTAAGGAGTGCTCACCCGCCCGCCCACCCTTCTTACCTGTATTTGAGCAGATCGGGGCTTGGAGTGTACAGTGCCTGTGTGATGCTCCGCTGAGCAGCTGGAGCACTATGGAGCATCACGGGCAGTGAGTACCCATGTGCGTGCTGCGCACGTATATGTGGTGGACGCCCAACCCTGTTGCATTGTACCAGTTGCAATGCGATCTGGAACCCACCACTGGTACACATCATTTTGATTACGTGTTTCCAGCTTCATAAAATCAAGAAAGGCACAGTTATGATTTTTCCAAGCACATTTCTTTATTATTCCTCTCTTACCGACTAAAGCAAACTACCAACCACTGAAGCAAACTACCACATTGATCTGAGAATTAATAAGGAGGAGCCATTTTCACCCATTTCCCTCACACAAATTGTCTGCACTGAGTTGTCTCTTGTTCCTCTGTCAGGCACTCCTTCCTAGCAATGTGTTATTGCAGGCATCTGCCTGGGTGCATAAATACATGAAAATCTAGCAAGAAAGTGTGATGGAAGTCAGGCTCATCGTACGTAGGGTAAAGGCAAAGCCATTTTAATGGAAATTTTGAAAACAAAATGGGTGAAAAGGCCTAAATTAGGATCCTTCAGCAGAATAAATTGGATTAAAAAATAAAAGAACAATCTGAGATGAAACTAAACTGCGGAGGAATGTTGGACAGTATGTGGGGACAGTAGAACTGTGTCAAAGAACAGAAATTGTGTGTGTGTGTGTGTGTGTGTGTGTGTGTGTGTGTGTGTGTGTGTGTGTTAGTTTCCAAGAAGCAAACCATGAAATGGAGATCATAAAAGCTGGGAGAGTACTGAAAGTTTGCAGATGTAGGTGGTTAAAATATGGATGATGTTTACTTATGGATTAGTTCTATCACTTATTAAAGAGAGTGCATCTGTTTCTGATGATAGGAAGAATATGATTATTGTTACCTCATACGAAAGGAAAGGTAGCAAGAGTAAAAACTGTAGTGTAATTAGATTGTTAGATGTGCACGGGAAACTGTTTGATAGAATTCTGATTGAGGGGGTTAGAAATATATAACGGTGAGCGAAATTTGTCCATGCATCTACTTTTGTATGCTAATCATGTTATTTAGAATTTGAAGGATTTGCATCCTGGGTCAAGCAGATTGTACGATGCGGCAGAGTACATGGATCTGAAAATTAATATTTTAAAAACCAACGCTTGAAATGGAAAGTTAAGCTATACAGAAATGGTGATAAACCACAGCAATTAGAAGAACTGAATTAGAAGAATGTGTGTATAGCATTTCCTAAGGATGGGAAGAAATGTTATAACAGAATAATAGAATAACAGAGTTGGAATCATCCTTGGAGATCTTCTAGTCCAACCCCCTGCTCAAGAAGGAAAACCTACACTATATTAGACAAATAGTTCTCTAGTCCCTTCTTAAAAACCTCCAGTGTTGGAGTACCCACAACTTCTGAACGCAAGTTGTTCCACTTATTGATTGTTCTTACTGCCAAGAAATTTCTCCTTAGTTCTAGATTGCTTCTCTCTTTATTCAGTTTCCATTCATTGCTTCTTGTCTTGCTTTCTGGTGTTTTGGAAAATAGGTTGACCCCCCTCTTCTTTTTTCTTAACATGCATGTTCTATCAACCTGTGTGTTAAAATGCACACATGTTGTATCAATGGGTGTGTTAAGTTGCACACAGGTTGGTAGAAAAGTAGTGAGTCGTATATCATCTGCAGCAATGTATCAATATGAATATGTGTCAAATGAAGCAAAAGTAGCTGTATGTAAGAGCATGTTTCTACTCATCCTTTGTGGAAGTAAGAACTGGGATATGTCAAGAGAAATATAAATACTGAACACATTGTGCTTGGAATATTTAGGATAAATTTAAAGCAAAATAAAAAGTAATAGCATCAACAATTAATGGGTGGTGATGATTATTTGCTATCAAGTCATTGTCTTACCCTGTTCCCCCAAAAATAATCCCTCCCCAAAAAATAAGCCCTCCCCAAAAATATTGCAATATAGCAGCAGCCATGAGCCACCCCCTACACCTCAAAAATAATCTGACCTCCCCAAAAATAAGGTCAAGTGCTTATTTCAGGGGTCAAAAGAAAATAAGACCCTGCCTTATTTTCGGGGAAACATGCTAGTAGCTCCTAACAATCATATAAATAGATTTTCTTCATGATGATCTGTTCCTAACCTGCTCCTTCAACTCTTGCAGTTGTACAATCATTATGAAATATAAAAGTGACCACCCACTGTGAAAGAAGTACTGGTGGTCTTGTCAAATAAAAATATGAGGTGGTGTAGTCGAACAGAATGAATGTGAATTAAATCTTAAAACAAATATATCAAGGAAGAATAACTGGGTCTAGAGGAGAGAAACATTGACCAAGAAAGTTGTTGGATGGAATTGATGAGATCCTATAAAACTAAAAAGTGATATGTTTAGGGCCCAAACCTCAGTGTAGGAATAAGTGTACAAAAATATTGTAAGCATGGTTGGCTTGCAAAGATAGACATATATGGAAGGTTACAGTGAATGGATCATGGTAACCTTTAACATTTTTCAGCCAAAAAAGAAACGTGTCTTGGTTACACATCCCGGATTTTTGCAATGCAAGTTTCAGAACAAAATAAAGCACTGAAAATTGAAATGACTCATGTGTTGAAAAAGTTTATAAAATAAAGGATTATATGAAAAACTGCTCAAGAAGCATATACTGGATTAAGATATGCATATTAGTATAAATTGACATAACACACATGGACATTTTTATGTTGCCTTTTAAAAAAAATACAGATGGATACAGTTTGAAAAAAATAGGAAATAAGAGAAAGCTAATTTAGTAAATTCTGCCTTTCCTGCCATCAAAAGTGATTTTATAGATGACTGTAGGGAAGAAAGGAATTGAGTCTATGAGCAGTCTTCCACTCATATAACCTTTAGATAAAATTCATAAGGATGAGATATAAATGAAACACATAAAACATAAATTAATTTGGAGTAGGTCATCATATTTTGGAATACAAAAATAACATAATGACATTCAGCTTATCACATAAAATGAAAATATATTTAAAATAAACTTTAAAATTGCACAGATATCTCCTATCTAATATGATATTTTTAATATAGGATATTGTATCATACCTTTCTATTAGCCCTCCTATTCTACCACTTCTTACAATACTAGACAACAAACTATCAAAGTAAAGACCTTCAAGTTTCTAGGTTCTATAATATCTCAAGACTTAAAATGGGCACCTGTTCTGACCCCCCTCCGACCGGTGAGTCATGCCGACACAAGCTTACTGTTAGCCACACTTTATTCGCAGTAATAACTCACAGACAAGACATTGGCAGCAACCCAGACTCCCACAAATAAGAGATATACACAAGAGCTTCTCCAGCCTAGTATAACAGTTGTGTCCTGCAAAAGGTCTCCTCCCAAAGTCTCTTCTTATATACTCTCTTGGGAGAAACCAAATCACAACCACCTGGGCCTGATTATTTCCTCTGAGTCTGTCTCCGTAATTGCTGCCTGCGCTTCTCCACCCTTCTCTGCTGGGCATCAGGGACCAACTCCCTTTGCTCCTCCCCACTGCTCCAGTGCCTGACATCAGAGACAAACTCCCTTTGACATTCACCGCTGCTCCATGCCTCAGGCACCTCCTGGTGGCCAACCAGCCTCTCTGGTCCCTGCTCAGAGTCTGAACCCTGCCCAGGGTCCTCCACATCTTCCAAAGCCGACTCATAGGGTCCCTCGCTATCGGAGTCCATCGACAGCTTCACCGGCTCCTGCTGGGCCACAACAGACACCTAACATAAAAAATGTCATCAAAAAATCATAACAAAGAATGTTCTTCCTGCACCAAATCAGAAAGCTTAGACTGCCCAAAGAGCTGCTGATACAGTTCCACAAAGGAATTATTGAGTCTGTCATTTGCACCTCTATAACTATCTGGTTTGGTGCCCCAACCAAACAAGACACAGACTCCAATGGGTAGTTAGAACGGCATTAAAAAATGCTTGCTACCAGCTTACCTTCCATTGAGGACCTGTACACTGCACAAGCCAGAAAGAGGGCTGTGAACATATCTAGACCCCTCACACCCTGGGCATAAACTGCTACAACTTCTTCAAGATGAAGCTATAGGACATTCCAATGCCAAAACAACTAGATGCCAGGACAGTTTTCCACCATGTCATTACTCTGCTAAAAAAAACTAATTCCTACAATGTCAACTTCTAGTAGGGCTGTATTACTATTATCCTAATCATCTTACAATTTATATTAATTGTTTTATTTAGAACCCTAGTATGGTTTAAGTTGATTGCTTATTTAGTATCCTATGACTATCACTATGTGTTGCATTTTATGATTTATGATGGATATATTTTATGATTATTATGATCACAATTTATCACTTGTTGCATATATGTACACTGAGAGCTTATGAACTGGAGACAAATTCTTTGTGTGTCCAATCACACTTGGCCAATGAAGAATTCTATTCTATTCTGCTCGACTCTACTCTAACTCTACTCTACTCTACTCCACTCCACTCCACTCCACTCCACTCCACTCCACTCCACTCCACTCCACTCCACTCTATTTTCTATTCCATCCCATCCTGTTCATTAAGATGATTAGAGGATTCATTCAAGTTATTTAGAATTGGGATTTTACATCTTTTCTTGAAAATATTTACTCTTCAGTTCAGTGAAATTACAAGAATCCCATAAATTTAATGCAGTTTTTATAAGTCTGAACAAAATAAACATGATAGTGTATCTTTTCCTGTGCATATTGTTTGGGACAGTTACAGACTGATTAAGGAAGACATTACATACCGAGCTAAGCAATAAAATATGGTTTGAAAATAACATTTTACTTTGGGCCCCTAAAATCCAATTTCAAATCAGTGGATGTTATTAAACATGAATCATAGAGCTCAGCCACCAAGTAATTATTTTAGCCCCAGCCTAGTCTTTTCTTCCTGTCCTTATCAAACTTAACTTGTAATCATGACTGTAAAATGAAGGAAATGTAATGCAAACTTAAGTACCTAACACATTCATTTGTATGTCCATTGATTTGAATGTTCCCATCCAAGTTCTATTATCTTTCCGTCATTCAGGCAATTCTCTTAGATTGTATTGCAAGTGCATTCATTAACTCCTGATATATATGTGAAAAAGAAATCCCATTTCCTGTTCCAGAACTGAAGTTACTCTATTAAAGATAGCCAAGCAATGACATCCTGAAAATTCCCTTTTCCCCTGGTCTCCTATATAGCATGAATGGCTATGGGAATCATTTGCTAATGCAACAGTTTTATTCTTCCACCCAGCTGCGATACGTCTTTAAATGAAGTCTCACTGCTGTTTTACTAATGCTTCAAAAGTTCTTGCCTTGGATCTGCTGTGACCTTGGTGTTGTGTGCCATTTGTGCATCATTAAAAGGTGGTAATGAAGTTCTGCTGTGCGCAGATTGTAAAAGGTCAAGCAGAAAGTTGGGAGCCAATGAGGATGGGAAGAAAAATTGTGCTGGCGGCAGAGGTTGAGGGATTCATTATATTGATGTGGTGGGGTTTTCAGGAGAGTAATAACTGGCCCAGTAGAAGAATGTAAATCTTCTCCGCTTCTTAGTCAAGACTCTGCTTCCTCTTGATTTGTGAGGATATATTTTTATATAGAGCACAGGAAAAGTCACTATATTCCGTAGGAAATTCCCTGGAAGTTGTTAATGTTTGGAAGGAGAGAAGCACAAAACAAACTGGAGAAATGGTCCTTGTTGATGGTCAGCAGGGTAGCTTCCTCAGAGTGAGCAGTATTTATTTATTTGTATATTTATCTGACTCTGGACAACATATTTTATTTTAATTCTTCCAAATGTTGGATTAACATAGGACAGTGATGGCAAACCTATGGCACACGTGCCAAAGATGGCATGCGGAGCCTTCTCTGTGGGCATGAGAGCCAGCGCCCAGCTCAGCTTCACTGCACATGCACATGTGCCTCCTGCTGGCCAGCTGATTTTTGGGTCTCTGCCCCACATGCAGGAGGTACACGGGGAGAGGGGTTGTCATGGGGGAAAAACATTTTTGGCCCCAGGAAGTTTCAGGGAGGGCTGCTAGGCCCAAAACTTAGTGTGGTGTGGGGAGAGAGGGCAGGGGGATGTGCGCATGCGCAGGAGGAGGATGGGGGCTTGTCCATGCATGCATGGGGGTGGAACGCATTGCATTATAGGCAGTGGTGGGTTTCAAAAATTTTTAGAACTTCTTCTGTAGGTGTGGCCTGCTTTGTGGGAGTGACTTGCTGGCCATGTGACTGGGTAGGAGTGGCTTGGCAGTCATGTGACTGGGTGGGCATGGCCAACTTGTAAAATGTGGTGAAACTCGCTTAACAACACTCTTGCTTAGTAACCAAAATGTTGACTCAGAAACTCTGGCATTTGAAGCACTCAAGTCTTAAAGCTGTCAAGTTACAAGACCCTTGCACCCCTAACCCTTTAGAAAAAAAAACTCAGGGGTGTTCAAACTTGGCAGCTTTAAGACTTGTGGACTTCAACTCCCAGAATTCCTCCTCCAGTCATGTTGGCTCAGGAACTCTGGCATTGAAGTGTGCAAGTCTTAAAGCTGTCAAGTTACAAGACCCTTGCACCCCTAACCCTTTAGAAAAAAAAACCCCAGGAGTGTTCAAACTTGACAACTTTAAGACTTTAAGGTTTAGATAGGACTCTTAGAGGCGGGCGGGGCAATTGGTGAGCCAGCCAATCAGTGAGAGGCAAATCTCAAAGCTCAAAGTGTGCAAGTCTTAAAGCTATCAAGTTATAAGACCCTTGCACCCCTAACCCTTTAGAAAAAAAAACCCCAAGGGTGTTCAAACTTGGCATCTTTAAGACTTGTGGACTTCAACTCCCAGAATTCCTCTCGCTCCCCTCTCGCTCTTCATTTTGATGATGTACGGACGGGCAGGGGGAGGGAGCTGGAACCGGTTCTAAACGGCACTGTAGATTTGACAACTGACAAGAACCCACCCCTGATTATAGGTGTCAACACACCCAGACGTACTATCGTGCATGCATGCGCAATTTTGGCACATGGGGACAAAAGGGTTAGCCACTCCTGACATAGGTAAACAACATGGTCATACTAATATGCCAGTGACCCATAGTTTTCATTTCACCCCTCACCTATTGGAAGTAGCTAAACAAAAGTCTATTGAACTTACTGAAATGTATTTCGTAATAAATTTGGAGTGAAACTTTTAATTAATCTGATTTAAAAAAAAAACACCAATATAACCAATTACTAGGTTGTATTCCATGTCTTTAATAAAAAATATTTTATAGTGTTATTTTGAGCAGGAAACAATACCCTTTCTGACAGCAACCATCAGAGTAATTCTTTTAAATCAGTGGTTTCCCAAAATGGGGCCCATGCCCCACGGGGGGGGGGGGAGGCAATTTCATTTTTAATGGGGGCAATTTGAACCTTATTTAAACCAAGTTAATGGCCTTTTAGGCTTCCTCCATGTGAGTAGAGTTCACTTTTTGAGTAAAATAAGAATTATATGTCGTGGGGGGGGGGACATCAGGTTTTTAGAGATGCTTATGTGGGTCATAGCCAAAACTGTTCTAAATATAAATATTCACCAAGCAAATATCTCCTTTCATAACAAGACCTTCTGCCAACTACCATCCAACATTATATCTTCCTATTCATCTCAGGATTATTATATCAATTAAAACTAAGATGATGTTATTTATGTTATGATGTTACAAAATTGTTTTGACGCTCTGTGCAGGGTAGAAAAATACTGAGTTAAGATGACTCATGAGGTAAGAAAGATCTCTCCCCTCCCACTCTCAAAAAGGCGGATTCTTATATTAAACAAGGAAAGTAAGCAAGATAAATCTGTAGGGTATTTTACAATTTTAAATTGTCACTCTTTGCCCATTATGTTTTTATATCAAAGTGGTACTGGCATCTATAGATGAAGTTCAGAAGATATTGGAATAATGAAGAGTGATTAGTTTGGAAAGAGAATTTCTTTAGAAATTTTGTTACAAGAGAAAACAGAATTATGTTACTGGAGAGTGGTGCTCTTTCATTTTATTTAATTATCAGCTAATCCAAACAAGATATAATTATCTGCCTTTTATTGCACAATTATCTCTGCAGCTTCACAACCTTCCATGATATCCCAATGGAAGACATCATTAGATAATTTCTCCCATGATGCTTTGCAGAAAGCAGCTACTATTACTACACAGACTGCACAAAACTAATTTGGAAATACCATTTGGGCACAATTGTACCTGATAACAAAATGGGTATGGATTTGTGAAGAATAAATGGGTTTTAAATCATGGCTCTTTGATATCCATCAATTTCACAATATATAGACAGATTACAATCAGTGGTGGGATTCAGCCAGTTCACACCTATTTGGGAGAACTGGTTGGTAACTTTCTAAGCAGTTCGGAGAACCTGTTGTTGGAAGAAAACTCCTTTTGTTTTTTTCCACTTTACAGGGCTAATCCTGTAAGGAAGGCAGGAAGGAAACATTCTAGTGTTGTTTCTAGCCTAATCTTTATTGCCCTGCTTACAGAAACTGCCTCTTCTGTTAACCCTTATTACATTGTCACAGCTAACGCGAAGTGCCCATCAATGTGAGTGATGTTGAGTTGGCCATGCCCACCCAGTCACATGACCATCAAGCCCCACCTACCCTGCTGGTCATTAGGGCAGAGAACCAGTTGTTAAATTATTTGAATCCCACCACTGATTACAATCCAAGATCAAGCCAAGTGCAAAAATGCTAGGAGGAAATTTCTAGAAACCTGGCACTCTGACAAATCAGCCATCAATAGACACATAGACATTAACAAGATCTATAGACAATGCAAAAGAGACAATCAACCAGCCCCAAAGAGCAAAGGATTCCGGCACCTCTCCACCGGTAATTAGCACTGAGATCAGCATACATTAATTCCAAGGTCAACTTCAGACCAACAATCAAGTAAGCCATACCCCAATCAAGAAACTCCCAAAGAGCAGTTAGTAAACAGCCCAACCAAAGAATCCCTAAGACTGCCCCACTCAAATAGACAGGCAAAAGCCCAAAATATAAGCTGACAGCAAACAGAACTCCTTACTAGTACTGATAATGTCGCAGAAGTGAGTGTATCCCAGTGGTGGGTTTCAAAAAAATTTAGTACCTCTTCTGTAGGTGTGGCCTGCTTTGTGGGAGTGGCTTGCCAGCAATGTGACTGGGTGGGAGTGGCTTGGCAGTCATGTGACTAGATCGTCATGGCCAACTTGTAAAATATGGTGAAACTCACTTAACAATGCTCTTGCTTAGCAACCAAAATGTTGGCTCAGAAACTCTGGCATTCGAAGCACGCAAGTCTTAAAGCTGTCAAGTTACAAGACCCTTGCACCCCTAACCCTTTAGGAAAAAAACCCAGGGGTGTTCAAACTTGACAGCTTTAAGACTTGTGGACTTCAATTCTCAGAATTCCTCCTCCAGTCATGTTGGCTCAGGAACTCTGTCACTGAAGTGTGCAAGCCTTAAAGCTATCAAGTTGCAAGACCCTTGCACCCCTAACCCTTTAGAAAGAAAAACCCAGGAGTGTTCAAACTTGATAGCTTTAAGACTTTAAGGTTTAAATAGGACTCTTAGAGGCGGGTGGGATGATTGGTGAGCCAGCCAATCAGTGAGAGGCAGGCGGGGCAAGCGTGGTGCGGATGGGCGGTGGGAGGGAGCTGGAAACGGCACAGTAGATTTGTCGTACCTCTTCTCTAGAAGAGGTTAGAACTGGCAAGAACCCACTCCTGGTACATACCCTCACATTTTGTAAATATTGAAGTATATCTTTTCATGTGACAACACTGAAGAAATGACACTTGGCTACAATGTAAAATAGTGAGTTTACAGCTTGTCTAACAGTGTAAATGTGTTGTCCCCTCAAAATAACACAACACATAGCCATTGATGTCTAAACTTCTGGGAAGATATACCTAATTATTTACAAAATGTGAGAGGGTGTACTCACTTCTGTGATATACTCTAGTTTGGGTAATGAAATGCTTGCAAGAAAACAAGCAAGCTCAAAGAGCACCAAGGATCCCTCATATCCACCAAAATTGTGAACATCAACTTCTAGAAGCCTTCGGCCACAATATCAAAGGGTGACTCCTGAAAGTATGAATGATGCCTCATTGAGAATGACTTGCATAGGTCATAGACCATTTTTTAAACAATCCTGCCAATTAGTAGTGGAGATGCCCAATGAACTCCTTTGATTGGCCTACTCTTTATGAGAAATATAGAATACGCACAGCAAAAGAAATTAAAAGTTTGAAGACACTGTCAGACTTACAAATCTTCATATGGAACATGTTTATCTACATGATATTTTTAGCCTCTATTTTCCCTTGTTATATGGAGTTTTCCTCTTATTTTTATACCTACAGCACAAAATCTGAAAAGTAGACTGGGCAACAAGAGGAAGAAAGCTCCTTCCTCAAAGACTCATAGTAAGTTATGTGGTTCAGGGGGAACTGACTCGAAGTTTGCCAGCTTAAGGCCAACTCCTTACTGCTACATTATTCTGGCTGACTTAGAATGAAGTTAGAGTCATGACATTCTGAATGATTCCAAAACTGATGATTAAGTTGGTAAGTGTTGTGTAGTCCTACAAAAATCTGTACGTGTGTAGGGGAAAGTTTCTTTTGACCTTGCAGGATTTCATTGCTGACGCCAATAAATAAGGCAATTCAGCTCCTCCAAGACTGCTCAGCTAGACAGCATATTAATATTGAGGAATTAGTGCTTGTAATGCAAAGTGACACACTCTTAAAATGGCTTTCAAGTATAAATACATCACAGCTGCTCTTCCAGTGACAAAATATCTATACCCATCACTCAAATCCCTGCACTTAACACACAAAGGACCCATGTTTACAGCGGAGGCCTGAAGATATCAAAGAGAAAGCTTGCGAGAAGAGAGAACCTCATTTGCAGTGCTTGAGGCCCTCTCAAAGAGAATGCACTCATGTGTTCCATGACTGACAGTACTCAGGAAGGCAGCTACAGACATTTCTATAAAAGCATATAAACAAAGATGGTACAGCTGTTCACTTAACAGGTGTCCAATTACATAAAACCTGGGAACATACAAAAGTCAGTTGAGGCTTCAAACCTGCCAGGAAGATGACCCAGAACAGAGCAGGTTATTATTTTATTTTATTTTCCACAGAAGCCTTCAAAAAGAGAGAGGGAGAGGTGAGAGAAAGTCACAATTTCTTTGATAAAACTTTTCAGTAGTAGCAAAATGTTTTAAAATACACCATTTGTCAGTCCCAGGAGATCAAAGTGATTGTCTTATGATAGTTGATAAAACACAGTATTTTCTGTAATAAAAAGGTGAAGGTTCCCCTCACACATATGTGCTAGTCATTTCCGACTCTAGAGGGCAGTGCTCATCTCCATTTCAAAGCTGAAGAGCAAGCACTGTCTGAAGAAATCTCCATGGTCATGTAGATGGCATGATTAAATGCTGAAGGCACACAGAACACTGTTAACTTCCCACCAAGTTTTCTACTTGCATTTTTACATGCTTTCGAACTGCTAGGTTGGTAGAAGCTCACTCCATTATGCAGCGCTAGGGATTCGAACCGCTGACCTTTCTGATCGACAAGCTCCGTGTCTTAGCCACTGAGCCACCGTATCCCTATATTTTGTGCAATAGGCATGGTTATGAAACCATGAAGTAGCTATGCTGTAATGCTAAAACAGGTTACATTGAAATAAATCTCAGCTTTATGGCATTACTCAAGGATAATAATAATAGGTAGACTTTAGTCAACTTTTGATCCAATTCAATAAAAGTAACATGTGACACATACACAAGCCCATATGCATGTATATTTGGGGGAACTTAGGATGGGATCCCTTGTTGGACATGTGCCTTTTGGGATTTTAGATATGACATCAGCCACAGTTTAGAGTGGTGCAGTGGCCTAGAGGTGGAGCTCTCACCTCACAATCAGGAAGCTGTGAGTTCGATCTCAGGTGGAGGCAGACATTTTTCTCTCCAGGCACAATGAGAATATATCTGCTGGGGAAAAAAACTCTGCATTGGCAGCAGGAAGGGCATCTGGCCAGTAAACACTCAGCTCCATTCAGTTGCCCAAGACTCCACCCTGCAAGGGATTATGGGATTGTTAAAAGAGGATGATGATTAGCCACAGTTTCAGGACAGGGGGTGATGATTGACTGTTATTCATAAGTTTGTCTTGGATCTATTGGGAAGTAAGTTTGGTAACACTGACCATTATAGCCCATGGACTGGCTTTGAGATTTGGAAATAAGGGACACTGTTTTGCAGTGGTTTTCCTCATTCCTCTCTGGCTGGTTCTAGGGGGAAATCAAGTGCCAGCCCCCTTTAATATGGAATGCCTCAGACTTGGCTCTCTCACCCACTCCCTAACCCTAATATCTATGGGATATGATGGTCCTATAGATGGTGGAATGGGATGCTGTATAACCAGTATACAGATGACACTCAGTTATACATCTCTATCCCTGGTTGATCAAGGAATTATATCTCTGTATTGGCCCAGTTCCTGGAGGCTGTAAGTCCTGGATGGAGAAGAACAGGTTCTAATAAACCCTAGTAAAATAGTCTTGCTCTGGATTTATGATCTTCCTGGATCTGGTGAGGCTTTAATCTCTGACTTTGCCAAGACAATACTCCCACGTATAATAATGATGTACAACTGGACTTCCAACTCCTGCTTAAGGAATAGATGGCTGCTGTGGCTGGCGGGCTCTTTGCACAGATTCATTTTGTACTCCGATTATGCATTGATTGCAAAACCTTGCTTGCAGTTCTCAAGCCCAGGTCACTTCCCTGTTGGACTACTGTAATACATTCCTAGATTTCAGGAAAGCCTTAAAAGGTTCCTGCAGCATTTGGATAGAACAAGGCTGGAGCCCATTAAACTTCAGGGCTGGTATGTGTTGAGTCACGCTTTGATGTGCCAAAAGCTTTTGTGTGTTTTTATGATGTTTTGTCATTTTTATCATGGTTTTGTCAGCCAGACAGGTTTATGCTCCCTAAGATAACCATGTAAAGTCTTGAAATAAATAAAAGAAAATTAAATCTGCCATAGCAGATTGGTGTTTGCATTTACAGGAGCACAGTCTTTCAATAAAATAACATGGAGATTCCTAACAACAGGTTTCAGGTCAAATGGAGTCAGAAGTGGTATTCAGCAGATTCTGACCAGTTCTGGAGAACGGGTAGTGGAAATTTTGAATAGTTTGGAGCAGTGGTCTCCAACCTTGGCAACTTTAAGACCTGTGGACTTCAACTCCCAGAGCTTTGGAGAACCAGTAAATACCTGACTGGCCCTGCCCACATCTATTCTCTGCCTCCCAAGTCCCAGTTGATGGGACGAGGATGGAGATTTTACAGTATCCTTCCCCTGCCATGCCCACCGAGCCACACCCACCAAGTTATACCATGGCCACCAAGCCATGCCCACAGAACCGGTAGTAAATTTTTTTGAATCCCACCACTGAATGGAGTCCTGATATCTGTTAGTCCTTCAAAGTAAGTCTAGTTTTTTTATAAAGTAAGACATTTCTCTGTATCAGGGTTTATAGTTCTTTGTCATTGGGATGAGGATCACTTCATACATATCATGCTTTAATATGAATGCAACAATGATAAAACCACTGTTTTCTGGCCCAGTTAAGAATGAGAAAGACCTCTATATGAGACATTAAGTGCTTGTGATGGGAAATTTTGCTCACATAAGACTTTGTAAATGCCGTTCATAGGCATATGTTATTGTGTGGATTTAATTTCTCAGAAACAAAGCCTAGCACTTGCAGTTGCTTTAAAAGTTCTCATTGATGGGAAAATTACTGGTCCAACACAAGTGTTCATCATGTTTGCAAACTTGGCTTTTAGAGGTCTCAAGTGCCATTATCCCTAATGACATAAACAGAATAATTCAGATAATTGGGATGGTGAAGAAATAAGGCCATGCAACTAATTTAAAACTTGTTATTTCCCTGAGAATTTTTTGGAAAAAAAATCCCCACTTGTCTTTTCCAAAAACCCAGTGGTTCAGGATATATCTCCTTCTGCACTTAGTGGCTCTGTGCTTATCAGTGCTTCTTGTTCTCTTAACACAGAATAATGAATGTCCTATGTAGACATTAATGACTACTTTTGTGGCTGCACAACTTTGAAAATATCCTTAGGCCATCAATAAATTGAGGTCGGTCCTACAGTAACTTGTTTTTTCTTGTATTGAATGGAAGTAGCCACTTTTATTTTCAAAGTCTTTAAAACTATTACAATTCAAGAGTATGAAAATTGGGTAAGAAGTAATACAAGGGACAGAAAATGTATCTAGTTGTTGAAGTTCTCCAGGGACAAAAAAGGACCTCTCAACTGTGTTTGTTGACCTTTAGAGTCAATTCTGCTGAAAAACAAAAATTTTGAATCAATCCATCAGAACAAGAAAATATATGGACTTTTATCTCCATTGATCACTATAGCTATCTGGAGTTTCCCCCCCCTCCCTTAATCAAAATTGCTTATTTAGACATTTGAATTTTAGATATTCAGATGTTAACACATTACAGAATAACAGAGTTGGAAGGGACCTTGTAGGTCTTCTAGTCCAAGGAGGATACCCTGTACCATTTCACACAAATGATTACCGAGTCTCTTCTTAAAAACATCCAATGTTGGAGTTTCCATAACTTCTTGAGGCAAGCTGTTCCACTGATTAAGTGTTCTTACTGTCAGGAACGTTCTCCTTAGTTCTGGGTTGGTTCTCTCCTTGATTAGTTTCCCTTCTTGTCCTGCCCTCAGTTGCTTTGAGAATAGATTGGCCTCCTCTTCTGTGTGACAGCTCCTCAAATATTGAAGACTATTAGAGGAGGTTTAGTAGATATCAGGAATTATGCCTACCTTTCATCAGTCATTTCTTAACCAAATGTTTAAAGACACTGGAATTCATAGACATAAGTTCAATTTACAAACATGAGTACATCTGTGCTCTGAATTTACTTGTTTTATTAATTTTTTATACAACAGAGATAAAACATGAAATAAGTAAGTACATCTCTTGTGAAGGTATGTATCAATCAATCTAACTGCCAGGGTTGAATGCATTTTTAAACATTCTAATTTTCCACTTTCTACCAGTTTTGAGTTCTTAATGATTCTTGTCATTAGCACAAAGCATACATTGTTTGGGAAAACAATTTCCCTGATCTGTGATTTCTGGAAAAAACAAGTTTTACATGAACAATACTTCAGCTGTGCTGGGATCCCGAGTCTTTATATTTACAATCTTCAAGCCAAAGCAGGAAATGTGTTGTTCCAAACAAACTTTTCCTCTTCTCTCTTCTTTGTCTCGGAAGCATAGCCAATGTTGTTGGACAACTCAGCATCTTTTGTTCTAAGGCAGCTCTTATCCTCCAGACTCTACCAAGCTCATTGTAGTGAGAGTTGTTTTCCATTGCTTTCTGGGGATTCATTTGTAACTTTTCTGCAATGCATAGCTCTCCCAGACGCTTTTAAAGACTTTCTCTGCACAGCGATACCCTGCCGAGATTATTTTATATCTGATTCATTGCACGTTGTGCTGGTATCGAGCCACTATCTTGGATAAAACCAGCTCAGTAAAGACTTTAACTGAAACTCAAGCTTTCCTGTCACAAATCTCCTATAGCAATAGCTATTAGACTTATATGCCGCTTTACAGTGCTTTACAGTCCTCTCTAAGCAGTTTACAGAGTCAGCCTCTGGCCCCCAACAATCTGGGTCCTCATTTTATCCACCTCGGAAGGATGGAAGGCTGAGTCAACCTTGAGCCCGGTGGGATTTGAACTGCTAAATTGCGGTCAGCCAGCAATCAGCAGAAGTAGCCTGCAGTACTGCACTCTAACCACTGTGCCATCAAGGCTCTTGTGTGAAGAGTTGTTTCAAAATCCACAAAATGTTGAACTGATCATTTTACCTCAGACCTATTTTTTTCCTTCAGCAATCTAGAACATTCTTTAAGATGCATCCAGTCTCCCTCCCTATTTTTCTTTCATTTTACCTTTTTAAAATTTTAATGGATGGGCTCCACTGACACCAGAGGTGGGTTCCTACCAGTTCACACCTATTCGGTAGAACCGGTTCATCAAATCTACCGAACCGGTTAGAAGAGGTTCCACCAGTGGACCCGGAAAGCAGGCCACACCTACAGAAGAGGCTCCAAATTTTTTTGAAACCCACCACTGGTCCTTGGATATGATTATTCTACACTATCATGCTCATATTTATAAAACTCAGTGCCTCTGTGAAAGGTAAGGATGACTACTGCGTTTGTGGTGCAATCAGAACATTGCGTGTGTTGAAGTGGTTTTAATGCAAACCAAAGATGCCTTTTAAAAAACAAGTTTACATCATATTCTTTTGCATGCCAGTGCTGTGTGTGAGGTAATTTAAGGTGGTTCTGACAAGTGTCGTCGGCATCTTCATATCCGGTCACATGGGCAGCAAGCCACTCCCACAAAGGAGGCCACACCCACAGAGTAGGTTCGAACAATTTTTGAAACCCACCACTGACTGACACCTACTAAAAAACGTATGTCAGGGATAAATGAAGACTAAGAATACAGTCAGCCCTCCACGTAGGACCACAGTAAATTTAAGTGGCTAAGAAAGAGAGTTGTTAGGTGAGTTTTGCCCCATTTTATGACCTTCCTTGACATAGTTGTTAAGTTGGTAGTATGATTGTTTAGTGAAACTGGCTTCTGCATTGCATATCAGACAGTCATAAAAGGTGATCATATGACCCCAGGACAGTGCAACCTTCATAAATACATGCCAGTTACCAAGCATCTGAAATTTGATCATGTGCCCATGGGGATGCTGCAACAAATCATTGTAAATCAAGGACTATCGGCGGTACCTAATTCATACAAATGTGTAAGATTTTGATGAGGTTTCCAACAGTTACCTTTTCTTGGCAGTCTTCCATTCCACCTCTAGCTTTCAACATTTCCTGCTGCCTAGCAAACCAATTTCAGTCTTTGCCAGCTCTCTATCTCTACCTCACCTTCTTCCATTCTGTCTCCAAAATTACACCTTTTAGCAGCTAATCAAATTACTTCAGTCCATCACATTCATTAACTATTTTTCTCTTTCTGTCTCCCACTGTCAACTTCCCCTGATGTACTCTGCTTTTTATCATGAAAGTTTTATTTATTTTATGTATTTACTTATCAAATGTATTGGCCTCCCATCTTATCACAAGTAACTCTGGGAGGTTTACAATATTAATAAGATGAAATTTTACAAAACTTATGTACACTAGGAACTAAGTAATAATAATAATAAAAATAAAACACAGATACACACCCAAAGATGGTAATTTTCCTGTCACCATTTTAAAAATAGATGGAATGTCATGTTATCAGAGTATTTATTTATTTTATTTCATTTGAGGATTGATTTAAATACAGCTTTCTGTGCTGTATTCTTCATTGTATTACTGTATATTACTGTGTCACATTAACTGGCCCTTCCTTCCTTCCTTCCTTCCTCCCTCCCTCCCTCCCTCCCTCCCTCCCTCCACCCATCCCTCTTTTTTTCTTGACATCTGCCTTGAGGTAAATACATGCGAATGAATAAATTAAGAAAATGCAGAAGGAACTGATGAAAGAATAGAGGAAATAATTCAACAAATGACACAAGCAGATAAAGACACAGAAGATAAAGTAATAATCTCTAAAATGCAACAGATAGACTACTCTTTAATAGGTCAAAATATAGAAGAAAATAAAGAAAAAGATTTCCCAAAAGTGAGGGAAGAGTTACTGATGTGTGCTTCAGAGATTCAACAGCAAGAAATAGTATTGATGCAGATGAAATATTTAGACAAAGTATGAGTCATGTAAGAAAATATAAGATCCCAAAAAAGGAACATGGGAGACTTGTCCAAAAGTCAATAAGAGTTGTAATACTAAAAAGGCAAGAGATGATGATTAGATATAGAATACTTCTTAATATGGTAATTGCTTCATGAAGGATTAGAAAATAGAGGTAGAAGGTAAAATAATATGTATACTGAGACATAATAGAATACATTATGTATATGTAAATGTTAGAAGTTGAAAGATTATTATTATCTATATCTAAATAGCAGTGGTGGGTTTCAAAATTTTTTAGAACCTATTCTGTAGGTGTGGCCTGTTTTGTGGGAGTAGCTCGATAGTCATGTGACTGAGTGGGAGTGGCTTGGCGGTCATATGACCGGATGGGTGTGGCCAACTTGGAAAATGTGGTGAAACTCACTTAACAACGCTCTTGCTTAGCAACCAAAATTTTAGGCTCAATTGTGGTCATAAGTTCTCCTTCCTTCCTTCCTTCCTTCCTTCCTTCCTTCCTTCCTTCCTTCCTTCCTTTTGACTCTTTCTCCCTCTTTCTTTCTTTCTTTCTTTCTTTCCTTCCTTCCTGCTTTCTTTCTTTCATCTCTCTCTCCCACTTTCTTTTTCTTTTTTCTTTCTTTTTTCTTTCTTTTTTCTTTCTTCCTTTCTTTCTCTTTCTCTTTCTATTTTTCTCTCTCTCTTTTTTTCCTCCCTCCCTCCCTCCCTTCCTTTCTTGTGTGTATCTCTCCCACTTCCTTCTTACTTTCTTTTTCTCTCCCCCACCTCTCTCTCTCATGCACATATCCCTTCCAATTATATTTGTAGATATATTCTATGAACTAAAACTGGTGCCGAATAAATCCTATGATCACGGCAGTCTGTGTCCTACAAGCTAATTCACAGAGCTCCCAATTCAGCCTCTTACTGCTCTGGGGGTTAACCGAATATGGTTAGTCATCCTGTTATCTCTTGGCCTTGATTCCTGCCTTTTTAGCAGAGCGGCAGAGAGGGCTAATTTCAAATGGCTTTTTTTCCTTTTGCCGAAGCCAGATTTCTCTGCCACTCAGCGGGTGACCTGGTGGCTGGCTGAAGGTGTTGGGCACGCCACGGAAGGCACGCACATCACACACACACACACACACACACACACACACACACACACACAGACACCACTCTTACTGCAATGCAAGGTGCATGTATAAGGGGGACTGGATCAGCTGGGAGGCTGGCAAAGAAGCCTCTGTTTCTCCACTGCCATGGCTTGCAGAGGAAGAAGGCAGGGATGATGGCCAGCGCTCGCCCCCTCGCCACTCTCCTGGCCAGCCACCCAGCTAAGCAGGGCAGGGAGGGCTGCAGCCAGAGGTGGCGAGCCGTACGTGAAGAGAGCGCCAACCATCATCCCTTCCTACTTCTTCTGCGAGCCACAGCAGTGGAGAAAAAAAGGCTTCTTTTTTGCCAGCCTCCCAGCTGATCCAGTCCCCCTTACACATGTCCGGTGTGTGTGTGAGAGAGAGAGAGAAAGAGAGAGACAGTCACCTGGTTTCCAATGGGGAAAAAGAAATCCATGTAGAGGAAAGAAAAATGCATGGATTTCTCCACTCCCCCATTGGAAACCAGGCAGCTGTCACAGAGAAGGGAGCGTGCACCACATTGGGTTATCCCCCAACAGCTGAATCCTTCCCTCCTGTTCCTTCTTCAGCTGTTGGGAGAAGCCCACATGGCACATGCTGCTCCCTTCTCTTTGACAGCTGCCTGGTTTCCAAGGGGGGGGGAATTCATTCAGAGGGAGGAAAAACACATGGATTTCTCCCCCCCCCCAAATTGGAAACCATGCAGCTGTCAAAGAGAAGGGAGCACACATCATGTGGGCTATCCCCAACAGCCAAATCCTCCCCTCCTGTTCCTTCTTCGGCTGTTGGGAGAAACCCACGTGGCACGTGCTGCTCCCTTCTCTTTGACAGCCAGGGAGCAGAGGGAGGAAAAACTCATAGTTTTCTCTCCCCTCCCTTTGGAAACGAGGTGACTGTCAAAGAGAAGGGAGCATGTGCCACGTGGGCTTCTCCCAATCCTCCACTCCGGCAAAGGAAGTTGGTGGGCGGGGCAAGCCTGGTGCAGACGGATGAGGCAAGCAAACGGGAACTGGGTGGGCGGGAGAGCAAGTGGGGGGGGAAGGCCAGGGGAGGAAGCATTCCGGTATGGAGCCTTCGGAAACTCAGGTACGGGAAGGCACACTAAATTTCATGATCAGGTACGGGCATACTGGTGCGAACGGCTGAAACCCACCCCTACTAAATAGTAAGGACTCCCTGGAGAAGAGCCTAATGCTGGGAAAGACTGAGGGCAAAAGAAGAAGTGGACAACAGAGAATGAGGTAGCTGGATGGAGTCACCGAAACAGTCGGCATGAGCTTAAATGGACTCCAGAGGATGGTAGAGGATAGGAAGGCCTGGAGGAATGATTCCATGGGGTCGCGATGGGTCAGACACGACTTCGCAACTAACAACATCAAATTATTATTAGTGTTGTTGTTGTTACTGTTGTTATGGTTAGCATTGTGTATAATATATAACATCAACCCGGACAATTCACTGTTCACTAAGCACTTATGGATGTTAAAATATAAATATAATCTTTATTGTCATTGTACTTAAATACAGTGAAATTGGTTGTAGAAAAGGAAAAAAAACTATATTTAAAAAAAAATGTGAAAGTGCAAATTACTCTGTCCAGCACAAATAAATTTGAATCTCTGCGTCCTGAATTACAAATTGCCATTTCCATCTCTTTCGCCTTATATGAGATATTTTTAACTAATAATATTATGGCTAGGTAAACCATGTGCTCTGCTGTTGAATCAGAGCATCTTTCCAGTGTTCGGTTTAGCTTTATGTCGTAAGACTGACAAAGTCACTATAATATGATTATCTCTGAAATTAACAATTGAGCTTCCGCATTTCAAAATAATTTATTTTTATTTATTCAGAAGTACTTTTTATGTTTTCATGTTAAGGAGTCAGCAATTTGTTTGTTTGCTTTGCTTGCCTTTTTAGCATTGTAATTGGTTTTGCAAAAGAGTCTCAAATCTCATGCCAGTTCAAGATTTATTTCCAGCAAGATGTAATTAATCTAAGAACAGCAAATTAAATCATCTCATGGTATGTTGAGCTATCTTTTGGGAAACAAATGATTGAAAAGGGTTTTTTTTTTCAGGAAATCAAAATGCTTCTGTAATCTGTCTTTTGTTTTCTGTAGCCCATTTAATTTAATATCTATATCATTAAAGTCAAAATAAGATAACCTAATTCATCCCATCCCTATAAAACTAAAATTTTCAGTATCGTTTGCAGACATTTTAAAGCATTTTATTGATCTGAATATCCTTATTCAAAATTGATTTTAATAACTTTATTAAAAACTCAGAGTGTGCTTTTAGTTTCTTACATTTAGCATTTGTTTTCCAATCTTTAATTAAAACAATTTGTGAAGTAGCTTCTCTTATTAAAATCATGAATTAAATGCTTACATTATCTTCGATAATATCTTCCTTTGTAATGTTCGGCTGTTGGTTGTGTCACCCATCAAGCTCTCCATAAATTGGAAATTAGTATTTTGGGGATCACCTTCTCCGCAAAAAAATTGCTAGAAAGGTGATGCTTAGCTAACTCCTTATCCAACTCACAGGAGTATCACTGCTTCTGGAATAATTCTCTCTTTTCCTATACATCACATTGTGTTCTATATTTTTGCCTTTACACTCTAGTTATCTCAAAAAGTCCTTGGGGCTTAACGGAAGGGATGATTTCTTTCTAATTGTTGTCAGTCATAAGGAACCAGAATGACTAGATGAAAATAGTTTCTTTATTCTTGGTCACCTATTTACAAGAATCTTACTAGTCTATCTGCAGTCTCTGGGGAACAAACAGACAAAGGCTTCAGAAATGTAGCCTGCATTAGTGGTGAAATTCAATTTTTTTTACTACTGGTTCTGTGGGCGTGGCTTGGTAGTTGGGTCATTTGACTGAATGGGCATGGCAACTTGATGTCACTCGTGGCCACGCCCATTCAGTCACATGCCCCCACCCAGCCACGCCCACAGAACCCAGTAGGGAAAAATGTGTGTATGAGTCCATTCACAGCAGAGCTGTGCTCCGTTTATGGTCTCTCGTGGCCCCCTCCCACCCAGGGATTGAAGTATCTTAAAGGGACAGGCTACAGCAGCTCTGCTGTGAACAGAGGGAGAAACGTTTGGATTGTCTCTGCTGCATTTAATGTTGAATTCTGTGGCAAAGACAATCAGAACATTTCTCCCCCTGTTCACAGTGGAGCTGCTGCTCCCTTTGTGGTTCCTCTGCCCCTCCCTCCCTGGGTCTACCTTAAAGGGACAGGCTGCAGCAGCTCTGCTGTGAATGGAGGGAAAAACATTTGGATTGGGTGGGCGGGTCAAGAGGTGAGCGGCAACAGGTGACCAGGTGGACATGGGCGGGGCCATCAAGGATTTTTGCCCCCAGTTCAGAGAACTGATGCCAATCGTCTCTGCTGGTTCGGCCATACTGGGCCAAACCAGGAGTATTTAACTCCTGCCTCTACCGCTTTCTCCCATGTAATGATTCTAAGATAGACCACCTGTTTGTGCCCCCTGAACTTTAGTTGGTTAAGAACTAGTTAAGCCATTGCTTTTTGTTGGGCTTGATCATGGTTTGTTACATCTATTGTGTCTGCATTTAAATTTAGTTACCAAATGGAGTATATGAGGTGCTCAGAGTTATTTGGTGATTGGAATGACATAGGTTTATGGTTAGTGCTAGGATTAGAATATTTTTTGGAGGAGGAAAATGTTTATGGTTAGGTGTTTGCGGATACATTTTTATGCACAACACAAATATATACTTTTTAAAAAAAATTGGGGGGGGGGGTGTCCATTAGCCATAATGGAAAAGAGAAGAAATGCAGACGTTGTTTTTTGTTTTTGTTTTTGCTGTTGACCATGTTATTCTGTACATTGTATTTTCATTATCTTTCTTTATTGAGAAACTCAAAAGAAAGAGCCAAGAGTACTTAAAAAAATCTTGTATTTTCATCGTTGTCATTCTCATCATGTCAAACCAAGCCAACTTCTTTAGTGAGATTAACAAAGGCTGAGATGTCACTCTAAATCAGTGTTTTTCAACCACTGTGCCGCGGCACACTAGTGTGCTGTGACATAGTGTAAGGTGTGCCGTGGGAAAAACACTTTATATATAGTCAATATAGGCACAGAGTTAATTTTTTTAAATATTTTCTAATGGTGGTGTGCCTCGTGATTTTTTTCATGAAAAAAAGTGTGCCTTTGCACAAAAAAGGTTGAAAAACACTGCTCTAAATAAATGCATTTGCTTCTGTTACAAGAAGAAAAAAAGAGAAAAAGATACAATTATAGGCATAGGCAATACATTGCACCTTGGTGTATACTGTACTTTCTGAATTTTTAATATAAATGTATAGTAGTCTATTCCCAGACCATGAATGACATCCATTTAACTTTAGGCCATAAAACAGAAAAAGTTTAGTGTTCTGTAATAAAATAAATAATTTGACTTTAAGAGCTGCTATGGAACAAAGATTTCTTCAGTCCTTATTTATGCATCCCTGGACATAAATATATAACATCTATTCCTGCATATAGGAAGCCTAATTGAAAGAAACAGGACACTCCTAAGATCTAATCATTGTCCCTAAGGATTGAATATATTTTTTTCTGTCACTGTATCCAACAAGTTCAACTAACCTGAAAACAAGGAAGTAACTTCATTTGTAAGCTCACTGATGTGCCACACTGCACTGCTCATAATTTCATTTCTAGTTTGGTTCTACTGAACTGCAAAATTTGAACCAATCTGATTACTACTACTACTACTACTACTACTACTACTACTACTACTACTACTATTGCTGCTGCCACTATATAATTAATTAGTGGTGGGATTCAGCCAGTTCGTAGTTATTCAGGAAAACCGATTCTTAACTTTCTAAGCAGTTTGGAGAACCAGTTGTTGGAAGAAATCTCATTTTGGTTTTTTTCCACTTTAGAGGGCTAATCCTGTAAGGAAGGCAGGAAGGAAATATTCTGGTGTTGTTTCTAGCCTAATCCTTATTGTCCTGCTTACGGAAACTGCCTCTCCAGTTAACCCTTATTACATTGTAACAGCTAAGGCAAAGCAGCCATCGATGTGAATGATGTTGAGTTGGCCATGTTCACCCAGTCACCCTACCCAGCTGGTAATTAGGGCAGAGAACTGCTTGTTAAATTATTTGAATCCTACCACTGTATTAACCGTGGCAATAGTTTGCTTCAGAGGTGGGTTGCTCCCGGTTCGGCCCGGATCAGGTGAACTGGTAGCAATGGTGGCAGGAGCGAGCACACAAGCGAACATAAAAAAAATGGAAACCCATCACTGGTTTGCTCCCCTTTCAAATTAGAAATTAGGCTGTTAAACTTTCTGATTTGTAACTCATGTGTAAGTACTCTTTAGTACTGTACTGTTGTATTTTCATCAGGGTTCTTGAAATATAAAACCCAATTCAAATTTCACTTTGAACCATTTTCACCTGATTCCAGTAAAAGGATTCTAACTGAAGGAGAAGGTCAGATCAAGTGTGCCCAATCAAAAGCAAGTCCCTAAATATCTGATCAGCCATGTGACATATAATGACACACTCATTCTATAGCCAGGCTATTATTACACTTGCAGAAAATTTAGAAGAGAAGGTGAAAAGAGAGATCTTTCAACAATAGGTGGCAAAGTACTGCTTTATTCCCTACAATCAAAAACTGCCAGGGGAGGGAGATATAGGGCATTAATTTACAGGTTGATCAAGGGATGACATTGGCCTTTTTTCTTAGCAAAAGGTTCAGATAGCAGCTTTAAGAGGCGCTCGAACAGAGCATGACATTAAAGCCAAATTAATCTTAAAAGTATTGGCACAAATCGTAACGGGAAGTCATGAAGGATCTTTGGAGGTGATGGATCAAGTGCATACAGGGTCATCTTAAAACTAAGAAGGATAAGCTAAAATGGACAAGACTGGCCAAAGCCATGCCAACTAATTAGTGGTCTAAAGCAGAATCTCTGAAGGGAACGCTTGAAATAGCTTATGGTAGCCAGAGTCTAGGGCTTGCAAATAAGAAGCATAATTTCTAATAATAGAAAGATAGCCATTTTCCCTCTGGTCAAATTAAAAGCAGCTATGTAGAAATAAAAAAATATTTTAACCAAAAGAGAAATTAGCATTTATTTTCTTTTTTTTTCTTTTTAAGGGAGACTTCTTCCTGGGGTTTTAATATGGTGAAATGCTTACTATTTCACCATATTCTTTACTATGTAAAGAAGATTCAGTCCTGGCTACCTTTAAGTGGATTAAATCATAGGGTAAAAAGGATAGTTGATACGGGCTCCTGCCTTGTCCTATGTTTTATTAAGTGCACTTACATTCGATTCAATGAGTAACTGACTTGAAATTGCAACAAATTGTGTAGAGAATTAAACAAAATACCTAGAGAAATGCATGCTTACAGACATACATACATACACACACACATACACACTATACAGTCAGAAAAACTAAAGATTGATGCCTTATTCAGAATCACAGGCCAGTGGGAAATCACATGCAGGGAAAATTTGCTCTCTAAAGGCATGGTGGAAATAAAAGAGATGATCTCCTCCGAGCCTTTTAGCCTCCAACCTGTTATCTAAGAGAATTGGCAGATTTTGTGCTGTTCATAATAATAGGTGTAGGAGAATCAAGCCTATTTTCTTGCAGTGAACTTTCTAACCTCATGAGCTATGAGTTTCTGAAATTCTCCCCTACCATGTCTAATGGCATGATTAATTTACAATTCATTTACAAGATATCTGTTTATTTATTTGCTTTATTCCTTGAACAAAAATTACAATTTTGAACAAACAAATAAAATAAGAAAACAAATAAAATGTAATAGGGACAATAGGCACCTTAATGAACTTACACACGGCCCCTTAAGAACCTCTTAAATCTGGATGATGGGGTCCGCAGAGGTTCAATTGGAATTAAAACTATGGAAGTTATTGGCTGAGACAATTGAATCAGGTAAGATATTCCAGGCTTTGACAATTCCGTTACAAAAAATGTTGGTTTTATTTTTACAATCGAGTTTAAAGCGGTTACATTATGATTAAAACGGGGGTGATATTCACTTATCTTCTCTACCAGTTTGCAAATCTGAGTGCATGCGCAACCACATGCGCTTTGGGCTAAAAAGGGTCTAAATGGGATGGCATAAAGCCAGAGCGAATGGGAGGGGCCATTCACGATTTCCACTACTGGTTTGGGTGAACCGATCTGAACTGGGAGAATACCACCTCTGGATTAAAACTAAAAAAGCTACATCACGATCAAAACCAAAAAAGTCATTTACAGGTAAAATATTATGTACAATTTTGTATGCAATACCTAAATCTGACTGCAAGTGTTACAGTGCTAAACTATCCAAACCAAGAATTTCAAGCATAGTAGCATATTATAAACAGAACAGTCCCTACTGAAGGTCGTCTAATCTTTTAATGAAAGTATAAAGTGTGCCCGACGTAAATTTCCAAATGGTACCAACCTACCATTTCCATGAAAGGCAATATTTTTTTTAAAAAAAGCATCCACACACAAGAATGAACAGGCCTTACAAATACTTGTCCCTAAAATCTATTCAAATTATGGAAGGAATTTGTTCTCACCTATCTTATCTGAATCCCAAAAGCTTTCTATAAATGCAACAGCTATGCATTTTAAGAGATGTTGGGACTACTATGAAAGGAGGTGCAATACAGATAATGAAGAGATGCTTTGATATGTTCAGTGTTGATTTTGTGGGATAGAACAAGTTTCCAAGAGATTTTGAAAACACCACCTTTAAAGAATGGCACTACCAATAGAAGAGAATATTTCAGTGTTCAAGAGGGAGACATATGTCATGTTCAGAGGTGGGTTTCACATAATTTTACCACCGGTTCGCTGCACATTGAAACTGTGAGCATGTGCGCCATCCGCGCATATGCTTTGCTCGCATGTGTGGCTTGCACACATGCGCGACTTAGAAAATGTGGCTAAATAGGATGGCATAGAGATGAGTGGGGTCCTACCTATAGGTCGCCACTACCAATTCCCCCAAACTGGTCCGAACCACGACTATTGGTTCCCCCAAACCTGTCCGAACCGGCTGAATACCCCCACATGTTACATAAAGGCTAGGCTTAATTACACTTTATATTCAGGTAATGTTGTACAAAGGAGTGTTCTCTGAGCTTCGTAGTTTTCTTGCAGATATTTCATTACCAAACTAGGTAGCATCATTAGTGCAATCTAACTAGTCTAACTAGAGGGGCACTAGTTAGTCTTATCTATCTTGATAAATGGCCAAGTGGAAGACAGTAGCAAAAATTAATTGAATTCATAGTGTCCTTTTCTGTTTAGTTCTCACATTAGCCAATCACAAATAAAAACAAGGACAAGATTAGAAAAACAATATAACATGCATTAAAAACTATCAACTTAATTTAAAGTAACAAGAAAACAAGTTCCACATTCTGGGTCCCATCAGAGAGAAAACCCTCAGTTTGGACACAGGATAAACCTCCTAACAATTGTAATTTTAAGATGCCTGGACTTCAACTCCCAGAATTCCTGAGCCAACATGCAATGTTAAAATTGCCAAGGTTGATGATCATCACTACTTTTGGCGATCAAATGACATCATGTTGTTTTGGTGTTGGGTTTGCACTCGTGCAACATCTCAATACCTCCTGCTATTTCTATGGATGGGGAACTTCCAACTGTTCTTTCTGAACCTAAGAAGTGCTGAAAAACAAATCTCAAAAGAAAAAAAAGAGGAAAAAGCAATCTGGTTATTTCCAGGCTGGCTAATCTTTTCTGTTACTAGTTTGAAAAAAGGCAGGCAGTTCCAGCTGGTCTATTGCTAATTAATTCTAGTTAATTTCAGCTCTATTCATTTGCCTGGGTTAAGGTACAATTCAGTATGTTTATTTAGAAACTCAAGTAGAGGAGACAGAAATACTCCACTGCTCTTTAGAACTAAACAAAACATAGACTTTGTAATTTACATCTATCAGGGTTTTAATTATGCAAAACTATCAGGAATCTTCCCCTCTGAGGATATTTGCAGTTGTTGTTTCTGTATTTAAATGCATTATAGCCAGCCACTCCATTAGACTCTGGGCAGCTAACAAAATACACAAAAACATTTTTATTCTTTTATTTGTTACCTTTTTGCACAAACTGATATACGTGTCTATTTACAATACAGATTTGGAAAGGACCTTGGAGGTCTAATAGTCCAACCCCCTGCCTAGGCAGGAAACCCTGCACCACTTTAGACAAATGGCTATCCAACATCTTCTTAAAGACTTCCAGTGTTGGGGCTTTCACAACTTCTGGAGTCAAGTTGTTCCACTGATTAATTATTCTCACTGTCAGGAAATTTCTCCTCAGTTCTAAGTTGCTTCTCTCCTTGATTAGTTTCCACCCACTGCTTCTAGTCCTACCCTCAGGTGCCTTGGAGAATAGTTTGACTCCTTCTTCTTTGTGGCAACCCCTGAGATATTGGAACACTGCTATCATGTCTCCCCTAGTCCTTCTTTTCATTAAACTAGACATACCCAGTTCCTGCAACCGTTCTTCATATGTTTTAGTCTCCAGTCCCCTAATCATCTTTATTGCTCTTCTCTGCACTCTTTCTAGAATCTCCACATCTTTTCTACATCGTGGTGACCAAAACTGAATGCAGTATTCCAAGTGTGGCCTTACCAAGGCATTATAAAGTGGTATTAACTCTTCACGTGATCTTGATTCTATCCCTCTGTTTTTGCAGCCAAGAACTGTGTTGTCTTTTTTGGCAGCTGCTGCTCACTGCTGGCTCATATTTAAAGGGTTCCTCTAGGATTCCAAGATCCCTCTCATAGTTACTACTATTGAGCAAGCTGCCACCTACACTGTACCTGTGCATTTTGTTTTTCTTGCCTAAATGTATAACCTTACTTTTTTCACCATTGAATTTTATTTTGTTAGATAGTGCCCAATTCTCCAAAAAGAATTTATTTTCTTCAAATACTGTAATTCTATATTATTTTCATTTATTTATCTTTAAAAATGAAATACTTCTCTATCTCTCTCCCTCCCTCCCCCTCTCTCTCAAACTTGTATAGCCAAAATTCATAAAGAACGTTCTACAACACAATGAATGTGTTTGCTTTGACAGGCACCAAATGCTTATGATGTCATCTTAATTCCAAATATTACAGGTGCAGAAAAGAGACAGTAATGTTTTTGCACAAAATTATGCCTTGCCAACCGATAACCCAATCCAACTTTCAATCACAAGCATATATATCCTTTCAAATGTAGTTGTTAAGGAATGAAAAGGCTTTTCAGATGCTAAACATGGAGAAAAATGAAAGCACGAATAGACATTTGTGGGAGAGGCAGAGTACACCATATATAAATATACACATATAGGAGAGGGTGGGAGAAATCGCCTTTCTTAAAATGTTCACAAAGAGAGAGAGAAGATAATTGAAGTTATTAACTGTACCTTGATCGGCTCATTGGACAGTTTAAGTGATGCAAGGAATTCAAGATAATGGAATACCTAAATTGATGATTGAAGAGTGAAAGGGAAATCTGATCTCTTTGGGGATCGAAAATCAACAATCTATTAAATTCATAGGAAGACCTGAAAGAGAAAGCAGCAGATTTCTTTGAGGCTGCATTAATTAAACATTGCTTTTAAGATTGAGGACTGCCTGGAGAATTGTAATCGTAATGAGATTCTCTGTCTTGAAATAAATGTAGCAACCCCACCATAAGGTATGCTGACAGACAATTAAATTTCTTTATCAATCCAGATTTTTCCATGAAATGAAATCTCATACGGCTGCCATAAAATAAACTTAGATGGGGAAGCATAAATCTCATTCCCTTGTATTGTCAGTTCAACACCCAGATTATGAGAAGCAAAGTTCTGAATATGGATATTTGCATTTCTTTTAAAGATGCACTCTAAGGGTGTCAGTATCACTCAATAAGACAATAAGACATCCAAAGTTGCATAAAATATCATGACAGGAATGGGAGGACACTTGAGGCGTATTGGCTCAGTAAGGAAAAACATAATATAGATTATGGTTATGAATAACTGTGTTATACCACTCTATAAAGTCTTAATAAGACAATACCTAGAATACTGCATCCAGCTTTGGTCACCACACTATAAAAACAAATCTTGAGTCCCTAGAAAGAATGCAGAGAAGAACAACAAAGATGTTAGAGGCCTGGAGGCTAAAACATATTTAGAACAGTTACAAGAACTCGGCATGGCTAATCTAGTGAAGAGACGGACTGGGGTGACATGATAGCAGTGCTCCAATATTTGAGGTACTGTCACAAATAGAAGGAGGACAATCTATTTTCCAAAGCACCTGAAGGTAAGATGAGCAGCAATGGATGGAAACTGATCAAGGAGAGATTCAAGCTAGAAATAAGGAGAAATGTTCTGACAGTGAGAACAATCAACCAATGGAACAGATTGCCTTCAGAAGTTGTGGGTACTTCCTTACTGGAAACTTTTAAAAAAGAGACTGGACAGCCACTTGTCAGAAATGATATAGGGTCTCCTGCTTGAGCAGGGAGTTGAACTAGATGACTTACAAGATCCCGTCCAATTCTGTTATTCTGTATTCTATTCTCTATTCCAGTGTTTTTCAACCTTTTTTGTGCAAAGGCACACTTTTTTCATGAAAAAAATCACGAGGCACACCACCATTAGAAAATGTAAAAAAAAATTAACTCTGTGCCTATATTGACTGTATATAAAGTAATTTTCCCACGGCACACCTTACACTATGTCACGGCACACTAGTGTGCCGCGGCACAGTGGTTGAAAAACACTGCTCTATTCTGTATACCTATAGTCTCTTCTGAAAACTATATATAAAATAAAGTAAGAATCACAATAGTCTATTATGCCTCTTTTTAGTATGTCTACTTGGTTAGTTAATGAGCAGTGTGAAGAAAATGCTCACACCCCACTCGGAAGGTTGTGAGTTCAATCCTAGGTAGCAGAAGTTTTTCTCATAGGGTAAAAAGAAAAAAAAGATCATCTGCAAACTCCATGTGGTATCAGGAAGGGCATCCAGCCAGTAAATGCTCAGTTCCATCCAGTCATCCCAACTCTACCCCAAATTAATTACACGGTCATAAATAAGGGAGTTGTTTAGTTAGTTAAGGAAAGAAGTTGTATGGCTGCCAAACACTGAAACTGGGCAATGAATTTCCCCCCAAAACAGAACAAGCTAAACAATTAAACATCCAAATAAGCATAGGTTCATATTATCCCATCCCCACCCCCTTGAGCAGGGGTGGGTTCTGCTTGGCTTTACTGTCAGTTCGCTCGCGTGTGCGCTTTGCGCACATGTGCAGTTCAATTAAAATTGTTCTGCGCATACATAGAACTAAAAAACAAGATGGTGATGGCGGTGACAAGGAACTGGTTCGGGGGTGTGGCAGGCTTGGGTCACTGCTGGTTCCAGTGACCCAGGCCACCATATCACTACCGGTTTGGCTAAACCGGCCCGAACTGGTAGGAACCCTCCTTAAGACAAGAATACCTTTCATCCTTGCCCCAGTAATTTGAAGGCCAGTAGGATTGGGGCCTGTTTTGGTATAAGGGAAAGATAACTGATTATAACTCTTGGCTTTACGTGGATAGTCAGTACTGGACATTTCTTTTTCCCTGAATATATAAATATAGGTCAGATGGATTTACATGATCATCTTAATGCTGTTTTCTTTGAAGTCACAAATACTGTCTCAGATGGCTTCTCTTTGCTTGAAATTCTCCTGTATTTTGAAGGTGTTAAATTCAATTCTACTGAGCATTGCATTTTACTGGAGTTTATATCTAGAATTTCATCTTTTCTTTATCAAAAAATAAACCCACCCCCACTTACAATGTATAATCTGTTCTGTTACTTGCTTCCACTTCAGGCTGTAGTTCAAGCTGGCCTACATTAAAAGAGGTTACAACTTGATTTGAGGTTTACTTCAAGCTTGGTCCCTCTGCTCCTGACGGGTGTGTTAACCCTGACTTTTTCCCTTGCACAATTTGTCATTTTGTATTACACAGGGAAACAGTTGAGATAAGCCAATAAACCTAGGATACCCATTCTTAGTCTCTGAGGATACCACCCCTTGACCCATAGCTTGCTTTGATGATTCTTCATAGCTACAAAGCAGGGAGGAAATTGAGCTAACATATTTTCCCATCAGATTTCCAAACATTTCCCAGTCAGTGTAGTATAATGGATTAGGGATATTTTAATTCAACTTCACTTACACTGCAGAGTTTACAGGGTGACATGAGGCTAGTCAATCTCTCTCAGTGCAATTTACCTCATACGGTTGTTGCCGTGGTACCCTTAAGATAGAAGGTAGGACCTAAACACAACGATATTGGGATAAATACTTGTCTTAGCTACCTTTGGCTTTCTGGTTCAAGACTTCACATTCACCACAAATGTCATTTTTGATCAATTCAATGAAATTCTGAAGAATCAAGGCCAGAGGTTTGTGCAGTAAACAGATAGCTGGAGAGGGGGAGCTTTTAGCTATAGTTTATTTATTAAAATATTTGAAGGAACAAAATAAATAACTGCATAAAAGAAAAGAAAAATTAAAAAAGACAGATTGGGTTAAAAAAAACATTTTTAAGTTTAAATATTTAATAAAATCAACATCCTTCGCCTCTTATGAACTGCGGTGGCACAGTGGTTAGAGTACTGCAGGCTACTTCTGCTGATCATCGGCTGCCTGCAGTTTGGCAAATCGAATCTCACCAGGCTCAAGGTTGACTCAGCCTTCAATCCCTCCGAGATGGGTAAAATGAGGACCTAGATTGTTGGGGGCAATAGGCTAACTCTGTAAACTGCTTACAGAGGGCTGTAAAGCACTATGAAGTGGTATATAAGTCTTAGTGGTATTGCTAAGTGCTATTGTTATTGTTCTCTCCTCTTCTATCCTCAAATAATAGCCCTGCCATATCTGAGTAAGATAGAGGGTTGCTTTCATTTCTAAACACATATATGCAGAAATCACTATTTAATTTTAAGTAGGTAATATATGTGAACAGTCAAAATAAGAAACATTTGTATGTTTAAGGATGATTGCTCCCTAGGGAGGAAAGAAGGAAGGAAGGAAGGAAGGAAGGAAGGAAGGAAGGAAGGAAGGAAGGAAGGAAGGAAGGAAGGAAGGAAGGAAGGAAGGAACTTTGCTAATCCCAGTTAATGAAACCAGTTCCTATTTTAGAGTAAGCTTTTTCTGCCATTATTACCATCATCAAATGCTTACTGGGCTAAGAGAACTTGGATTTGTCCCAAAGATTACTCCCTTCTTACACCTCTAAGTAATCCCATTCAGGTTATAATCACAGTTAATTCATTATAGTGAAGGCATATGCTGAACATTGTATTATAAGAACTGTGGTGGTGCAGTGGTTAGAATGCAGTATGGCAGGTTAATTCTGCTGATTGCCAACAGTTCGATTCTCACCTGCTCAAGGCTGACTCAGCCTTCCATCCTTCCCAGGCATGTAAAATGAGGACCCAGATTATTGGGGAAAATATGCTGATTTGTGAACCGCGTAGAGTGGGCTGTAAAGCACCATGAAGCGGTATATAAGCCTGCTATTAATATTGTATGATTGCAGCATTTTCAAATATTAATTCAGCAGGGCAGGAGTATCATGTCAACAGATATATCAGTCCTTACATTTAGGTTGTATTCCAGTTGGAGTTCTTCAATTCAGAAGAGAATGAAGGAAGCAGGAAAGAAAAAAAAAGAGGGGAGTGAATTTCTTGACAGCTCACCAAAACCAGCTATACAATTTTCAAGGCTTCACCAATTTGCATAGAGAGTAATAAATTCCATCTCATTATGCTTATCGAAATGCATGTAGCCCTGAATGCCACCTATTGTGCTATGCATCAGACGAGGGGCAGTGTATTGAGCTAAATCTTGGGAAGTTCTTTGTAGGTAATGCTTAATGCTATTCCTTTTATTAGAGCTGTGGCATGTGCAGCATTCTTGAACGCTGGCAGCAATCCAGACCCATTCTGGAGAGATTTCTTCTTCTTTTCTTCTTCTGCCCTTGAATTTCAGGATAATACATTTGAAGAGACCAATGGCAAACAATGCCATGAGAATCGTATAGTTCTTAATGGCAAACACTGTTTTAAGGTCTTTGTTGCTAAGCTTTTTAAAAGCTCGTAAAATTTCATGGCGGGTGAGTGGTTCGCCTCCATTATTTTGGTTACTCTGTTCCCCCAAAGGACATCACACAATATATTGTTTCATTCCCTGAACTGGGGTTGGTACGCTGCCATCTTCTTTTCTCAGTTCCGCCACAGCCAAGTAATAGATGTGGTGGGTATAGAGAAAGATTTGAAATTCACTGTCTGCTTTCCCATTTCTGCCTCATTCAACACAGTCCCCCAGAAGAGAATACTGGGAATTGCTTTTTAGATGCATTGCCCTCATCTTCTCCCAATCCAGCCAAATAGTATGCTGGGTGAGATCACAAAAAAAAAATTGTAGCCTTTTACAACGGCAGCATTCAATCCAGCTCCCTAAAGAGGTATTGGGAAATGGCTCGTTAGGTACATACAAATGGGGCCTTCAACTTAATGTTATAATATCTCCTTCCTTTTATCATCCCATTCCTCCCTCTGATTTTCTTTTCTAGAGGAAACCTAACTTTCTAGGACTACTGATCAAGTTTAGAATGTATTGTCTTGGCTTTATGTAACTATCCCAAACGTAGAATGACAAAACACATCACTTGTCTGTTTAAATCACTTGTCATTCCTAAACAAATGGCACAATTACAACAGAGAGAGGGGGGGAGGGGAGGGAGGGAGAGAGAGAGAGAAGGAAAGGGACAGGAGGAGAGAGAAAAGAGACAGAAGGAAAGAGGCAGCAGGAGAGAGGAGGAGAGAGAGAAGTAAAGAGAGGAGGAGAGAGAGAGGCAAGGAGAGAACGAGAAAAGGAAAGAGACAGAAGGAGAGAGAGAGTGTGTGACACATAGAAAGTGAAAGAGAGAGAGAGTGGGGGAGAGAGAGAGAGAGAGAGAAAATGAAAGAGAGGGGGACAGAAAGAGAGTGAAAGAGAGAGAGAAGATTACATCTAAAAGATATAAGTGCCTTGAAGGGCAAAATATTCAAAAAGATCAAAACAAAACAGGGAAAAGGATAAAGGTCAGTGCCATAATCACCCTATCCCCATCCTTCAATACTTTCCTGGATGACATAAGGCTGAAATTGCACCAATTTCTGGAGGGAGATAATTCCAGAGGGTAGGTGTTGCAATTTAATAAATATACTTCCTAGGTGCTGCCTTCTTTAATTGGACCTGGAACAAATGGTAGGAGATGTCTCCCGTTCTCTGAACTGACCTTGTGGTTGTGCACAGCACTTTGGCCCAATCAATTCTCTGGGAAGATAAGTGAATTAAGATTTCAATATCCCCATATTGTTTTCTTCAGAGATTCAGATTAACAAAGTTGGAAGGGACCTTATAGCCCAACTCTCCACCCAAGCAGGAGACCCTACCCTATTTCTGACAAATGGCAGTCCAATCTCTTCTTGAAAGTCTCAAGCAATGAAGCCCCCACAACTTCCGAAGGAAAGCTGTTCCATTTGTTGATTGTTCTCACTGTCAGAAAGCTCCTCTTTGTTTCCAGGTTGAATATCTCCTTGTTCAGTTTCCATCCATTGTTCCTTGTCTGGCCTTCAGGTGCTTTGGAAAATAGCTTGACCCATTCCTCTCTGTGGCAGCCCCTCAAATATTGGAATTCCTTATGATTTGTAGTAGATCACTCTTTTCCTGGGGGGGAAAAAGAGACCGTAACCAAAACTAAAATAATACTAAAAATAATCTCAATTAAAATTAAAATGTATAGCCTATTAGTAATAATATTATCACTTTTAATAGATTAAAAGGACTATACCTCAACTTGGATTGAATTTGATCACAGCTGCAGAGAAAATTAAAATGGTTGTGCGTGTGTTTATTAAACAAAAAAAATCCTTTTCTTCTTTGGGGATTAAACTGCTGTCAATCACATCATAGATTTCATTTTGAAGGTTTTCCAGTCCGGTGTTCAGTGTATGTGATTTGTTTGATGTCATCTGCATTAGCATTCTGATAAATATGCTGAATATCAAGTAGCAAGAATGATTTGAAGTCAGCACGCTACATGGCTGTCTGTTTTATATTAAATTCTAAACTTTTTTTTTTAGCATGTCAAAGAAAAAGAGGTTGTGCATAGTCTCCAGGAACTAAAAATTTTCAAAGTTCTGTTAATGAGTTGTTATTCACTTAAGACTAATACTTAGACCCTAATTAAGTTTTAATGATATTAAACACCTAATGCTCTTCAAATATCTACTGCAACTGTAATCAACAAGAAAGAACATTTTAATATGCTTGGTGAACATGTAAAATATGAAGGATTTTTTGGACTCAATTACATACAATAATATAGATGATTTTAAAGATTTGTATACAATTGAAACTGGAGACTTTTCTTTTGAGATAATCAGCTGGAAAGAATTATGGAATTTTGTTTTTATATATCATAATTGCATATATTGTGCATATATTAGATAGGGTTTGCAACTTGGGAGTCCTCCTGGACCCTCAGCTGACTTTTGAACACCATTTGTCAGCTGTAACCAGGGGGCATTTGCCCAGGTTCGCCTGGTGCACCAGTTGCGTCCCTACCTGAACCGGGAGGCCCTCACAACAGTCACTCGTGCCCTTGTGACCTCTAGGCTGGAGTACTGCAATGTGCTCTACATGGGGCTGCCCTTGAAGAGTATTCGGCGACTTCAGCTGGTTCAGAATGCAGCCGCGTGAGCGATCGTGGGTGCACCTCGATTCACCCACGTAACACCTATCCTCCGTGAGCTGCGCTGGCTGCCTGTTGATCTCCGGGTGCGCTTCAAGGTGCTACTTGTCACCTACAAAGCCCTTCATGGTATTGGATCTGGGTACTTGAGAGACCGCCTACTGCCAATTACCTCCACTAGACCGATAAGATCGCATAGATTAGGCCTCCTCTGAATTCCATCAGCTAGCCAGTGTAGACTGGCAACTACCCGGAGGAGAGCCTTCTCGGTGGCTGCTCCGACCCTCTGGAACGAACTCCCCGTGGAGATCCGGACCCTCACCACCCTCCAGACCTTCCGCGCCGCACTTAAAATCTGGCTATCCCGGCTGGCCTGGTGTTAAAGACCCTAACCCCTACTCGAATTGTATGACTGTTGAGTTCTTAAATGATGTAGTGCTTTTATGTTGTAAATTATTTGTCCTTCCCCCCCCCTTTTGAACTGTGAGCCACCCTGAGTCCCCCCAGGGAAAAGGGTGGCATATAAATAAAGTGAAACTAAACTAAACTAAACTATTATATGCACAAACGTGAAAACATTCAATTTTATTCAAAATGGAGTAGGAATGGATAGTGGAGATGATGGACTTGCTGAGATGCTAAATTGGTTGCTTTAATTAGAGTGAGTCAAACTATTCTCCAAGGTACCTGAGGGCAGAACAAGAAGCAATAGGTGGAAACTAATTAATGAGAGAAGCAACTTAGAACTGAGGAGAAATTTCCTGACAGTGAGAACAATTAATCAGTGGAACAGCTTCCCTCCAGAAGTTGTGAATGCCCTAACACTGGAAGTCTTTAAGAAGATGTTGGATAGCCATTTGTCTGGAACGGTATAGGGTTTCCTGCCTAGGCAGGGGGTTGGACTATAAGACCGCCAATGTCCCTTCCAACTCTGCTATTGTATTTGTATAATTAGACATAGGTCCTATGTTTCAAGAAGATGGAAAACCACTTTATTCCAACAAAAAAAGAAAAACAACTTATGCTATGATATACAGGGTTTCACCACTAGATCAGGGGTATCAAACTCAATGTCAAGCATGCCTCCCTCAGTAACCAAGAAAGAAACCTCTCACTCCCAATATTTGTGGAATTAAAAGTACTTTTACTGGTTATGAATAGATAGCAGCGTAATAAAGCAAGGTCTGAGGCAGAAAAGTGCGAAATCATACATATCAAACTTTTGCCCAGCCCCCTCCCTCCAATAACTGCCACCCCATTGCTCAATCTGCAACTCCCTTGGGTGTCATATGGGTTGCATCTCCAAGTAGCATCATCAGGTTGGTATGCAGGACGATTGGCCTTTACCAGGTCAAAATATTGGCCATCAGCATGCGCAGACGATGGTGAGAACAAAACTCCTTATTTGACAAATCTTCCTGTGCTAATTATTCCCATCTCAAATACCATGCTCTCCCCCCATTTCCATGGCAGCCAAAAGCAAGCAAGCGAAGCAGAGGCTGACACTCAATGTCATTGAGGGCTGCATCAGGGTTGTGTTTGACCTCGGAGAGGTCAGGGTGAGTATGGCCAGGGTGAGTGTACCCAGCTCAACTTTGTGTTTGGGGTGCCTGTTGTGGTTCAAGCCCTCTACCAGAGAAAATGGGCTCCTCGGCTCCATTTTCAGCTCCAATGGCCTATCTACTTTCATTTGCCTGCTTTTAATTGCTACCAGGTTGGCAGAGGCTGGGGCAAGAACGGGAGCTTACCCTATCACACAGGTCTCAAACTGCCAGACTTCCAGTCAACAAGCTCAGCATCTTAACTGTTACGCTACCCTGGCCCTGAAATAATATATATTATTTTAAAATGACACTCTCTAGCTTGCCAAATTACAGCAGAGATTGGTCTACTTGCTACTTGAATGGGCACTCATCAGAAAATGCCAGGACAGTTGGCCAGATTGAAAAGTAAGTAATAATCCCAGAAGAACTCCTTGACTTCCATGTAGTTGCATTCCATTTCAAGGACAGTCAAATGTGACCAATAATTTTGTGGTGATTGCTTGAAAAATATGGATGAACTCATCTCATATCACAACATGGAAACACTTCAGAAATTTTTTTAAAAAGCCTATCCCAAATTTTGTTGTTGTTGTTCATTTCCATTTTTACTAGTCAACTATTCTTCTAGATATGGCTAAGCACAATGGATCTCTGAACCTCAGAGCTCATTTTCAAATGTCCCACAGTGCTTTCAGAGATATAATATCAACAATCATATGCTGATATTAGTTTTATTTGGTACTCAGATTCTGAGGATCTTTAGCTGCCACAATGCCACTAGCCAACTCTATCAAGAGGTAAGGTCCTAACTGTTGTTCTAACTTCACTACCTTGTGAAAAATTAAGGTAAACTCCAGTTCTCCAGGTGACTGCTAAAATAGTGGAGAGCATCAATCAACCTTGTAAAAAATAAACCGATCAACACTTAAGCCTGACAGGTGTCTAATAGGGGAACTAGCAAATAAGAACCTGAAGGGCATTTTGAGAAGTCCTGAGATTGAATCCAAATTCTCTCCTTTTAAAATAAATTCAGCCAACCCTGAAGTTCTGCCCCATGGGTTAAGTGAAAAGTCAGTCTGCTAAAGGCTGTTTTATTAGATGCCAGATCATGGCAGGGAAACATAAAAATAATACTCTCTGCTCAGGGGTGGGTTCCGGCAAGCACTACTGTCAGTTTGCTCATGGGTGCACTGTGCACAGTGCGCGCTATATGCACAGTGCAATAAAAATAGTTCTGCATGTGCAAAAGCGAAAATAAAAATTGCTTGCACAGAAGCGAAAAACAAGATGGTGGCACCTATGGCACTGCCTGGAGAACCGGTTCGGGGGCATGGCAGGCCTGAGTCACTGCCAGTTGCAGGGACCCAGGCCGCCAAACCATTACTGGTTCGGCCAAACTGGGCCGAAATGGTAGGAACCCACCACTGTCTCTGCTATTTTCAAAGATTCCAAAGTTGATGAGACTATATTTTTTTCATAATAATTCTTATTACAGTTTACTAATGCAAAGATAAAAAACTTGATACAAACTAAAAAGAATGTTAAAAAGTACAAAATATGCAAAAATATGTGGTAAGGAAAAAAAAAGAAATGATTTCTCCCTTCAAGACAAGTACAAATAATTTTAATAGTTTATCACCTCTAGTACAATAATAATAATACAATACAATAGCAGAGTTGGAAGGGACCTTGGAGGTCTTCTAGTCCAACTCCTTGCCTAGGCAGTAAACCTTATACTGTTCCAGACAAATGGCTATCCAACATCTTCTTAAAGACTTCCAGTGTTGGGGCATTCACAACTTCTGGAGGCAAGCTGTTCCACTGATTAATTGTTCTAACTGTCAGGAAATTTCTCCTCAGTTCTAACTTGCTTCTCTCCTTGATTAGTTCCCACCCATTGCTTCTTGTTTTACACTCAGGTGCCTTGGATAATAGTTTGACTCCTTCTTTGTGACAGATATTGAGATATTGGAACACTGCTATCATGTCTCCCCTAGTCCTTCTTTTCATTAAACTAGACATGCCCAGTTCCTGCAACCGTTCTTCATATGTTTTAGTCTCCAGTCCCCTAATCATCTTCTCTGCACTCTTTCCAGAGTCTCCACATCTTTTCTACATTGTGGAGATCCAAACTGAATGCAGTATTCCAAGTGTGGCCTTACCAAGGCATTATAAAGTGGTATTAACACTTCACGTAATCTTGATTCTATCCCTCTGTTTTTGCAGCCTAGAACTGTGTTGTCTTTTTTGGCAGCTGCTGCACACTGCTGGCTCATATTTAAATGATTGTCCACTAGGACTCCAAGATCCCTCTCAAAGTTACTACTATTGAGCAAGATGCCACCTATACTGTACCTGTGCATTATATTTTTCTTGCCTAAATGTAGAACCTTACTCTTTTCACCATTGAATTTCATTTTATTAGATAGTGCCCAATGTTCAAGTTTGTCAAGATCCTTCTTTATCTTTAGCCTATCTTCTGGAGTGTTGGCTGTTCCTGCCAGCTTGTTGTCATCTGCAAATTTGATGAGTTCCCCATTTATTCCCTCATCCAAATCATTGATGAAGAGTACTGGGCCTAAAACAGAGCCTGGGGTACTCCACTGCATACATCCCTCCATGTAGATACAGTTCCATTGAACTACACGTTGCAGTCCTACATGTTGTATTCCTCAACAAAGGATCTCTTCTTTCTATGCCTCATCTCTTATCAATCACCAAATTCTTAAAGCCCTGTCATTCAATTCCAATCAGCAAAAATCCATTACGTTGCCTGAAATATCAAGGTTACAGGTATTCCTCAACTTATGATGACAAATGAGCCCAACATTTCTGTTGCTAAGCAAACATTTGTTACGTGAATTTTGCCTCACTTTATGAACTTTCTTGACACAGTTGTTAAGTGAATCACTACAATTGTTAAGTTAGTAACATGGTTGTTAAGTAAATCAGGCTTCCCTACTGACTTTGCTTGTAAGAAGGTCGCAAAAGGTGGATCGTATGACCCTGGGATACTTCAACCATCATAAACATGAGTCTCTGAAGCCTCTGAATTTTGGTCACATGACCATAGAGATACTACTATGGTTGAAAGTATGAAAAACAATCCTAAGTCCCTTTTTTTCAGTGCTGTTATAACTTTGACCAGTCATTAAATGAACTGTTGTAAGTCAAGAACTATCTATATGTATACATACATACATACATACATACATACATACACACACACACACACATACACACACACACACACACACATACAAACATAACACATACACATGTACATACACTAACCTTAATCAAATGTACCAATTTTATATTCCTTTACTTTTAATATAATTATTTATCACTTTCTCTAAAAAATATATCAAAATCTCTTCTTCCAAAATTTCTTATTTGTAAACAAATATTTGAAGCCTTGTCATTCGGCCTCATTAGCAAAAATCCATTAAGTGATACCAGAAACAATAATGCAGATATTTCAAACTTCATCAAATAACCCAACTTTATATACTTTATCTCTGCTTTTAATCATCTTCATTTTTATTTCCCTTAAATAATGTCCGGGTGCTTGATCTCTTTCCATTATTATTTTTTTTGCTTAATCTCTTCTCAAAAGCTCCTTCAAAACTTATATAGGTCTCATTTGTAAATCTAAAACAAACAGGTTATCCAAATCATCCTTCATTATTTGTAGATCCCTTTTAATTATTAATACATGAGCTGGTTTCATTTGTAAGTGCAGTGTAAGTTCTTGTTCCACATCATTCTGGTAGCCTGTTATTCTATATCCACATTCAACATCGGCCTCAGTTTTGACCAATGAAATCTGTTCCTGTTCTATAACCTCTTTTATAGTAGCAGACAATATCGAGAGAAACATCTGCCTGCATTGTTTTCAAATATCCTTGAAGCTTTCTCACAGTATTTTGTTTCAGTCCATATTAATGTTCTCTTCTCCTTTAATTATAATCTTTAGTTCTTTCTGGTTCCCTCTAGAGTCCAACCTTCAAAATTCCCTCTTATCATGTTTTTTCTCTAATCAACACTTTCCCATGGGAAGGCTTCTTATAATTGATTTCAAAGTCTTCATTTTTTAAAAATATAAAATTCAAATCAACACAGAAGAATTCTTGTAATTAATTTCAAAGTCTTATTTGGCCCCTTAATCTGTTTATGATTTTCCAAAATCAACGTTCTAATCACCTTTTTGCTGTTTATTTAAAAATAAATACCTTTTAAGTCCTCAAAACTTTCATAAAACTTTTTTTCATCAAGGATTGAAGGATGAAGCACTGAATGCGATGAAACATTTCAGCCTTTCTGAAAGTTCCTTAATATAAAAATAAAATGTTAACAAGCTACTTCCAGAAGTGGTTGAGAGAGAAGTATGCAAACTTAATGTGTGTTTGGAAGCTCCAACCACATCTTGAGCAAGATGCAATCTCTTAGCTCCTACTGTTCTAAACAATATTCCACTACATGGAATGTGATTCTTTCTCTTGTCCATAGAGGAATTCTGATCTATTTGCTGATTCCTTATTCTGCTGCAGTCACCGGTTCTGGTCTCCATGGGGTAGCCTTTAGTTTGCAAATTGCTTCTCTGGAACTCCAATAACACTATCTTGTCCTAATGTGTTTGTATGAGAATTGGGGGAAAGGGGATTTATTATTTTTCATGAATAAAGGTGAATATATGTGTCCCGTTCATATATATATATTTATTATTTAGTGTTCCGATATCTCAAGAGCTGCCACAAAGAAGAGGGGGTCAAGCTATTCTCCAAAGCACCTGAGGATAGAACAAGAAGCAATGGGTGGAAACTAATCAAGGAGAGAAGCAACTTAGAACTAAGGAGAAATTTCCTGACAGTTAGAACAATTAATCAATGGAACAATTTGCCTCCAGAAGTTGTGAATGCTCCAACACTGGAAGTTTTTAAGAAGATGTTGGATATCCATTTGCCTGAAGTCGTGTAGGGTTTCCTGCCTAGGCAGGGGGTTGGGCTAGAAGACCTCCAAGTCCCTTCCAACACTTTTATTCTAATTTTTATTGAATATCTAATTTCTGTGTTTGAGAATTTCCACAGCAATGGGCTTTACAAAAAGTAGCAAGTAGAATTATTCTGCTTCTGCCAAATCTCTGTCCTAGCTTGGAATTTGACATCATCAAGATAACATGATTACTGATATAATTGTTTATTTCCATACAGCCCGTCTAATTTTTCTGGCCTTCATGAGTACTTTGACAAGGAGGTGGTAACTGGAGATTTTGGACAGTCTTTAGAGATTGGTTGATTTCAGATGGGCTAAAACGTCCCTTTAAATATTTTTTAGCTGAAAGTTGACCTTGACATTGAGAGTTGACCTTTCACCAACCCAAGGAAGTGACACTAGGAAAAAAAACCTATGGTTAGGGCCGTATAAAACTAATTTGATTTGAAATTTATTCAAACTGGATGGATTAAATATGATTAGTGCCATTCCCCATCAATTTAATGTTTTCCCAGTTTTGTTATGGGGATTCTGAAAGCTGTACTTTTGCTACTACTTGGAATCAAGGTGAGCTCTGTTGTTAAGACCTGTCCTAATGGATGTCACCACTCACCATATGTAGAGCATCATAGATGTTTAGAGGGTAGTCTTTTACTATTGACATTAGATTCGCTTGTAGAACCTAAATATCAGGATCAGAGGTGGGTTCCTACCAGTTTGCTCGGTAGAACCGGTTCGTCAAATCTACCGAACCAGTTAGAAGAGGTTCCACCAGTGGACCCAGAAAGCAGGCCACACCTACAGAAGAGGTTCCAAAAATTTTTGAAACCACCACTGGCGGGTGTGTAATGTCCCGCAGTTATCTACACATTAATAATGATCTAGTAATATTTCCTTATATATTTTAGGGACCTTTCCTTACATAATTGGTGTTTTCTTTCATACTTTTGGATTTCTAATTTCTGTTTCCATTAGTTGGCAATTGCTAAAACCAATCCCACACGAAAAAGTATTCAAAGCCTTCTTGATTTTAATTGTCAATTTATTTATTCCTGCACATTGTAATATTTATTCATTTACATATCTCTGTTTTTCCACTGTTGTGCAAACACAATTCCAGCAGCTGCTAACATGTGTAAAATTAAATATATATTATACTCCCTTTCAAATAGCCAACAAAATATTTCTGGTTTTAATTCCATATCTTGCTTTACGATTGCTTCTAACCACTAACTTCTGAATAGCTACTTGGACCGACCTAAGTACTAATTCATAATTTCCTATCCGGTCACATGGGCAGCAAGCCACTCCCACAAAGGAGGCCACACCCACAGAGTAAGTTCCAACTATTTTTGAAACCCACCACTGATCAGGATCAACAGCTGCATTTTACTAATAACAACAATATCAGTGATAACGGAAGGGCAAAGGCAGTAAGAGAAGATGTGATGGTAAAGGCCTGGGGAGACGAGATTCAAATGTACCCCCAGCCATGCAAACTCACTGGAAGATTTTGGGGCAAACACATCAGCATATTACAGTACATGTAAGCTAGATACTACTTTACAGTTAACAAATTGTTGTTGGGGGTACATTTACATCCTAACTTGGAGGTAAACACACAATTCATTATAATCAGATACCGTCTAGCCACTAAAAATCTTTCAATGGATACACCCACCTTCCTGAAATCAGTCCCCATTGCTCACAATATTTTTTTTTCTCTGGAGGTGGTCCTCAACATAAGGCTGTAATGGAGCCTGACCATTATGATTGTATGTCCAAATGGTCATAAAATGGTCAGTTCTGTGACAGGTCCAATTTTATGACTTTTTAGTGTGGTTGTTAAGCAACATGTTGGTCCTAAAGCAAATGCAGCAGTTGTTAAGAGAACAGATGGTTTACTATGGGGAAAATTTTTGTTGAAAACTGGAAATAAGTGCTGGTTTTTAGCAAAACTATGGTAAAACATGGTCTTGTGAGTGAGCCTGACCATCAGAACTCTGAATCCAGGTTATAGGTTTGGGTTGGACTAGAAGACTTCCAAGGTCCCTTCCAACTCTGTTATTCTATTCTAAGTAAATTCATAAATTCAATCATAACTTAGAACCGGGATGGCAAACCTATGGCACACATGCCACAGGTGGCGTGCAGAGCCCTCTCTGCGGGCCCACGAACTGTCGCCCCAGTTCAGCTGCACCACATATGCACATGCATGCCTCCTGCTGACCAGCTGCTTTTGGGGTCTCTGACGCACATGTTTTGGGGTGGGAGATGTGCATGCATGCGCAGGGGGTTGTGTGTGCTTGTGCAGGGGTTGTGCATGTATGCATGGGGGTGGGGGAGCATGGGGGGGTCATATGCGCATGCATGGAGGGTCAGGGACAGTGCAGGGGCTCGTGGGCGTGACTGGGGTGTGGGACACATCTAAGGGGGTCATGCACGCATGCACGGGGAGTGGGAAATGTGGGGGGTCATGCTTGCATTGCATGAGTGTGCATGTGCACACATGCTTTTGGCACGCAATGGCAAAAAGGTTAACCATTACTGACTTAGAAACATCACTAAGTGACTGGTTGTAAATCAAGGACCACCTATAGTACAAAACTGGTTCACAGCATAACTCTGTATCTTTCTACCCAGAAATACATCCCATCAGGTTCCTTCAAGAAATAGCATTTTTGCAGTCTAGATGTGCCTCCATGCCTTTGTTCCTCTTCATAAGAATTTATATTGTTAGAATTAGAATTTATTCACTTAGGGATAGAACTTTGAAAATGATCATTCATAGGAATGCTGCATTTTTGTCAGTCTTGAAGAAAATATTAATTATTATTGTATTTAATCTCCATGTTGATAACTCTTCATTCTTTCTTGCCATCCTTTCTTTCTCTCCTAAAAAGAATGGGGAAATAGAATTAATACAATTTATATGATTAATCCAGGCCAATTTATTATCTGGGCTTTGTCAATGACTTTGATTTCAGTTATTATACGGGTATATACTGTACCTCTCAAAGCAATGCAACTTCTGCAATTTTTTTTTAACCTTTCTTATGGACTATCATTAATGTTCATGAAGAAAGGCAAGGACGATGTTTTATCAGCTGTCCTTGCTCTGTGAATGACCTAAATATTTTAAGAGAACAGTTTTGCTTCTTCAGCTAAAAGTAACATCATACCATAATATATTTAGCATGCAAATGTTGCAAGGAGTTTCAACTTACCTTAATGAGAACAAGAATTAATAAATCTACAGAATGGAGAGAAAATAGAGCTGATATGAAGCAGGTAATATAAAATTGAAAGCACCTAATATACAAACTAAGGAATGAAATTGAAAAAATCAGAGGATTGCTTATCAGAGACAACACAAAATGGCAATTAATCTGTTAATTAATCTGGTCTCATTATCAGGTTACCCTATTGCAAAAACTATTGGTAAAATTACTTCTAAGTCTATTTTCCATAAATAGTCTATTTTTTAATATCAATGTACTTTGAAATTTACTCACCATCTTCAGGCTGGTGGCTTCGTGCTTGTGCCAGCAAAGCGTGATTGGAGCTGCCGTCTTTCTATAAATATTGGTGTGTGTGTGTGTAGTGCTGGCTTCATTGCTGTAAGTGGGTTGGTTGGCTGTGTTGTTACATCTTGATTAGTTGATGTATGCAAATTAGTCGGCTTTTTCATAACATCCTGGTGTGGCTGAAGTACTAGCTGTGTGCCCATTAGTCTTTCGTGTTGTAATGACCCGGGTAATGGGCTGTGTGATGACATCCTGAGCTCTAGTGTAGTGATATCCTGAGTCCTGTACTGCCATATCCTGGGAGGTTGGCTGCGTTGTAACATCCTGAGCCTTTGCGTTGTAACCTCCTGAGTTCTGTGATGTAACGTCCTGAGCAGATGGCTGTGATGTAACATCCCAGGCTTTGGTTTGGCTCCGAGTTTGCGGTCTGGCCATGTGTTCATGGCGTGCATCAGTTTGCTTTGTGTGGTGGTCGGAGGCGGGTGCAGCAGTTGGTGATGCCGCCATGGTTTGGATTCTGGATGGTGGTTGCATTTCGTCTATGGGATGGGTTTGGGTCTGGTAAGGGTGATTGGTGGTGACGTCCTGTGTTGTTCTGGGTCTGGTGTTGGTTTTCGTGGCTGGGACTCATTTGTTGACTAGGGGTAGTTTCCAGATGTCTGGTAGGCGTGAGGTATCATCACTTTTATTCATGTTGTAGGGTTGTTTCTCTACACAATATCAAGACAGCCTTCAACACTGACCAAAAAATAGCCAACATCTTAAGAAACCCCAAAGACAAAACCCAGCTAGAAAACCAAGGAGTCTACGAAATACCATGCAAAATCTGCCCTGCAACATACATAGGACAAACGAACAGGAGAATAAAGGCACGCATCGCAGAACACAAGAACACAGTAAGAAAAAAAAAGAAAAAACTTCCTCCCTTTTCCAGTATCTTAAAGCTACAGGACATGAAATTAATTTTGAAGGAACCAGATTAATCTCCAAAACTGAACACTTCAACAAGAGAATATTTCATTTACATTTCATTTATTAAATTTCTATGCCGCCCAATCCCGGAGGAATTATGGAAGCCATCAAAATAAAAAAACACTCCTACAACATGAATAAACATGATGATACCTCCCGCCTACCAGACATCTGGAAACCAGCCCTAGTCAACAAACAAGCCCCACCCACCATCTAGGCCGTTACAAAACAACAACGGACACACAGACAGTACCAATCTACCAATCATGATACAGCCACATATCCAATCAATCCACTTGCTGAAACGGGCCCAGCACTCCACTGGGCTTTGACCACACTTTAAGCCCAAAACCCAGCCTGAAGATGGCGAGTGAGACCTTGCCGAAATGTTGCCAACACAATCTCAATCTTACACGGGAAAAGACCCAAATACAACAAGACCAGCATACCTACACCTGTGAAAATCAATGAATGAATACATACATACATACATACATACACACACAAACACACACAAACACATATACACATATATACACACACATACATATATATACACACACACACACATACATTGAAAATAATACTAAAATGATATTAAAATTAACAAATTGAATCCTAGCAAAAGAGTTGTATTTTCATAGGCATTGTTGGATAAGTCCTTTCCACTTGTTCCTCTTATGGTGCTTTGTCAGTTAGGGCATCTTCAGAACAACACTTCCTAAAGATCTTAATGGGATTGTAATGAAAGAAGCAATCTCTTTGATAATCCAATCCTAAATCATTCAAGTCAATATGATTTTGCCCAATAAGCAACCAAAAACCATTGTAGACCTTTCATGATAGCATCAGTGGTAGGTTCCAGCTGTACAGCCCTGTACGACTGTACCAGGAGAAGCCTGGAGCAGTGCCCACCGTACTGGTACAGTGGTTCGTTTGGCCCACCCACCCTCCTGCATTCCATACTTGTGTATAACACGACCAGCCAATTGTGCACGCACATGCAGCATGCACCGCCTGCGCAACCTCTGCCGAGCAGCTCGGTATCGCAGGGCAGTGGAGTGTGCATGTGTGCATCATACGTGCCCAACTAGGATGCCCAGCCCCATGTGCAGTGTACTGGTTGTGACGGGATCTAAAACCCACCGATAGGTATCATATAATTCTTGTAACTTGGCAAGTGCTACTCACTAAGCTACGGCTTTTTGCACAATTGCAGGTTTTGCAGCAATTTTCAAGCCAACATAGATCCACATGGAGTGCTTTTCAGTAGTGAAAATAAGATATAACCATGGCAGGGACACTTGTTACTAAATATGAGTGGTTTATGAACAGCCACAGCTGACATCAAGCTGTAGGAGAGAGACTGACTGAGCCAGAGGGAAGAGTTAAGCAAGGAATTAGTCTGGAATAGCGATGTAGAGACCAGAGGGCAAAGTTTGAGACACATACTCTGGATTGCTGCTGAACCTTAGCTAGTCTGGCATAGGTGGAAATCACCAGCCTGAAAAGATTCCTGTGTTATAAGAATGAGCAATAAAATACCTAATTGAACTCTTCATATGTGGATCTGATTAGTGATAACTGTGGATCAGATAGCACTTCTAAACTATGTTTTGCCATCTTCATGGGTGTTCAATCTTTGGAAAACATAATGACTCTGCATACAGGTTGCCTATTTTCCAACAGCTTCTCTGTCTATTCTGGATTTAATTTCATCTTGTTCTCCACCATACCATTATTGAATTTCACCGGGACTCAGAGAACACCCATTGCTTTCTTGGAGCTGAATGGTACAAAGTATAGAGATTAGTGTAATCACAATATTGATGATATCCCACCCTCACGCTCCACTTAATCTCTCCTGCAGTTTCGTATAGATTTTGAACAGCATGGATGGCAAGAGGAAACCCTGTAGGATATTGTCAACAGCCAACAGCAGAGCTCCCAATGTCTCATCCCGTAGGACAATTCCATTGCTTATGTTACTTCACCCAAGTAAAAGGTCCAGGAGACAATCCCCCCCCCAAACAATTTTAAAGATGCCAAGCACAAAAGACCAGGACCATACATGAACTTCCAATTAAACTGATTTATTACTACTCATGCATGGAATAGGAATCTACTCAACTAATGGTTAGCATTATTTTGGTGCTAGATAAGGGCAAACGGAATTCAAGAATAAGAGAATAGCAGAGTTGGAAGGGGTCTTGGAGGTCTTCTAAACAAACCTTACTCAAGCAGGAGACTTTATACCATTTCAGACAAATTGTTATCCAATCTCTTCTTAAAAACCTCCAGAGTTGGAGCACCCACAACTTCTGGAGGCAAGCTGCCCCACTGATTAATTGTTCCAATTGTTGGGAAATTTCTCTTTAGTTCTAGGTTGTTTCTCTCCTTGTTCAGTTTCTATCCATTGCTTCTTGTTTTTCCATCACGTATTCTGGAGAATACGTTTACCTCCTCTTCTTTGTGGCAGCTACCTAAATATTGGAACACTGCTATGATATCACTCCTGGTCCTTCTTTTCATTAAACTAGACATAGCAATAGTATTAGCAATTAGACTTACATATCACTTCACAGTGGTTTACTGTGTTCCTAAGGGGTTTACAAAGTCAAAGTAAGGACAATCTGGGTCCTTATTTTACCAACCTCGGAAGGATGAAAAGATGAGTCAACCTTGAGCCAGTGAGACTTGAACTGCTGGCTGTCATTAAAATTAGCCTGCAATACTGCATTCTAATCACCATGCCATACCCAATTCCTGTAATTCTTCATCATATGTTTTAGCCTCCAGTCCTGTAATCATCTTTGTTACTCTTCTCTGCACTCTTTCCAGAGTCTCAGCACGTTTTTTATATTGTGGCAATCAAAACTGGATGCAGTATTCCAAGCGCACCTTATCAAGGTATTACAAAGAAGAACTGGACTTAATACATTTGTGATAACATAGTAATTCTAGGCTGATTCCTCTTTTGATTGCACCCCCAGATTCTGTCACACTTATCCTACACTAGAATAGTTACTATTGTTATTAATAAATTAATTGAATTTATATGCCATCCAACCCTCTTTGACCCTTGGAGGTTTTTAGTACCGTATACCAGTTGAAATGCCAATTGCAATGTGTCTAGATAATTCAAATCATTCAGATGTATCTGTTTTTTTTTCCTTGTGAATTTTCTGAATTTCTTTTGAGTCTTAGAGTTGGGGGAGAATGCTACTGTAATTTATTTTATTTATTGCTTTTATTATCTTATATTCTACAAAACTTTCATGGGAGGACTTCTCTTAAAATATTTTCCTTTAGGATTTAATTGAGCTGTAAGGATCTCAGGAAATTATATTAGCGTTAAAGATTAGATAGTATTATAGACAAATGGGATTTAAATTGATTCTTTTCTATCAAGGTGATTCTTAAATGGATTCTGTCTTCTAAACAGGTGGAACAAGAGACAAAGAATTTAAACTTACAATCATATTTCCCAATCAATATCTATTTAGTTTTGATAGGTATGGACTTTCAAAATTCAAAAAACACCATATGCTGGGCCATTCTCTATTAACAAAGCAAAATACTGCAAGTACGTATTTCTCACCAGACAAAGGCATTGTAGATTTATAATAGTTACACCATAGGGTCATTATGAAGTTATTCTGGAAATTGCTGGGTATCAAATATGAACTGTTTATATTGCAGTGAATTTCATTTTCTTTACTTCTATTTCTTGATTGTTCTACATAAAGGATTAGAAGCAATTGTCTTTTCAATGGAAGATATATTTCCCATCTGTTCTTTGTTTTGATAACTGACCTAGCTGGTTGTTTATTTTTTATTGTTTAAGATACTTTTATCCCCATTTTCTTTGTCATCTTTCAGATAGAATATGGATGAAATTTTTGGAGGCCTGGGGATAGTTGTGTTTTTTGTCAAATCCAATGGGACTCTATCTATCTATCTATCTATCTATCTATCTATCTATCTATCTATCTATCTATCTATCTATCTATCTATCTATCATCTATCTATCTATGATTTATCACTTATAGCTTTTATGTACCCTTATGTAATGCACTGAAGACAAATTCCTCGTGTGTCCAATCACACTTGGCCAATAAACAATTATGTTCTGTTCTGTTTTGTTCTGTTCTATCTATATCACTATTTCTGTAGATGGAAGCAACATTCCTATCATTTTCATTATAAAAGTGATATTTTGTGGCTGAGTATTCTCCCTATAGAACAGTCAATTCTTTCAAATGCTGCCCATGCTAACATAATGTATCTGAATCCAACAATTTAAGAACTTTGTAAATTTCATTTGACTTAAAGAAATATCATCTCAAAAAACAATATAAAGGAGGATAATGATTTCATGTAGGATGTTCTGGTTGTGTGATAGTAGATTAGGACCGGACTGAAAATAATATTGAACACAGTCAATGGAGATTCTCAGTCATGCAGGTCATGGTTACCCCAGAGGTGCTTTTTCAAGAGGCAACTAGACTGTCTGGTTTTTTCTTTGAAGACATTTCACTTCTCATTCAAGAATCTTCTGAAGAAGAAGAATCTGAAGAAGCTTCTTGGATGAAAGTGAAAGTCTTCAAAGAAAAACCAGAAAGACAAGTTGCCTCTTTATAGAAAAAAACCACATTTGGGACTGAATAGCAGGAGAAGAGAACATGCATGCATGAATGCATACATACATAGATTCATTCATACATACATACATACATACATACATACATACACACACACACACACACACACACACATACATACATACATACATACATACACACTATGAGAATCAAGAAATATAGCCTATTGATCTATTAGATTCAATAAGTCCTATGGATGATAGAAGGCCCCAGAAGAAAGAGATATGAACCAAAGTTTTCAGCTAGGATGATTTCAAAATTTACCAAAAATATCTGTAATCCTGCTGAGCCGTTAATAACTGTGAAATATATTTTTTGCAAAATATGCACTTATATGGATTTGTTTAAAACAGGAAGAATGAAACTGTTGGAAATGAGGAATTGAAAGTAATGTACACAGGTGTTCACGGATAGTGACAAGTTAGTGAGGTTGTGAAGCATGTATGTGGTTAGAAGAACAGTATAAAAAATAGGGTTCAAGATCAGCTCAGGGCTCTTTGATTTATAGCAGTCCTTGGAAGGACTTGCTATATCTCATTGGCCCTCTGCATTAATATGTTAATGCAGTGTATTACTGCTATTATATATTTTATATCTATTCATTTCTAATGTTCCAAATTACTTGAAACAATAAACCTTTGATCTTAAAGTAAAATTTTTTGCTTGTGTTGTTGCCTTTGTTTCCTATTGGAATTTTCCTATGACAATACATATATACATGCATGCATGCATGCATGCATACATACATACATACACTGTATACATATACATATATGTATATAAAAGAAGAGACACACATTGCGATCTCTGGAACTTAAATATATATTATCCACTTAGCTTTCATTTGTCTCTGCTTACATCATCAGAATGTAAAAAATACCATTGATGGGATACTTGCTTTTATGCATTATTGATCAATTTGACAATTGTGCATGTGATAGTGCGTGTGATAGTCCCATCCTCCCGCCTCCCACCTATAATTAGCTCTAACTTGTTAATCAATGGAGGCTTAGCTCCTGTTGGTTCCTCCCCTATCGTGCATCGCTTGGGCTGCTCATCCCCAGGGAATGTCGCTGAGCTGTCCGATGTTACTTTAATGTCATTCTCTCTGGCCCTCTCCACACACCTCCGCTCCTCCACATCACAGGCACATTTGATAAATTCTTTGTTGTTTTGCCCGTGATGGGTGGATAGGCCTATTATATGTGCAATAACCAAATTGATCAATAATACATAAAGGTAAAATATCTTTTAAATTGTAGTTTTTTACATTCTGACGATGTTTGCAGAGGCTAACGAAAGCTAAGTGGATAATATCTTTTAAGTTCCAGAGATCGTGATGTCAAGTGTGTAGAGTACTAGTGCATGTGCGTGCAGGCCAGATTTGGCAGGCATGATCAAATTTAAGGTCTATAAAAGATTTTTCCCGTGATTTTCTGATGACCGCAAGCACAGCACTAATCCTATTATCTGCATTCCAGGTTATGGATTCCAGCCAACATTTGAAAGTTCACGAAAAGAATTGTGCTAAAAAACAGGCCCAGCATCTAATCTTAAAACCTGAATTATTGAACTCTTCAAACCGTGCTGCGGGTAGACAAAACTGCTTTCAATTGTTAGCCCCCAATGTTATTCTTTTGCCAAAGTCACTTCTTTATGAGTTTTCATCCCTTTGAAAGAGACTTTAAGATTAATGGGTCTTGTTCTCTGTGCATTTCAAAAATTCATCCACTGATTTTTAAGTTGACACACATCTGGGAAGATGGTGGAGATACCCTCCCCGTTTCCAGCTCTTTCTCTGGCCTTCTATAGCCATCCTGATTTTTTTTTTCATGGTCTGAAAATACCCGTGGGATGATTTACTTTATCTAAGGATGAAAGCCTGTCAATTTTGTTCTTTTCTACCAATGCTTTAAAAGAAAAATACTTCAAGTTTATTTTATCCCACCATTGGAAAAAAATGTGAATGTTGATAAAGTTACCTAAGAAAATAAGTACAAATTATTTCCCCTAAAATAAATTTGGGCATAATCTCTGAATGCACCCTTGAGATTATGAAGGGAATTAACAATTTAGAAACTTGTTATAGATCAGAGGTCCTCAAACCTGGCAATTTTAAGACTTGTAGACTTCAACTCCCAGACTTCTCCAGCCAGCATACCTTATTTTTTGGAGTATAAGACACTCTGAGTTATAAGACCCCCCCCCCCCTAGATTTTGGGGAGGAAAACAAGGGAAAAATATCTGCCTCTGCCTCCCAGCACTTTGCCTCCTTACAACAAACAGTACGGACAATATACACTGTTTGTAGTGTTATATTTGAGACTATACTTGTACAGATGCTGTTAAAATGTGCTTTCTGGAAGTATAGTTATTATCTGCTATTTAAAAGAATAGCACTTTTCAAAACAATAGCACTGGGCCTCTTCAGATCAAGCATTTGTTTTAAAAAGATTCTTCATTTTGTTAAGTTGTCTTAAAACAATAATAAAGCAGTCTTTAAACAATAAGTCTAACAATTTGAACATTCTATAGGCATCTATAGTTGTTGACTTACCTCCTTGCAGCGAACAGCCTGATTAGCACAAGAAAAAAAATCTGCCTCCCAGCAATTTGCCACGTGGAGCAAACAGCTAGTTTCACTTTCAATTTCTCCCCATCATCAGCTGTTAGAGGCTGCAGGGATTGCTATAGTTTATTAAAGCCTCAGAACACCCCCCTCCTGCCCCTGCAAAAGAGGTAAATTGCTGGGAGGCAGAGGCCAAAGAATGGTGGGTAGGTGGGGCTACATTCTGTGTATAAGACGCACCCAAATTTTCACCCTCTTTTAGGGGGGGAAAGGTGTGTCTTATACTCCTATGGTAGTTGAAGTCCACAAGTTTTAAAGTTTCCAAGTTTGGGGACCCCTGTTATAGATGTTTACAGCTAGTCCTTGACTTATGACCATGATTGAGTCCAAAATTACGACCACAATTGAATCCAATTTTTCTGTTGCTAAGTGAGGCAGTAGTTAAAAAGAGTTTTGCTTCCTTTTTATGAACCTTTCCTGCTATAGTAGTTAAGTAAATCATTGGAGTTGTTAAGTTAGTAATATGGTTGTTAAGTGAATCTGGCTTCCCCCGTTGACGTTGCTTGTCAGAAGGTCACAAAAAGAGATCGCATGACCCCAGGATACTGCAACCGTCATAAATATGAGTCAGTTGCCAAGGGTCTTAGTTTTGATGAGGTGATTTTGGGGATGCTGAAATGGTTGTAAATGTGAAAAATGGCCACAAGTCACTTTTTTCAGTGCTGTTGTAACTCTGAACAGTCATTAAACAAACTGTTGTAAATCGAGGACTACCTGTATTTTATATTATTTATAATTAGAGCAGTAGTAAGAATATGAAGTTTCTATGCAGTACAAATCTTTCAATAATCCTCTTGAACAAAAAATGAATGGGGCAGAGCATAGGAAATTAAGGCTAGAATATGAGCAAAATTCTTCAGCACCCTTGTTATAGCTGTGTCACATACTCATCTCGTGCATGTCCCAGGAGGAGACTGAAAGAAAACCACTTACGCAGGTGAACCAAAAACAGATCTAAAACAAATTCTGTGATAAGCTTATTTTGGTTCCATACAGTTGGCTCTCAGCTTCCTTCCACATGGGAGAATAGCTTTGATACAAAAAAAAAAATGGCACACCAAAACCTTACATTCAGATGGTTTATTTATTTAGCACATGGCATGCAATGTCAGCACTGGTGGGATTCAAATAATTTACCAACCAGTTCTCTGCCCTAATGACCAGCTGGGTAGGCGAGGCTCAGTGGTCATGTGATCATGTGGGCATGGCCAAGTCAATGTCACTCAGGTTGATGGACACTTTGCCTTAGTTGTTACAATGGTAATAAGGGTTAACTGGAGAGGCAGTTTCTGTAATCAGGGCAATAAAGATTAGGCTAGAAACAGCACCAGAATGTTTCCTTCCTGCCTTCCTTACAGGATTAGCCCTGTAAAGTGGAAAAAAACAAAAGATTTCTTCCGACAACCGGTTATCCGAACTGCTTAGAAAGTTACCAACCGGTTCTCCCGAATAGGCGCGAACTCCCTGAATCCCACTACTGAATGTCAGTGAAATCTACAAATGCTAGAAGTCTGTAGATATTCTCAGTCATCTAGGTCATGGTTGTTCCAAAGTTGCTTTTTCCGGAGACAACTGGATGAGAAGCAAAAGGTCTTCTAAAGAAAAAAGCAAGAAAGTCCAGTTGCTTCCTGAAAAGGCATTTTTGGGATTACAAATGCTAGACACAATGCAGTCCTGATAACCTAAATTGCTAGTCCATCCTGTTCAGCACTTGTGTGCCTGTCCTTGGTGCACTGCAAGGGGTCAACTAGCTTACACCAACTTACTAGCGGTGCTCGGGTTGCTGGCTCTTCAATGCTCCTCAACCAGTCTCTCTTCCCTTTCCTTGTGTTGTGTTGCCTCACATCAGGCCAGGTCCAGCACCAGCTTCTGCTCTCCACATACACATCCAGGTTTTTCCCATCAAAGTGGTACCCATTTATGTACTCGCAATATTGCATGCTTTCAATCTGCTGGATGAGCAGGAACCAGGGACCAAGTGGGGTGGGAGCTCATCCCATCTCATGAAGCTGGGCTCAAACCATTGGAGTACGGACCATTTCTGGCTGGTAGTTGTAGGGTCATTAAGCCGCTGCTTCACCGTGTCCCTTTTGCATTGAAAAAGTTCATAGATAGTAGGCCATAAGTGACTGAAGCTCCTATGTATTGCAAAATCTATGACAAAATTCAATGAAATATATTTGGATGACCACAATAGAAATTCATTTGCCCTACATTTCTAGGTTAAGCTCTCTTTGACCAAGTGCTGCCTTGGATAAGTCCTATGGGAAACCAATGAAATCTTTGGATATGTCTGTATTATAAATTTAAAGCCCTTCAAATATCAGACTTACTTTCTCCAGGGTTTTTCAGCTGCAGTTCTGTAATAGAATGGTAGAAATCTTTAAAAGCAATGTCACCAAATTCCAATTAAGGGAAGTGTTTTGGCAGTAAACCTCTCTTTCTTTTGGTGTGTGAAGCTGGTGTGTTTGTAGCATTCTCAGAATGAGTGAATGCTGCATCTGATGATTTAATTTGGCCCCGTCAACTGGCATTGATCCCAGCAACATTATTTTCTAAGTTCCAGTTGTCCCTATTTACCCTGCTCGAGAATTTTTTTTTAATGTCTTTCCCTAAGGGAATCATTGTACTAGTAAAGAATTGTGTTCTTGTCATTTTAATGTAAGTATTCACTCTGCTGGTACTGGGTTTCTATATTAAGCTAGGCCACTCCTGTGTGTTCTGGACATTGGTAGGATATAAACATTAAACACCTATTGTTTGTTGGGTTTCCCTAGCACATGGATTATCTCCTTAAAAAAAGAACTTTTGACTTAAATTGAGCTTAAAAGTAGGGAAGTGGTTTGTCACTGACATCTATTGGAATGTGATTTTTCAACTTCTTGCCCTATTCTTGTCTGCATATTTCTTTCTTTTTCGGATTAAATAGGTACAATCCTTAACTTTTTCAAGAACATAACTCTCAGCACTGATTTTTTTTTTTAAAAAAAGCATTCAGTATCAGTTGGCTCCAACTATGACTACCTTCCGAAAGCAAATAAAAATCTGGTTGGTTCTTAAGAAGATTTTGTTGATATAATTTCTAGTTTACGCTTATTTATTTAATCTGTGGATTGTCAAAGTTGTACCTAGATATTGTGTATTGTGTGCTTTACTTTTCCAAACAGCTAAGAGTAGTTCAGAGAAGTGGTAAATACCACCTCTGACTGCCCTCCCCCCATCTATTCTCTGCCTCCTGAGTCCCAGCTGATCAGGAGGAAATGGGGATTTTGCAGTAATCTTCCCCTGGAGTGGGGAGGAAATGAAGATTTTACAGTATCCTTCCCCTGGTACGTCCACCAAGCCATGCCACACCTACCAAGCCATTCCCACAGAACTGAAAGTAAAATTTTTGAATCCCACCACTGAACCAATTGCATAATAACCATTTAAAGTTATGATGGACCTCCACAGATCTATGTACAACATAATTTTTAGAATTATGATGGAGAGAGAGAGAGAGAGAAAGTTACATGATCACATTTTGATGCTTGGCAACCGGCTCACCTTTACGACGGATTGTGGTCACATAACTGTTATTTCCAATGTTTTGAGGTGGTTTCTTGGCAAAAACACCCATTGGAGAAAATGGATTTGCTTAAAGACCACTATGTTTACTTAACAACTGCTGTGTTCACTTAACTACTGTCACAAAAACTTACAAAAAGATTTGTAAGTTTGAATCCAGTCATGTGCTGCCTTGACTTTTGACTACAACAACTTAAGACGGTTATTCAAGGCTCAGTTATGATCGTAAATCAAGGATTAACTTTAACAGGCAGAAGAGGACACTTCTTGACATAGCATGTAATTAACTTGCATGATTCATTATTTAATGGCCACCTGTTTGGATGACTTTGAAAAAGTATTTGGGGAAATACATGTGAAGAGTCTATGAAGAGCTATTTTCCTCCATTTATTTCTAGGTGGGTATAATGTGTCATCCAGATAACCACATTCTGTTTGTAGCCACTCAAGTTACTGGGTTAGTCCCGCGAGAAACTAAATGTTAGATTAAAAGGGCCTTTTGCATGAGCCAGCACAGTTTTTCTTAACATTAGAAGGTAATTGAGATGCCCATTCCTGTACTAGGATAGGATAGGATATGATAGGATAACAGAGTTGAAAGGGACCTTGGAGGTCCTCTAGTCCAACCCCCTGAGCAGGAGGAAACTCTACCTCACTTCAGACAAATGGTTATCCAACATCTTCTTTAAACTTCCAGTGTTGGAGCATTTACAATTTCTGGAGGCAAGCTGTTCACTGCTTAATTGTTCTAACTGTCAGGAAATTTCTCTGCAGTTCTAAGTTGCTTCTCTGCTTGATTTGTTTCCACCCATTGCTCCTTGTCCTACCCTCAAGTGCTTTGTAGAACAGTTTGACTCCCTCTTCTTTGTGGTAGCCCCTGAAATATAGGAAGACTGCTATCGTGTCTCCCCTAGTCCTTCTTTTCATTAAACTCGACATACCCAGTTCCTGCAACCATTCTTCATATGTTTTAGTTTTCAGTCCCCTAATCATCTTTATTGCTCTTCTTTGCACTCTTTCTAGAGTCTCAACATCCTTTTTACATCGTGGCAACTAAAACAGTGCAGTATTCCAAGTGTGGCCTTACCAAGGCATTATAAAGTGGTATTAACATTTCATGTGATCTTGATTCTATCCCTCAATTTATGTAGCCTAGAACTGTGTTGGCTTTTTTGGCGGCGGCTGCACACTGCTGGCTCATATTTAAATGGTTGTCCACTAGGACTCCAAGAACCCTTTCACTGTTACTACTATTGAGCAAGATGCCAACTATACTATACCTGTGCATTTTGTTTTTCTTGCCTAAATGTAGGCAAGGTCCTAAAACTTAGAAAATCCCTCTTTTTATCCTCATTATCATCTACAATAGTATGTGTCAGTGTAAAAGCTAGGTTTTCTTCTAGACATTAAAAACTTGCATAAACATTTCATAACAGTTTATATTTTTGTTAGTTTTGTCAGATCAAATTCAAATCAAGTTGTGGATCCCTGTGTATTGGTAAAAATAAAACATTTCTCATTTTTAAAAGATTTTTTCAGAAGGAATAATTTTGATGGCCAAGGCAGAGGGACATATATGCTTCTCAGAGTTTTTAATCTGCTAGAAATCCATGAAATGTCCACATTTCATCATTTCCTCTGGAATGACCATCAAATGATGCCTCGTCATGAGGTGCCATTATCTTTTATTCAGGAGGGCAGTTTTTGTCAGGAATTAAAAAATGGGCTGTGGTAGAAGCAGTAACCATGAAGGAACAGTCCCTTCCTTCGCACATAAATAATCAGATCTACTTTCTCGGCCTCTGAATGAGATCCTGAAAATGTGCATTTTCAGGGTTTCTTTTAGCTTTAATTCTCTCCTACAAGGCCACTGAGAAAAGCAAGGAACATAATGATGAGTACCATTGTTACAATATGGTTTTCGGTACTAAAGACTGGCTTATGTACTTTAGTCCAGTAATCTTTTGGAAACAATTTTGAGTGAAGTTATTCCCATGTTAAAAATGATGAGCTGATAATAGAGAGCTTGCTTTTGCTACCAAAATATGTTGATGAAAGGTTTTCCAACATTTAATATGCAATTTTTTAATTCTATGTTTTATGGACATTTGAGGGTCTCCACCAGGGGTAGGCTTCAAAAATTTTAGCAAGCGGTTCTCTGCCCAGTTGCTGGGTAGGCATGGCAATGGTGGGCATGGCCTAGTTGGCCTCCTGCACCAAGGCTTGGGGGGAGGGGATTTTTGCCCTCCCCGGGCTCCAGAGGCTTTCTTCAAACTTTTGGGAAGGTGAAAATGGCGTCCCCAGAGGCCCTCTGGAGGCCAGAAACAGGGCCTGAAATTCTGGTACATCCGTTCTTTGCCCTCTCCGAGCAAAAACACCCTGCATTTACCTAAATCCAAAATGCTCTGTGTTTTGACTCCTGGAAGGGGTGGGGTAGGGTGGGCAGGGCCAGCCAGGAGTGGGATTTGGGGGTTCTCCCAAACCCCTGCAAAACCCCAGCATCCCACCGCTGGTCTCAACTGAGTTTTACAATTCCCGATGCTAAGGGAGGAGCAACAAGTTCTAATTTTTTTTAGTTCATTTAGAATATAAGCCTAAAACTGAGAATCCCATTAGATCAGGGGAATTAAATTCACGGTTTCACATTGTTGTCATGTGATATATCATGACTTTGCTAAAACAGGGGTGGGCGTGGCCAGCGCATGACATATCTGGCCTGCAGGCCACAAGTTTGACACCCTTGCATTAGATTATTTTCTAATTCCTTCGCAAGTACTTCTCTTAAGTTTGACATTTTCTATTCCTTGTCCTTGAATTATGTTGAATTTCAATATTGCATGGCAACTCCTTCTCAAGGATCCTGTAATTTCAATCACTTCTATTATTTCATTTGTGTTAGGGATAATTAAGTCCAATATGGCCTTCTCTAACTTTTGGGAGACAAAGTTGTCTGATAGGTTTGTCAGGAATCTATTTGATATTTCACTAGGTGCAGAGTTTGTCTCCCAATTGATGTCAGGGTGGTCAAAGTCCCCTATTATTATTGGGGTGTCCTTCCTACGTGCCTTAGTTAACTAGCTTTCAAAACATTCATCTATTTCCAAGGTGGCGCAGTGGTTAAATGCAGCACTGCAGGCTACTGCTAGATCAGCAGGTCAGCGGTTCAAATCTCACCGGCTCAGGGTTGACTCAGCCTTCCATCCTTCCGAGGTGGGTAAAATGAGGACCCAGATTGTTGGGGGCAATATGCTGACTCTCTGTAAACCGCTTAGAGAGGCCTGAAAGGCCTATGAAGCGGTATATAAGTCTACTGCTATTGCTATTGCTATTCCTCTGTTTGCTTGGGTGACTTGTGGCTTATTGGCTTATGACAATTACATTCTTTTTTTCCCCTTTTATATTGGCTATCCAGTTTTCTGAAATGATATACTGTAGAGTCTGCTGCTTCAGCAGAGGGTTGGACTAGAAGACCTCCAAAGTTGCCTCAGCCTATATTATGAAACGGAAAAGCAGTCCAAAATATGCACAACATTCCTTCCAAAGAGCCAGTATCAATGGACAACCATCTCCACCATTGTTCTTAGAATTAAATTAAGCTTCCTAATACTTTGATTTAATTGAAACCCTGAGAACTGAACCTGAAACCTTCTTCACATAAACAGTATGTTCTTCCATTGGACTATAGTTGCTATCAGAGGATATGCGTCATCTGTAAGGATGTTGGAGAGGGAGGTGGGGAACATTTATGCATTTACTGGGGAAAGTTTATTACTCAAATTTGAACTGGCCCACCTTCCTTCCTTCCTTCCTTCCTTCCTTCCCTCCCTCCCTCCCTCCCTCCCTCCCTTCCTCCTTCATTTTTTACAAATCAACACAAGGAAAGTTATTTCTAGTTGGTCAGTTACTAGTGTTTCGAGCCCTCTTTCTTATTTTCAGTCTTAGCTTTTCTTTCCACTCAGCAGTTTAACATGGAGCAACACTGTTGTTGCACAAGATTCCTTGATAACTCTAATAACTCTAATTTTAGTACCAGTGTCAATCCTGAAGTGAATATGGCTGGAACCATCTTTTGCTGCTTCATGGTTGCCAGAAAGCAGAAGGAAGAATGAGAAGGGGGAAGTAGATAACCTAACCCTTGGTGGTCAAAACAAAATGTTTTCTTATGGGAACCAAGGTCATTTCAACAGGTGCCTGAGAGAGGAGAAGTGGAATAACCAAGCGACCAGCCAGCACCTCATTAGACAATGTGACTGATGATCTGGGGAAGGGGGGGGAGAACGTTCACTATTTAATTAGGTAAAAAACTGCGGGAATCTTTAGAGTAGATGTTCCCCAGTTGCACCGATATGATGTATCCAATAAACCTGTTCTTTGAGGAATCTGCCTGTCTCGGAATTATACCTTCAATAGGGGCATTACTTGGAATGCTGACATCCAGCTTTCTTGTGCTTCCCATCTTGGTACTTATCCATCTTACGTCTCCAACAGAGGTATCTTCTTTAACTTAATTAAGATAATTCCAACCAGGAATTCCAATGAGGGAATTGTTATTAGTATTGTGGTGAGCCCTACTCAAAACCTCTTTTTGAGTAGAGCCATAATTCTTAAAATGCCCTGATTAATCATAGAAGATATTTATTTAGTCATTTTCATTATGAACAGGCAATTTAATGCTCTACTGAAATTAAGATTATCTATGTTTATCCCAAATGTTATTATATTGCCCACCATTTTTATTGGCTGACATAATGCTGGCTTTCTTGATAATCCTCATCAAGTGGAGGAAATTGACCATTTATTTGATCATATTTTATGTTCAATTAATACAAAGAGGCTGTTTCATAGTTTGCTTCCCATGGCAACCCATCACAAGTGTTGATTGGTTTTTGATTGCACAGGATTGCAGCTGTCTCTGAAAATCTTACTATTTTTCCTCTGTAAATTTAGCTTAAAGTTAAACTATCCTGAGTAATAAACTCCTTTTTTCCCCATTGTCCTTTAAGAAATGTTTAAAACAAGTACATTATTTATTGCCCTTAAGTAATAATACCACTTCTGTTTAAGCTGCATTGGTGACCCATGTGTTTCTGGATGCAATTCAAGGTGCTGATAGTTACCTTTAAAAACCTACATGGGACTGGAATACCTGATGGATCACCTTTAGGAACAGGAGTAGGATACTTTGTTATCACTTTGAATGTACACTAATCAACATACATTAAAATGAAATTACGTTGCATAAATAACAATAACACTTAGACCAGTGGGTCTCAACCTTCCTAATGCCGTGACCCTTTAATCCAGTTCCTCATGTTGTGGTGACCCCCAACCATAAAATTATTTTATGTTTTCCGTATTTTTTTCCAAAAATATATATTTTCCAATGGCCTTAGGCGACCCCTGTGAAAGGGTCGTTTGACCCCCTCAAAGGGGTCCCGACCCACAGGTTGAGAACCACTGACTTAGACTTATATACTGCTTCACAGTGCTTTACAGCCCTCTCTAAGCGATTTACACAATCAGCATATTGCCCCCAACAATATGGGTCCTCATTTTACTGACCTTGGAAGGATGGAAGGATGAGTCAACCTTGAGCCTGGTCAGATTCGAACTGCCAAATTGCAGTCAGCTGGCAGTCAGCAGAAGTAACCTGCAGTGCTACACTCTTAACCACTGTGCCACCATGCCTCTCAAAGGGGGTCTCCATCTCTAATATAAACATAAACATGACAAGATAAATAAATAAATACAAAATTATGCATATACCCACATATGTTATATGGCACCAAGAAATAACACACTCTAGTTTGTATGTATACATGTACATGCTAAGGGAAACAAATCTTGTAAATTTACCAGATGGATGGCATAGGGAACAAAATAGAGGTGGGTTGCTGCTGGTTCTACCCAGTTCGGCTGGACCGGTAGTGGAATTTAGGCCTGGGTCACAGAACCGGCAACGACCCAGGACTGACACGCCCCCAAACTGGTTCCCTCACTGCTGCTTGGGCGCCGCCATTTTGAATTTTAGTGAGTGTGTGTGCACACTTTACTGTAAATTGTTCTGCACATGTGCGCAGAACAATTTACAAGGAACAGCACACACATGCAGCGTGCATCCGACACACATGTGCAAAGTGTGTGCAGGCACACATTGTGCGCAAGTTGCAAACCAGCAGTAACACCGGCAGCAACCCATCCCTGGAACAAAGCTGTTAGAGAATCTAGTAGTCCTGTTATGGATACTTCTAAACCTCCTCCCATAGGAGAGCAACAGAAACAGATCCTGAAGGTGGGTGGGTGGGGTCTCTAACAATGTTTTGAGCTCTAAGCACATAACGCTTATAACCTGTTTCCTGAATACCAGGAAGTGAGCTTCTTGTAATCTTCTCGGCTGACCTTACCACTCTCTGAATGGGCTTTCTATCTGAGGCACTGCTGCCACCAACCCAAGCAGTGCCATTTTTTTCCCCAAAAGTCCCTACCCATCCAACCAGGTTGAGTAGAATGGACCTGCTGCAGATCCCAAAAGCCAAGGATTGTTGGCTGGCAGAAGAAAAGCTTTTTCCACAGTGGCCTCCTGATCAATGGCACATCCTCCCTTTGGAGATGAAAATGGCCCCAATCCTGTTGCCCTTTGGTAATGCCCTAAATACCTGGCTATAGGTTCCTGTGCCTCAGGTGCTGAATATGTCAAGGTCCCACTTTCCTAGCTGTATTGCTAACTTGTTCTTGTGCATGTTGAAGGGAATGTTTTTAGTGTTTTTCTTGTTTTAAAATATTTTACTATTTTTAACTGTAGTACACACAAACGTGTTGAATAGTAAGACACCCAAAGTCATTGACTAGATGGGTGATTGTAGAATTTGGAGGTGGAGATGGAGATGGTGGAAGGAGAAGGAGGAGGAAGGAGGAGGAGCAGGAGAAGAAGGAAGGAGGAGGAGGAGGAGGAGGAGGAGGAGGAGGAGGAGGAGGAGGAGGAAGAAGAAGAAGAAGAGGAAGAAGAGGAGGAGGAGGAGGAGGAGGAGGAAGAAGAGGAGGAAGAAGAAGAAGAAGGAACATTACTTAGGATATATATTAAATCTCACCATTCCATGTATCTGAAGAAATTGAACAGTAGTTAGGAAAGCTCAAGTCTTCTAATCAAATATGGTGTGTGTGTGTGTGTGTGTGTGTGTATTTTCTGTGGGCATGTCTTGTTGGCTTGGTGTTGCTTGGTGGGTGTGGCTTACTGCAAAATCCCCATTTCCTCCCGATCAGCTGGGACTCGGGAGGCAGAGAATAGATGGGGCCCGGGCCAGTAAGAGGTGATATTTACTGGTTCTCTGAACTACTCAAAATTTCTGCTACCATTTCTTTTTCACACTTGCTTCAGTCTTTGGACTTTGTAAAATCATATCCAAGACTCTCCTTAATGTCCCAATCCTTCCTTCTACTATAATTTCCTTCTTAATGACTGTCTCATATGTTCTCCAAGGTGAAGGCTGAATTCCTTTACAGGTTATAAGCTTTATGTTTTAAGTTAGCCTTATGCTGCTGCTACTTTGTATCAAGAAAGGAATTGGGAGGTCTTCGGGTAAACTAATCATCATCATATAAAATCAAAAATTGCATATCAGTTTACTGGTGCTCAACATTCTGCGCAACAGGCTGGTTTAAATATGCTTGTACTTAAGGACAAGGGAAAAAATGAAACAAGATATTCTTGGTCGCTGGGCAGAAGACTTTTTCCCCATCCCCAATTCAATCTTAGCTTCAGCAATTATATCTATACATGTTGAAGTATAATGACCGTATTTCATTTCCCTTGGTATGAATTAGAACAACTCATATGAAGTCTATGAAATGGCTGGAGATTTATGTTGGTGTCCTTAAAAGCACAACTGGCCCATTATAGTTTCATTATAGGGATGCCTCTGGTGTTGTAGGAGACTCAATTAAAAACCATCTCTGCTTATTGGTTAAAAAGACAAATGTTTTAAAGATTTTCCTGTTCTGCTCCAAGGACTATGGTACACATAGAAATGGGTAAGCTTTGTATTGTCCTTCGAGATTGCTGTAATTCCCTTATTCTACAGCAGCCAGATTTGTGCAAAGTATTAGAGAAAGATACATTTGATGAAATCTGCACAATTGCAGTGAGGCTTACAGAGGAAAAATAATGGAAAATGTGAACCAGAGTTTCTCCATTGAGAACGTGAGGTTTATGCTTTTCAAAAGATGTTGAGATATTTCATAAGCTTAATAAAAGCCAGCTGCCCTTGATATTCTCTGTAAAAGCAGACAAATCTTAACTTTGCTTTGATCAATATACACAGCATATTGTCCCTTTCACATTTTATGTTTGAAAGTGGTACAGCTAGGTGCCAGTAAGAAAATGAATGGAGAAATTCCTCAATGCCTTCAGCTTTCCTCATTCTATTTAATGACACTATTAGTTGGCAGCAAACTGATAAACTGAAATAAAAAGTGGAAAGAAAGTTTATGAAATTTTAATGGTAGCATGAAAGAATAATTTATTGTAAACCACAAGAAGGGCAGAAAATTAACTGGAATTGTTCAAGGGCCTAGAAATGTCCTTTTTTTCTTGGTGTTGCTGTTAAGTTTTCCTTTGTGATGCAAAATTATAATGTAAACATTTTTTACCCTTCTAAACGTTTTCAGATTTGTTCCTTTTTGTGTTTTATTTTTTTCAAAACAAAAACAAAACAACAAAGCCTCCAGCCCCTATAAATGTGCTCCATCATTTACAGGAAAGAAATAGCAATAGCAATAGCAATATAGCAATAGCAGTAGACTTATATACCGCTTCATAGGGCTTTCAGCCCTCTCTAAGCGGTTTACAGAGAGTCAGCATATTGCCCCCAACAATCTGGGTCCTCATTTTACCCACCTCGGAAGGATGGAAGGCTGAGTCAACCCTGAGCCGGTGAGATTTGAACCGCTGAACTGCTGATCTAGCAGTAGCCTGCAGTGCTGCATTTAACCACTGCACCACCTTGGCTCAGAACAAATACAGAACATTTAGAAGCAGTCAGTTAGGTTACTGGAATAACCAATAATGGATAAATTCTTCATTTGGTCTAATCTCTTTTAAGTTATTTCAAATGATAGCAATAGCACTTAGATTTATATACCATTTCACCGTGCTTTACCACTCTCTGTAAATGGTTTACAGAGTCAGCATATTGTCCCCAAAAATCTGGGTTTTCATTTTACCGACCTCAGAAGGATGGAAGGCTGAGTCAACCTTGAGCCTCGTGAGATTCAAAATGCCAAACTGCAGGCAGCTGGCAGGCAGCAGAAGTAGCATGCAGTACTGCACTCTAACCATTGCACCACCATGGCTCTTATGATGGTGGCCATTTAAAAATTTGTTTCTATGGGTGATACGTATTTCTGCTTTTAGTTTTAATTTTTATTATGCATCTGCTTTCAAACCTTACATCTAAACTAAAAAAAAGTTCCTAATCATTTTCGTTTCCCTTTTCTGAGAAGGAAAGAAGAAAGTAGAGGAGGGAGAGAAAGGAAGAGAGGAGAGGAGATGAGAAGGGGAGGGAAGGAAGATAGTGAGAAGGAAAGGGAGATGGAAGGGAGAAGGAGAAAAGGAGAGAAGGAGAGAGGGTAGGAAGGGGAAGAGGAAGAGAGGAGGAGGGGAGAGGTGAGGGAAGAAGGAAGGGAAAAGAGGAAGGAAGGAAGTAGAGAAGGGAGGGTGGGAGAAAAGGAAAGGAGAAGAAGGTGGTGTCAAAATAGGCAAGGGATGGTAAACAAAATAACCCGAATTCTATAAATGGAATGACAAATGTATTAGAATTATGAATGTAAAAAAAGAATAATAATTATGTGAATATATATAGAGAGAGAGAACAAAAAAAAACTTTACTAAAAAAAAGAAATGTAATATGTTTTTTTTTCCTCACAAAGCGGCAGCTTTCTAACTTGCGCATTTTATTTCACTCCTATCAGTTTCATTAAACCAAGACATGGTTCTGAGGGGATTGTTTGGGGGGGGGAGTTGTTCTTCTAGTTCCTTTCAGGAATGTATTACATCAGGGTCTCCATAAAGTCTTTGTAGTGTTGTCAGTCTTGTGTTACTGTATACTCTCTGTAATATAAAGCTCCTAAATGCATCTAGTGAGTGTCAAGCGTTGAGGCTGTGGGCTGAATTTCCTGGCCTTATCTTTGCTAGCTGATCCCTTGTTGTGGAGTTCAGTGTGAGTGATGTCATCTGGTTGGGTAATGAAACATCTACAAGCAATGAAACAAGCCCAAAGAACATCAAGAACTCCACTCTGAACTACATGTATTCTCTTCTATTGATCGGTCATTCTTCTGGTAGTGTCCAGGGACTTCAGGCTGCTGGTAAGTCTTTCTCTGGATAGGAGTCCTTAGTTCAGTCAGGCAAAGGGGGGTTTCTTAGTGATGGTGCTTCATTTGGGATCTCCCTCCGTAATCAATTGCAGTTGGTACCAACTCCTACACAATTTCAGCAGTGGCGAAAAAGTCATCTTTCCACCCGCACCCTCAGTTCAACTTGTGCTGTCTTTTGTCAGACCTGCAAGCCAACTTTTCTTTTGGACTTTGGGCCTGCCACACTTTCTACTATTCATTTTCTATTGTGGGGAAAATGGGAGAGGGAATTATACGGTGTTGGATGATATGCAGCCATAATAACATTTTTTTTTTTTAGAAACTCAAGGTCATCCTTTGTCTCTGCACCTTGCCGGAACTCGATGGGTGGACTCTGTCTTCGTGACAGTGGGAGGTTAGACCATGTGATGGACTTGTGGATGTTGAAGAAGGATCTTGAACTTTCAACTGGGTGGGTAAACCTGGGAGCTTTCAAATTCGGGTTTTCCCAGATGTGCTAACACGGCTCTTTTAATAAATTGCATCTTTGTGGAACTTCCAGCCTTGGAGTATTATTTGTTTGAGGATGCTATTTGGAACCCTGACATTAACCCAAATCTGAAAGCTCCTTGTTCTTGCTCCCCACTTTTTCTTCTTTTAGCATTTTCTTTTATTCAAGACTGGACCATTGTAGGTCTCTGTTTTTATTGTGTTTTATCTTTTAGATGATTTTATTTGTTTTTATTGTTTTATCAAGAGATTCTTGATGATGAACATAGAAACTAAATAGGATCGTTAGATAGACAGACAGATTTATAGCTAATGCATTGCAATGGACAGCATTGTCCCTGGTTCTCTTCTTGAATGTAGCACATTCAAACTTTGGTTCAATAGTTGAAAACAGTAGATAGATCCAGAGATGGTATTCTGCTGATTCTGACCGGTTCGCCCGAACCAGTAGCGGAAATTGTGGGTGGCACTGTCCACCCACCCCGACTCGAAGGCATCCCAAAGCACATGAGTGGAAGGTGGAGTGCTTGCACAAATGTGGTACATGCAAGCGAAGTGAGCATGTACGTGCATGTGCACATTCACACTTGCAAACCGGTAGGGAAGGTGAATAAATACCACCCCTGGGTAGACCCATATTTTTCATTCAAGATGTCAATAAAATGAGCTAACATATAACAATCAGCATGTGTCCCATTTACACGTACTGGGCCAATTACTTCATAGGTGGAAAAAGCGAGAAAATATTGACATATGAAATAATATTAAAGGGGTAATGCTGGTACATGCAGCATGCTGCCACCTGACCTCTTTGAATTTTAAAAAAGTTCTGATTGAAACCCTGATTCTGACTGAAGACCTACAAAAATCATTGTCATCATGATCATCATCATCATCAAGCAAGAACAATATGGCTTCAGCTAGAGTCGTTTTGAGAGTTGACATTGAGCTGTGGTGGCACAGTGGTTAGAATGCAGTATTGCAGACTAATTCTGCTAACTGCCAGCAGTTTGCCCCTCACCGGCTCAAAGTTGACTCAGCTTTCCATCCTTCCGAGGTGGGTAAAATGAGGACCCAGATTGTTGGGGGCAATACGGTGACTCTGTAAACCACTTCGAGAGGGCTGTAAAGCACCAAGAAGCAGTAGATAAGTCTGCTTTGCTGTTGCTATTGCTATCACCATAATCGTTGTTATTGCCTTCGTCACCATAATAATCCTTTCCACAGAGACCTAAAATTATTCTGTTTCCTAATTCTTCAAAAACAAAGGATGCATCCCCCTTCTTTCCTTTAAAGCAACCTGGTAAAAGTTAACCCTGCTTTCAGAAGGTGAAAAGAGCTGCTACATTCATAGTCCTGAAGGTCTGCACAGGTGAATATGCACCATTCAAAGTGAGGGACAACTGTTGGGTAAAAGAGGAAGTAATGAAGTATGAAGCAACTATAGTGCTCATTTCAATACTAGACTGAACCTCCTCTAACCCACTACCACACACAAGAGGGAACCTTCGTTTCTTTTCATGCAGGAATAAGATTTGTCTACCTGAATTAGATTTGAAGTCATGAGGATTCTAAGCGTGACTGCAGGAAAATGAAGTTGGCTTTTACTTTGGGAGGAAGGCAAGCCCTAATCAAACATGGCTACTTAATAAGGGGGAAAGAGGCTTAAAGCAGATTGCTAGACGGTTTTCCTCAGTTCTCTAGAGAACAGATTTCCTGGGATCCTCAACCTTTTTGGTTCTGCAGACCAGTGGCAACAGCTTTGGTGGGGTTTGGCAGAGGTGTGGTTGGTTTCGCACTCACAACCTAAATTCTGCACATGTGCAAATGAAGCTTCACACACTTGCCCACTGCTTCAGTGGCCAACAGAATGTGGTCTGGTAGTGGTCTGCAGCCCAACGGTTGGGGACTCCTTCTCTAGAACATGCAAGGAGCTATCTACAAAAGCTCTGTTATAAGTGTGCATGTCAGATGATGATGAAGGAGGAGGAGGAGGAGGAGGAGGAGGAGGAGGAGGAGGAGGAGGAGGAGGAGAAGAAGAAGAAGAAGAAGAAGAAGAAGAAGAAGAAGAAGAAGAAGAAGAAGAAGAAGAAGAAGAAGAAGAAGAAGAAGACTAGGACAATGATGACAATGATGATAACAATCAGAGGTGGTATTCAGCCAGTTCTGACAGGTTCTGGAGAACCAGTAGTGGAAATTTTGAGTAGTTCGGAGAACCGGCAAATAGGCTGGCCCAAATCCTACTGCCTCCCAGTGATCTTCTTTTGTTGGCCTGAACAAGAGAACAGAGATGGAAATCAGATTAGTAGGGTAGGGAGGGAATGGGGATTTTGCAGTATCCCTCCCCTGCCGCATCCTCAGAACCACACCCATAAAGCCACACCCACAGAGCTGATAGTAAAAAAATTTGAAACCCACCATTGATAATGATGATGATGATGATTCAAGATCCTCAAGTCCAGAATAGATCTGAAAGCAGATAAAATATTTTATTCTTTTTACTAAATTATACAGTAGATTAGTAACTATAATAGTAGTAACTGTGAGAGGGATCTTGGAATCCTAGTGGACAACCATTTAAATATGAGCCAGCACTGTGCAGCAGCTGCCAAAAAAGCCAACACAGTTCTAGGCTACCTAAACCAAGGGATTGAATCAAGATCACATGAAGTGTTAATACCACTTTATAATGCCTTTGTAAGGCCACACTTGGAATACTGCACTCAGTTTTAGTTGCCACAATGTAGAAAAGATGTGGCGACTCTAGAAAGAGTGCAGAGAAGAGCAACAAAGATGATTAGGGAACTGGAGACTAAAACATATGAAGAACGGTTGCAGGAACTGGGTATGTCTAGTTTAATAGAAAGAAGGACTAGGGGAGACATGACAGCAGTGTTCCAATATCTCAGGGGTTGCCACAAAGAAGAGAGAGTCAAACTATTCTCCAAGGACCTGAGGGTAGAACAAGAAAAAATGGGTGGAAACCAACCAAGGAGAGAAGCAACTTAGAACTAAGGAAAAGTTTCCTGACAGTTAGAACAATCAATCAGTGATAAATTGCCTCCAGAAATTGTGGATGCTCCAACACTGGAAGTACTTAAAAAGATGTTGGATAACCATTTGTCTAAAGTGTTGTAGGGTTTCCTGCCTAGGCAGGGGGTTGGACTAGAGGATCTCCAAGGTCCTTTCCAACTCTGCTATTGTATATTATATATTATTTGGAAATCCACTATTCCTTGTTAAATTTCCATGGGAATGAAAATGAAAACCCTCCTGTTTATTTGCCTTTTGGTGTGTGCTTGCATTTTACCTCTGCCCCAGCAAAGAATTATTTCCTCTAGGGAGGCTGATACAATTCTACTTTGAGAAGATGTTTGACAGCTCCATCCAGGAGACGTGTCTCATCTTTTAAAGAATTTATTCCTTGCAGTATATGTCTTTTTTTTCTGAAGCTAGTTTCCTATGGCTAATTGAATGGGAAGTGTGTTTTCATGTACATTTATATGTGCATATGCACTTATTTGTGTGTGTGTGTGTGTGAGAGAGAGAGAGACACGCACGTGTTTGAACACAACTGCTTTTTCCTATCAGTGTATATTTTCCCCATAATGAAAACCATTAATTGGTACATTTTCTTGCTCTCAGTCAGGGGTGGGTTGCGGGGGGTTTGCAGGGGTTCAGGGGAACTTCTAGCTAAGATTCTGTGAAGGTTCGGAGAACCCCCAAATCCCACTCCTGGCTGGCCCCGCCCACCCCTCCTCTCCCAGGAGTCTCCACACAGCCCGTTTTGGATGCAGGTAAGTGCAGAGTGCGCATGGAGACTCAGGGAGGGCAAAAAACAGGCTTACCAGAAATTCAGGCCTCCAGAGGGTGTCCAGAGCCTGTGGAGGCCGTTTTCACCCTCCCAGAGGCTTGAGGAAAGCCTCCAGAGCCTTGGGAGGACAAAAATGCCGTGTGCAGGAAGCCGACTAGGCCACACCTGCCATGGCCACGCCCACCCAGCAACCAGGCAGAGAACCCCTGCTAAAATATTTGAAGCCCATCCCTGTCTCAGGTATCTTCCTAAGCTTCCTATGGCCAAGCAAGGGCAATCATCATATTATGGTAATGTTTCTGGTTATTTAATTGAGCTAATTTTGAACATGGGAACTTGTTTTAATAATTAGTAATGTTTAAAATATATTACACTTTTGTATCCAGCCCACAGGACTATCTAAGCAGCTGACAAAATGTAATTCCTTTCCAGTGGGATTGTAAAATCTGCCTTCCATTATGTACTTTCCTGCTCAGGGTTACTCACTTTCTGATTAGGAGTATTCCTCTAGTTTATGCTAAGAAAAACCTTATGGCTAACTATGAATAATAGTCAGAGGGTAAGCTTTTATTTAAACTCATGTGCTGGTCAAGCAAATCCTTGACAAGATAACACAAGGAACATGCACTGCAGAGAACACGGCTGCTTTGAAGATCTATAACTAAGCCTCATCATCAAGTCTCCTGGCCTGGAATAATCTATTGCCTTATTGACAGGGGCTGATAAAGAGAGATGAGCGTCTAGTAGAGTCTGTTTGGGAGTATCTTCAAAGAAAGGGAAGCTGCTGTGTGTATTGATGTCAATGTCATGAAAAGGATTCAGAAATTGGGAGCAGAGTGAGTAATTTGTCTTTAATAAAATAAATCCCTTCCTTCCTGTGGAGGAAAGCTATGGCAAATCTAGACAGCATATTAAAAAGCAGAGACATCACCCTGCCAACAAAAGGGCATACAGTCAAGGCTATGGTTTTTCCAGTTGCAATGTAGGACTGTGAAAGTTGGACCATAAGAAAGGATGAGGGCCAAAGAATTGAGGCCTTTGAACTATGGTGCTGGAGAACATTCCTGCGAGTCCCTTGGACTTTAAGTCAGGGGTCTCCAAACCTGGCAACTTTAAGACTTGTGGACTTCAACTCCCAGAATTCCCCAGCCAGAGAGGGCGTGGAATGGGCCAACCAGGGACGATTTTTACCGGCTCTGCAAACCAATTCAAATTATCCCTACCACCTCTCTCGAGGTGGTTGAATTTCACCCTTGATCTCCATGTTTTAATCAGATGTACCCCTCCTCTGTCAGGCTCAGAGCTTAGATATTTAATGGATAAATCTGGCTCCTTTCTACTTGTTTCTGATATCAGCAAATCTGAGGTTGAAATGGAGGCATTTTGGGACAATAGCCACAAAGGAATTCTTTGGCTAACTTCTCTCCTGTTATCTTTTGTTCTCTGTTGTTTTTCAGCATGTTCAAGCATTTTTATATCAGAAGACACAACATATTTATATGGTTCTTTCTACAGTACATCCAGTCCTTTTTTTTTGTTCAAAATCTCAATGAAGGCTTATTAATGAATTGCAAGGTTATAAACACTTACCCAACACCATGTCTCAATAGCGTTTATTTCTGAACTGACAGATATATGATGATACATTAAGTTTTCAGTATATATGTACTTTACTATTCCCATCTTTTCCTCCTATTTGGAGTGTTTCCAAACAAAGGAAACATGTATCACCCTGTTTCCCTGAAAATAAGACCTCCCTGGATAATAAGCCCAATCTGGCTTTTGAGCACATGCGCTAAAATAAGCCCTCCCCTGAAAATAAGCCCTCCTCTAAAATATTTAACTGCAGCACAGCCAGTCCCTGCTATTTCCTGGGAGAAATAAGACCTCCCCGAAAATAAGGCCAAGCACTTATTTCAATGTCAAAAGAAAATAAGACCCTGTCTTATTTTTGGGGAAACACAGTGCAATCCCCTTGTTGTAGAAAAGTGATTTTAGAAATCAGTATGTGATCAGTCAGTTGGTCAGTGATGGATGTAGCTCTAACTCAGCATGACTAGTAAGTATAAAAAGTTTACTATAATGCCATTGCCACTTTCAACATTACTTGATACCTTGAGGAGGAGGGGAAGGAGGAGGAGGAAAATGTTTTACTCAAAAGTTATCTTTTATCTGTTTATAAAATAGGTATTGCAGAAACAATGCTATTTGTTGTTATTATTTCTCCATTGTTAGGGGGGAAATGTAGAGGAAAGTAAACATGCAGTTGCTTTAAAAACATATCCCTCCTTTAATTTTTTTTAAATAAATAATAGTTATGAGGAACTCCTCATATAAAGTGTTAGCTTAGTGAATACAAAGCTCTTCTCAGCTTGAGCCCCAAGTAACCTTTGGAAACGCCTCTCTATGGGATCCATTATAATTTAGCTTTCCCTTAGCTAAATAGCATTTAAACAGTGGTGTGCTGTACACTGAAGACTGCAAATGCAACATAGTTGGAGTGCATTATTTGGGGGCGAATCAGGATATACGTGTGTGTGTGTGTGTGTGTGTGTGTATGTATGTATGTATGTATGTATGTATGTATGTATGTATATATATATATATATGTGTGTGTGTATATATATATATATATATATATATATATATATATATATATATATATATATATATATATATATATATATATATATATATACACATATATATGTGTGTATGTATGTATATATATAATATATAATAGTATATATATATAATCCTTGGTGCTAACCGAGCTTGGTAGTTTCCTCACAGCATTTCAATATTGTTTGGAGTCTATGGCGCAGTGGTTAAATGCAGCACTGCAGGCTACTTCAGCTGACTGCAGATCTGCAGTTCGGCTGTTCAAATCTCACCGGCTCAGGGTTAACTCAGCCTTCCATCCTTCCGAGGTGGGTAAAATGAGGACCCGGATTGTTGTTGGGGGCAATATGCTGACTCTGTAAACCGCTTAGAGAGGGCTGAAAGCCCTATGAAGTGGTATATAAGTCTAACTGCTACTACTACTTTAAATGCAAATGTGATATATATATATATATATATATATATATATATATATATATATATATATATATATATATATATATGCCCACACGGTCACATGACTACTGATCCATGCCTACCCAACTGGTCATTAGGGCAGAGAACCGGTTGTTAAATTATTTGAATCCCACCACTGCACCTTAGGTAGCATTCATAGGAGTTCAGAATTAAATAAAAATCAATATATTAAAGGAAATATCATGTTTGCATGATCTGTGCTTTTTGATATACCATATATTCTGAGCACTGGTGGTCCTCAGATTACCGATTGGACATCGTCAGGAAGAGTCGTTTTAGGAAGATCACCAAATTTATAAAACTTTATATCTAAGGAACTTCACTTTGTACCTTCTCTTTTGATTTTTAGGTTCATAGAAATATAGAATTTATTTTTTGGGGATCTTAAGAGTTGTTCCTTCTACATAAGGTATGAATACTGATATACAGTGGTTCTTTTTCTTATTTGGAGAAGCAGTGACTGAACTTGAATTATTTTCTGGGTTACGCTCAGATATTCAAAAGGAGTTTGGGGACTTCCTAATATTTAGCTGTAGTTGTACTTTTTTTTTGTCATTTTCATCAAGAAGACATGGTATTCAGTCGGTTATCTCCGGTTCGGGTGAATCGGTAACGGCGATTGAGGGAGGCTTTGCCCACCCACCCCAACATAATGCACGACCTTCTGTGCATGTTCCTTTTGCAAAGTGGTAGGGAAAGTAAGTGAATCCCACCACTGTCATCAAGTCCCACTTGTCAGCTTTCTTTTCATTTGGACTGTCATATCTGATTATTTTTGTAGCTGTGCTTTGTTTTAATAGCTTTTATTATCCTGTTTAAACAATATTGTAAACAGTACTGGCATAAGTTGGGTCAAAAGTTGAGGCATCAGTATCTTAATATTTCTGCACTACAACACTTAGCAAAATGTCAGGTTTTGGTGGAGAAATGTGCTGGGAATATATTACATCATACTATTTGCATTCCCTAACTAATAAATGAAGTGGAATTAAATTTCCATTTTTGTTCTCAATTTTGTGATGCAGTCATAAAGTGCATACAAAGTACATTCAGAAATAAATATGTTAAGAGAAAATAGCATTCCGAAATCATGTCTTGCAAAAACACATTTGCAGAAATATTCCATTTTTTAAAATGCACATGCATTTTCAAGCATAAAAAACTGAGAATAATTTTTATGCTCACTTAAAGGTAACAAGCTGATAACAGAAAGGCACAAACCTTTTCTAGCAATAAATACATACAAAAATTATCATGTTATTGATGCAGGAGTAGTAATAAGTTTATTTGGTTATAATTTCCACTATGGTTTTTTTCTGTTTTACTGTAACTTAACATTTCCTGCTGCTTTGGATCTTTCATTAGATTTTAATAATGATGCCATCTTATCTCCAAAACCTAAAATTTCCTTCACAGTTCTCTTGTTCCAGAGAAGGAGGCTGTCATAATTTCTTAGAGTAATGCAAGAAATTAATCCTAAATCTAACTTTATCCCTGAACAATTTTACTTTATACACTGTATATGAATGCATGTTCACTCATCAACACATTGTCCACTTTTTCCTTAGGAAATGTTATGCGAGGTGCTGAAAAGAAAAAAGAGTTACCCAAATATACGTAGTCCTGGACTTACAACCCCCAAAATTTCTATTGCTAAGTGAGACATTTGTTAAATGAGTTTTGCTCCATTTTACAACCTTTCTTGCACAATTGTTAAGTGCCATTAAGTCAGTAACGTGGTTGTTAAGTCAATCTGCCTTTCCCATTGACTTCGCTTGTCGCAAAAGGTGATCACATGACCTCAGGGAACTGCAGCAGCCAAGCACTTGAATTTTGATCATGTGACCATGGGGATGCTGCAATTGTCATGTGTGAAAAATGGCCATAAGTCACTTTTGTTCAGTAAAAACAAGTTCAGTAACTTTGAACTGTTACTAAATTAACTGTTGTAAGGACTATTTGTAACTAAAAGTCATGAAATAAGAAAAGGCACACCATCACGATATCTTTCCATGTGTTACAATCATGGCAAACATCTAAACAATGCTCTGTTCATTGTCTTTTGCTTTTTATATTTCTCACCTGTTTCTTTTGGTCCATTTTCTTCCTTCCTCCAGAGTTGCAAGCAGTTGTATGCCTAGTCAAATTTTGTGTTTCGTTTAACCCTTAAGGAAGCAGAAACTGACATAATCTTGACAGGTCACCAAGTTAAATGAAGTACCTTTTTACAGTTTCAATTGTGTAGAATATTACAAATTCAAAATAAAAAATAATAATTTGAATAGGTCTTGCAATTTCAGCCTCATTAATTTTCTTCATATGAGCAAACCAGCTCAACATACTATTTTCATTCTGGTCACTCACTTTGATATCCAACCACATCCATTCATTCTGCATCAATTTTTGATCTTATCTTCTCTGATAGGAGAATGTGTAATTTTAGATTTTCTTCCTACTGTCTTCAATGTTTCTGCTGGTTTTTGACTTAGCCAACTCCTAAGTTTTACATGGTGACATTTTCATTCCTTTCTTGATGTTAATTCTTCTCCATAGACCACATACAACACACTTCCATTCTCCCATGCCTTAAAATTTTCCCATTTAGCTATGCTGAGCTTGTCAGCTGGAAAGCTTTCAGCACAGCACTGCACTAAGGATGAGTTCCTGTTCCTTGCCCTAGCTCCTGCCCACCTAACAGTTCGAAAGCATGCGAATGTGAGTAGATAAATAGGTACCACTTTGGTGAGAAGGTAACAATGTCCCATGCACCTTTAGCATGTAGTCATGCTGGCCACATGATCATTCAAATGTCTTGAGACAATGTTGACTCCTGTTCTGACCTAGGCTTCCCAAGAGCATGAAGCAAACTCCTTGTTCCAACAAAAAACACTTTTATTAATTTACTTTTATTAATTCTTCTCATTCACATCCAGCAAAGTCTTTCGAGGGAGGATTTACAGTCACAGACCTTATCTGGCTTGGAGAGCTGACAGGCCGATATCTGCAAAATTTGGCAAGGAGTCTCGAAGAGTCACAAACCAATTAAGCAAACTAATTGTCTCCTGCAATTAGTTTCGCGCCTCTTTTATTTCCTCTAGGAGGGGTCATTCATCATCCACCTGTGCCCTTACTCCCAAGTCAACCCCTGTTCTTTAGCTGTTCCCTTCGTCTGGCAACACACAGGAATAGGCTCCAGCTGTTCATCTGCCTCACTGATGTCTGACTCTGAAGGCAGCTGATAACTGGCATACGGCTCTGGCCCCCTCTCTGCCTCCGACACAGAGCCCTCATCAGAGCCTTCCCCAGACTCCAGGACTGGCCTATGTTCCTCCCCAACCTCTTCACTCTCCAAATTTGCTGCACCTTGCCTTGTCGCTGGCAGACTACAACAGGGTCTCTGCTTTTTACCATTAACAATCAAACAACATTTTAGATATGTACAGATTCTTTTTCTGTGTTTACATAAATCTTATGCTTAAACTATGTATTTGGAACCGACTTTTTTTCCCTAAGCAGATGCCCATCAGTCACCACTAACATTCATTTTTGAATGTCAAAATGGCCCTAACATTTTTGTTGCCTTCTCTTGTTCCTCCTATAGATTCATGTTTTTTAGCAGAACGTTTCTTTTCTCATAAATCACACACTTTTAGCAGCACCCCCAATTCTTCTCTGGATCTTCCATTATCACCATTCACAGGAAGATAACATGCAACAATCACTGCAATACGGATTTTCATATACACTAACAGAGAGTAATTCATAATTTTTGACATACATTCGAGCCCTTCCATTCATTATTAAGAATATAGCTTCACTTTCCTGTAGATTTTCATCAATCCCACAACATCCAGAATCGGCCTCATTCAGATTTATCATATCTTTAGCCTTTCTTGGTTTCATAACAACATGCAATATTTTCTGACTTTCATTATTTATTTCATCCATTAATTCATGCTCTTTCCATTTACCCCTCTTACCTTCTGAGCTTCAATCTTTCGTATGCCAGATCTGACAGCTATTAATCTCCACTGCCCATCATGGCTTTGATCAATTGAAGCTTTCACAAAATTGTATTTAATAAGATAGAGAAGATGTGGACTAGTTCCCAGCAGAAGTTATAACCATGCCAAATGCAGCAGTACATCTTTACTGCATTTTGGAAATATGTTACATGTGCAAGTATAGTATATGTTTTTAACATCATCCTATATAAACTAGGATCTCCAATCTATAGACTTCCTTGTAATACAGCATATTATTGCTTCCATATTGTCAACAGCACAACATACAATGTGCTCCATTGTTCCTCTGTTCTATATTTCTCCAATTCCAATATGGATTAGACTTGAAATCTATGAATCACATACTTAGCCCTTCAGACAGACTAGATAGAATTTATATAAATGCAATCATTAAGAAATACCTTTACAAAACTGTTTAAGCTTCTGATAGAATACAGAACTGTCAGTCAATTGCAGAAACTCATCCTATATTCCATGACAATTGACACACCTCATTATAATTATAGAAGTTCAACCAGTTGCCAGCTGCCAGTGAACTAAAAAAGGTAATTAAAAAGGAGATGCTGCTTTATCATATGTATGAAAAGAGAGGATCTGAAAGATGCCACATATACTACAATAAAAAAAAGTTGTATTTTTTTTTTTGGTTATGTAAATTATAATATTTGCCCAACTGGCACTGTTTTGATGAGCTTTATTTAGCTTTCTTTTATGTTTACACATTTTCAAATATGAGCTTTTCAAGGTGGTCCACTTGTAACTTTAAGAAGTGTAACTTTGTATTATTTTTTTCAACTTTCCAAATTTTGACATCTGTGTTTCTTGTAAAAAATAACTTAAAATTCAAATTAACTCCCAGCATATTTACCCTGATAGTAACTTTAAATTTATTTTGTGATTATACTGATCCTATAGAATTGTTTTAAATTCATATGATATTGTAAGAGATAACCAGGCTGATTCTGAAGGAGAGGTCAAATGTGTCATTAATTTGGAGTCTATGGAGATCTAAGTCCAGCCCATCTTGAATTCATTGATCCTTATCTACTGCCAGTTTGCCTTGACCATTAATAGTTCCAGTGATGTGCGGTGAAGATTATGGTTGGTGAGGCAAGAGCGTGGTGGCGGCAAGAAGCAGCATCCCTGCCGCTGTCCCCGACAGGCGTCTCACATTTATGTCTGCCATAGACACGAGATGCCTCTGTTGGACACAGCGGCGGGGACAGAGGAGGTGGGGGGGTGAGGCGGAGATGGTATAGGTAGTCCTTGACTTACAACTGTCATTTTTGAACCTGTCAATTCTGACAGCTTTCCCTCCCCTGCAATCACATGACAGCATTTTAGGTACTCAGAACTAGCCCACATTTATGGTCATTTGACTGCTATTTAAGACATTTTTGCAAAAAAAAATGTATTTACTTTCCATTTTCAGTTAAAATTGCCCTATAATGAACAATAGATTTCTTTAATGACTGCGACATTTGCTTAACAACTGCAGTGATTCTATTATTGTTTTCTGTAAAAAAATATAAAATGTGAGTGACTCACCTTCACCACTTATGACCATAATGGGCAAGTTCCATTACGGTTGTACTACGGTTGAGGACTATGGAGATTTCTCCCTTGGAATTGAATTAAAAGACCTCAAGATGAAAAAGTGCAAGAAAATAAAAGGAAGAAAAAATAAAGAAATTATCTTTTTTCAGCAGATATTGAATTTTTTAATTGAATTTTCATTTCTTGGATTTTTCATTCAGTGTTCTGTGGCCCATTTCAAAATTATGTTAGGCTGAAGATGGAAGTTCTTCTCTCCTTTCTTCAACCATAGTTTTCATTTTCAAATGGGAACAAAATAAATATTTAATATTATATCACTGACTGTTGTATTAGCAATAGCAATAGCAGTTAGACTTATATACCACTTCATAGGGCTTTCAGCCCTCTCTAAGCGGTTTACAGAGTCAGCATATCGCCCCCACAGTCTGGGTCCTCATTTCACCCACCTCGGAAGGATGGAAGGCTGAGTTAACCTTGAGCCGGTGAGATTAGAACCGCTGAACTGCAGATAACAGACAGCTGAAGTGGCCTGCAGTACTGCATCCTAACCACTGTGCCACTTGTTCTGATAACTGGCAGTGGAGAACTTCAGGTTATACAACCCCAGTTTATTTGTCATCCCCTCCTTTTCTTCCTGCTTGCCTTCGTCCTTTGTTATTGGGGGGGGGGGGTGTTGTCTGTGTTTCAAATGAGCTATCAATCTATGCAGTGCAATATATTTGGGATTTTGAGCCCAGATGGTCAGGATACAGGGATGAAGAAAGCTGGAAAACTTAGTGGTTGAGCTATTCCGTTGGTTCTAGATTCAGTCCAGTAATAATTTTCTCTTATCTTTGCTACCGGTTCGGAACTGGAAGCGCTCACGGGCAGTGCTTCTGTGCATGCGCAGAGCGTCCATGATGACGTCTGGGTGGGTTGGCAGAACCTCCCGCCACCGTCGCTACCAGTTCGCCCGAACTGGGGCGAATCCGCAGAATACCACCTGTGATTCAGTCCCTGAATTTTCAAGTCAGATTGATTATCATGCATTCAGTTTTCTTCAGTGTCTCATATTGTCAATCTAAGTTCATTCACGCTTGTTTCCCGATCAGCTTGTGATTTTAAAGTTAATAAACTCTGTCATAAAATGTATGCATTTTATGCCCTATTTACTAGTAAGATCTCAATCTTTGCTCAATTACCCATAATACAGTTTTTTTCATACACAGTCTTCTTAATATATCCAATTTTGTGAGCAATTTTACCTTTTTTTTTCCTGAAGCTAAATCCAGGTAAAAAAAATATGCAATTTTTGTATAGGCCTATGTTTTATTAGAGCAAATTTATCCAAATGTGATTTACATTAAACTGCAAAATAAATAAATGATTCTCCCCAGGTAGTTCTCAAGTCGTTTCATGCCCTCCTGTTGTTGTTTTTTTTGGTTTGGTTTTTTATTTTTTATTTTTTGCAACATGACTAATGACAACTGACAGCACAGTTTCTCTCCAATCTGACATGGGGAACAGATTAAAATAGCTGCTATAGCTTTGAAATGCACATTTTACAAGAGAGAACAAAAGCTAGGAAAATCTAAAAACATCTCTGTCCCAACTCAGCGTTATCTGTTAGTATAATTTGACCCTACTCTTTTGGCACCTCAAGAGGACCAACGATAGTAATATTAAGATTTTTTAGCCTTTGTCTAATGACTTTTGAACTATGGAATATGAATCTTGAAACACTCAGGATTTAGCTCCAATCACCTTTTCCAGTCTTCTGAATTGATTTAGCTCTGCCAAGACTATCTACTTCATTGTTTATTATATTAAACACAGGCTCCCATCAAGGTAGAATATATCAGATCAGCTGAGCCACATTCATCATAGTCTTAGGGGGTGGGAATTTTATTAATATATTTTAACTACTATCTTTTCTGCCTAATAGTGGATCCCATCAACCATGGTGCCTTATTGGATTATCAACGAGAGGTGGGGATTAATTGCCCAATTTTAACCTTTGCCAAAGTTGGTTTTCATTAGTTAATACACAATCTCCTAGAGTAGGAAAGGAAAGAAGAAAATTAACCAGAACTAAATGTTTTGGCTTGCTATGATTTATTGGATTTCATCATATATTCATCAAGTACTTAGTAACCAACACTTCATTTGTAATTCTATTTCTCCATCCAAATGCTTTTTCTTTAGCTCTAAAATAATCTGAAAGCCTATTACCTTAAGATTTGGGCCTTCCTTAAATACAACCCTTATTTAAATGTTTTAAATAAGCTTCCTCAAGGGTTTTATTTAAAATATTTCTACAATCCAAAGATTTGGGATTTTTTTAAAAAAGAAAATCGCCCGTGAGAATGCCAATGCACTTTGTGAAATTATGTTGTAAACCTTATTATGTTTAACTTCTAACATATTGCAGGATTTTTATTCCTATTGTAGCTTGTATTTCTAGGGAACAGAATAGATTTAATATAAAAAAAGGATGTGTGGATGAAAGCATTCATTTTTATTTAGTTAATACCAAAGGCCACTGTTACAAATATTTAAAAATGGATGCAGCAGACCATTGCCTTGATGAATTCATCACCTTTATGGCACCTCTGCATAATTTGATGCCATAAACATGTGCAGGAAGATTGAATTGAAAATAATAAATGATTTATTTCCAAACAAATACCCACTTCTCCTTAAACCTTTAATCCCGCTGAAATGAAATGCTGAAGGATTTTGGTATAAAATGTATTGAAAAAAATATTTATGGAACAATTTAATAAAATTACAATGGTTCCCAAGCAAAGAGATTCTGCTCCTTTTGTCTTACGTGGGTGTTCTCAAATATGGCTTTGTTTTATGCTAAGTGCCAGTAAGAATCACTCACACAATCAGTTTCAACAATAGCAAATTTGTAATAGGTGTTTTTTTTTTCCTTTTAAAAATATAAAATCACTTGTTGCCAAAATTAACTAGCCCATATATTGAGGTCAAATGTTATTAATCCGACATTTCTGAATTGTGTTTCAAACATTTGAGCCAAGCTAAAAGATTGTATAGTTGGTAATTTGACAGAATCCCGCATCCTGATGACAGCACACCATTAGATCCAGCTAGTGAAACTTTGTTTGTTTCATTTTATATGGGGGATCTAACAAGTTTATTTATTTATTTACTTTGTCAGACATGTATACAGGTATACAGGTATACAGATAACAGGCATAAGTATAAACATGGACATGAACACAGGAAATAAATGGGGACATTGGACAGGGACAGTATGCACGCTGGTGAGCTTATGCATGCCCCCTTACAGACTTCTTAGGAAAGGGGTGAGGTCCATGCTAGACAGTTTAAAGTTATGGGGGTTTGAAGATGTAACAACAGAGTCCACTAGAGCCTTCCAGGCATTAAAGTTATGGGGGTTTGAGGATGTAACAACAGAGTCCAGTAGAGCATTCCAGGCATTGACCACTCTGTTGCTGAAGTTGTATTTTCTGCAATCGAGTTTGGAGCAGTTTACCTTGAGTTTGTATCTATTGTTGTCCGTGTATTATTGCAGTTGAAGCTGAAGTAGTCATTGACAGGTAGGACGTTGTAGCAGACAATTTTGTGTACTATGCTTAGGTCAAACCTTTGTCTGTGTAGTTCTAGGTTGTCCAGGCCCAAAATTTAAGGTTACAAGTAAAACTCCATGCTTTGTCAACCTCACCACTTTCAAGGTAATATAACCAGTGATTTGGGATACTTTAGAGGAGGAACTAGAATTAGTAGCAGTGATATCAAAATTCTTGTAGTGAATATACTGTATACAGAAAATCTCACGCAAAAACACATCCTTGAATTGACAAAGTCTGGAATATTGGAAACTACCTCATATTGAATGTCATGATGGATTTATTTGATTTAATACTCTTTACTCTGAATGCCCAAGTTTCAAAGATTTCTGTGATACAGTTTTTCTTAGCTCTGATAATGTCAGAGATTGAACCCCAAACATTCTACATTTAAAGTCTCTGCCTTGTTCTTTTCTTTTAAAAACTTGTTAAATATATATATAAATTTAACCCCTACAGTACATGCTACATTGTTTTCCCAGAAACTATATCTACATGATTTGCCATTAGCTTTTTCTGGGATTCTCTTTTTGTCAATTTCCCACTTTAATGTAGAATCTAGTAGCTCTACAATCTCTCATTCAATCTTGGCTAAGACATTGAATAAGGTCCAAATTGCTTAATCTTTAGAGGTTAGCCAAAAATGGCTAGATGCTAATCCACACTTCATAACTGAGTTGTAAAAGTTTTGGAAACAGACTTAGGTTAAATGATATATTTTAAAGAGGTCTCCAGCAGTGTGCCTACCGCAAGCTGAATCTTTGGCTCCACTAAAGGTTAGTCTAATGAGACCAACAAATGTCAGGCTGGCAAGGTGTGATTAATTTGAGATACGTGAATTAATTCTAGGCCAAATTGCTTATCTCCTTCCAAAATGAAAGCAAGTTGAAATATGCTTCACAATAGTTCTCAATGAGTTCCCAGAAAAGTAACAAAATGCTTTTGCAGATGCACAGAACTGCAGATTTAAAATGTGTATTTTGAAAGGAAATATATTTTAAATTATTATGTTTATTTAATTCTGGGTAGTTAGTTGGTTAGCTTCCTTAGATATCATATCAATCCCATTGCAATTTTATGGCTCCATGTTATAGTAATTTTGTTGTGGTTTTATCTTAATTTAATATTTTATCTCTTGCATTGCATTGCATTGTATTGTATTGTATTGGTGTGTCTTTCATCTATCCATCCATCCATCCATCCATCCATCCATCCATCCATCTATCTATCTGTTGATGCTTTGTTTAAACTAAATTTGTATATCAGTGATTGCATGACCAATGTAGATGCCATAGGCTAAGTAAATAAGTGTTGAGCTATTATTTTACTTACACATAGCTCTTAGCTATGTGCTCCTATTACATAAAAGAGTTTCAATTACTTCTATCCTTCCTTCCCACCCTCCATCCATCCATCCACCCACCCACCAGTGGTGGGATTCAAAATGTATTACTACCAGCTTAGTGGGCGTGGCTTGGTTGGTGTGGCATGCCTTGGTGGGTGTTCCTTGGTGGGTGTGGCAGGGGAAGGATATTGCAAAATCCCCATTTCCTCCTGATCAGCTGGGACTCTGGAGGCGGAGAATAGATGGAGGCGGGGCCAGTCAGAGTTGGTATTTACTGGTTCTCAGAACCTGCTCAAAACCACCTCTTCCACCCACCCACTCACCCACCCACCCACTCATCCATCCATCTACTGTAAATAATCACATTATGCTTCATAAATTAAAATTAGGAAGGGTGGTTTTTTTAAAATTAAAACCAATAAACCTAAAGAACTTATTTAAATGTAATGTTATGTGGGAATGACCTGAAAGATGGGTCAAAGAGATGCTGCTTAGGACATGAGAAAAAGTATAGCCCACCATTGCTCAGTGATCAGAGTCACAGAAAAGACCCTCCCTAAATTATTGGGCTATAAAATGGTGGTGAGAGAATTGTAGTTTCAGATTGAAGATGTTTTGCTTCTCATCCAAGAAGCTTCTTCAGCTCTGAAAGCATAGTGGGGAATGGAAGGATTTATACTCCTTGCAGACAGCTGGTAATCTGCATCCTTTTAGAGGGTCACTGAAGCACTTGGAGGTTTATCTGTGTCAGTGGTGGGATTCACTTACCTTTGCTCCTAATTTGCAAATGTGAGCACGCTTGTGCATGCGCTTGCTTCACTCGATTGTGCCACCTGCTGTGCATGCGCATAAGGTCACACATTATGTTGTGGTGGGTGGGTGGAGCCTCCAGCAGCCACCACTACTGGTTCGCCCGAATACATTCCTACTCCCCCACCATTCAATCCCAAATTGTATAGCTAAATGTCTGTAGAGATCCATCCAGGTCATGGTTGTCCCAAAGCTGCTTTTTCAAGAGGAAACTGGACTTCGTTTTTTTCAAACAATAAACTTCACATTTTGCCTTAAGAAGCATACAAAACAATAATTATTTTAAAAATCAAATGCAATTAGCTTCAATTTGCAACATCTCAGCTTTTAACTGATACAGAGAATAGCAGTTTTAGATGAGAGGCCAAGGTTATTATTGTTACATTCCTTATTATAAGGTTTTACTGACAGGCATAATTAAAATAAATATGGTATATAGTTAAAAAATATCCTAAGGTTAATGTCTATCCGTGTGTGTGTGTGTGTGTGTGTGTGTGTGTGTAAGAGAGTGACACTAGATATTATTGACAGTTGTTATTTATTGGGTGCTTAGATACAAGTCACAAGTTGGAGTTTCCTAGGAAACCTGAGGCTTTTTCGCTAAACAATTTCACAAGAAATTGCCCCGTTTTGGATGCAGGTAAGTTCAGGGCACTTGTGGAGGCTCAAGGAGGGCAAAACAATGTGCTACCAGAGGTCCAGCCTCCAAAGGGTCTCCGGAGCCTGAGGAGACCATTTTCACCCCCTGGAGCTTTCCCCCCCCCCCAGTCTTGGTGCAGGAGGCCAATTAGACTATGCCCACCCTGGTCACACCCACCCAGCAGCCGGGCAGAGAACCTCTTGCTAAAAATTTTAAAGCCCACTCCTGATTAGAATGGAATTGTTATGGAAACAGAAGAGGGCAGCCAAGAAATGAGTTTGAGCCTTATCTAGTAAGACAAATCTGCCAATTTGAGAAGACTCCCATGGAATAGGTATAGAACAATAAAAATCTAGTTTAACTCTAAACAACAACACATGTTGTTTGTGCCTATCACATTTCTTGTTCTCCAATTAAAAAAAGGAATTTTATTTTTTTATTAGGGATGGATAAAACTTCTTTAGAAGGAGCAAGATAAAAACCTGTGTCTATCACTTAGTTTAATCAAGGAGGAGTAAAGGTTGGACAATGAATCAAGCCAACCTTGGAAAAGACTCAATAGGCCCTCTACAGAACTGCCATTGGGTATTTAATTTGTGTGTTTGGGGCAAATTGGTACACATGAATTCTGTATTTATTCACCAACCAGTATAAAGTTAGCTTTCACAGTATGGAGTGCTCAGTTGACAGGGTTAAAATTTCGTGACCATATTGGCCGTATCATTTTTGAAATATTTTCAGGTATAGGTGAAAAGCTTTTTTCCAGCAAGATGAATCTTCTGCAAGATTCGTAATCTAAACTGAAAAATAAGGATTTAGATCCAACCACTTCAATGATATCCAGATAATAGCCAGTATCTCTGTCATTCTTTTTCAGTGACATTTTTTGTTATTTACAGTTGTCATCACCTCACATAGAGCAGTCTCGTCTATCTATTGTGGTGTAGTGAAAATGGCAAAAGGGAAGTTTGGAAAAGAAAAGAGATGAGCTCGAATTCTTATTGAAAGTTAAATATGATTTAATGAGAATAAGAAAGATATGGTGAGATAATTCTCACAATTCACCTATAGCAGCTGAAGGATAGCATTTATTCAAAATGAATTGAAGCCTCAGGAAGAGAGGAAGAGTTCCACTGTATGTTAAAAAATATCATTTTCAGCTCAGAAAACCAAGTGAATGAACTTGGCAGTGTCAAGTGTGAGGAATAAGGAAATCTAGACAGTTCAGATGAATATTAAGGTTTATTGCATGCTTATTTATTTATTTTATTTATTTATTTATTAAATTTATAGGCTGCCCAATCCCTCAGGACTCTCTACAACAATCTGAAGGTCAAAGCAAATTTGTGGTAGATAAGAATCAATGGAATTCAAAGTCAACTGGACTTATATCTCTTTTGAGCACAGAGGGGATTCAAGACTTATGACATGTTTAACCCCTTGGGTTCAGCCTGGTCATCTCCTATATGGATTGTTGTAGAGAAAAACAGGTTTATTCAAGAGGAATGAGCAACTGGCAGTTGGAACAGAGTTCTTTTCAGGTGTGGAATGGGAGTAGAATGTTTAACTCCTTAGCATCAGAGTGTGTTAATATAAGGTGGCGCAGTGGTTAAATGCAGCACTGCAGGCTACTGCTAGATCAGCAGGTCAGCGGTTCAAATCTCACCGGCTCAGGGTTGACTCAGCCTTCCATCCTTCCGAGGTGGGTAAAATGAGGACCCAGATTGTTGGGGGCAATATGCTGACTCTCTGTAAACCGCTTAGAGAGGCCTGAAAGGCCTATGAAGCGGTATATAAGTCTACTGCTATTGCTATTGCTATAAGGCAACTGGCAGTTGGAAAAGAGTTCTTTTCAGGTGGGGACGGGGAATAGAATGTCTAACTCCTTAACATCAGAATGTGTTAATATAAGGCAACTGGCAGTTGGAACAGCGTTCTTTTCAGGTGGGGAGGGGGAGTAGAACTCTTTAGCATCAGAGCGTGTTAATTACTGTATAAGAAATACTAACGATCTGATGGTCACTTCAAAAAATCCTTTCTTAGCAAACACCTAGAAGCAAAGAGAAACATAAATGCCAAATTTCAAGTTTGTTCGCTTTCCAGTTGGGGAGATTTTGTGAAGAGTGAGTGGTATTTGTTTTTATATATACAGTATATAAACTTTCTCCTTTAGAGGTTTGTCAGATAGATTAGTCATCCTTAAGTGAATGTTAAGGAACTTTTAGTATAGGAAATCAAAGGAGCACATGACTGGGTTAAGGTGACTGGGATTTGAAGGACACCTAAACTGAATATAATCAAATGTGTGTTAGTATTATTAACTTAACTCAGTGCTTTTCTAAAGATCTCAGATAGGTGCACAGAAGATAACTCCAAACAATCGTATAATCCTAAAAATCAATACAAAAATGTAACAAACGGTTTAAATGGCATTAAATTTAAAATGGTCCAGTTTATAAAATGGAATGCTTGTGTAATGAAATATTATTGTATTTTCATTGTCAGTAATCACTAACAAATTGGGGCATGTTCAGAGGACAGCAACCAAGATTATCAGGAGCCTGGAAGAAAAAAAAAGTAAAAATAATGTAAGGAATAATTAGAGAAATGGCAAAAGAGAAGATAGAAATCTTCAAACATCTCAAGGGCTGTCAGGCAGAGCCAGTGATGGGATTCAGCCAGTTCTCACCTATTCGGGAGAACCGGTTGTTAACTTTCTAAGCAGTTTGGAGAACCGGTTGTTGGAAGAAATCTCCTTTTGTTTCCCTTCCACTTTAGAGGGCTAATCCTGTAAGGAAGGCAGGAAGGAAACATTCTGGTATTGTTTCTAGCCTAATCTTTATTGCCCTGATTATAGGAACTGCTTCTATGGTTAATCCTTATTACATTGTAACAGCTAAGAAGAAACACCCATCGATGTGAGTGACGTTGAGTTGGCCACGCACACCCAGTCACATGACCACCAAGCCATGCCTACCCAGATGGTTATTAGGGCAGAGAACCGGTTGTTACATTATTTGAATCCCACCACTGAGCAGAGCCTATTATTGGTGAACTGATTAAAAGGGAGGATAGGAAGCAATAGGTTCAAATCATGAGGAAGATGAGTGTGGTCATACCATTCCTAATAATAAGAACTATTCAAAAATGGAACAGGCTACCTTGGGAGATGATAGACTCTCATTTACACATTATAAAGTGGAGAAAGGCTCAATAACTCTGTCTTTAAAATGGAGCAAAGGGGGCTGGGGTTGGACTTGGTGATCTCCAAGGTTATTTCAAACCCTTATTTTCCATGTAGTGCTGTTACAAACACTGTATCTTTTGATCTTGACCTAGTCATATACTCTACAGAAAAGCATTTTTGGATCACATAGAGTGTTCATTAAATACATTATAGCAGTGGGTCTCAACCTTCCTAATGCCGCGACCCTTTAATACAGTTCCTCGTGTTGCGGTGACCCCTAACCATAAAATTATTTTATGTTTTCTGCATTTTTTCAAAAATATGTGAATATGTGTTTTCCGATGGTCTTAGGCGACCCCTGTGAAAGGGTCGTTCGACCCCCAAAGGGATCCCAACCCACAGGTTGAGAATCACTGCATTATAGACTGTACATAACATGCATGATTCTTTTTATTCTCTGGACGGCTCAGGATAAGAATGAGGGTGTCAGCCCTAAACCCTGAAATGGCACTGTGAAATCCAATCAAGTCGAATCCTTTATTTTCATACACCTAATGGACAGAATCTTGCCAAACTAAAGCTATAACCTTCTAATCTACTAGGTATATCCTTTGAGATCCCATGGTGTGGCTACCCTGGATGTCTTCCCTGTTCCCCCATCCCTGTTCCCCCATCCAGCTCAGGATTGCACAGTCCCTTAATCCAGGCCTCCCACGGGGGAAGCTCTGTGTTGCCCAAACTCTCCCCTCTCCTCTGCTATGGAGCAGAGTTTGACCAACGTAGGTATGTTCATCCTAGTCCTCCTGAATTTATTTGCAGCTTTCAATACCATTGACCATGGTATCATTCAGGACCATCTCTGGGGGGTTGGAAGCACTCTTTTGTAGTGATTCTCCTTCCTCTGTGAAGAATGCATACTTACCTTTGATTGGCAGTTTAGGGTTTCAGCCTTAACTGGCTCTTCTTTCAGCATCTTAAGCCACTGAGCCACTGTGTCTCTCTTATAGGCCATTAAGCAGTTAGATTTCCAATTTGGTATTATGCTTTTTGTTTGCTTGTTTGAACCAAAGAAATGCCTAGCTAATACCTATTTGGAAAACACATGCTAGATAGTGCATGGTGCTTAATGTTTCTATGAGAATCTGAATTCGATGTAGAGAAGAAAAGAATCAAATAGGAATGCAATGAGATCCTTCCTAAATTACTTGCTAATACTCCAGAGGCCTACTTTGAGTTAACTGGTAATTTTTCATAGGCAAGATCTAATCTATGAGTATAAATTACTTTTCATGACTATTATTCCTTAATTGAAGGGCACCAATGTGTAATTTGCACACATGTAACAGGAATTACTCTAACTTCAATTAACTGGAATGGATTGGAACCTTTCTCAGTCTCACTTCTTTCTCATTTTCTCTCCCTTGCTCTCTGAATATGGGAGTGCTGTTTGACATCTTGTATTTGGTTAAATTATTATGGAGAATTAGAGAGGAAATGAAAGAGAGAAGAAATTGGTTTCAACGGGCTGTTTTAGAATAGTGTTCTCAGTAGGACATAGGTATAGGAGTTGAAACAGCAGAAGAGACATCTAGAACACCATGGAAGAAAAATAATGAGTGAATCCAAGGCTGCTGTGAAGAGTAGCAATAGCACTTAGATTTATATACCACTTCATAGTGCTTTTACAGCCCTCTCTAAGTGGTTTACAGAGTCAGTATATTGCCCCCAACAATCTGGGTCCTCATTTCCCCCACTTTGAAAGGATGGAAGGCTGAGTCAACCTTGTGTCTGGTGGGGATTTGAACTGCCAAATTTCAGGCAGCAGGCAGGCAGAAGCAGCTTGCAGTACTGCACTCTAACCACTTTGTATAAAGAATGCCAATATTCTTGGTATCACATAAAATTGCACGGACTGAACCACTCAGAGTTTGGACTCTTGACTATACAAATCTAGTTGAGGTGACTGAGGGTCCACCTTGCTTACTGATTAGGAGGTGTCTATTTATTTCACTCCTAAAGAAGTAGAGGGGATCCTTCGCTGTACTCCCCAACCACCTATTGCTTATTCTTCTATAACCATGCGGTAAGAGCCAATTTTGCCAATTCCTGAACCAAGAGGTCCTTCTACAAGTCAGTCATGGTCCACAATGCTTCTGTGCAAGCTGTAATTGGTTAGCCATGTAATATCCCTGTTTCACCAACTTCACTCACACTGTGGGATATATAGTTCAAGGTGCTGGTTATCACCTACAAAATGATACATGGCTTTGCACCTAATTATTAGATATCATCTCCCTCCTTTTGTTTTTACATGTCATCAGGGGTGGGATTCAAATAATTTTACAACCGGTTCTCTGTCCTAATGATTTCTTCCAACAACCAGTTGACCAAACTGCTCAGAAAGTTAACAACCGGTTCTCCCAAAGTGGTGCGAACTGGCTGAATCCCACCACTGCATGTCATGTTCAGTGATGACATGCCCCAGGGCTTACCTGTTAAAGAATGTCATCTGATGGGATCCAAGAAGGATATGCCTTCATAGGATTTGAATAGCCCCAACATTACTCTCCTTGAACCAACACAGTGGAATGGCTTACTTTGGAAGTTGTGGGTGTTACATCATTGGAGATTTTCAAGAAGAGACTGGATAGCCATTTGTCCAGAAAGGTATAGGGTCGAGTAGGATGTTGGATTAGAAAACCCTCGTGTTCTCTTCCAACTTTGTTATTCAGCATTCTATTCTGTTTTTTGTAGCATGCACATCTTTATACAGTATATAAACATATTTAGGATGACCTCACAGAAGATACCACAGGAGCTGTTCTGACCTAGGCTTCACCAAATCACGAAGCAGACTCCTTGTCCCAACAAAATCCCTTTTTATTAAGCCAATGTGAATTCCTCTCATTCACATCCAGCAAAGTCCCAGCAAACAGTCTTTCAAGAGTGAATTTACAACCACAGACCTTATCAGGCTTGGAGAGCTGCCAGGCCGATATCTTCCAAATGCAATTCTGTACAAGAAAATACTTGGCAAGGAGTCTCTGAGAGTCACAAACAAATCTTCACACCAATTGCTCCTGCAAACCCCACTCCCCTTTAGCTCCTCTTTATTCCCTATGGGAGGGGACATACACTATCCACCTGTGCCTTTACTCCCAAGTCAGCCCTTGTCCCTTGTTCCTTAGCTGTTCCCTTCTCCTGGCATGTGCACACTGGGAACAGGCTCCAGTTGTTCTTCTGCACCACTGATCTCCGACTCCGAAGGCAGCTGATAAACTGTTGGACAGCCCTGACCCCATCTCTGCCTCCAACTCAGAGCCCTCATCGGAGCCTTCTCCAAACTCCAGGACTGGCCCAGTTCCTTACAACCTCCTCCAGCTCCACTGACCGCCGGCACACCACAACAGGAGGAGCTTTAGAGAACATATCGCTTCCATCAGAAAAGATGGAAAGTACCTGTGTCTCTAGGAAAGTTATCTATGATTTGTGGACCATCAGGGAAAAGGCAATCTGTGAACTCATAAACTAGGGAGGACCAAGCAAGACCTCAGAAGGAGAAACAAATACCAGTGGAGGAGATGCCAAAAAAGTCAAGTTACAACCTTTGCAATTAAAGGCTTGGTCTTTTTTAACATGCATGTGTCATGTTCAATAGACATTTAACAAGATGAGACTTTAGTCATGTGGTTGCATACAACAGTTTGGCTTTTTTTGGACAACACTCCTGGTGCCCCTGGAAGGAGCGTTTTCAAGACTTATGCAGATTCATATGAGATCAGACGCTTTTTCAAGCACAGGTAGAATTTGGAGTCTCGTACCACTACTATCTTCCTTTGGTAGCAACAGGAAGGAGCAGCATGATTTCTATCCATTGCACACTTCTGTTAAATCTTCTTATTTTATTTTTACAATAAAACTCTATCTCTGTGATTTTTTTTTAAATGAGAGATGTTGAAATTGAATCAGTGCTTTATCTACTCCCCTGCTTTATGAAAGGCGATTCCCATTCTCTTTAAGTGAAAATTGAAATAGCCGTAAGCTGAGCAACCACCAACATGGCAAGATTTTTGATAAAAGACAAATTTGTTGCTAGGTTTCTTTAAAGTGTGTGTACAGAAGTGGGGGTAGAACTCCTGCTTTTTATCCACAGAGACAGAAATATTGCTATGGACCGTATCTGAAGAGTTTCAGTGGAACAGGGTAATTCCCCGCCCCCTGCCGCCTTATGTATTCATTCATTATGGTGTGCAATATCTTTCAGGTGGCTCTGGGAAAACCCATATAAATCAGCATGAATGACTTATATCCAAAAATACTCCAGGAGTTGAACACAATTGAATTGGGTACATGAATTTACATTTGCAATCTGCCTCTTTGCTAAAGCAGCTGTTTAAATACAAACTAAAAGGCTGTAACTGGACAAAAGAAGACAAAAATACATCATTGCCCTGCAACTGATTTTGCCACTGTTGTGTGGACAGCATGGACATGGATTTAATAGGCCACATTTTTCTCTCACACACACATAAACGCAGCACACCAACACATCAATTCAAACCCAGTGACTGTTGTGGCCCACCAGAAGCCAGCAAAGCTGGCAGCAGAGTCGGACAGTGAGGAGGTTGGAGAGGAGCATGGGCCAGTCCTGGAGGCTGGGGAAAGCTCTGACAAGGGCTCTGCATTCGAGGCAGAGATGGGGCCGAGGTTGTCTGGCAGTTCTCAGCTGCCTTTGGAGCTAGGTAGCAGTGAGGCAGGGGAACAGCTAGAGCCTGTTCCCCAGTGTGCGCATGCGCAGACCTGCCAGAAGAAAAGAACAGCTCAGAAATCAGGGTTGACTTGGGAGTAAAGTCACAGGTGGAAGGTGATTGGCTCCTCCCATAGGAAATAAAAGAGGAGCGAAAGGGGAGTGGGCTTTTTCAGGAAACAACTCATTTGTTCAATCGTTAGATTCGTTTCAGGAGTGTGAAAATCAAAGGTGCTTTCCCAAAAGCAACTGGATTTTTGGGTGGGAACCAAGAAAGTCCAGTTGCCTTTGGAAAAGCCCCTTTGGGACAACCGTGATCTGGATGATTGAGAATCTCCATAGATATGAAACTATATCTGGTTTTGAAGGTAGCAGAGAATGGCTTTCAGATACAACTATGCATATAGAAAACTTGCTGGGGGGTCTGAAAAACACGCAACATTTGTATTCTGCGTCTTAGAGGCAGGGAGCAAAGGAGTTGATCCAGCATGACAGAGCGGAAGATCGGTTCAAAGGTTCATATTTTGAGCCTTAATCCACACCTTTGCCACATACTGTCAGGCAAGGTTTTGGCTTTCAGCCTCAAAAGATTGCCTTCTTTGAAATCATAAATAATTCATGATCATGTTGGCTTGTTGTTGATACAGCTCTGGGAATAACTGTAGTTCGGCCAAGGAAGATGTATTATTGACCTCAGCCTAATATAGCATCAACACCATCAACCTATGATGTTTGTAAAGTAAGTGTGTTCCCGTGGAAAGGACTGTTGTGGAAGCGCGTGAAGATAGAAAGAGAGTGGGAGACACAGACAGATAACAGCTGCAGGAAGAAAGGTATAATTTGCCCCTTTCTGAAAGCATTCTTCAAAGAAAGTTGCATCAGATAATATCCACTAGTCACTAGTGCAGGGGTCGGCAGCCTTAAACACTCAAAGAGCCACAAAAATCCTAACTGGAAGCCCTCCATTCAATTCTGGAGTCAACTGGTAGACCGGTTTCCCCACCATAGTCTCCTCCTAGAGAGGCATCCTTTTGCCTCTACCTGTCCTAATCGAAAGCCCTATCTATTGTGGAGCTGACCAGAAAACCCACCCCTTGCCATAGAGTCTCCTCTTTGCGCACCCGGCTCCCCACTCCTAACTGGAAGCTCCTCTCAAAATTGTGTTGCTGACTGGCGACAGGGAGCCGCAGCAGAGGGATGAAAGAGCCACATGCGGCTCCAGAGCCATGCATTGCTGACCCCTGAACTAGTGCAATATTATTTGTTTGATTTTATGAGCAGCTTCTATGAGCCTATTGTTTGTCAATGTAGGGATTTCAGGACCCGACAGAACTGCCGACAAATTCAAACAAATTTTAAATGCCATCTTTTCGATCCATCCACCCCAGATCTCCAATTTTGTTGGTTTTTTTGTCATCTCTCTTGGCAGTGGGGAATCTTTCTGCCCAAGCAATTCATGGAAAGTGCTTCAGAAAAGAAAAGCGGCTTGTTCAGAAAGCTCAGCCACTGATCGCCTGGGAAATGAGTTTGGCCAATGTTAAACGAAGGCAAGGTTGTTTCTCCTAGGTTACCTCTGCAGCTGGAGCCAGGAGATCGATATGATTGATGTAGGTTGTACTGGGACATGAGATCTGTACAAGGTGGTTGGAAATGGTGTGTCTACATCACTATTTGGCTGCACAGAAACAAAATGAATAATGAAAAGATATGCACACAGGGCACATTAGATCTGTGGATCCGAAGGTCTTCAGGAAGGAAAGTTTCAAAGGCCACCCTCAGGGAAGACTTTGGGGCTTTTGAGCTCCACAACATGAAATGGAATGAAGCATGAGATTCTCCTGTAAAAAAAAAAATCATATTCAAGTTGCAGAGTTTTCAGCAGCAAAAGGAGCATGTGGGTTCTCCATGAAACAAGTTCTTGTTCACCTATATTACTTAAGAGAAGCAGAGACACAGGAGAGGATTCAGAGAAATGGAGGCTCTTTGTTCAGAACAATATACAACATAAGTGCTGTTAGGGCCTTTTAAGGTTATAAGGAATATACTTCAATCAAGTTGCAGGTACCTATACATACTGTTCAATTTACAGTGCACTTACATATGTGCACAAACCCTCTAAAGTCTGATCCAGGTTGGTTTCTTGAGATGTTTTCCTCTCAAAATGCTAGGCAGAGACGCAATGTGCCACTTTTCTGGAACAAAAGTCTTACTTCATAGGAATAATGGTTGAGGCTGTAATCCTAAATTGACTTTCACGGAGAAGAAAAAAGCTCATTGTAGCATTATGTTGTTCATAGTTTCCAGGTGAGAATGTTGTCGGGGTTCTAAGTAACACCCCCAAGAAAAGAAGACTCCAAGGCTTGAATTTCCTTAAAGTTCCATTTTATTAGAGATGTCATATTGGCACATCTGGGAAAACCCAAATTTGAAAGTTTCCAGGTTTTTTCCACCCAAAAGAAAGTTCAAGTCCCTATCCCAACACCCACATGTCCATCACATGGTCCAATCAGGCACTGTCCCAAGTGGAGATGCCTCCCAGTCACACTACTCCAGGTGCAGGGCAAGGTGTCCTTGACTCTCTGAGAAAGGAATGTTATTTTGACTATATATCTCCCATACTCCATATAATCCCCCACTCTCAATTTCCCACAGCATTAAATGTCGCAGGCCAGAAGGCCCAATGTAAAAGATGGCTTCCAGGCCTGACAAATGTTCTATTTGTAGTTGGACTGGGGGGATGGAGGGATGGGAACTAGAATCCATATGTATTCAGGTGTACATCGTGTTTAAAAAATTTCAAATTCACTGCTGACAATTCCTCTTCATTTAGTTGCCTGAAGTAGTGGGTGACAAATCCTTTTTAGTCCTCCGGAGGCTTTAGGGAAGCCTCCTGAAGGTCCCTGAAGCCTCGGGAGGGCTTAAACGGACCCTACGAGCAAACAGGAAGTCCATTCCCAAACTTCCTGTTTGCCCATAGGGCTGGTTTTTTGCACTTTGGAGGCTTCAGGGAAGCTCCTGAAGCCTACAGAGGGCCTATGGAGGGCCTACGGAGGGGCGGAGGAGGCTATTTTCACCCTCCCCAGGCTCCTATAAAGCCTCTGGAGCCTGGGAAGGGCGAAAAATGGCTTTAAAAAAGGCTGAATTTAGCTGGCCAGCATATGCATGTGTGCTGGCCAGCTGACAGGGCAACGCCTCGCGTACCCTGACAAATGGCTCCGCCGTAGGTTCGCCATCTTGGGCCTAGAACAATCTCAAGGCTTGGGGGCCGGATGCAGTCCATGGGATGTTTAGATCTAGCCCATGGGGCCACTCTGGAAACAGCAAAGGACCAGCCCACGGTGCCTCTGACAGCAAAAATGGAGCTCAGGGAGGCTGCACAAAGCCTGCCTGGGCTCAATTTCTGGCTGCAACAGCCTCCTGCAGCCTTCTGCTAGTGAAAATGCAGGCCCAAGGAGATAGCATGCTCCATTTTCATTGGCAGAGGGCTACAGAAAGCTGTCACAGTAAAAAACGGGGCCTTGAGTTACTTCAAGCTTGCCACACCCCCTGGCCATGCTTCCTGGCCATGTGCCCCACCCCAACCCCCCAAGATCAACACTACCCTGATGTGGCCATCAATAAAATCAAGTGTCAGGGTTCAGAATAACATCCAAAATTAAATCAGAGTCCAAGGCAAACTATTGCTCAAAGTTCCAATTATTAAGAAAGCCGTCTTGGCACATCTGGGAAAACCCAAATCTGAGCTTCCTGGGTTTTCTCCACCCATTTGAGAGTTCATGATTTTGCCCCCACACCCACAAGTCCATCACATGGTCCAATCTCCCACTGCCATGCTGGCAGTTCTACCCATCCAGTTCCAGTCAGGTGTAGAGGTGTAGAGACAAAGGATGACCTTGGATTCTAGAAAGGAATTTTATTTTGACAACGTCACATTCTACTCCTTACTATTCCCCCTCCCAATTCCCCACTAATGAAACAGCACGGTGGAATAGAATATTAGTTTGGCAGGCTAAAGATCCCAATTGGCTGCAGTCCTGACATCGAGTTTGACACCCCTGGCCTAGAACATCTACAACTGTGAGTGTGTTTTCCCTCTCTAATTTATGCAGATTTTGCATGCAAAAGAAATCAGTCATTTTCTCAAAGGATTCTAGAGTTAGGAAGACTTCATCTAAATAAATGATAATAAGAGTAGGAATGCACGTCTTTGGAGAGATAGGTGTCCACTGGGAATAGGTAAGGGCGTAGTTTCAGGTAATAAAAAGAACATGCATAGCAACATCATCATCATAGAAATGCAATGAACTGTGTTTTTCTGCCACATGTCAGAATGCAAGGACACAATGCATGCTGACATCTCCCCCAGTGTGTTATTATTTGAGTTTTACCAGTTTGCTGAAAGCACTGTCGTTTCTAGGAGTACTTCGTTTTCTTGAAAATGAAATTCACTTTTCCAAACTTCAGCCAAGCAGAATTCTTCTTCTAGACACCAGAGCCGTTGCATCTCTCCATTGGATAGGGGATATCAGTGTTAAATATGTTTTTGAGGTGTTTGTCCCCATTTTGATTGTGATTCAGGGAATTCATGGACCCTGGCCAATCGACACAGCTTTAATGCAAATTTTAAATGCACAAGATATATTCTAGTAATAAGGATTTTGTTTCCTTTAAAGGTCTGGAATGATTGGTAACTTTGTGGTATATCTTATCTTCACAGAACTGTAGGATTTTGCTGTCGTTGTTGGTTTTTCATGATACAGAACACTCCATTAGAATAGAATAGAATAGAATAGAATACAATAGAATAGAATACAATAGAATAGAATACAATACAATACAATACAATACAATACAATACAATATTCTTTATTGGCCAAGTATGATTGGACACACAAGGAATTTGTCTTTGGTGCATATGCTCTCAGTGAAGTTAAAAGAAAAGATACATTCATCAAGAATCACAAGGTACAACACTTAATGATAGTCATAGGTACAAATAAGCAATCAAATCATACTCCCTTCCCTATACGTTGTAAGCCGCCCTGAGTCCCCTCAGGGAAAAGGGCGGCCTATAAATAAATTTATCTATCTATCTATCTATCTATCTATCTATCTATCTATCTATCTATCTATCTATCTATCTATCTATCTATCTATCTATATTAGGAAACAATCAATATAAATCATAAGGATACAAGCAACAAAGTTACAGACATACAGTCATAAGTGGTAGGAAATGGGTGATAGGAACGATGAGAAGATTAATATTAATAGTAATGCAGACTTAGTAAAAAGCTTGACAGTGTTGAGGGAATTATTTGTTTAGCAGAGTGATGGCATTCGGGAAAAAACTGTTATTGTGTCTATTGTTCTAATATCCCAGAGTCGTTTTGAGGGTAGGAGTTGAAACCGTTTATGTCCAGGATGTGAAGGGTCTGTATATATTGTCACAGGTTTCTTTTTGACTCGTGCAGTATAGAAGTCCTCAGTGGAAAGCAGGTTGGTAGTAATTATTTTTTCTGCAGTTCTAATTATCCTCAGAAGTCTATGTCTGTCTTGTTGGGTTGCAGAGCCAAACCAGACAGTTATGGAGGTTCAGATGACAGACTCAATAATTCCTCTGTAGAACTGAATCAGCAGCACCCTGGACAGTTTGAGCTTCCTGAGTTGGTGCAGAAAGAACATTCTTTGTTGTGCTTTTTTGATGATGTTTTTGATGTTAGGTGTCCATTTTAAGCCTTGAGATATGATGGAACCTAGAAATTTGAAGGTCTCTTCTGTTGATACTGTGTTGTCTAGTATTGTAAGATGTGGTAGTATGGGAGGATTTTTCTTAAAGTCTACTATCAAAAACATCTGGAACCACCACATAAAACAGACTAGTTGGCAACTCCAAAGCAATCCGGTGAAATAAAGCAAAATAGAACTTTTATTTTTCTCAACAAAGCAATTGGAACAGCCTTCAGATAATTAGCCCAAGTCCTTCCTGACACTTGGTGTAGGGTTTCCTGCCTGAGCAAGAAGACCTCCAAGGTCCCTTCCAACTCTGTTATTCTTCAGAGAGAGATTTAGAGTAAGGTGACCAGATTTTCAGATTGGTAAAGAGGGACACCTTTGACCAGGAGGGGGGGGGGCTTGATTAAAAATTTTATACAGAGCAACAAAAATTTTCATATAACGCAAAAATAGTATTGTAATATTTTTTTATTTCAACATAACTACAATTTACAAATATAAATTGTAACTGTTGCCAAACATCAAAATTTTGATCACATGACCATGAGGATGCTGCAATGGTTGCTAAGTGTGAAAATGGTCACTAAGTGTGAAAAATGGTCATCAGTCACTTTTTGCAATGCCATTGTAACTTTGGTCACTATACCACCTTTCTTGCCACAGTTCTTAAGTGAATAACTGCAGCTGATAAGTTAGTAACATAAGTGAATCTGGTTTCCCCATTTGACTTTGTCAAAAGGTCACAAAAGGCAAATTACATGACCCCAGGACACTGAAACCGTCATAAATACAAATCTGTTGCCAAACATCAAAATTTTATTGTGTGACCATGAGGATGCTGCAACGGTCACTAAGTGTGAAAATGGTCATCAGTTTTTTTTTCAATGCCATTGTAACTTCGGTCACTAAATGCATTATACCACCTTTCTTGCCACAGTTCTTAAGTGAATAACTGCAGCTGGTATTTTGTATTTTGGATAGAATCTTTTTTTAAATAGTCTAAGACAATTTAAAAAAAGAATCCACACAGAATAAATTGAAGTAAAACATTTCAAACTATTCCACACAGAATAAATTGAAGTAAAACTATTTTTAAAAATTCTATGCACAATATATTTCAAAGTATTGTGCATAGAATTTTTAAAAATGGTTTCACTTCAATTTATTTTGGATAGAATCTTTTTTTAAATGGTCTAAGACAATTTTAAAAAAGAATCCACAAAGAATAAAACTATTTTAAAAAATCCTATGCACAATAAATAAAATATTATTTTAAAATACATTAAAAAAATAAAAGAAAAAAACCCAGATCACTTACCAGCAGGCAGGCACTCCAAGTCAATTCAGAATGATGTAGATGTTAATACAAAAAACTGAGCAAATTAAAATGGTGAAATTAGTCAGGGAAATATTTTTCAAAGAAACTTTGCCACCATTTTTTCCACACGAACCAACCTCCAACCTCCGTGCCCCTCCCCTCTGGGAAATCCAGGAAGGAACAGTCCTTACTTCTCTAGCCAAACTATTTCCTGGAGCTCTATGGTACTAGATCATCTTTTCTTATAAAAGTAAGTAAAATGGGTAGGGGGGGGGTCCGTTTTCTTGCTTTAACATTTTAATATCTTCAATGAAAGTACTGAGACAGAGAGAGGGTTAGACAGAGTGTCTTTTGTCTTGCCCCGGTTAGGATTTCTTAAGCAAATCCACTGGGCTTTCAACATGAAGCCAGAAAATCAGGACTTTTTAAAAATGCTCCGGGACACGGGACAAATTGTTATAAATTGTGACTGTTCCGCCAAAATCAGGATGTCTGGTCACCTTAATTTAGAGACAATTGAAAGTTTTGCTGTCTGAAGGGTGGCACCCCCATAACCTTGGTGTTTGCTTACTTTGCTGGTTTTCTTATGCTTAAATTCTACAGTGTTATTTGTAAGTCATGCAGAGAATTCCAAAATGGAGTGACATATAAGATAGCACAATAAATAAATGGTAAATAAAAATTGCAGATGTCATTATTTCTGATGATTTGAGCCATTAAAAAATATACTTTGCTTACTAAAGAACATCTGGGAAAATAAGCATCAATGTTTGTTCATCAGCGTGTCTTGTGATTTCTCCAAATGTCTCTCAGATGTCACATCAGAGGTGGGTTGCTCCCGGTTAGGTCCGGAGCACGAGCATGTGCACGAGCATGAGCAAACCGGTAGTAAACCAGTTAGCAAGCCACCACTGTGTCACATGTGTGAAAATACCATATTTTTCGCAGTATAAGACGCACCTTTTTCCCTCAAAAAAGAGGCTGAAAATCTGGGTGCGTCTTATACACTGAATACAGCATTTTTAGCCTCCTGAAACCCCACCCCTTTGCAAAAATGGCTGTGCATAGCCTTTAGAAGGCTTCCTGAGTGTTTCTGGGGACAGAGGAGGGCAGAAATGAGCAACAAACAGGCAGTTTATTGCCCCCCCCCAGCCCCGAGGAGCACTCTATAAGCCTCCTAAAGGCTATGCATGCCCTTTTTTTGACAAACAACAGGCCCATTTTCGTGAAAAATGGACCATTTTTGGGAGGTCTCCAGAGTGCAAAACCTTTTTTTTTTTAAATTTACCTCTTCAAAATCTTGGTGCATCTTATACTCTGGTGCGTCTTACACTCCAAAAAAATATGGTAGGTTTTTTTGGAGACATTTGCATTACAACCATGACGTGAATTCCTCCTGTTCGACTGAAAAGGATTTATCAGATATACATACTTGTTTACTGGCAAGTGTTCTCTACCACTTTGATATAAATATCATAAAACAAACTTTACCAAAGTGTTCAAATGCTTAGGGCCAATAGATTATAATTATGTGTCATTGAAATTCCTAAATTATTAGAGCAATTTTCTTCCCTAAGCCAAAGAACATAGAAAACCCTAAACTACCTCATTTTTTCCTCTCTTATTACAGTTATTAACAAGATATCATTCTTATCACCCATTATGCAAAGGGCATTATAGATATGCCAACTCATTTTTTATTAACAGATAAAATGGATTTTTTTTCTTCTCCTCATAATTAAAGGTTGTTTCCCCAGTTTCTGTAATTAAACCCTGCTATGAACAGAAGTATGTTATTTGAAAAAAAAATCTTAATGAAAGGTTTATGGAGTCTTGGTCTTTCTAAAGCAACTTGTGAACTTTTGCCCTCTGGAAAAAATTGAAGGATTTAATCCCAGTTCTCTGCTTTGAGTGATGAACTGTAAGGTTAAAGATTAGTATTTGCAATTTTCTGTGCCTCTTAGACAAAGTTTGCTAATGGCATCGGTTGAAGCCTTTAAATTACTGAAAGCCACACAATTTGGGGAAGAAAAAAATGACCAGGAAGCTGGGGCTGAATCTAGCATGTTGTACAAACCAACAGGGATAGGTTTCCTGGTTGGACTCAGGAAGAAAATTTGTGTCATGAATTGAAATGAACTTCTGTATGTGATACACTGATGCTCTGTTCCTTCAGCTCCTTGCCCTTATTATCTTAAAAGTAAATAAATAAATAAATCTATCTATTCTATCTTCCTCTTCCTCTTCTTCCTCCTCCTCCTCCTCCTCCTTTTCCTCCTCCTCCTCCTCCTCCGCCTCTTCTTCTTCTTCTTCTTCTTCTTCTTCTTCTTCTTCTTCTTCTTCTTCTTCTTCTTCTTCTTCTTCTTCTTCTTCTTCTTCTTCTTCTATATATTTATTTATATATTTATATGTATATATATTTATGTATGTTCCAGCATAACTCTGGAACATTTCAAACAATCCCCAACCATACTTGGTACATAGATGACTTACTCTCTGGAAACAAATACTGTGGAGAGGTAAGACATCCCTAACACCCCTTGGGGTGTGTATTCTGTTACAATACAGCCTGTTGTGCCTTCAAATGACTTCTACTGTACTGCAGTAAAATGGCTTCTACTGCACAGCACAGTGGAGTTGCCATGTTAATGGCTTCACAGTACTCCACAAGGGGGTTCCCTCTGGTAAGGGGAGGAAATCCAACATTAGAAATCACATTTAGTCTGGACATTGGCCCCACTATAAATAAATACCTGGATAACGCCGGGTTATCAGCTAGTAAATAAATAAAACAACCTCAGCCAGACAGGTCTTCCCAGTGTCCTCTCAATGGGAAATGTAAATGATACCTAATGAGCTTCAACTTACGGCCTCCCTGAGCTGTAAAACAAATTGCGAGGGAAGTGTCAGTTAGCGTGCCATTCCGTGCTGAAATCAGCCTGTCTTCTTCAAAAGTGCCTGCAGTCATTTATAATGCATAGCGTTATTACAATAAATACCCAAGGATTTGTAGTGGGAATGATGAGTCACTTGTAAATGGTTGCAAAGTGGATAAAGAACAAAATGTATTTACATAGTGCTTAACTCCTGATACGTTTGAAAGCGGTTGGCCTGATGAAAACAGCACAGCCGTAATCTGAAATATGCAGTAATTTTTCTTTGCTCTAATGGTCCCCCCCCTTCTTTCTTTCTTCTCTTTTGACAGGTTTCTTGAGCACTGGGGATCAAGCAGCTAAAGGGAATTATGGCCTTCTTGATCTCATTCAGGCCTTGAGATGGACTAGTGAAAATATTGGGTTCTTTGGGGGCGACCCGCTGAGAATAACTGTTTTTGGATCTGGCGCCGGTGGTTCATGTGTCAATCTCCTGACTTTATCCCATTATTCTGAAGGTAACCGTTGGAGCAATTCAACCAAAGGTATTATTGCAGGTTGCAAATTTTGATGATTTTGGTGTCTGCATGCCACCACCATGCCTACTCTGTGATGCTCTTGCATATATGTTCTTGATGTATCTAGATAATGCTCCCCCCAAAAAAATAAGTCCACTTTTGATATGAGGTTATGTACTGTGCCTACAATTTATGCAAACTGAATTTCTATGTATTTCTTCTGCTGTAACAGTTTTTTTTAAATTTCTTGTACATGTACGTATGTTTGTCTCTGTGTAATAGATTTAGTTTGTTTAGTTTAGCTAGTCTAGTTTAGTTAGGCTTCAGGAAAGTGTATAATAATTACAGTCACAAGTACTTTCACAAGCATAATAAGGGGGCATTGATAATTAAAACAAACAAACCAACAAACCTGCAATAGCAATAGCACCTAGACTTATATACCACTTTACAGTGCTTTACAGCTCTCTCTAAGTGGTTTACAGAGTCAGCATATTGTCCCCAACAATCCTCATTTTACCCACCTCGGAAGGATGGAAGGCTGAGTCAGCCTTGAGCTGATTGGGATTTGATCTGCCAAATTGCAGGCAGCCAGGAGTCAACAGAAGTAGCCTGCAGTACTGCAGTGCCACCGTGGCTCAATCATACTTCCAGAAGGGGTGTGAACTGAATAGTGCAGATGCAAATTATAAGTAAGGTATTTATTTATTTAACACATTGCTTTCCTGTAGCAAAGCCCATTTCACAGTAAGCAGTAAGTAAATAAAAATGTGTTGAAAATATTTTAATGCCAGAAGAATTGCCAGTTATTCATAAACTATATTAATATTTTCCTGTTAGTGAACACTAATTTGGAAAATTATCAGCTATGATCCATGATATAGCCTAACTACACTGAGCTGTGTGTCATTACATTGTTTATTAAATGAAGGGAAAATGTTGATGGCATTGAAGACTCTGGATCCCTCATTCTAGATGCTTTTCCAATTTGGTTCTTCTTTTGATGATTAAATTACTGGGTATAACAAAATTTTCATTTTGCTTTTTTAATTCCGTCCCATATAGAAACCCACCATTATCTAATGAAACAATGTGGTGGGATTCGAAGGAGATATTCTTTCATTTGGCAGTTTTTTATACAACTATGTGATGTCATGATGGTCACCAAGGATAGGTGATTGGGAATGAGGATTAGATGAAATCATGGCTATTGATGGCTACTAATCATACTTGGAAGATGCATCCAGTTGTTTCTGATACTTGGAAGAAGTCCATTCTTAAAGTCAAGGTTGTGAGTTTTCAAGAGTATTTCAAAACACTCGAAACTTGATTTGTTAGCCGCCCTGAGTCCCCTTCGGGGGAAAAGGGCGGCATATAAATATAATAAAATAATAAATAATAGAATGAAAATGAAAATGAAACTTCATTAAAACTGTAAATTTGAAAAGCTGTGCCTTCAGTTTGTTCCATCAATGCTTTCCAAGTTTTTAAACACATAAGTTGGAACAAGTTTTTTTTTCTGGTCCTCATTAGAATTTGATGGAAACACAAGTACAGTACATGATAGCAGAACTTTTTCTTTTGAGAAAGTGGGTATATATTTTATTTCCATTTCTAGATCTACTGTGTTTCCCCGAAAATAAGACAGGGTCTTATTTTCTTTTAACCCGCAAAATGAGCACTTGGCCTTATTTTCAGGGAGGTCTTATCATTTTTGAGGTGCAGGAAACAGCGAGCATGGTCACCTCATGGCTGCTGCTATTTTGCAATATTTTCAGGAAGGGCTTATTTTGGGGGAGGGCTTATATTAGCGCATGCACTCAAAAGCCTGATTGGGCTTATTATCTTGGGAGGTCTTATTTTCAGGGAAACAGGGTATATCTATCAAGATATGTAATAGGGAACATTTTCTGGAGAGAGAGTTAGTGACATTTGCACCATTCAAAATCTGGTTTGTGATTGGAGGCCTTTTTAAGGCACAATTAATAGTAGGAGGGTGGCAAACTCATTTACTATGAAGAAAGTCAGCACCTAGTCAAAAAAAGCTTTTATTTTAAATCTGTTGTGAATTGCACTTGGTACTACCCAAGGAAAAGACTAACATTATAGATGTATCAAGGTTATTACTGTAGTTTTTCTTTTACTCAGTATATCTGAGTAACTCTTTGCTGCATGGAAAGCTGGAAAGCCAGAGAAAATAATTTCTCCCTCCTATTTAGCACATTTATACCATTTACCATAAAATAAAAAATAAATAAAATACAAAAAAACACTACCACTTCTTTTCCGTTGACTCACTTGCAAAAAAAGAAACTGTAATTGATTTCTCATGTTTTGTTAATATGCACTTATTTTCACCAAATCCATAGAATCCAGAACTTACATACTTTAACATTGTGAATTTAAAAAGAAACTTTTAAGCATTGAGGAAGGGTTGTCCAAAATAGCTCCATTTAAATCAATGCTCAACATTATAGAGAAAATTGAAATATTTTATTTGGGGTGGGGAATCATGTATTGGACTACAATAATAGCACGGCTTGAACGAATTGAGCTTTTTGTGGGAAATCATTTCAGTCTATTGTAAAATTCTTGAGTGGATCGTTTTGTTGTAATAATCTGTGGCACCTTTCACAGAAGCCTATGAAAAAAGCTTCCATTTAAAACTGGGATATAAATGAGTCGTTCATTCTCTGCTTCTCTCTTCTTTTAATTTGTGTAATTTCAATCTCTTTGTGACAGCCGATGACTAGTAATTACATTCAAATAGCAACCTACCTCTCTTAACATTTGCCCTCCAAACCAAAACCAGAGCCACAACTTGGGACAGATTTATTTCCAATTCTGAATTTGCAAACAAGCCTAAATTACTGTTACAAGACTGGAGGTACTTAGTGAATATGGTCTGCCTGAAAATGGGACAGGGAAGTAAAGCTCTGAACTCTCTTTCAAAATACTTTCCCTTAAAATGTTCTGGTGAACTTTTCCAATTTCTCTGAGTCCCATTGGACCAACATTCAAAAGTCACGGAGAACAGTAGGTTGTTGGAACAAGCTCCTTGTTTTTTCAGTAACCATTTCTGGATGACTGTCTGGTAGAGTTTGCTAGCTGTTTAGCAATAGCAATAGCAATAGCAGTTCGACTTATATACCGCTTCATAGGGCTTTCAGCCCTCTCTAAGCAGTTTACAGAGTCAGCATATTACCCCCACAGTCTGGGTCCTCATTTTTACCCCCCTCGTAAGGATGGAAGGCTGAGTCAACCTTGAGCCGGTGAGATTTGAACCGCCGAACTGCAACTAACAGTCAGCTGAAGTGGATGCAGTACTGCACTCTAACCACTGCCCCACCTCGGTTTCCTACCACACAATTCAGAAGAGGTGGTAAAGTGGGTAATTAAAAAGAAAACAAACAAACTAAAAACCATATCAACCAATAGAAGTTGTAGTTTGACATGTTGGAAGAAATGTCCATCTGGGTTCAGTTCCAAGTGGGGAAAAAGACACTGGAGACATGGAGGCTGCTTGGAAAGATGGTTTAATGGTGGATAGGATCACATGGCTTGAGCTCCTGAACAGAAAAGAGGAATCACATGCTTCAAGATGTTTGGTAAAGAAGAAAAGAGAGAAGAAGCTGAAAGTCCCTTGTTTTATACCCTCTCTATTTATTATATGAGAAATGGAGAAACATGTTTTTAGGCATGAAACAGATTTACTCTTAATAGCCCCCACCTTTGTCAATGGGCCATTAAAAGACCTGAGGCAGTCTATTCTACATAACAAAGCTTTCCCCCTTCAAATATAATATTATGCCTTTTCAATATTTAGGATATTTCATTCTTCTAGGAGAGAGGTGGGTTGTAACTTCCTACAGATATTTTTTTAAAAAAATCATCTTTTGCCTGACAAATAGAGTTTAACCCATCTCTTTACTGGATTCTTTGCTTCTTTTTCTTGGGAGTGGCTATATAAAAGGAAAAGGAGGTTAGATCTGTTGCATTAATGTTAGTAACAGGAAAATATTCCATATAAACGGACCGTACCAACGCTACCGTATTGTCAACAACAACACCCAACGATGAATCCAGTGCACAAGAAGTCCTTGATTTCACCTGTTCATTGAGTGACCCTTCAAAGTTACAATGTCACTGTAAAAAAGGGTTGTGATCCGTTGGACTCTGGCCCCTCAAGCAGCCAAATCAGAGGAGGAGGAGGTGTGGGAGGTCAGGGTCAGCATCAAGGCAACCTGAGAGCTCCAATGGTGAACAAGAGAATGGAGCTGGCAGAGAGAAAGAGAGAGAGAAGCGGAGTCAGGAACCATCAGGAGAACTGACAAGGTTTCAAGGTTTTGCCAATAACGTCCAAGTCTCTGTAGTGTGAGGACTATTCATATGTCAGCCTTTTCAGTGTAATTCAGGGGTGGGTTTCAACCAGTTCGCGGCGGTCCCTGCGAACCGGTTGGTCGCCGAACCCAGAAGTAAGTAACTTCCGGGAACGGCAAAGGGCCCACCCGCGCTCGCGCGTGCCCGCGCCCGCTCCTTACCCGGTTTTGACGAATTCTGCGCTTCCACACATGCGCAGGATGCATACAGCACCTGCGCGATCCTCCAGGAGGAGCTGAAGCATCGCACAGACGCTAGTACGCATGCGTGCGCCACGTGCATGCACGCACGCGCCGCACGCATGCGCGAGGACGCCGCCGGCCTCGTTCCAACCGAACCGGTTGGAACGGGGCGAGAAATCCACCCCTGGTGTCATTAGAACTTCAAATAGTAGTTAACTGAATGGTTGTAAATCAAGGATAACCTGTACTTGCATAAGGTCTTTTTGAAACTTTAAAATTTTCCACTGCCTTTAAATGATGCTGAGAACTATTACATTGCATGGCCCTGTGTTTGCAGACAGGGAGATCATTCCTTCCCTGCGGAGAAGGATTCTTATTTTCCAATTTATTTTTTGATTCTCACCCGTCAGGTTCTTGAAGTCACATTCATTCAATTAAAATACCTTATTTTATGATTGCCTGACTGGCCTCTACAGTTAATTGCTTATGCTGCTCTAATCCTTCAAGAGAAGTGCTTCCAAATATATGGGACTGTGCAAAACAGTCGTATCTATTCTGACCTAGGCTTCCCCCAAAAGCACGAAACACGACAAAACCCTTTTTATTAAATGAATGTGAATTCCTCTCATTCACATTCAGCAAAGACCTGGCAAACGGTCTTTCAAAGGTGAATTTATGACCACAGTTCTTATCTAGCTTGGAAAGCTGCCATGTAAATATTTTCCAAACGCAGTGTTTTGCAAGGGCACAGAGTCTCTGAGATTCACAGACAGATCTTCACACTCCTGAGACGAAAGAATGAATTGTTTCCTGCAAAAGCCCATTCTCTTTCGCTCCTCTTTTATTTCCTACGGAAGGGGCCATTCACTATCCACCTGTGGCTTTGCTCCCAACTCGACCCTGATTTCTGAGCTTTTCTTTCTTCTGGCAGCTCTGCACATGTGCACACTGAGAATAGGCTCCAGCTGTTCCTCTGCCTCACTGCTGTCTAGCTCCAAAGGCAGCTGAGAACTGCCAGACAGCTTTGGCCCCCTCTCTGCCTCCAACGCAGAGCCCTCATCCAAGCCTTCCCCAGCCTCCAGGACTGGCTCATATTCCTCCCCAACCTCCTCACTTCTGACTCTGCTGCTAGCTCCACTGGCAGGCTACAACTTTTTTGAATCAATAAAGTAGTTGAATATTCCTCTAGTTCCCCAACATTAATTCCTAATCTACTCCAGGTTGCTTTTGAGGTTTCACCTTTGAACCATGGGTGTGTAAGAGATTGATTGGTCAGCAATGCCTCTGAAAAAGAATGTGTAGCAAACCTAGAGTGATATAACAAATGCATTTCCTGATAGATCCAATAGCAAGTTAGTAATTATTTAAACACAGACAGAGACACATACACAGACACCAGGGAAGGAAGAATTGTTTCCATTTTTTTGTTTGTGCAAACATGAGCCTCGTTATTTTGTACAGCTAATACTTCTATGGAACACTGTTCTTGTCCCACCTTAGACACAAAGCCAGCTGGGTGACCTTGGGCCAGTCACCCTCTCTCAGACCTAGGAAGGAGGCAATGGCAAACTACTTTAGTAGTTGAAAAATGTGACTTATGACCCTTTTTTCACATGACCATTGCAGCATTCCCGTGGTCACATGACCAAAATTGGGGCTTGAAATAACTGTCCTGTATGTATGAAGGTTGCAGAGTCCCAGGGACATGGGCTCACCTTTTCCAACCTTCTGACAAGCAAAGTCAATGAAGAAGCCAGATTCACTGACTAACCATGGCAGAGGTGGCATTCAACAGGTTGTGACCAGTTCTGGAGAACCAATAGCAAAAAGTTTGAGTAGTTCGGACAACCGGTAAACACCACCTCTGACAGGTCCCGCCCCCATCTATTTTCTGCCTCCCGAGTCCCAGCTGATCGGGAGGAAATGGGGATTTTGCAGTATCCTTCCCCTGCCACACCCACCAAGCCATGCCCACCAAACCACACCATGCCCACCAAGCCACGCCCACCAAGCCACACCCACAGAAACAGTAGTAAATAAATTTGAATCCCACCACTGAACCATGGTACTAACTTAACAACTGCAGTGATTCATTTAAAAACGGTGACAAGAAAGATTGTAAAATGGGGCAAAATTCGCATAAAAACTGTTTCATTAAGCAACAGAAATGTTTGGCTCAATGTTGTTGTAAGTAAAGGACTACCTGTAATATTCCTTACCATGCTTGAACAGAGTGATAGAGTAAAATTTTAAAACCAGTTCAACTTTGGCTTTATCAAATTTAGGAAACATGAGAAAAGATGTCATCGAATGGTTTATATTAAACTCTATGGTGTAAGTAACTAACAGAGAAGCCAGAAGCTATAATAAAATAAATTAAGCAGAGATTCATGAGGCTTTCTGGTTAAAAAAAATACTTCCTGTAGCATTTCATTGTGACGATGTTTCAAAAGGTGGCATAATCTTCCTGAATTATACCTTGAAAGAGAACAACAAATCGTTGTTCATTAATCTTTTGCAACACTGCTTCAACCTGCACTAAATTCTGTAGGCCATATGCAAAAATCTAGAATAACAGTGTGCAATCAGTTGTGTCCCATTTCATGTATTTATTTTCTTTCTTTTCCCCACTAAAATATCTCATAATTGGCAGTTACCTACTGCACATAGATGGCCTGAAACTGTGTTAAAAACCTCTGTAAAAACAAAACTTGCAAAAAATTAACTGAGATTTTATTCCCTGTCACACATTGCTTATTATCCTATATGTTTCCTTATTCAGTCTTCTTGAAACTGGGATTGAAGCCTTTTCATAAAATATGACTCCACATTTTTTTAGAAATTTGAAATAGGGGCTCCATCAAATCTGTGCGTGTGCGTGTGTGTGTGTGTGTGTGTGTGAGAGAGAGAGAGAGAGAGAGAGAGAGAGAGAGAGAGAGAGAGAGAGAGAGAGAGAGAGAGAGAGAGAGAGAGAGCTCTTGTGTATTCCAGCACAACTCTGGAACATCTTGAGCAATTTCAACCAAACTTGGTACACAGATGACTTACCCTCTGGAGAAAAATACTGGGGGGGGGGGGGGGTAAGGAACCCCTAAAACCTCTCGGGATGTGTGTTCTGTTAAGATACAGCCTGTTGTGCCTTAAAATGACTTTTACTGTACTGCTGTAAAATGGCTTCTACTGTGCAGTGCAGTGGAGCTGCCATGGTAACAGTTTCACAGTACTCCATAAGAGGGCTCCCTCTGTTAAGAGGGAAAATCCAACATTATAAATTACATTTGGTCTGGACATTTCCCCCCTATAAATAAATACCCGGGAAACACAGGGTTATTGGCTAGTTGGGTAATAAAGTGTGCCACAAAGTTTGGTTCAATGCATAATCAGGATTTATAAAATCAGTATGTTTTTAGTTAGTAATAGTTCTTTTCAAAGTTTATATGGAAGCAGCCTTCCAATAAATTGTGCTCTCTTTCATTATTATTTTATAATAATTATGTATAGCTCATATTTGGACATAAGTATATCACATTAGTTTAGTTGCCCATTTTTCAACCAATCGAGTCTTTCCTCTTCCTATTGTTCCCTTCCTCGTCCTTCTCTCTATTTTTTTCTTTCCTAATTACCCCTAGAAAGAGTGAAGGATGTTAGAGGAGCTATAACAACTACTCCTACCATACATCAGAAAGGTCGGCAGTTCAGTGGTTTGAATCCCTAGCACTGCATAATGGAATGAGCTCCCATTATTTGTCCCAGCTTCTGCCAATCTATCAGTTCAAAAGCATGTAAAAATACAAGTAGAAAAATAGGGGCCACCTTGGTGGGAAGATAACAGCATTCCGTACGCCTTTGGCTTGGCTGGCCACATGACTACGGAGATGTCTTCGGGCAGCATTGGTTCTTCGGCTTTGAAACGGAGATGAGCACCGCCCCATAGAGTTGTGAACGGCTAGCACATATGTGTGAGGGGGAACCTTTATCTTTACCTATACAAAGTGTTCGCTATCTGCCATTCTTCTGTGGCTGTATGGTAGTAGTATTTGTAGTAGTACTAACTATTTTGTAATGCTGAAATCTTAATTCAGATACTTTAAGCATGTGATCTATTGTCCTCATCCAGTATCGTTTTCCCCTAACTTTATCTTCTACTTTATCACACAGGACTTTTCCAAAGAGCAATAGCTCAAAGTGGAACAGCTCTTTCCAGCTGGGCAGTCAGTTTTCAGCCTGCCAAATATGCCAGGATGTTGGCCACAAAAGTTGGTTGCAATGTATCGGATACCGTAGAATTAGTAGAATGTCTACAGAAGAAGCCGTATAGAGAACTTGTCGATCAGGATATTCAACCGGCCCGATACCACATAGCCTTTGGTCCAGTTATTGATGGGGATGTGATACCAGATGACCCTCAGATACTGATGGAACAAGGAGAATTCCTCAATTATGACATTATGTTGGGTGTTAACCAAGGAGAAGGGCTCAAGTTTGTGGAAAACATTGTTGACAGTGAAGACGGCATATCTGCTAGTGATTTTGACTTTGCTGTCTCAAACTTTGTCGATAACTTATATGGGTACCCAGAAGGCAAAGACATTTTGAGAGAAACTATTAAATTTATGTATACAGATTGGGCAGATAGACACAATCCTGAAACAAGAAGAAAAACACTCTTGGCTTTATTTACTGATCACCAGTGGGTTGCGCCAGCAGTGGCTACCGCTGATCTTCATTCAAACTTTGGATCACCTACATATTTTTATGCCTTCTATCACCATTGCCAAACTGATCAGGTTCCAGCATGGGCAGATGCTGCTCATGGAGATGAAGTCCCGTATGTATTAGGAATTCCCATGATTGGTCCCACTGAATTGGTTTCCTTGCAATTTTTCAAAAAATGACATCATGCTAAGTGCGGTGGTGATGACATATTGGACAACTTTGCAAAGACTGGGTAAGTCCTGGAGGAGATGGGCACTATCTAATAAAATGAAATTCAATGGTGTGAAAAGAGTAAAGTTCTACATTTAGGCAAGAAAAACGAAATGCACAGGTACAGTATAGGTGGTACCTTGCTCATAGTAGTAACTATGAGAGGGATCTTGGAGTCCTAGTGGACAACCATTTAAATATGAGCCAGCAGTGTGCAGCAGCTGCCAAAAAAGCCAACACAGTTCTAGACTGCATAAACAGAGGGATAGAATCAAGATCACAAGAAGTGTTAATATCACTTTATAATGCCTTGGTAAGGCCACACTTGGAATACGGCATTCAGTTTGGTTGCCACTATGTAGAAAAGATGTGGAGACTCTAGAAAGAGTGCAGAGAAGAGCAACAAAGATGATTAGAGGACTGGAGGCTAAAACATGAAGAACGGTTGCAGGAACTGGGTATGTCTAGTTTAATGAAAAGAACGACTAGGGAGACATGATAGCAGTGTTCCAATATCTCAGGGGTTGCCACAAAGAAGAGGGAGTCAAACTATTCTCCAAGGCACCTGAGGGCAGGACAAGAAGCAATGGGTAGAAACTAATCAAGGAGAGAAGCAACTTAGAACTGAGGAGAAATTTCCTGACAGTGAGAACAATTAATCAGTGGAATAGCTTGCTTCCAGAAGTTGTGAATGCCCCAACACTGGAAGTCTTTAAGAAGATGTTGGATAGACATTTGTCTGAAACGGTATAAGATTTCTTGCCTAGGCATGGGGTTGGACTAGAAGACCTCCAAGGTCCCTTCCAACTCTGCTATTGTATTGTATTGTATTGTATTGAGTACCTAGATGTTAATATAGATCAAGAACTAATCAACAAAATCACATCACACCATACAACATCTACATACAGTCCCCGACTTCCTCTGTTCCTTTAGTTCATTTAGTGACTATTCAACGGTACAACAGCACTGGAAAAAGTGACACATGACCCATTTTCACACTTACAAATAGTACAGCGTCTCCATGGTCACATGATGAAAATTAAAATGCTTGGCAACTGGCATGTATTTATGACAGTTGCAATTGGACAAGCAAAGTCAACGGGGGAAACCAGATTTCTCAACAAGCATGTCACTAACTTAACAACTGCAGTGATTTACTTAACAACTGTGGCAGGAAAGGTCATAAAATGGGACAAAACTCACTTAGCAACATAAATGTTGGGCTCAGTTGTGATCGTAAGTCGAGGACTACCTGTACGTGTAGGTTGTTAACAAAGGACAGTGTGGAAATTGAAGTATGGGCATTTTAATAGTTTTGGGGAAATTATAATGAACCAGGGCAACTCTCAGATTCTAATGCAGATATCCCCACACAAACATTAGCACACACTTGGGGGGAAAAACTATTTCTGATGTTTCTGATGAAGGATCATTAAAATTTACAGAAGATAGAATTTTAATGCTCTGGCCATTTTCTCTCATATGGAAAAACTCCTTGTTTTTCTGCTTCAGGCAGAAAGGAGTAAGAGATAGATGTTTGAGAAAGGTGGGTAAACTCATTTGAAGGAATATCTAGCAAGATCTGATGGTAAATAACTTTCAGCACATGTACCAGTGAATATAAAGGGACAAATTGCACTGAATTGATTAATGCATAGATAACATCTGCAGCAGGACTGAGACAAGTGAGCAAATAACCCTGCATTATAGGGTCATCGCAGGCATTACAATGAGTTGATAAATTCAGAATCTTGGAATAGTCTGAAAGTCCTTCTTGTAGTTATAATATTGCCAGCAGCAACATGAAATAATTGGCTGATTACAGCAGCAAACACATCCATTGCTACTGCACTTAATGTAATATTATTTAAAATGTTTTTAAGCATATTAGACGGATTATTAATGAAAGATTTGGGAAGGGAAATCTTCACCTTCAGAACTATTATTGTCATCAAAATTAGCTCCAGGAAAGAAAGAAATACAAACAAACAAACCAAGGACGGGAATTGGCTTTACGATATTCCTTGCTAAACCAGTGATATGAAAGAAGTCTAGTTTGGAGAGGTAGATACATTTGGAGAATATTTACAAACACACAAATATAATTTTTGCATTAAAAAATGTACCAATGGCTTAAAACATATTTTTATGGAAATAAGCAGGTATAACAATTGCAGAATTTGTTAAATAACTTGAATAAAAATGGTCAGACTTGGCTAATATACAATGTGCATTGTAGACTGGATTTAGACCAACTAAATTCCCACCAGAACTATTATAGGAAAACAGTTCTGAACTAGTTTGAACCTTGATTTTGCTAATGCAATATTATATCATCACACTCTTATATTATTGTTGTGAAGCTGATAATAATGATGATGATGATGATGATGTTGATGATGAACACGATAGAATGAAACCTGAACTGAGCCTTTTCATTATATTTTGTTCTATGCTTAGGAAAAATTAGATCTAGATTTAAAATACTTAAGATATTCCAACTAACGAGCTTTAATTTAGTAGTGAATTTAGTACCATTAATTTCATGGAGTCTTCTTAATATGTTGGGACGCAGTGGCTCAGTGGTTAAGATGCTGAGCTTGTCGATCAGAAAGGTCGCCAGTTCGCATCCCTAACACCACGTAAGGAATGAGCTCCCATTACTAGTCCCAGCTTCTGCCAACCTAGCAGTTCGAAAGCATGTAGAAATGCAAGTAGAAAAATAGGGACCACATTGGTGGGAAGGTAACAGCATTCCGTGCACCTTCAGCATTTAGTCATGCTGGCCAGGTGACTATGGAGACGTCTTCGGACAGTGTTGGTTCTTCGGCTTTGAAACAGAGATGAGCACCACCCGCTAAAGAATGGAATGACTAGCACATATGTGCGAGGGGACATATTTATCTTATTTAAATATGACTAAGGCTCAATGCTAGTCATATTCTTAATTCATACTAATTTAATACTGTGTTTTGTGAGATGTTGTGCTAAGCAGGTAAAAATACTTTTAAAAGAAATGCCAATTTTCCAAAAAAGCTTGACATTTCCCATTTTCTTCCTAGGGATCCCAATCAACCAGTTCCACAAGATACTAAATTCATTCACACAAAACCTAATCGTTTTGAGGAGGTAGCATGGACCAGATACTCTCAAAAGATCAGCTTTATCTTCACATTGGATTAAAACCACGCGTGAAGGAACACTACAGAGCTAACAAGGTGAACCTGTGGTTGGAACTCGTACCTCACCTGCACAATCTTAATGACATTTCACAGTATACCTCTACAACAACTAAAGTGCCATCAACTGATATTACTTTCAGGCCAACCCGGAAAAATTTGGTACCTGTAACATCAGCTTTTCCTACAGCCAAGCAAGACGATCCCAAACAACCACCGAGTCTAATTTCAGGAGATCAGAGAGACTACTCTACGGAGTTGAGTGTCACCATTGCTGTGGGAGCATCCTTGTGTTCTTGAACATTTTAGCCTTTGCAGCGTTATACTACAAAAAGGACAAGCGGAGACATGATGTCCATCGAGATGTAAGCCCTCAGCGTACAACTGCCAACGATCTCACCCACGCACAAGAAGAGGAAATAATGTCCCTCCAAATGAAGCACAGTGACTTGGGTCATGAATGTGAATCCATTCATCCACACGAGGTGGTTCTTAGGACCGCCTGCCCCCCAGACTACACACTAGCTATGAGAAGGTCACCTGATGATATTCCTTAATGACCCCCAACACAATTACAATGATTCCAACACTATACCTGGGATTCAACCCTTACCACAGTTAATACCTTTACTGGTGGACAGAACAGCACTCTGCCCCATCCACATCCTCATCACATTCAACAACTAGGTATAGCCAAACAAGAGGATTGAACTGTATTTTTGGGTTGGATTCCATTGGGTTATAATTGCTGAAGACTTAATTTGGCTTCACCCTACAGACTCGTATTTTTAAATTTGGAGGAATATTATGTGAATATACATATCGAGAACTCGAGGGAGTTGGGGGAAAAAATGAATTGTACGTATATACAAATGAACTTTAAAAAAAAGAGAAAGCATAACTTTAGCAATTGCTCGAAGCAATTGCTTGAATGGTACTTTTTACATTCACACTCTTATTAATTTTTTTGGAGGGTTTAAGTTACGTGATGGAATTAGGCACGGTCACACAGGAGTGATAGAGAAACTACAACTGAGAAATTTTTTAAAAAGTTCTATAAATATGCACAAGGGACACATTGATGGAATGTCACCATCATTTGCACCGGTTTTTATTTGGAACTGTTTTCTTGTGTAGACCATATTTATACCTTTGTAATCAGTATCCAAAGCATCAGAGCTGTTCAAGGCCTTAGACACAGGCTCATGTGCTGAGATCTGCCAGGTTTTTTTTTTTTTTCCTAAGTAACCATGTTCTGGAAATCTGGCAGCTTCAACATTATCACACAAGTGCTGTCGGTATAAACTTGTGGGAAGAAAGGAACTGAATTTTTTTTTTCGCACAACGTGCATGATAATTTATTATGCTTGGTGGGTGTGCTGCTGATTAAGCTGTCATTAAAATCTTTTCTCATGTCATTGGAGTGTCCATCAGAAACTTATTTCCTTGATGGCCTACTGAAGGAAGGTTTGTTTTCTAGGGGGGAAAAAAGAAGAAATTGTAAGTAAACCCCTGCCTTCCATTAATGAGGTGTCTACAGTAGCTTTTAGAGAGACTTGTGGTACAAGTCAGTTTTTCCCAATTTAATGTCCTCCAGATGCATTGGACTTATTTTTGGTGAAAATTAACAGTCCAAAATATCTGATGGGCAACACGTTGAGAAATATCCTCTAAGGGTTCAGCAGTGAAATAATGTGAACGTAAATGCAACGGTTATAAGAATAATCTCTCCCTACTCCACCACCACCCTGCTCTTAAGTTACAACATTTAACAGGCATCTTTTGATGGAGTAAGCCCCATTTGGGTCTAGTTTCATTATAATCTCTTCATGTATATCTGTAATAGTTTCAATGAAAAGAACCACCACAACATCAAAGAACAAGGAAGGCTTCAAGATTTATTTGCTAGGAATATGTTGCCAGAGGTAAAGTGACCTTGCCGAAAACGATCACAACAAATACAACTGTCACTTATTCATACAGCCAATCATATTGCATGAGGACAATTCACTTACACGATTTCCAGTTACTCCCTAATTTTTTTTGCTTTGTGTACTGCCAGTGAATCACAGAGTGTCCAAGAAGGAGATTCCTGTATTTTTATTAGATAATGCAATTGAAATAACAATGTGGAATAATCTGGAAAATGTTTAATTCTGCATCTTGTTAATATGTCCTGGGATTGAAAATGAAAGTAGGCTTAAAATAACAGGATGATTTTGCCCCTTTGCCCATACAGTTAACTTTTCAAATTTTTTAAAAAATATGGTCTGCAGTGGTCATTTACAAAACAAACAAAAAAAGTTTGTATGTGTAATCATACATTTATATATTAAAAAGAGGAAAAAATTAAGATGGACTAAAGAGCACAGCCCTGGTGATTACAGTTTCTCTTTTCCTGTATTATATTTCTATTAGAGTACAGTTATGTGATTTTATTTTATTTTGCATTTTTTCAAATGACTAGCAATTTGATAGTTGTAAGATAACGCGCAGAACTTTCTCTGACAAACTAACTGCAGTAACAGAAAACGTTTCTTTTCAGTTACTCTTTTTCAAGATTGAACGCTTATTACACATACAACCAATTGTATACAACTTGATGGGGAAAATTCTTTGTACTTCTTGGGCCACTAATGCTGGCCTCTATTGAGTGAAAAATAAAAAAGCTAATCTGAATAATGAACATTATGATTATTCCAATGCTAAGAGACCTGGTTATCTGCTCATTAAAGAGCCGAAGTGTTATTGCTGTTTTGTCATTTTTAAAAAAATGAAAGTAATGGTAACTTGTCTCAGAACTAAAGAGTTATTTCTTGAGATCAATCTGGCTTTTGAAGACTTTGTATGCTTCTACGAGATCAGATATATTTGTATAGACCTCAGCCTATATTTGGCTTAAGTCCTCTTTGGGAAATGTTCAGGTATGAATGTGTAACTCATTAGCTGTGATCCATTGTATCTACAGGGTAGGATCTGTCACCAAACTTTATAGTGTACAGTATAGGATTAGGTCCTTGATTTCCCAATAATATTTCCAAATATTGGCAAAAAAAAAGTTTTTTGCAAATTATTTCATACACACAGACACACATGAGATGGTTTCGAATCACATTTTACTACTACCATACAAAAAAAAGCATTTTTCTACAAATAAAAAAAACAACATTTGATCAAGCATAAAATGTTGTCAGCGAAACCTGGCAAATACAGGTAGGCCTCAACTTGATGAAAAACCCCACATTTTCTGGTTGTTAAGTGAATTTTGCGGGGCCCCAGTCTATGATCTGTCTTTGCAACCAGTGTTAATGGGAATCTTCTGCAGTTGTTAAATTAGGAACATGGTTGTGGAAGTAAATCGGGATTCATCCATTGATTTTGCTTGTCGGGCAAGGCGGAAAAGGTGAATCATGTGACTCCGGGCCATTGCAAATGTCATAAATATGAGTCAGTTGCCGTGTCAAATTTTCAACTTTCAACTTCTAAGCCTTAGGGTTGCTCAAAAGATGTGACATGCCTCGGGGATTGCAAAGATATTTTGCATACTTTAATATAATTTAGATTTACCGAGCTGAGGTGGCGCAGTGGTTAGGGTGCAGTACTGCAGGCCACTTCAGCTGACTGTGATCTGCAGTTCAGCGGTTCAACTCTCACCGGCTCAAGGTCGACTCAGCCTTCCATCCTTCCGAGGTGGGTGAAATGAGTACCCAGACTGTGGGGGCAAGTTGCTGACTCAATTTGCTAAAAAAATCTGTAAACCGCTTAGAGAGGGCTGAAAGCCCTATGAAGCGGTATATAAGTCTAATAAATACATACATAGATGTACTTTGTAAGTAACTACATAAACATTGTAACTTTTTAGCATTTTGTTTGTTTCATATGAATGCCTAGGGAAGTGTGGTGTGGTAGCCTAGCGGTGGAACTTTTGCCTCATAATCAGGAGGCTGTGAGTTCGATCCTAGATAGAGGTAGATATTTCTCTCTCTCTGGGCACACTGCTGAACAAAACTCCGCATTGGCGACAGGAAGGGCATCCGGCCATTAGAAGACTGCTAGCTCCATTCAGTTGCCCAGACTCCACTCCACAAGGGATTATGGGGTTGTTAAAAGGAGGTGATGATTTGAATGCCCAGGGTCTGAATTTTGACCTTGCAACTGTTGCTAAGTGTAAACAATGGTCACGAGTCACATTTTTCAGTGTAACTTTGATTGGTCACTAAATGAACTGTTGTTGTAAGTCGAGGATTACCTGTAGATTTTTTTAAAAAAAATATTCCAAACATTTCTTTTAGCTGTATTTAAAATGAATACAGATTAAGACTGATGATTCCGGTGATCAAAATGAATCACCTTTTGTGCTGCCTGTTTCCCTTGTTCCTCCCAGTAGAAGTTAAAACAGGGAAAGTCTTCAAAATTCAGGGTGGTCTATTTGCAATTTCTGCCTGATGTGGTTGTGACTGTGACCTGCCAAATGTAAACCAATAAAAAGAACTGTTTGCCATTGGATAACTATTGTTGGATTGGAAGGTTGTTTTGAAATGTGATCGATGGGAGCCAACTAAAAGCACATCTATCTATCATCTATCTATCTATCTATCTATCTATCTATATCTATCTATCTATCATCTATCTATATATATATATACACACACATACATACATACACATACATACATACACACACACATACATACATACATACACACACACACACACACATATGCATAAATACATCTACCTATCTACATATCCAGGTCTGTCTGTCTGTCTGTCTGTCTGTCTGTCTGTACGTACGTACGTACATACATACATACATACATACATACATACATACATACATCTACCTATCCATATCCATGTCTGCCTGCCTGCCTGCCTGTCTGTCTGTCTATCTATACATATGTACGTACGTACGTACATACATACATACATACATACAACAAACAAACAAACATACATCTACCTATCTACCTATCCATGTCTGTGTCTGTCTGTCTGTCTGTCGTCTGTCTGTCTGTCGTCTGTCTGTCTGTCTGTCTGTCTGTCTATCTCTATCTATCTATCTATCTATCTATCTATCTATCTATCTATCTATCTATCTATCTATCTATAGCCATAACCTAGAATGACACATTGAAGTACATCAGAAAGCATCTTGATGTGGACTTCTTAACATTAGTGGTACCAAATGAATGTCTATGCTAGGTTCATGCCAGACACAAATCTCTTTAGAGACTCGGGAAAAAGTGAAGAGAAGGGCAACAAAAATGATTAGGGGACTGGAGACTAAGACATATAAACAACGGTTGCTGGAATTGGGTGAGTAGTTTAATGAAAAGAAGGACATGATAACAGTGTTCCAATATCTAAGGCAGGGCTGTCTAAACTCCCACCCACAGGCCAGATGTGTCATGCGCTGGCCATGCCCATGCCCGCTTTAGCAAAGAGGAGGGGGGGAGAAAGTCCTGATACGTCATGTGATGCCGCCATGACAATGTACGTTTGACACCCCTGATCTTGCCATACAGAGAAGAGGGTTGAGCTATTCTCCATAGCAGCTGAAGGCAGGACAAGAATCAACCTAGAATTAAGGAGAAATTTCCTGACAGAACAATTAATCAGTGGAACAACTTGCCCACAGAAGTTGTGGGTGCACCATTGCTGGAGGCTTTTAAGAAGAGATTTGTCTGGAATGGTATAGGGTTTCCTGCCTGAGCAGGGGGTTGGACTAGAAGACCTCCAAAGTCCCTTCCAACTCCGTTATTCTATTCTGTTTTGTTCTTTTCGCTTTAGTTTAGCCTAGTCTATTTATAGCTTTTTCTATATATACGATCCCTGGTTTAGTTAAAAGTGATAAATCTGAGTACGAGGTCATACTCAACCTATGATTTGGGTGGGGATTCTATCTATCTATCTATCTATCATTGCCTTATAACAGAATGTTGGAAATACTCAACTCTGAATTATGCTAGAGAATTTACTGCTTAATGGCAAATAGCAACATAACAAAAGAGAACATGATTGAAAAACACGGGGCATAATCTCATCAAGTTATTTTCAATTAAATTTAATTAGACTTATTTCCTGTGAGTACTGCTCAGTTCTCTGTATTGGTCCCTCCCAAATTCCAGCATAAAGCTCTCAGCAAGTCTGTTAAAAGCTGACTGTGTTCTTGAACCAGATGTGTATCCCTGCATACAGGGATACACATCTGTTTGATAGTTTTCATTAATCAGTACTCTTCAACATCTTCATCAATGATTTGGATGAGGGAATAAATGGGGAACTCATCAAATTTGCAGATGACACCAAGTGGGCAGGAATAGCCAACACTCCAGAAGATAGGCTTAAGATACAGAAGGATCTTGACAAACTTGAACGTTGGGCACTATCTAAAAATGAAATTTAATGGTGAAAAGAGTAAAGTTCTACATTTAGGCAAGAAAAACGAAATGCACAAGTACAATATCGGTGGTACCTTGCTCAATAGTAGTAACTTTGAGAGGGATCTTGGAGTCCTAGTGGACAACCATTTAAATATGACCAAGCCGTGTGCAGCAGCTGCCAAAAAAGCCAACACAGTTCTAGGTTACATAAACAGAGGGATAGAATAAAGATCACGCGAAGTGTTAATACCACTTTATAATGCCTTGGTAAGGCCACACTTGGAGTACTGCATTCAGTTTTGGTCACCACAATGTAGAAAAGATGTGGAGACTCTAGAAAGAGTGCAGAGAAGAGCAACAAAGATGATTAGGGGACTGGAGACTAAAACATATGAAGAACGGTTGCAGGAACTGGGTACGTCTAGTTTAATGAAAAGAAGGGCTAGGAGAGACATGATAGCAGTGTTCCAATATCTCAGGGGTTGCCACAAAGAAGAGGAGTCAAACTATTCTCCAAGGAACCTGAGGGCAGGACAAGAAGCAATGGGTGGAAACTGGTCAAGGAGAGAAGCAACTTAGAACTGAGGAGAAATTTCCTGACAGTTAGAACAATTAATCAGTGGAACAGCTTGTCTCCAGAAATTGTGAATGCCCCAACACTGGAAGTCTTTAAGAAGATGTTGGATAGCCATTTGTCTGAAACGGTATAAGGTTTCTTGCCTAGGCAGGGGGTTGGACTAGAAGACCTCAAAAGTCCCTTCCAACTCTGCTATTGTATTGTATTTTCACAAAATCAGAGCCACAGTTTCTCACTCCGGTTCTGCATAGTTGGCAGTGGAAATCAATAGCCATATTTCAGATGGAGATGCTCAGTTTTGGCATTCCATTCTAACATATAGACATGTCGATGAACTGATTTTGATTTGATAAAGAGAAGATTTATCTCGCAGATCAACAAAGTGATGTGGAATGCGAACACCATTGTGAATGAAAGAAAGAACACCATTATGAATATGCAAAGTTGTAGAAACCACCAAATCAAATGCTTGTATGCAACAGGAGAACTCCATATGGAATAAACGTTAAAGTCTTCACACCTCCATAGAAAACCCATTACAGTATATATATTTTTGCTATTTCCATTTTATATATTTACTTATGAAATTTATATGGTCTCACCATCCAAAGTGACTCTTGTTAGTTACTATTCCTATTGATTCAAAAGAGTAGAAGGTTGTACATAAAGTATACTGTTTTGAAACTTTTAAAGTAGCATTTAAACATAAATCAACTTGAAACATAAACAGGTGAGAAATAGTTCAAAAAATGTAACACAAGAGATACTTGGATAGGATTTTCCCATTCCTTTTCAAAACATTCAAAAAAATTAAAGGGAAAGTGCTACCATTTTCTTTCATGCATATTTCTACAACCAAGGTTTCAAATGGATCAAAGAAAGATTACAGTAAGTATTTCATGCCATACCTATTTTCTTCTTATGCCTAGGTACACATACATTTTTGCACTTATTGAAAAGGGGAAAATAATGTATTTCCATGAGAAAAATAATGCTATGGTTTCTGATTCCTCATACATAATCCATTTTTCTAATGCATCTTGAAAATGTAGACCATTCACAGAATACATCTTCAAGACATTTGATGGAATACAACTCAAGGAAAGAAAATAACTCTATTCCTTACTTCTGATGACAGGTATCTTAATGTCTCCCAAACTAGAGCAAGTGTCATATTCTCAGTGGAATGTGGAGTCTTAACGACTGGAACTGCCCCTTCTACCTTTCCAAAGCTCATTGGGTGTTATTTCTCCCTATCCATTCATAGATTCCAATTAAATCACTTTATCTACATTGTTTTGATAGATACTGTGCATAAAATAAAGGATTAAGACAGAGCTCTAATTTTAAACATGATGGAAACACTAGCATTTTTACTGATCTATATATTTTGCCGCTATGGGACAAGTTCTAATGTTCTAAAATTCTTTGCATGAAAATAATGGGCTTTGCTATCCATTTAGGCAATTGCTATGGGGATGCATGCTGCGGATGGAAAAATGTTGTGTTCCCTAAAGCTGAATGCAGGGTTGAGTAGCGCTGTTTTCTGAAGAGTAACATGTTGCTGAAACTGCTTTTGAAGGAGCCCTGTTGGTGCTGTGGTTAGAATGCAGTTTGCAGGCAAATTCTGCCCACAGCCTGGAGTTCGATCCTGATGGGTCTCAAGGTTGACTCAGCCTTCCATCCTTTTGAGGTCAGTAAGTTGTTGGGGACAATAGGATGACATTGTAAAGCTTCCAGAGTGTGCTATAAATCACTATGGGGTGGTATATATATCTAAATACTATTGCAATTGCTGTTCTAAAATTAAAGTTCTAGAAAGTGAAGGAACCTAATGTATTTTCTTTTCAGAAGATTGATTTGCTTGACATATTAAGACATAAAATTGTTAGCCGCATTCTAATCTAATGCATTGGGGGAGCCAACCCTGTGTTTATGATTTGATGTATTATGTGAAATTGGTTGATTTTCTAAACCATCAAAGAGTTAACTCTGGCTAAGTTATGGAAACAAATCTATGGTGCTACACCTTTGGGTTATCTGATGAAATGGAATAGGTCAAGATATATGACTAAAAAAGGAAATCCTGATACATCTGAGTTGATATCTACCAACTTGGGAAAGTTTAAAAGAGATTGAGATCAATTGATGAGAAATGTAGCTATGAATGGCTAACAATCACAATGGCTTTTACGCTTTAATAGTTGCTTGGCATCTGGATAGATAAAGACTAGTCCAAATATAGCCAGTTTGATATGAATCGGCACCTCACATTTTAACCATTATATATCACTATATCATTTTTTTAAATACTGTACTGGAAAACCAGTTGAAAGGATATGGAGGCATAATTCAACACACAACAGTTAGCGACTCCATAAAAGAGCCCTAGATTTATATTGCAGACAAAGTCTTGCAAAATAAGATGTTAAAAGCTTTGTGTCCTAAATGAATTATCTACAAAAGTTGAAGTCAAAATTAAAGATACCATCTTGGAGAAACATTGCAATATAAAGTGCAGTGAAATTCCATTTAGAAACATGACCTGGCAACCTGATTTATTTTGTTCTACCCTAGCCTGTTTCATCCAGACTTTCTGCTTGGGTGCTTAATGTACCCGTGCATCCGAAAACCATTTAAAACTGGCTCAGGCTAGTCCCACCATTTGAGGAATGGAATATTCTGGAGAACTGTGGGACATTCTTTTTCTTTTCCAAGCCACACTGATCCAGACATTGAGGAATGTGACAGTGATTTCCTAGAAGTTACCATATTTTTCAGAGTATAAGACACACATTTTTCCCTCCTAAAAGAGGCTGAAAATTTGGGTGCGTCCTTATACTCCAAATGTAGCCGCCCACCCACTGGCCCCGACCCATCAGCCTCTGGCATCCTCTTCCTGGATGCAGAGATGGCCACCGACAATGGGCTGTGTTTTGGGCTCCGCGTATTTGCATTTTTTAAGCCTCCAAATGCTGGATGTGCAGTGCCCAAAATGGCTTACTCGGAACAGCTGTTGCCTTCTCTTACCCCTTCCCCACTTTGCCTGCTTTAGTCACTGGAGCTCCCTCCGAGGATCTGCTGTGCTTTTGAAGCTGTTTTTCAGCCCAAACACGAGCTAACGTCTTCCGTACCTTGCCTGCTTTTCTAATTGCTGCTCCCTCAGATAATCTCTATGCTTTAGAAACACAGTCCCCTCAAACCCCCAGTGAGTGAACTAATGTTCTGAAGCTGACCAGGTTAAGGACTCCCCAAAACTAAGGTGCATCTTTACTCTGAAAAATATGGTAATCTTCTGAATAATGATTTCAAATACAACCAAAATGGTATTTGGAATTAGACCATAGTTCTCAATGTCTATCGGCTTATATGAAACCACCAGAAGCTCTGTTACTCTACTCGATAAGAAGCACCATCTTGTCCAACAATTCCCCATATTTTGCTTGAGGTACATTTTCTTAAAACAACACATCTGATATGGATTTATTTTAGTGTAATTTGGAGAGCGAAGCCCGTCCTATTGAGTTCTACCCAACAAGATCATATTTGACATTGAAAATCCTAAAAAATGTTTATTTGAAATTGCGGTCAGTTTCTGTGACGGCTTTGAAATCATATTTAGGGATGGCTCTTAGATGTCAACGAAGAGGAAAAAGGTCTCTGTCTCCCTCAAGCCTTCCCCAAACTGGTTTGGTTTGGCCTCTCATCCAGGCCACCCTTCCTGCCTTAACTCAGCTGAGGAAAACAGCAAAGGCAATCTGTCTTCCCAGCAGGAAAACCACAGAACAACTTAGGTTGCTTTATCTCCATGTGATCTTACAAGGCCACAACCCCTTTTACGGTGTTTTGAAAATAAGTCCCCTACTATCCTTACAGGAGAAAATTTAAGATGAGGATGGAAAAATTTTCAGCTGCAAAAAAGAAAAGGAAGGAAGGAAGGAAGGAAGGAAGGAAGGCAGAAAGGAAGGAAAGAAAGAAAGAAAGAGACAGAGAGAGAAAGAAAGAAAGAAAAAGAAAGAAAGAAGAAAAAAAGGGAGGGAGGAAAAAGAAAAGAAAGAGAGACTGACTAGAATAGAATAGAATGAATAGAAGAGAATAGAATAGAATAGAATAGAATAGAATAACAAAGTTGGAAGGGACCTTGGAGATCTTCTAATCAACCCCCTGTGTGGGGCAGGAAACCTTACACCACTTCAGAAAAGAAGAAAAAGAAAGAAAGAAAGAAAAGAAAAGAAAGAAAGAAAGAAAGAAAGAAGAAGAAGAAGAAAGAAAGAAAGAAAGGAAGAAAGAAAGAAAGAAAATTTAATGCATATATGAGGCACACATAAAGGTAAATGTTTCCCTTGTCCAGTCATGGCTGACTCTAAGGGATGGTGCTCATCACTATTTCTTAGCTGAGGGGGCCAACATTGTCCAAACACATTTCATGGTCATGTGGCCAACATGATTATTTGCCTAGGGACATGGAATTGCTGTTACCTTCCCACTGAAGGTATTTACTGCTAGGTGGGTAGTAGCTAGAGCAAATGACAGGAGCTCACCCCATTGTGCAGCATTGAACCTGAGCTGTCAGCTGTCAGCATCTTAACCGCTGAGCCATCAAATCCTTTTGATACACACATACTGACTCACAAACAAATAAGAAAAACATGGGAGGAGGAGCCAACGTCGCAACGATATGGACGTACGGTCTTGATGTTCCAAGACCGCAGCCAATACTTTTGCCACTGGGTGGTCCAAACGGATCTAAACCATCCCACAGAGATGATGAACAGGAAGAATACCTCTTGCTGACCTCAGGGGCATCGCACAGTCCCTGAAAGAAGCAAGAGAAGTTCTTCAAGCCGGTGACAAAAATCCAGCCAAGGCTGACAAAGTCGGGGAGGATCCAAACGGAAGGATACAGAAAGAGAAAGTGTTTCCAGCTGGTGAGGAACTTTTACTGTTTTAAAAAGACACTGCCTATAAAAAACTTAAAATTAATTCAAATTGGAGAACAGAAGAATTGAGCAGAGGAATTAAATTTGAATGGTTTGGACAGTGGTTACGTTATTTTTTAAATGCTATCTTCATGGATGGAATGTATGCAAGCCTTATTAAAATGGATGGATTAAGCTTTCTTCTATTTTTTCTTTTATTGTTCTCTGTAACCTATGGACTAAAGTTTTCCTCTTTCATTGCAGTGGGTGTTTTTCTAACTCATTTAAAGATTGGACTCTTTTTTTTTTAACTTGAAATACAAAAAAGATGCAAAAGAAACAAATAAGAAAAACATGTATGGAAAAGAAAGCTAATTTGGCAACTTTAGAAAGGAAGCAAAAGTCTAAATAAACTTCTTCCCATCCCATGACAAGATAAACAAACAAACAAACAAAACAAGTGTAAGAAAGCATCCCAAAATCTTGTTTGACCAACTTCTGCCTCACTGCTGCTGTGTGAATTTATTCTGCTTCTCTGAGATCTAACAGGCTGAAAATGTGACAGAGACTATAGGAACCAATTCTCTCTGCAGCTGATGACAAATACATGCTGAATCAGAACAAATGGATCTCTACCACCACCATGGTGATTCATGCTGATGGACATTCATCATTGTGTAGTAGTAGTGCAAAATGGTGCAAAAATGGGAGTCACAATATATCAGGAAACACCTCTCTGTGTGGTGTTCATCCATCAAAAAAAATCATGGCTACTATTTCACGTGCCTTAGTCAGTCTAGTGGTCTTCAAGCAATAAACAACTATTAATTGGTGGCACCTTCTTGGTTGCTTTCTGGCCAGTCAACCTGGCATTAGAAAGTTGGCTGAGATGGCCTTCTGAGATGATCCACAATGTTAATGAGATATTTTAAAACCCAAGGAAATAATGACATTGAAGTAAAGAGCCTAGGAACATGCTAACATTGGACTTATATTTGTAAGGCAGAAATAATGAAAAATGACTGCTTTATAAGCCATTTAAGATCAAAATACTATATTAGCAGTTGGAAATATATAGCAAGATATTCTTTGTTTTACTAGCCTACACAAGTTAGTAATGAGCACTGGAAAATCAGAACTAGCTGTTTCCCTACTTATTGTTACCTGTTTCTCTGACACCAACTGTTTATAACAATAAGGTTAATCAAGTAGCCTTCCCTGTCATTCCTCTAAAAAAAATCTGTTTGCAAGTATGTAAGGGAATGTTTATTGTGAGAGTGTGGAAAGTATGAACCATGATGGTGCAGTGATTAGAATGCAGTATTGCAGCATAACTCTGCCAACTGCCAGCAGTACAATCCCGACTGGCTCAAAGTTGACTCAGCCTTCCATCTTTTGGAGGTTGATTAAATGAGGACCCAGATTGTTGGGGGCAATAGGCTGACTCTGTAAACCACTTAGAGGAGGCTGTAAGCACTGTGAAGTGGTATATAAATCTAAGGCAATTCCTATATAGACCAGAACTCAATTTGCTTTCAATAGTTCTATGTCAACATGTGTGAAGTTGTGTTCACATCATCAGTTAAAATGAAAGGAATGGGAAGTGCTGTTGCATGCAGAAAAAATGATTATGTCAGCCCTGCAGTTATATTCCTTTTGGGATCGTTGGCCTGTCACACTCTCTATTATTTTACTATGCTGTTTCATTAGTGTAGTAATTGGGAGGGAGAATAGTAAGGAGTAGAATTGTAGAATGTGTCCTTGTCATAATAGAACATTCCTTTCTAGAAGGCCAAGGTCATATTTTGTCTCTGCACCTCTGCACCTGACCGGAACTAGATGGGTGGAAATGCCAGTGTGGCAGAGGAAGATTGGACCATGTGATGGACTTGTGGGTGTGGGGCAAGGTTTGAACTTTCAACTGGGTGGGAATCCGAGAAAGCTTTCAGATTCAGGATTTCCACAGTTGTGCCAACATGTCTGTCTTATTAATTTAAGGATAGCTATGCCTTGGACTCCGATTTAATTCTGAATGATACAGTATTTGGAACGCTGACAGATTAAACATTAATGAATAACCCTCACCGATGAACTGACAAATCATGTGCAATGTGGTTCAGTAGATGCCACCTCATTTGACTCTGCTACTTGCCTTATTGTTCAGTTGAACTGGTTTTGACCAATGCTCCACTCAGTGCTCTACTCAGTGACCAAACTAAACCCTTTCAAAATTACATCCAATCTATACCATGGCTTCTAGCACAAGTGAAAAACACAGAGTATGAAGGCTTCCTGAGTTTTCACATCTAGGGAACTAGTATTTGTGTCTAAGCTTATAAAGAAAACAAATATCTACAGATGCTATGACTAGAGGTGAAGGCGCACGCCTCCTACTCGGAAGGCTGTGAGTTCAATCCTAGGCAGTGGCAGAAGTTTCTCTATTAGGATGGAAAGACAAAATATCTGCTGTGAACTCCACATAGGAATCACGAAGGGCATTCGGCCAGTAAATGCTCAGCTCTATTCAGTCGGCAGAACTCCATAGAATCATAAAAAGAAAAGAAAAAGCATTTCGCTATTGTATACAGTAGCATGGTTTTATATATAAACATGAAATTCCAGGTAAACATGCTGGATTTGTCTCTGGGTAAGTTGTATTTTAGAAATTTTAAGCAAACTTAAATTTAAATAGCATTAGTTTTCCTGCAAGGGTGGATGGGCTGGGGGTGACCTGGAAGAGCTAATTGTCCATAAAGGTATTCAGAAACAGAATCTTTGAAATTGGTAGGCTTTTTATAGTATGTTTTTATTCAACATCCATAGGTAGACAGACAGACAGATACAGTCCTGGAATAAAGGATTTATTCAATCTATTTAAAGAGTTTTAAATACACTGCAACCGAAACAATCCTTTCAACATGCCATTTTATCATAGATGTCCACCAGTGTTTTGGTTTAACTTTTCCTATTCTTTAAATGCTTTTTTCCTGTTCAAGATATTAGACTTTAGTTGGTTACTTGCGAATATTATGGCCTCATCGATGTTTGCAATCCAATGTAGGTACACATTAAACAATTTGATTATCTGTGTGAAACAGCTGTTCCAAAATAAATGTTAAAAGTGTGGAAACTTCCTAACTGAGCTCGTGTATAGTGTAAGGATGCATGTGTTAATCTTATTCTTTCTGCTAGCTTGTCAAGATTCATGCTGCAACTGTGGGTGAGAATTATGTTTCTTCTTTCACTTTAATTAAAAATATCATTTAGCCCTCCATCTGTGGTCTCCAAAGAATTTTTTTCTTCCTTGAAACATAGATCATTGAAAATGATTTTTTTTCCTGATTGGATTTAATTCTCCTATAGTGCCAACCAATAATGCATTCCAATAATCAGCTCCTGTATACTTGGCATGTACTGTAGCTCACTGAGATATTACAGAGACAGAGAAAAACAGAATAATAGAATTGGACCTTGGAGGTCTTCTAATCCAACCCCTTTCTCCGATAGGAAACCCTACACCTTTTCAGACAAGTGGCTGTCCACTCACTTCTTAAAAACCTCTAGTGTTTTTAAATATTGGAAGACTGTCACCCTCTTTTCATTAAACTAGATATACCCAATTCTTGCAACCATTTTTTTATGTTTTTGTTCTGACCTAGGCTTCCCCAAAAAGCACAAGGCAGAGTCCTGGTCCCAACAAAATTCCTTTTATTAAACGAATGTGAATTCCTTTCATTCACATTCAGCAAGGCCTGAAAAACAGTCTTTCAAAGGAATATTTATGACTACAGACCTTATCTATCTTGGAAAGCTGCCATGTAAATATTTTCCAAATGAGGTGCTGTGCAAGGAAAGACTGGGCACAGAGTCTCTGAGACTCACGGACAGATTTTCACACTCCTGAAACAAATCTAATGACCAAACGAAGGAATTGTTTCCTGCAAAATCCCACTCCGCTTTCGCTCCTCTTTTATTTCCTATGGAAGGGACCAATCACCTTCCCCCTATGACCTTACTACCAAGTCTGCCTTGATTTCTGAGTTGTTCTTTTCTTCTGGCACCTCTGCACATGCGCACACTGGGAACGGTTCACCGACAAAAGGGCAAATGACAAAACCACGCCCGACCAAACCGCGGTGACAAAGTGCTCTGACGAATGAGCGCTGAATCGCGCCAACAACAGCGCGTCGACAGAAGCGCGCTGTAAAACTAAACCTAACCCTAACCCTAACCCTAAACGTAACGCTAACCCTAACCCTAACCCTAACCCTAACCCTAACCCTAACCCTAACCCTAACCCTAACCCTAACCCTAACCCTAACCCTAACCCTAACCCTAACCCTAACCCTAACCCTAAACCTAACCCTAAACCTAACCCTAAACCTAACCCTAAACCTAACCCTAAACCTAACCCTTACCTTAAGTTAAATCGGCTTTCTGTCTCCGCGCTGTTGTAAAGCGCTCTTCTGTCTCCGCGCTGTTGTCGCCGCACTGGTGGCGCGTTGATGATGTGGCGGTTTTAGCTACGCGATTTGCGCACTTTTGTCGGGTCTGGGAACAGGCTCTAGCTGTTCCTCTGCCTCACTGCTGTCTAGCTCCGTAGGCACCTGATTACTGTCAGACGGCCTCAGCCCCGTCTCTACCTCCGACACAGAGCCCTTGTCACAGCCTTCCCCAGCCTCCAGAACTGGCCCATGCTCCTCCCCAACCTCCTCACTTTCTGACTCTGCTGCCAGCTCCGCTTTGGGGCTCCACTTGTGGGCCACAACAGTTTTAATCTGCAGTCCCGTAATCATATGCCATGCCTGGGAAGCTTTTATTTATTTATTTATTTGCAGCATCTGAGACTGTGCGTGGTGTGATCTGAGCAGAATATTGCACGTAAAGCCAATACAAGAAAAAATGATATGGAAAAAAAAATCACTCAGGAATTGGTGTTGGGGTTTTGATTGTGTAGAGCCAAGGTGGCGCAGTGGTTAAATGCAGCACTGCAGGCTACTGCTAGATCAGCAGTTCAGCGGTTCAAATCTCACCGGCTCAGGGTTGACTCAGCCTTCCATCCTTCCGAGGTGGGTAAAATGAGGACCCAGATTGTTGGGGGCAATATGCTGACTCTCTGTAAACCGCTTAGAGAGGGCTGAAAGCCCTATGAAGCGGTATATAAGTCTATTGCTATTGCTATTGCTATTGTGCAACCATTACCTTGACTTTTCTGACCAACCCCATACACAACTCTGGATGGCCCAGTAACAAGTAACAGCAAATATTTAAAAACTAAACCCCTCACCATAGTATTTTTGAAATGGTCAAAATGCACACGAGAAGCTGAGGTCCATGTGCACATTTTCTCATCAGAAGCGAAGGCGTTCTGTTCTGCTCCGAAACCATTGCCCTGTTTTACTACTTGTCTTCCATTATACATGTCGCACGATTAATATTGAAGTGGATCTTGTTTGCTGGATATCTCGCTGCTTTCCATTAGGATGTCTCTTATTCATGACTGCAAAGTTGTTTCAAGAGGACAGAAGAGGCGATCAGGATTCCAGATGGGTCAGACAATCGTGCCAAGTACTATGCTGTAGACGGATACTCGGATATGTATGAACTGCTTTTTTTTCCCTCAAAGTCAAAGCCAAGGTTATGCTGAAAGCAGGCAGAAATAGAAAAACACTTCAAAGCACATTAAGCCTTTTAAAAAAAAAGTTAATTTGAATCCTGCACTGCTGTAAGGCTTTTTCCTCTAAATATACAAGTCTGAAAAAAAACTGCTTAAAACTGAAGTGGCTTGGAAGAACCCCAAGTCTATGGCAACAAAATAACTGAGAAAGCGCTTGCTTTCTTTCAAACATGGCAGAGCCCTTCTTGAAGGCCTGGGAAACATGGACGGTTTGTAATAAAGCAATTTTCTCCTTACAGAGCTCCTGCTAAAATATTCAGTGAGAGGGGAAAGGCTGTTCTCTCATTATAAAAGTTGCTTTAGGCGAGACAGATGGTAAGACTCCTTTGGTGTGCTTCTCTGGAAGAGTTCTGCTTTATTTTGCATCTCTGCTAATAACATTCCCCAGAATGTTCTTAGGCTCAGATACACACACTTAAGACATCTCCTGTCATGATGGAATCAGATAATAATTAGAGATGAGCTGGAACCTATTTATTCTCGTGTCCATTTTTCATGTCATTTAGGATCAACCCTAAATGTGTGGAAGGGAGCAGCAGCAGGTCCTTATTATCTTCTCCTTCTCTCCACCCCCCACAGTTAGTTCCGCCTTGCTTTTTCTCCTAAAAAATAATGACTTGACAATGGGAGCATGGTAGAAAATTAATACGGCATCTGCCCAGCACAGATTGGAGGTAGGCCATACGTAGCTTCGAGACATCCCCAAGTCTATTGTCTCCTTCTGTTTCTCCATAAAAATCCATAATGATTTGATGAGGTGATTTCTGCTCATGTTCAGAGCTGGCTGGTGAGTTTGCTGTATTCATGAAACCATGGGCAGCTCCGTAGTAAAGTTTCTCATGCCGTCTTTCTTTTATTACAAGTTGCCCAGAGCCATGTTTGTGAGGAGGGTAGCTGCGTAAATCAGATAGATAAATAATTAAAAGAGAGAAGGGTAAAGGAGACCTTGTATATTTTATGCCGCTAGTTGTTGCAGACTCTAGGGAGTGGTGCTCGCCTACCTTTCAAGGCTGTGGAACCAGCACTATCTGAAGATATTTCCACAGTCATGTGGCCAGCATGACATCACGGAGCTCTGTTACTTTCCCACTGAAGTGGTACCTATTTAGAATAGAATAGAATAGAATAGAATACCTCTGTGGAATGAGTGGGTAGAGTAGAGTAGAGTAGTATAGAATAGAATACCTCTGTGGAATGAGTGGGTAGAATAGAATAGAATAGAATAGAATAGAGTAGAGTAGAGTAGAGTAGAGTAGAGTAGAGTAGAGTAGAGTAGAGTAGAATAGAATACCTTTGTGGAATGAGTGGGTAGAATAGAGTAGAGTAGAGTAGAGTAGAGTGGAGTGGAGTGGAGTGGAGTGGAGTGGAGTAGAATAGAATAGAATAGAATAGAATAGAATAGAATAGAATAGAATAGAATAGAATAGAGTACCTCTGTGGAATGAGTGGGTAGACTAGAGTAGAGTAGAGTAGAATAGAATAGAATACCTTTGTGGAATGAGTGGATAGAGTAGAGTAGAGTAGAGTAGAGTAGAGTAGAGTAGAGTAGAATAGAATAGAATAGAATAGAATAGAATAGAATAGAATACTGCTGTGGAATGAGTGGGTAGAATAGAGTAGAGTAGAACAGAGTAGAGTAGAGCAGAGTAGAGCAAAGCAGAATAGAATAGAATAGAATAGAATAGAATAGAATAGAATAGAATACCTCTGTGGAATGAGTGGGTAGAATAGAATAGAGTAGAGTAGAGTAGAGAAGAGTAGGATAGGATAGGATAGGATAGAATAGAATAGAATAGAATAGAATACCTCTGTGGAATGAGTGGGTAGAGTAGAGTAGAGTAGAGTAGAGTAGAGTAGAGTAGAGTAGAGTAGAGTAGAGTAGAGACTAGACACTATACTAGGATAGGGTAGGATAGGATAGGATAGGATAGGAGTTGGAAGGGACCTCGTAGGTCTTCTAGTCCAACCCCCTACTCCGCCAGGAAACCCTGTTACCCTTTTAGATAAATACTTGCCCAATCTCTTCTTAAAATCTTCAGGTGTTGGTGCACCCGTGACTTCTGGAGAATCCATTGATTAATTGTCAGTGTCAGGAAATTACTTCATAGTTCTAAGTTGCTTCTCTCCATGATTAGTTTCCACCCATTGCTTCTTGTCCTGCCCTCAGGTGCTTTGGACAATAGTTTGACTCCCTCTTCTTTGTGGCAGCCCCTGAGATATTGGAACACTGCTATCATGGCCCTTTTCATTAGATTAGACATACCCAATTCCTGCAACCGTTCTTCATGTTTTAACCTCCAGTCCCCTTTGTTGTTCTTTCCTTCACTTTTTCTCGAATCTCAACATCTTCTTTACATCGTGGAGACCAAAACTGGTTGCGGTATTCCAAGTATGGCCTTACCAAGGCATTATAAAGTGGTATTAACACTTCATGTGATTTATCTACTCGCATTTGCATGCTTTCGAACTACTAGGTTGGCAGGAAGTGGGAGATCTGGGTCTGGAACATGGGCTGCCGACTTTCCAAATAAATAAAAAATAAAATACGTAAATCTTCCTGGCAGGATAGTTGTTGCTTCCACAGCCTCTTTTGCTCATACTACAAGTGAAATAGGGTATGCAAATTTCACTGGGCAACAAATGTCCCCTGCTTCCATTTTATTAATTCTGCAGGAAAACATCTATTCATTTTTGGTTGAGTAACAAAGCTTCCCTGAGATCTATTAATATGTCAGACAGTATTATTTCTCATCATTGTTTGATGTAGTTTAATCTTACTACATTGTCCTCAGAGAAGCTCCATTGTGTTTTGCATTTTATTTACCATCAGTGGTAAATAAATGATGATGCCCTTTCAAATACAGTATCAGCGCTACCTGAATTCTTATTACCTGGGTTTTACTTGTTGCATTTCAAAGTTTTGCAGGCAGAAAATTGGGGAAGCTAAAAGCACCTAAACCGGTACTGTGACTCTTCAGCTTTTAGGATGTATAACTAACATAATTTACCTCAGTATTTGAAACATATAGCAATAGCAATAGCACTTAGACTTATATACTGCTTCATAGTGCTTTACAGCCCCCTCTAAGTGGTTTACCGAGTTAGCATATGGCCCCCAACAATCTGGGTCCTCATTTTACCGGCCTGGGAAGGATGGTTAGGTTAAGGTTTATTCAATTTGTATGCCGCCCTATTCCTGAGGGACTGAGGGAGGCTAACAATCTGGGGGGAAGGGGGGTACAAAATAAAAGTAAAAAGACATACCTCAGATGGGGCTGGAAGATTCAACAGCCCCAGGCCTGCCGGAACAACCAGGTCTTAGTAGCTTTGCAGAAAGCCGGAAGGGTGGTAAGGGTCCGGATCTCGCAGGGGAGGTCGTTCCAGAAGGCCGGAGCAGCCACAGAGAAGGCCCTCCCCGGGGAGTTGCCAGCCGACATTGGCTGGCAGATGGAATTCGGAGGAGACCTAGTCTGTGGGATCTAATTGGTCTTTGGGAGGTAATCGGCAGGAGGCGGTCTCTCAAGTACCCAGGTCCGATACCATGTAGGGCTTTAAAAGTAACGACTAGCACCTTGAAGTGTGTCCGGAGACCAATGGGCAGCCAGTGCAGCTCACGGAGGATAGGTGTGACATGGGTGTACCGAGGTGCACTCACAATCGCTCGCGCGGCTGCATTCTGGACGAGTCTTTGAACACTCTTCAAGGGCAGCCCCATGTAGAGCGCATTACAGTAATCCAGTCTTGAGGTCACAAGGGCATGAGTGACTATCCGAAGGGCCTCCCGGTCCAGGTAGGGTCGCAATTGGTACACCAGGCGAACCTGGGCAAAGGCCCCCCTGGTCATAATCGACAAATGGTGTTTTAAAGTCAGCTGCGGGTCCAGGAGGACTCCTAAATGGGATGGAAGGCTGAGTCAGCCTTGAGCCTTGTGAGATTCGAACTGCCAAATTGCAGACAGCAGGCAGTCAGCAGAATTAGCCTGCAGTACTGCATTCTAACCACTGTGCCATCGAGGCTCCTCGGTGATTTGATTTGAGATATCCCACTATCATCTAAATTGGCCTTTAAAAAGCTTTCTCTTATTGTCCACATATGAATCTCTGGAGGTCCCCCAATGCAAGTCATGGGTTCCTTATGGCAGTCCACCATCTTTCTCTGGTGCCCATCGACACGGTGCAAGGGAAATAAAAACGCTGGTTGGAGAAGACTTTTTGCCACCTCCTTAAGTGCTTATTTTGTGAATGTTAGTGCTGGGGAAGGAAGGGTTATAAATTAATCCTCTGCTCTTCTCATGCTGTGATCTCTCCAGAATTCATCTAATGATGTAGCAATTGGATTTAAAACAGAAAGCCTCTCCCATCTTCCCAGTGGGAAATTTTAAAACCTTAATGCTGTGGAGGATAGATCATTTATATATGAAAATGTGTGCAGTGACACCACAGGAGAGTGGCAAAGAGGTTTAGTGGGCTGCATCTCTAAAGATGCCTCTGTACATAAAAGGGTTTTGTAGATATCTCTCTACCCTTAGAAATAGACTTTTCTTTTTTAGTTGGCATTTAGATGTCAGGGTTCCACGTAACACTCCATAGCAAACAAAACTCTGAGGCAGGTAGATTCCTCAAATAATAGTTTTATTGGATATATACAGAAATGGGTTGCTTCCAGTTCGGCCCGATCAGGCAAACCGGTAATAGCAGCGGCAGGAGGCTCCATCCACCCTCGCACGGACACTCAAACTGGTAGTTTAATAAAATGGCAACCCACTACTGGGTATATTATATTGAAATCCGACCCTGAAGGTTCCGCTGTTTTAATCTAATTAAAAGTAAAAGTTTTCACCCTTCCCCGAACAATCAGTCACATGGTCCAATCAAGGTGCCTGGTAATGTTGCTCCTCCTCTCTCTGACCAGGTGTTAGAATGTCCTTGATTCCCAGAGGAAAGTATTTTATTTTGGGTACAAAACCCCAGCTATCTCTATTCCCCCCTCCCTATTTCTCAGCTCCAGTGTGGCAAACACTGAAGCCTCAAAATGGCTTTGATCAGGTCAGCTTCAGGGTTGACAGGCTGGATTTGTTGACTGGAAGGTTGGCAGTTTGAGATCCAAGTACCACATGACAGGAGAGCTCCTGTTCCTGCCTCAGCTCCTGTCAAACCAGCATTTCAAAAACATGCAAGTGCAAATAGATAAATGGGTACCACTTCAATGGGAAGGTAATAGCATTCTGCGTGTCTTGGTAAGTGTTGTACCTTATGATTCCTGATGAATTTATTATATTTTATTTTTGTTTATGTACACTGAGAGCATATGGACCAAAAACAAATTCCTTGTGTGTCCAATCACACTTGGTCAATAAAGACTTCTGTTCTGTTCTGTTCTGTTCTGTTCTGTTCTGTTCCTTTCCATTCCATTCCATTCCATTCTATTCCATTCTATTCTATTCTATAGACATGCTGGCCACATGACCACAAAAGCATCTTCAGACAACACTGGTTCCCTTGGCTAGGAAACAGAGATGACCACTGCCCTCTACAGTCAGACACAACTGGATAGAGGAAAACTTTACCTTTTTAAAAGAACCTGTTTAGTAAAACTTGGTCTACTTCAAAGATAACCACCTGGAGAGAAGATGGGCAACTATGACCTCTTTACGATCTGTGGACTTTAACTCCCAGGATTCCTGAGCCAGCATGGAATTCTGGGAGTTAAAGTCCACAGGCTGTTAAGGGGCCATAGTTGTCTACCCTTGAACTAGACAATGGGCAATAAGGAAATGCAAGCCCAGGAAAATATTTCTTTTTTTAAATTTTTTTTTTATTTTAATTGAACAAAAACACAAAAAAAGAATCATCCTTCATTACATCTTGTAGAAAGCATGTTGATTGGTTACAGATAACTTTCGGGCATTTCTTCCACAGTCATTACTTATAGTTCATATTAGATTATACACTTTAAGTCAAAAATCTTTGTATATCTTACTATTAATATACCGCAATATACCACCTTTACCTTTACCTATATATGAGCAAGACTCTCATTTTCATTTTTCCCCTCTGGGTTTTTGAGGACTTTTGGAGAAAGCAACCTTTTGACTCATTTCTGTAGAAACTTAGCACCCATAATAAAATATTTTAGGAAATATGCTCTTGGAGACAGAAAGCATCACCCACCTTTCTAAATAGCCCTCAGCAGATGTCAGCACATAAGAGATAAAGAGATAGATAACTCTATCCATAAGCAAATACCCTCACCCAAAAGCCAACAAAGGTAGGATTAGCCCTCAGCCACAATAGGAATTGGCCAACGTCCCTTCATGGAATCACCCTCAGAAACTTCAAACAAGCCTGGGAGCTCAGACAAGCTACAGAGCCAGCTATGACCCCTACATGGCCTCATGGGAATCTGACAACAGTCAACAGAATACATGATCTTACACAGGAACAGGAAGTTCAAGTGCAAAGCCCAAGAGAAACTAGAAAGGCTACTCACTCTCAACTCCAGGTGGTCAGCTGCACCAGAACCATGTGCTTATGTGGTTCTGCTTCATCATTAAACCAGAGGTGGGTTGCTCCCAGTTCGGTTGAACCGGTAATGGAATCCAGGCCTGGGTCACCAAACCGGCAGTGACCCAGGCCTGCCACGCTCGTGAACTGGTTCCCTTGCCGCCACAGGGCCACCGCCATTTTGGTTTTGAGTGACTGCCTGTGCGCAGTTCACTGTGAATTGTTCTGCACATGCATGAAAAACAACTTACATTGAACAGCGCATGCACGCTTGCTTCGCTCATATGTGTGTGTGTTGCGAACCACTAGTAAAACCGGTAGCAACCCACCCCTGCGTTAAATCATTTTTAATCAACATCCAGCCTCCATTTTGTCTCCAGTGCTTTTCTCCCAGCTTGGAACTGAACCAGATGGATTTTTCTTCTAACATTCCCCCCCACCCCTAAAAAAAATGCTAAGCCTATATTCAGGATCACAACACAGTTTTCATGAATTTTGTGCCGGTGAGAAACAAGCAGCTTCAATCCCTAACTTTCCACAATAGTCCCAGAGGGAGGGAAGTTTCCCATGAAGATGTTTAATAGCTATTGTCCCTGTGTGCTCTCCATTTTTGTGTCTTCTGCCTCAAAATGCCAGGAAAGGTTTTATCAATTTTTTGGCAATGTGCATCTGTGAGGTATCAAATGATGCTTGCAATTCATCTCCACAGCTGGAATTGTTTAGGAGAAAAGTTGAAGAGTTAAGGCCCGGGTAGAGGAATGACAAAGGGCAAGTGGCAGGTATTGAAAACTCAAAGACAACCAAGAAGGGAGAGAAGATTGGTGGGGGAGGAGGATGAAAGAGAACTGGAAAGAGTGAAAAAAAGAAGCAGTAAAAGGGAAACAATTATAAGTTGAGCCAGGCAGAGAAGCAAAGCACTCTGAAGACCTGGTGCAGTTGAAACCATTCCAGTGAGATTTGAAAGGGGAATTAGTTCTGCCCTCAGTTAAGATGAGAACAATTACGAGAGCATTTCAGCATATGAAAAAAAATCACAGCAGGTAGAGTTTGTTTTATATTTTATTACACATGATGGTCCTACCTTCCTTCTTTTTATCCACACAAATAATCTTGAGAGGTACGATGGACTAAGAGGGACTGGCTTGAAGCTACCTAGTTGAATTTTTATGACCAAAGGGTTCTTCAATCTGGATCTCCCTGAATTTAGGGATTGCAAATAAAAGAATTAAATCTTGTGTAGACTTCCAATAGCCTGCTTTTAGGAAGCTTCAGATGATATGATCTAAATTACAGACTCCAGTATGAACAGCTAAAACAAGCTTAAAATCAGAGCTGATTGAAACATTTAATTTGCAGTTTTGGAAGGAATATCCATCTGGTTGAGTTCCAAGTGGGAAGAAAGACACTGGAAACATGGGGGTTGATTGGAAAAATGGTTTAATGAAGCAGAACCATCAAGCACATGTGATTCTATGTAGCCAACCACATGAAGTGAAGAATAGGGTTATTTATACCCTCTCTTGGGCTTTGCCCTTGAGCGTCCTGTTCCTGTGCAAGAAATGTATTCTATTTGTTGTTGTAGGAGTCACTGCTAACTTTGTAGGCTGTCTGTGTCCCAGGCTTGGTTGAAGCTTGCTGGGTGATGCAATGAAGGAGCTTGATGTGCCATGTGGTGAGCTCTGCTGCTAGATGGTAGAGAGACAATCCTATTATGTCCTGGAGAGTCATGTCTTAATCCCATCACCTTGGAGTTGAAGGTCTTTTGTCTTGTAGATAGGCTGGCCCAGTCCTGTTGGGGCTATTAAGAAAGGTGGGGGCTGCTTTCCAAGAGCATGTTTCTCCTTTAGGGAAATATAATATTCTGACTTTTTTAATACTTCCCAAAATATTTCATTCTTCTAGGAGAAGGGTGGGTGCTAACTTTCAACAGCATATTTTTTTTTTAAAAAAAAATCAACTTTTTTCTAATTTTCCATTTCATTCAAGAACTTGGATGGAAGTCAGATCACATAATTGGCTCTTTACTTTTAATTTAGTTCTTCTGCTTAATTTCTCTGGCTATTCCTTAACATTGCCATCATTTTTTTTCTTGATTCTACCTTTCATATTCACCTAGAAAATAATAATTCTTTTGCATATGTACAATGGAGATAATTAGCCACTTGTCTGTTTGGAGAGAGAACAATTGGTTTTGCTAAAAATAAACAACTAGTGTAGGTAGGAAATTTTTTTAGAAAGTTATTATGATTTACTTTTGGGGACAAAGTGTGAATGTGCAATTTAATAGGGCAGGTATCACACCTAAAAACCTTATTTTGACTCATCCAGGGGGTAAAGGTTGACTGAAAATTGCATCTTGTGATAAAACATTATTCACTTCATCACATATATGCTTTTCAATTTTGCTCCTGAAGTGAAGAAACTGACTTTTTCTTTTTTCTTGATTTTTCATTTGTTCTCTCTCACATCAGCTCTATCCCACTAATGCACAGAAATCTTTGGTATATATAATTATATAGTACTGGGTCTTCAGGGTCAACGTCCACTTATTTTGGCTGTGTTATTTATATGAATTAAGAACATTAAGAACATTTTTCACAGAATTGCATTTGTTACCAAATCAAAATCAAGCAACATGCACTTGATCGCACATTAGCCTCAGTTATGAGAACTTATTGTTAACGTGTTTGATGAAAAAAATGTATTTAATAAGAATGCAGAACCATATTTTTTGCATCAGGAAAACATATCACTCCAAACTTTAGAGCAGGGACATGCAGTCACTGGAGGCAGGAGAGGCGGGGCCTTACCAGTCTCATGAGGAAAAGGAAATAATTTTTAAAATAATTAAAAAGGCCAAGGTAGTTGCTGCCAGACTTCAAGTCACAGTGACTTTGAGTCTGCTTAGTGTTAACTGTAGGGGGAGGCGAGAGAACTATGGGCCTCCTTTGCATAAGGAATCTTTCACCTTTTAAGAGTTAAGCAAGGGTTAAAAAGCAAAAAATTCCATATGCAAAGGAGGCACGTGACTCTCCCACCTCCTGATCTGGAGCAGCAAATCATGCCTTGCACCGCTTGAGCAGGGAGGGCAGAGACTCCATTTCCCAGGCTGCAGAGGGAAAGCGAGCTAAAGCCTTCCTCGCTGCAGGTTGAACTTCTCGGTTGCAGATGAGCGAGAGAGAGAAAACCGGGAAGGGAGAAGAAAGAGAAGGAAGGAAAGAAGGAGGTGGGGGAAGAAGGGAGGAAGGAGGGAGGAGGAGGAGGAGGAGGAGGAGGAGGAGGAGGAGAAGCATCTCTGGGCAGGCGAATTATGCATGCACTAAGCGAGCTCTGAGAGAATGGCTGTGGAAGGTAAGGGCTACGATTCTCCTGCCTTTTCCTTTTGCAAAGCCAGAAGTGCCCCCGGGCACCCTCCCCGCCTTCCTCATCCTTTGCTCTCACCTGAGGGGAGCAATCACAACCAAGTCGGGGGGGGTGTCAGCAAGCAGATCAAAGGCTTCGGCGCCTTGGCCAAATGAGGGGTAGGAGTTGGGGGGGGGATGCCGGCCACAAACAGAGGCTTGGAGGGGGCGCGGAGAGGTGAGCCGACGAGGAACCTGCTGAGCTAGGGACAGCTGCCATGGCTTGCCTCTTTGCTAGGCTCCTGCATAGCTCCATTGCAGTGCTGGCTGGCTCACCCCTCCGCCCCCTCCCCTGACCTCGCTTTAAAAGGAGCTTGTGGGTTTGTTCAACTGAGACCCATCCAAATCCTGAACACATAACCCCCCACCTTCGCCTTCCCTTCCGTGGGCGTTCATGGAATCCCAACCATGTCCTTTTTATCTGCAGCTGTTAGTCCAATGTTAAGCTATTGAGCTCCTGCCTGCCTGCCTGCCTGCCTGCCTGCAAGCACTTTCTGAGCATCAGGTGAAGTCTGCAGGCCTGGAAGGCTACTACGTGGCTACTAACAATGGTCGGGGCTGCCTATGGCAGACGCTGCCAGCGCCCTGCCACCACTTTAAAGCCCAGGTGGCAGGGCTTTAAAGTGCGGCAGGGGCCCGGCGGCAGGGTTTTAAAGTCCCGGTGCCACGTCTGCCATAGAGCGGATCCCGGTCCCGTTCTATGGCGGATGCAGTGCCAGGGCTTCAGGGGGGCTTTCGCGCTTACCTCACCGGCCATGAAGCTCACCACACGTCACTGCTTTAGAGGGCAACCAAATGAAGTTTTAAGAGGATCTGAAGTGGATGTAATTATTACTTTGCAGAAGAGTTCTCTAATACCATAAGACTGTGATGGCAAACCTATGGCACGCCAGCCATTGCCTCAGCCCAGCTCCACCCCGCATGTGCGCAAGCCTCCCACCAGCCAGCTGGTCTTTGTGATTCTGCTGTGCATGTGCAGGGGGCAGGGCACATGTGGGGGATGTGCACGTGTATGCACAGGAGTGGGCCACATGGGGAACTTGCATTGCATTTGGGGGGTTCACACACATGGTCCCCCCCGTGCCCCATTGGAAGGCCTCCTGTACCAACCTGGGAGTAAAAAATGGGCAGGGGAGCACATGTACAGGTGGCAGGGCACATGTGCAGGATGCTCGTATTGTATTGTGAGGTTTCGTGGGTGCTTGTCTGTTTGGAGAGAGAACTCCAAACTTGTCACTCAGCACCAAAAAGTCTAGTCATCACTGTCATAAGATATAATGAGCCATAAGAAAAAAAAATGAATGGATGTTTGATAATGTTACAGATATCATCACAGGTTGTAAGCTGTTCCAAGTAAAGTTGCCTTTTGCAACTGACTGACGCTGAATTTGCCAGCGCTGATGGTATTCAAGTGGTGCTTCCGTTGCTTAAATATCTTTTACAATGTCTACAAGATTCCAACACCTGCATTTTCTTCTATCCATCCCTTTCCACACCTGTTTCGAAGTTGCAGTTTTTACAGGCCACTCTGCCACACTGAACCTGTCTGAAATGGGACATCTTAGGTGCCCAAAATGTTCTCAGCAGCATATTGTACCACCTAGTTTTCCCATAAAGACAATACTAGAGATATTCCCTTACAAAGTGAAAGCCAGAGAAATATTGAAAATGCATGCCTGCTTTTAAAAGAATTATATGCCACTCCAAATCAGTGGTCATAGTGGGCTCTAGATTAGAGTGTAGATTGATAGATAACCAATTTTGCTGTATACATGATGTACAATGAGAATAAAAGCTATACCAGGATAGAAGATTGATCTACACTGATCTCAACAATAGGCTGCTAAGAAAATTTCAGGCACCTATGCTGTCGTCCTGGTCTCCTTTTTCAGCCAGTTACAGCATGGCAGAGGAGCCTGTAAAACCTGCAACCTTGGAACAGGTGTGAGAGGGGATTGAAGAAAATGTGTATTTTGGAAGCTCTGCAGCCAGCAACAAGCAGAGAAACCAACCAAATTAAACATTTTTTTCTTTCCGGAGACATGGCCCCGCGGGGAGGGGGGAAGAGAAGTGGCACATCAAAATACAATGTGGGAAAATGCAATGGCTTCACATGCTGCTCGTTAGTAAAAATAGTGGGGGGGATTGTAGGAGAAATCCCAAAGAGAGCGAGAGAAAGAATTAAAGACAGATTTTTCCTTCACAAAATGCCTGCCATTGCCCTTCCTTCCCTCTCCCGTTCCCCTCACAACAGCGGAGTTGTTAAGATGCCAGGAAGTGCTGGCTTCTCAGGAATACAACTTCAACAATATTGAAATAATATCGGAGCTGTTTGTACTGTTGGAAGAAATACCCATCTGGTTCAGTTCCAAGCTGGGAGAAAGACACTGGAAACATGGAGGCTGATTGGAAAGATGGTTTAATGATGAAGCAGAACCACCAAGCACATGATTTCTGATGGTTTTTTTTTAATACTTTCTCTTAGACTTTGCACTTGAGCTTCCTGTTCCTGTGCAAGAACATGTGTTCTATTGGCTGTTGTCAGATTCCCATGGGCCCATGTAGGTGTTATGTAGTTATGTCATAGCTGGCTCTATAGGTTGTCTGAGCTAAGTTTGGTTGACGTTTCTGAGGGTGATGCAATGTCCTTAGGAGATTGTTCAATGTAGTGATCTCTGTGATTTAGTGGGTTAATCATATTATGCCCTGAAGGGTCATGTCTTAATCACTTCATCTTGGAGCTGAAGGTCTTTTGTTTTTTGATAGGCTGGACAAGTCTTAATGGGTGCAAAATATCTGCTAGGGACAGGGACCTGGAGCTCTGAGTTTCTGTCTCGCTTAAGATTTTTTATTTTGCTTTTAGGGGAAATATTTTATCTTGCCTTTTTAAAATAGTCCTCAAAATATTTCATTCTTTAAGAAGTTGGGTGGTGGTTTCCCACAGTATGTTTTCATGGAGACATATGCATCCATTAAACACACCAAGGTTCCCCCTCACACATATGTGCTAGTCGTTCCCGACACTAGGGGGTGGAGCTCATCTCTGTTTCAAAGCCGAAGAGCCAGCATTGTCCGAAGACTTTTCTGTGGTCATGTGGCCGGCATGACTGAATGCTGAAGATGCACGGAACGCTGTTACCTTCCCACCAAAGGTGGTTCCTATTTTTCTACTTGCATTTTTGCATGCTTTCGAACAGCTAGGTTGGCAGAAGCTGGGACAAGTAACGGGAGCTCACTCTGTTATGTTGTGCTAGGGATTCGAACCGCTGAACTATCAACCTTTCTGATCAACAAGCTCTGCGTCTTAATTATTGAGCCACCACATCCCTACACGTCAAGAAGCATCCTTCCGAATAGTATTTCTTCGCTCAATCAGTATCTGTACCTGCAGCTGGTGACTTGGAGGACACAATCCAATGCCTAGAATTGTTTGCACATTGATCAACATTAGATGAGATACTTACACATATCCTTTAGCAAATGACTCAGTGCCGGCAGCTGCTCAAACATGGAGACAAGCCATGGCTCTCCTTATAAGTGTTCTCTTTCCAGCCAACCTAATGGTAATGTAGACTATTTTCTGCCAGCAATCATTTTCACAATGCCAACTCAGAGCAATATGAGAATTCTAGCATGTTGTACCAAGTCATTCAGAATCCCAGTTATTGCCGCCGCCGCTGTTTTAAATAATCTTTCTAATTGTACCAGTCATTGATCAGAGCTTCTGTCTGAATGCTAAAAAAAAGGCCATGAAAATCTGAAGAAACACCAAGTGTTCAAGTAGCAGATCTTTTTGTTCCAAATTTGCATGTTTTTCTTCCAGAGCTGTCATGTATAATTTTGCTATTTTCAGGTTCATCCTGGTCAGTACTGTCTATGCCGAATAGCACCATGTCAGGCCATTTCTCCTCTATCTCCAGAGGGGTATCCAACTCAGATGTAAATAAAAATTATGGAGCCTGAATCCAAGACCTCATTCACATAAATAACATCAAGAGAGACAGTTTGGTCTAGTGGTTAAGACAGCAGGCTAGAAGCCAGGAGACTATAAGTTCTAGTGCCACCCTAATCATGAAAGCTGGCTGGGTAACTTTGGGCCAATTACCAGGATACTGTGAGTTCTAGTTCCATTTTAGGCATGAAAACTGGCAGGATGACTTGGGCTAATCACCAGGAGACTGTGAGTTCTAATCCTGATGTAGACATGAAAGCTGATTGGATGATTAAGAGCCAATCTCTCTCTCTCTCTCTCTCTCTCTCTCTCTCTCTCTCTCTCTCTCTCTCTCTCCCTTCCTCCCTCCCTCCCTCCCTCCTTCCCTCCCTCAACTCATCTTACAGGGCTATTATTTTAAAGGATAGGAGAACGAAGTATTCTGTGTGATTGCTACCTTATTTATTTGTAAAAATAAATAAAAAATAAAGGCACTCTATTAATTAACTTGTATCTCCCATTATTGAAAGATGTTATTGGAAGATGGGAAAAGAGACTCTACTATGCTTTGGGTTATACAGACCCATATCACATTTACAGTATCAAGGGCGCGAAACACTCATGCAGGAATATGAAATCTCCAGAACTGTAAAGCCTACAAACTTGAAATTTAGCATGTATGTTCCCCTTGGCTTCTAGGTGCTTGGTAACAAAGGATTTTTTGAAATGACCACCAGAGCATTAGTATCTTATATATTATTATTATTAACATACTCTGATGCTAAAGAGTTAGATGTTCTACTCCCCCTCCCAACCTGAAAACTTGGACATGGGTGAGGCCAATACATCTGGGCTACTGGCTGGGTATTTGGGGAGGAACTGAGGGAGAGATGGGGATAAGATAGGTGGGGCTTCTGTGGGGCAAACCTGAGGGAGGAAAGTGGATAGGATAGGGGAGGCTTCTGTGGGGAGAGGCTGAGGAAGGGAAGGTGATAAGAGAGGTGGGGCTTATGTGGGGCAAATCTGTGGGAGAAAAGGTGATAAGAGAAGTGGGGCTTATGTGGGGCAAATCTGTGGGAGAAAAGGTGATAAGAGAAGTGAGGCTTCTGTGGGGCAAAACTGAGGGAGAGAAGGGTATAGGATAGATGGGGCTTATGTGGGGCAAACCTGAGGGAAGGAAGGGGATATGATAGGTGGGGCTTCTGTGGGCCAAACCTGAGGAAGACAAGGTGATACGAGAGGTGGGGTTTCTGTGGGGCAAACCTGAGTGAGAGAAGGGAATAGGATAGGTGGGGCTTATGTGGGGCAAATCTGTGGGAGAAAAGGTGATAAGAGAAGTGAGGCTTCTGTGGGGCAAACCTGAGGGAGGGAAGGTGATAAGAGAAGTGGGGCTTCTGTGGGGCAAAACTGAGGGAGAGAAGGGTATAGGATAGATGGGGCTTATGTGGGGCAAACCTGAGGGAAGGAAGGGGATATGATAGGTGGGGCTTCTTTGGGACAAACCTGAGGGAGAGAAGGTTATAAGAGAAGTGGGGCTTCTGTGGGGCAAACCTGAGGGAGAGAAGGGAATAGGATAGGTGGGGCTTCTGTGGGGCAAACCTGAGGGAGGGAAGGGGATAGGACAGGGGAGGCTTCTGTGGGGAGAGGCTGAGGGAGAGAAGGTGATAAGATAGGTGGGGCTTCTGTGGGGCAAACTTGAGGGAGGGAAAGTGATAAGAGAGGTGGGGTTTCTGTGGAGTAAACCTGGGGGAGGGAAGGGGATAATATAGGGGAGGCTTCTGTGGGGAGAGGCTGAGGGAGAGAAGGGGAGAGGAGAGGTCGATGGTAATTACTCATTAATTTTCAAGCTGTAAGTGTTGATTTATCAACACATACAGCTTGAAAATAGTTTTGTAGCGGTGCACGGGTATTCAGCTAGTAACAAAATAAAAAAGAAGATAACAACATCTAAAAATAGTCACATAGCTGAGTTTTAAGATATTGTTATCTTACTGTGATTTCAAAATCCATTTAATGAATAAAGAAAAGCTATGTGGGACATTTTTTGTAGAACTATTCCCAAGGGTAAGAGTTCAGCCAGAAGTTGAATATAGTTTAGAGAACTGGCAGCAAAGAACAAAAGACAGACATATGGTTCTTGATGTTGTTGCTGTTAAAATAATACTAACATACTGTGTTATGATTGAAAACAATAATATGGATGTTATTGCACTTAAAGCGGCGGTGGTGAGACCCCTCCTGAAGAAGCCATCTCTGGATCCAGCTGTCCTTAACAACTACCGTCCAGTCTCCAACCTCCCTTTTGTTGGGAAGGTTGTTGAGAAGGTGGTGGCCTTCCAGCTTCAGCGGTCCTTGGAGGAAGCAAGCTATCTCGACCCCTTCCAGTCAGGCTTCAGACCCGGTTACAGCACAGAAACCGCTTTGGTCGCATTGACCGATGATCTTTGGAGAGCCAGAGATGGAGGCCATCCCTCCATCCTGGTTCTCCTCGACCTCTCGGCGGCTTTCGATACCATCGACCATGGTATCCTTCTGCAACGACTGCGGGAGGTGGGAGTGGGAGGCACTGTGTTACGGTGGTTCTCCTCCTACCTCTCGGACAGGTCGCAGTCGGTGTTAGTGGGGGGGCAGAGATCGACCCCTAGGCCCCTAACATATGGGGTGCCGCAGGGTTCGGTCTTATCCCCCCTACTATTTAACATCTACATGAAACCGCTGGGTGAGATCATTCGGAAGCACGGGATAAGATACCATCAATATGCGGACGATACTCAGTTGTATCTGTCTGCCCCGTGCCAACTCAATGAAGCGGTGGACGTGATGAACCGGGGTCTTGAGGCCGTTATGGACTGGATGAGGGCTAACAAGCTTGTACTCAACCCGGAGAAGACCGAGTGGCTGTTGTGTTTTCCTCCCAATAATTCGATCAGTGTTCCATCGCTCAGGCTGGGGGGTCAAACTCTATACCCCTCAGAGAGGGTTCGCAACTTGGGAGTCCTCCTGGACCCACAGCTGACTTTTGACCATCATCTGTCGGCTGTGACCAGGGGGGCATTTGCCCAGGTTCGCCTGGTGCGCCAGTTGCGACCCTACCTGAACCGGGAGGCTCTCACAACAGTCACTCAGGCCCTTGTGACCTCTAGGCTGGAATACTGCAATGTGCTCTACATGGGGCTGCCCTTGAAGAGCATCCGGCGACTTCAGCTAGTCCAGAACGCAGCCGCGCAAGTGATTGTGGGTGCACCTCGGTTCACCCACATAACACCTATCCTCCGCGAGCTGCGCTGGCTACCTGTTGATCTCCGGGTGCACTTCAAGGTGCTACTTGTCACTCATAAAGCCCTTCATGGTAGTGGGTCTGCGTACTTGAGAGACTGCCTCCTGCCAATTACCTCCCTGCGACCAATTAGATCACATAGATTAGGCCTCCTCCGAGTTCCATCTGCCAGTCAGTGCCGACTGGCAACTACACGGAGGAGAGCCTTTTCAGTAGTAGCTCCGACCCTTTGGAACGATCTCCCCGTGGAGATTCGTACCCTCACCACCGTCCAGGCCTTCCGCACAGCCCTCAAGACCTGGCTAGTCCGTCAGGCCTGGGGACAAAGATAATTGCCCCCTCCCGAATGATGAATGAATGTTGCTTATTCTTTTACTCTATGTATTGTGTGTGTCTATTGTTTGTATACTCCCTCCCCTTATTTTATGTAAGCCGCCCTGAGTCCCCTCAGGGAAAAGGGCGGCCTATAAGTATTAATAAATACTCAAATACTCAAATACTATTTCTACTCACTAATCTGACATTATTGGCTCACCGATCTGTTTTTATGTGTAGACCATTGTTAACTGCAGAAATAAAAGAATTTACTTTACAGGAGGAATCTTTTGAATATATAAGAGCCAAAATTCATGGCCTGAAAAAAGACATCAGTATGGCAGCAACTATCTCGTCTGTAAATTACAGCAAGACCAGACATGTTCTATATTCAGTGATTCCTCAACTAATTCTGATTTGCTGAAAAAAATATGCCAGATGACATCTTCTCTCATTTAACACGTTTGAGATTGAAGTCAGGAAACTAAACAAACAAATGGAATTGGCTCTGCTTTATCATACAGAGTTCATATATTCCATTATCCGATATGGAAAATTATTCTAAATCTCCCAATCATCCCCTCCTTCCTTTGGCAGACAGCCATCTTTCTGCAAGCAGTGGGCAATTTAAATGTGTTGGTTGGTTTCTTATTAGATTTATTGTTTATTGTGTCGGTGCAGCTCACCATTTGAAATAATGGCTAACAACTTAATAGATACACTGCAAGGGCCAAAGGAGAGGCAGAAATAAAGGTGAGAATTATGGGCACATTCAAGCATCATGAGCATTGGCTAAAGAGCAGCCAAGTGCAAGCTCATCCAAGGGATTCAGTAAAGCGGTGTCTAAACTTTTTTCCCACTTCAGGTAGTCCTTGATTTATAACAGTTCATTTAGTGACTGTACAAAGTTACTATTGTGGCCCACCAGCAGAGCTGGCAGCAGACCTGGACAGTGAGGAGGTTGAGGAGGAACATGGGCCAGTCCTGGAGTCTGTGGAAGGCTCTGATGAGGGCTCTGCATCAGAGGCAGAGATGGGGCCAGGGCCGTCTGACAGTTATCAGCTACCTTCGTAGTTGGAGATAAGTGGGGCTGAAGAACAGCCGGAGTCTGTTCCTGATGTGCACATGCGCAGAGTTGTCGGGAGAAGGGGACAATTAAGGAAATGAGGTCAACTCGGGAGTAAAGGCACACGAGGATGCTGAATGGCGCCTCCCATAGGAAATAAATAGAAGCAAAAGAGGAATGGTGTTTGCAAGAGACACTTAGTTTGTTAATGTGACGATTTGCTTATCTGAGAGCCTACTTGCCAAGTATTTCCTTGTACAGTGTTGCGCCTGGATGCTATCAACCTGGCAACTATCCAAGGACTGATAAGGTCTGTGTTTGCAATTCACCCTTGAAAGACTGTTTGCCGGGACTTTGCTGGATGTGAATGCTAGGAATTCACATTAGTCAAATAAGGAGGGTTTTTTTTCGGGACAAGGAGTCTGTTTCATGATTTTGGTGAAGCCTAGGTCAGAACAGTTTCAAGGGCACTGAAAAAAAATGACATGATCATTTTTCACACTTAGTTCTTTACATTTGTAGCATCCTCATGGTCACATGATCAAAATTCAGGTGCTTGGCAAGTGATTTATGGTGGTTGCAGTGTCCTGGGATCACGTGATTACCTTTTGTGACCTTCTGACAAGCAAAGTCAATGGATATGCTAGATTCACTTAACAATTATGTTACTAATTTAAAAACTGCAGTGATTTACTCAACCACTGTGGCAAGAAAATGGGACAAAGCTCACTTTACAAATGTTTCACTTAGCAACCAAAATTTTGAGCTCAATTGTGGTCGTAGGTCAAGGACTACCTGTAGTTATTCCTTACTATTCCTATACATTTCCTATTTCTTTACTATTTATGTTAGAGATATAAGGCATTTTGGATTTCAAAAGACACAAATATGATTTGCAATGTAGCAGCTGCCTCTGAATCCTTAAGCCAAATTCAGTTTTTTTTTCTCTTAGAAGTGGGATGCAGCTGCAGAGGACAGTGATATAAACACAGGAGAACATATAGCTCTTTTAAGAAACTACTGGCAGTGGCACTCACCTGTGCCAAAGGACTTTTTTTTTTTGCTTTTGAATCCAAAGGAACACACAACTCTAATCTTGCTGACCTAATGACATCGAAGTCTAGCCCTCGTGGTTGTTCTGGATAGCAACCAAAGATCTCATCTATATTGTTGCATTGGATAGGAACACCGAATATGAAGATTTATAGACAGTCAATGGCATGTATTTTATGTAATGCCTCTCAAGATATAAATATCTCCCTTATGGAATTCTACAGAAGAGAATCAAAGTGGATCTTGTCACATTAACGCAACTTGCTGAGAGTTTGAAAAAAGTGTAATAAAGTTTATACACCATGACTCAGTAGTAGCTTAAGAGGGGAAGCAGGTGTTTTTCAGGAAAACAAAGCAGTGAAATAAACGTAAGTCCCCAAAGGTGCTTTTTCAAGAGGCAAGTGGACGTTCTGGTTTTTCTGTGAAAACGTTTCACTTCTCATCCAAGAAGCTTCTGAGAGTTTTCAGAAATGAGGGTTCAAGCCTCATTTATCAGATTGCTGTTTTGGAAATGGATCTTCTTTCTGTCTGTAAGGGCCATCCTCCAAACTCTTTCCCCCTATTTTCTCTGCATGTACATTAATTTATACTAAAAAGTTATGATAATACTATATAAGATTCCTTAGATCAGAACAGGTACAGATCCAGACAATATATTTTGGAATTCATTGTTGGAATGTATTTTTATGCAACAACTGCAATAGTAATTGGCCAGTAGATGGCAATTGTTAGAAGTTTGGATCTATGATATATACTCTATGTTCTTTTGTTCTGAGTAGAGTTTCCTGTTTCCTGTAAGTTATATAGTTGAGCAGTAAAGTACATGGTGACTGTACTGTTTGTATGCTCTGTAGTGCTTTATATAAATAGAATTTCTAACTATATTTCCAAAAATGTACAATTCAAATATTTATTCACTGATTTATATTTTTTCCATATTTCAAACCTATAATATTTAGTAATATTTTATGAACATGCACACACACTAAAAACCTACTCACCTTTCCATAAGTATTTATAATATTTAAATCGCTGCCCAGATCAGACAATGAGGCTTTTGTGATGTATAATGAAAAAGAAAGTCAAAACTTGCAGAAGCCAACCAAAATAAATCATGTCATTAGTACCAAGCATCAATCAATGGGGGAAATGGCTGAAATCATCACAACCCCTTCCGCCCTGTTGCAATATGTAGGATGAGCTGATACCTTTGCGAACTTTCAGTCACATTAGGTAGAACACGCCACAAAAATCAACCCATGGCGAACCTATGTGCCAGAGGTGACATGCAGAGACCTCTCTGTGGGCACGTGTGTCATCATCCCAGCACAGACGAAATGCTGCCGGATGCACACCGAAACAATCAATGGGCAGAAAAGGGCTCTGATTGGTGGGTGCGGTTTAGTTTTGCATCTCTCGTTTAAGTTGATAGGCAGCCAGGGGCCTGTTTGCAAATGGCCCCCACTCCTTTCCTCTGTTTACTCTCTCTGGCCATTTGCTTTTTCCACCCCTGATTCCCTCCAGTAGTTGTCATTTGCTTGCCTTCTTTCAAAAATTACACAGATAGACAAGCAAAAAACCTGTGGGTTGATGAGACCTAATTGCAAAGAATGGGGGTGGTGGTGTAAAAGTAAACTAGAGCCATGATGGCGAATCTATGGCATACATGCCAGAGCTGGCATGCAGAGCCCTCTCTGTGGGCACGCGTGCCGGCCACCTGATCTTAGAGCACACAGGAGCTCTGGAAACCCCAAGACCAGCTGGCCTGTGCTATATGCCCTGGTCTTTGGGTTTCCAGCCCACTGGCGCATGCACATTCTGGCTTGGGCACTCGGTGCCGAAAAGGTTTGCCTTCACTGCTACAGAAAGACTAAATCTATATTTTGTTATGACAGTCACAGTAACAAAATCTTATGAGCCTCATTGTAGTGTATGTTTCTTACATCCCAGTAAACCAGGGAGGTGTTTACACGAGCCTCTCCAGGTTATTACCTTCCTTCCCAGGACTTAAAGAATATTTTTAACTTACTTTATCTGGATGAATATCTTGCCTATTTCTGGCAATGTCACCTCCCTTGTTCTACAAGAACAGGTGGCTGTCCCTCACATAACCTTGTTCTATGCCATGTGGAGTTTTGTAGGTAATAGGCAGCACCTTCAGTTACACCTTGAAAATGACTGTAAATCCATGCATCTTAAAGCAAGGAAGGAGACATTCGTAAGAACCTGTGATTTTGCATTCTGGGCTAATTGTTGCCCTTCAAGGACACTCTACACAAGACACATTTCCCTAGCACAATTGGGAGGTGACTAAGACGCAAAAAAGCACGAGCAAGGCCTCACTATCTACTAATTATTGATATGCTACTTCAATTTCAAAGAGATGAAATGTTTCAGTGCAATATACCAAGCCTTAATTAGAAGCCTCTGATAAAATTTTAAACATCTTCACCTCCTTGTTTTATTAAGGTTTGAGTTGGTAAGATGAACTATGCTGCAAAAGCCTCACTACCTTTCGCTAACTTTCTTGCTTAGTAGACTCGTGACCTTTGCAGATTGGAACCACTCCTCATCTTGATGTTTGTCTTCATGCTATCCAAGGGAATTTGTCTAAAAATATTCCCTTCATTGGAAAAACATCCTCTAATGATTATGTTATTCTAATGAAGTGATTAGGTCTTCTTATCCCTGCTGTGGATGCTATTAAACCAAGTACAAATGTTTAGCCTGCTGGGGCTACTCTCTAGGCGAAACTCAAATGACCCTCTTGTGAGTCTAACTATTATTTGACTTTCTTTGCCCTTGGTAATTTCTCAGCTATTTGGAAAAGTATGCCTGCACTGCACAAGATCCACTAGAACAAACATAGCTCAATAGAAAAGAATATTTATAGCTCAGAGTTGAACTGTGAATCCTTGGTGCTCACTCGTTTTCATGCAGACATTTCGTTACCCAACCAGGTAACATTGCCAGTGGAGTTTCCTCGCTGTTTATATACAAGTAGTTTGCTGCTTGTTGGTAAGAGTGTTCTTAGGTTTTTGGTTACTGAGTAGGTAGATTCCTTGATTTGATTATAGTTTACTGCTTAGAGTTAATTTCTAGTTATCAGGTTGATTTCTGGAAGATGTTTTGATATTTTACCTTTTTGATTGTCTCTTGAATGGTGTGTAGACGTTGTTTATCTGCATGTGTCTGTTGATGGCTGAGTTGTCTGTGCACTAGGCTTCCAAGAATTGTCTAGTGTTTTAGACTTTTAGACGTTGGTGTAGGATGCTCACCATCTCCCAGTTGAAACTATGGAGAAGTTTGACTATGTATTGTACAATCAATTTTCATCATGTATTCTGACTGCTAGTTGGTGTTCATGGATGTATTCTGATTGTCTTCTCTCTGTTTGTGCCAAATAGTGACTCTTGGGTACCTTAAACTGTAGATTGTACTCACAACAAAAGCACTCACTTCTTTTCTAAAGCTACTGGGTTTTGCAGGGCAGGGCATTTATATATAAAAAGAGAGCAACCATACCCCCTTATAGTGCTAATGATGTTATCTAGTTGGGTAATGAAACATCTGCAAGAAAACAACCAAGCCTAGAGAGCATCAAACACCGCACATATATAGTTTACCTACTTGGGGTACAAGGGTTATATTGTTTTTCTAATTGCTAAGTGATGCATATGTAAGAATATGTGCTAAGTACCGAATGGGCCACAAGAAACAACTGGTGAGATATTTCATAGCTCACAAGTGTGCAGGCCTATTCTGCAAGCTGCATTTTATTCCCTCTCTTAGTATGACATTCATTGCAGATTATTTTTGAATGTATTTTGTGGAATGAGTCATTCCCTCAAAAGTTCATTGACATAATTTAGAAGTCTCTAATTGTGAATAGAGAGGATGATATAGAAGAAATTAAGTAATAGGTTTCCAAAATGTTACTGAGATTCTGAAAAGAAAATTGTTCAAAATTAGTTCAAAAATAACTAATCAAAAGTTCAAAAATAATGTGTGTGTGTGTGTGTATGTGTGTGTGTGTGTGTGTATCAGAGGTGGATTGCTGCCAGTTCAGTTCAGATTGGCCAAACCAGTAGTAGCAGTGGTGGGAGGCTCTGCCCACATGCCTGGATGCTTCTGCACATGCGCAGAAGCGTCACATCCGGGAGCGCGCCCGGGAGCATGCCCGAAGCAGTAGTGAAAAAATAGCACCTCTGGTATGTGTGTGTGTGTGTCTGTCTGTCTGTCTGTCTTCTTGAAAATTATGTCTTTGTTTTTACAGATAAATGCCCAGTACATATAAAAATAATAAAAAAGATTTTGCTGCTGCAAAAATCTTTAGAAGAAGCAAGATAAAATACTTTCTCTACAAAAACTGTAAATCAAATTACAGGCTACGATGATAATCTTTAAATTGACAAACTACTTGTAGGTTGTGGAAGACAGAGGGGGAAAAAAAACTTCTTATTTGAAAAATTGGCAACTTTCTCTGTTCTCTCACCAGTAAATGGATACTGGAAAAAAGAGTTATTTTGTCATGTTATGAGACTGATTAGCTGATCTCTTTTATAGTTTCCTTTGAGAAATTCTTGGTAACTAAAGAGCTAAATTACAGTAAATTGAAAGGAGCTTACTCTCAGGTAACTGCATCTAGAACTGTAGCTATGGTTACTCAGAAGATTTCAACAAAATTCTTTGTACTTATTCCGCTATCACACTGCACTCGCTGGGGCTTAAGTCTGGTAAATTTAGAATTTCAGTCTTCAAAAGTGGTTATTTGTGAGAGTAGACATGCATACCATAGTGTAGTGTTTAAGGGCTCCTTAATCATGGAAACACGTTAGATAACTTTGGGTCAGTTACTCACTGCCAGTCTGACCTATTTCATAGGATTATTATGAGGTTATGAGGAAGAAACATTCCTGTATAAACTGTGGTATTATACATCTGAAATGAAACAAATAAATAAAATACAGAAAGGTTAAATACTTCCTTCTGTAGCATTTCTCCAGAAAATAAACAGATATCTTTCCTTTTGACTTCACCTCTTTTTAAGCCAACGGTTTCCTTGCTTTGTTTAAAAGATATCTACCTGCAAATATTGGAATAGTAAAAGCTACCGAACAATGTTACGCTAGATAAATAATGTTTCAGCTCGGAATAAGGCAGCTTAATGGGATTTTTTTTCTTATTTTTTTAAGGGACTGGCCCTTTCTTGGCTGTGCATGAAATGGCAGGTGTAGTTCAGCTGAGAGACAGGAGCATGGCCACATCAAATCTGTAATATTGTGTTGGGTCTGGATTTTGGCCAAGAAAAACTCTGGATAGTCATAACAACACAAAAAGATGCTAAGACCCTAGAAAGTGTGTGGAGAAGATGATTACAGTACTGGAGGTTAAATCATACAATGAATGGTTGAGGGAGCCAAGTATGTCGCCCTGAGTCTCTTTTGAGAGTGGGCGGCATACAAAATTTAATAAATAATTTAATAAATAAATGTCTAGCTTATTTGAAGACAGGATTGTGGGGGGGGGGGGTACAATAGCAGTCTTACAGTACTACTGAGTTGCTGACAAAGAGAAAAGGGTGTCAACCTATTCTTGTGGGCAGGACAAGAAGTAACAGTGGAAGATCATTAAACAGAGATCCAACCTACCAGTAAGGAGACATTTCCTGGAAGTGAGAACAATTAATCAGTGGAGCAATGTGGTTCCAGAAATTGTGGGTGCTCCATCACTGGAAGCTGTCAAGACAAAATTGGGCAACCATAGGATGGATAAGGTCTCCTGCCTTGGGCAGCGGTTGGACGAGAAGACCTCTGAGGTCCCTTCTGTGTTTCTATGTCCTGGGTTCTATAATGTTCTATGTTCAGATACTTCTAATATGAACTGTCCTCCTCAAAATGAGTTGCCTTTTATTGAGGATTTCTACCCATTACATATAGGGATATAGTGGCTCAGTAGCTAAGATGCTGAGTTTAAAGATCAGAAAGTCAGAAGTTTGGCAGGTTGATCCCTAGCACCACGTAATGGAGTGAGCTCCCGTTACTTGACCTATCTTCTGCCAACCTAGCAGTTCGAAAGCATGTAAAAAATGCAAGTAGAAAAATAGGGACCACTTTGGTGGGAAGGTAACAGTGTTCTGTGCGCCTTTTGCATTTAGTTATGCCGGCCACATGACCATGGAGATGTCTTCAGACAGTGCTGGCTCTTCAGCTTTGAAATGGAGATGAGCACTGTCCCTAGAGTCAGGAACAACGAGCATATATATGCGTGGGGAACCTTTACCCATTACATAAATAAATCAAGTCACACAATGATCTTTTCACTATACAAATAAGTCCTATAGGGATGAATAAATTCATAAGTATCAGCTGCAGTTTAATGCATTGGTAGAACAAAAGGAACAAACCTTAATCAGCCATACTTTTTGCTGTATCCCTGGAAATAGAAACTAATCCTGCTACAAGTATTGTGAATTGAGGATATGGGAAATTACTAAATGACCTTCATTAACCAACCAATATCAGATTTGGAGATGAGATGAATTCCCAATGGGATGTTATGAGAGCCTCCTTCTCCTCTGTTTTTCTCTGATCGTTTCCACATTTCATTTGCACCATCTGGAAACACAGCATGTCTCCCGTTGCCAATCCCAATGCTGTAAAAGGAAGAGGGAGAAGGGTATATTTTAAAGCAGATCTACCTTCTCCCAGCTCACTGTAGGAACCATCAGCTGGGAAGCAATTTATTATCTTGATGGTTCCTACAGTATGTTTTCTGCCAAGGCCAACACAAAAGAAATCAAGTGGGATTCAGACATCACCGTCCTCATCCAAATAGCAATCACAGAAGTGTGTTTGAAATTATAAGGCTTTAATAAGAGCTCAATTGCTTTAGACTGCATCAGGATCACCGAGTCAGGCTAGAAACTCTTTGGGGAACAGAAACCCTCAACAGATTAAATTGACTAAACTGCCTTTTAATTTTGGCCGGTGAAGAGAGTGAAATTGGGAAAGGGCAAAGAAGGAATGGAGAAAATTGAGACTTGACATGAACAGATGCAAGCCTAATAAAGTTGACAAAATCGGAGTCCCTTCCACCAGTTTGGCCTCTTCTTTTTGCAAGAAATGATTACGCATGCCATCGAGTAAGATATAAATGCCAATATTTGTTGCTGAATGCATGCAAAGCATCTCTGGCTGGGGTTTAAAGAGAGTGACTTGAACCAGTCAATGCGCCCCAAGGAATCTGTTAATGCTGGTGCTGAAGTTCAGTCCTTGTAAATTACCCTGTAGGAAAAAAAGACAAAACAAAAGACAAAGGCCAAGGTGAAGATGGCCATTGGGCTAGAACAAAATTCACACATGAGATGAGAGGTGGAAAGACCTCTATTTGGGTCATAGTCTAGAACAGGGATGTCAAACTCCAAGCAGGGTAATTAGATCTGATCTGTGGAGCTTCCCCGGAAAAAGCAAAGGACCAGCTCGTGGTGCCTCTGCCAGCAAAAACAGACCTCATGAGTTTTAAGTACGAGGAGGCGCTGAGGTAAAATTGTCCGCCTGACAGCTATTTATACAGATAGCTGTCAGGCGGCCAGCCAATGGGAGAGGCGCAATTCTCCTGCCGGCAACCAACCACGCCTGGGCCAATCAAGTTGCGGCAGGGCGTGGTTTGGCTGCCGGCTGCGTCAGGAGGATGCAACAATGAGGGCCACATGCATCCCTCCAGAGCTCTGTTTTCGCTAGCAGAGGTTTGCAGGAGGCTGTCGCAGCCAAAAATGGAGCTTGGGATCCTGTTTTCGCTAGCAGAATGCTCAGGCCACCACAGGTGTCCCCGAAACGAGTGATGTTGAGCTGGCCACGCCCGTCCTGGCCACGTCCCCTTCCCCCAAGGTCAAACACAACCATGATGCAGCCCTTAATGAAATTGAGACCCTGGTCTAGAATATGTGTCCTTCTTCAGAGGTGCAATACAGTCCTCAACTTACAACAGTTCATTTAGTGACCGTTCAAAGTTACAACGGCACCAAAAAAAAGTGACTTAGGACCATTTTTCACACTTGCGACCGTCACAGCATCCGCGTGGTCACGTAATCAAAATTTAGACACTTGGCAACTGACTCACATTTATGACGGTTGCATGTTCCAGGGTCATTTGATTCCCTTTTTGTACCCATATTGACAAGCAAAGTCAATATGGAAGCCAGGTTCACTTAACAGCCGTGTTATCAAACTAACAATGTCAGGCCTGCAGCTGGTTCCTTTTAGGATCTTTGGCCTGCCACACTCTCTCTCTTTCTTTACTCTGCTCTTTCATGAGTGTGGTAATTGGGAGGGGGAATAGTAAGGAGTAGAATTGTAGAATGTGTTGTTGTCAAAATAAAACATTCCTTTCTAGAAGCCCAAGGTCATTCTTTGTCTCTGCACCTGGCTGGAAATGGTAGCGTGGCAAAGGAAGATTGGACCATGTGATCAACTTGTGGGTGTAGAGCAAGATATTGAACTCTCAACTGGGTGGGAAACCCAGGAAGTTTTCAGATTCGGGCTTTCCACAGATGTACCAACATGTCTCTCTTATTAAATTGGAACTTTGAGGAAAGCTCTGCCTTAGACTCTGATTTAGTTCTGGATGATATTTGGAACGCTGAAAAACAGCTTCAAAGATTCACTTAGGAAATGTGACAAGAAAGATTGTAAAATGGAGCAAAATTCACTTAACAAATGTATTATAAATGTTGGGGCCCACTGTGGTCCCAAGTCAAGGATTCTCTGTAATATGTCACCTTTCCCCTTAATGGTGTTGTCAGGTAAATTAAATTTTTAATTTCCATCAGTTCAAATTAATATGATCATATAGGTCTGGAAGATAATGGGAAGAAGCCTAATGATCCAAAATTAGGCTGGGAAAAAAGACATACCAAATCTGAGTCTGTTTACCCTTCTTGCTGATGATGGACATACCTGGTGAATATATCCACACATCATGAAATCTTACTTGTTAAACAAACAACATATTGTTTTCTTTCCATATATTGGAAAGGTAGTTGGTATATCATATCTTCTATTTGTTTAGAAAGAAAAGCAACTTGGGAACTGAGAAACCCATGAGTGTTTTTCTCACAACATATGGCATTGATTTTTAAAAATATTTAAAAATATTTAAAATAATATTTTAAAATATTATTCCAAAATGAAGATTTGCCTCTCTCCCATACACAGCACGGCTAAGCTAGTTTAGTAATGATAATTTTGTAAAATTACAAATGCCCAATGGAAGTAATAGGTGTCCTGGGTGTATCTTTACTTTCTGTTAAACAATTTTTTTGTCACTGTCGTTTTCCTCATGGCCTGCATATCTCATCCTAGAAAGTTCCCAGTGAAAAGAGTTCTCTTTAACATATCATCAAGATTTAAATATGGAAGGTCCAAATGCTTCATATTGCCAATGAATTCAAAAGGATGCTTACGTTAATCTATCTTTTGGTTGGCACTTAAAAAATAAGGGTCAAATTGAATGAGATTTGAAAGAACACAGATGGGATTCAGCCGGTTTGGACCAGTTCATGTGAACTGGATGCTAATATTACATCTGGTTCACCAAACCGGTAGTTGCAAGGTGGCTGGCCCCGCCCACCCCTCCCGTCCCAGGAGTCTCCACAAGGCACATTTTGTATGCCAGGTAAGTGCAGGGCCTACACAGAGGCTCTGGGAGGGTGAAAAACAGGTCTCCTGGGAGTTCCGGAAACGGGTCCATTTCCAGCCTCCAGAGGATCCCCGGAGCCTGGGGGGAGGCTGTTTTCACAAGGAAAGCCTCTAGAGCCCGGGGAAGGCATATTCCATGCCATTTCATACACCAGAACAAAAGAATTGTGTTGCAGGTAAAATGGACGTGCCTTTTTGGCTTTCGTGTCTCACAGAGGATATACCAAAATAATTGTAGAATATTACTTTGAATGAGCATCTTTTACCTACTTCATTGGAGTTCTCTGAATGAGTGGTGCAGTGGCTTAGAGGTGGAGCTCTTGTCTCATAATCAGGAGACTGTGAGTTCAATCCTAGGTAGAAGGAGATATTTGTCTCTCTGGGCGCAATGAACTAAATATCAGCTGCGAACTCTGCATTGGCGACAGAAAAGGCATCCAGCCAGTAAACACTCAGCTCCATTCAGTTGCCCCAACTCCACCCCGATGCAAGGGATTATGGGATCATTAAAAAAACACAAAAAATTGAGTTTTCTGTATGGTAAGGAAATCCAGCTTCTCACCTCAGGATGTATCTCTTCTGAGGAAGGTTGCAAAATATATATTGATGTTTGACAGTATTTATATTTATTTTCTTTGTAGACTCTCCTTCATGAAAATAATCAGACAAATGGTTATCAAACATCTTCTTAAAAACTTCCCGTGTTGGAGCATTCACAAATTCTGGAGGCAAGTTGTTCCACTGATTAATTTTTCTAACTGTCAGGAAATTTCTCCTTAGTTCTAAGTTGCTTCTCTCCATGATTAGTTTCCACCCATTGCTTCTTTTCTTACCTTCAGGTGCTTTGGAGAATAGTTTGACTCCCTCTTCTTTGTGGCAACCTCTGAGATATTGGGACACTGCTATCATGTCTCCCCTAGTCCTTCTTTTCATTAAACTAAACATACCCAGTTCCTGCAACCGTTCTTCATATGTTTTGGCCTCCAGTCCCCTAATCATCTTTGTTGCTCTTCTCTGCGCTCTTTCTAGAGTTTCTAATCTTTTAAATATCAAAGCAAGATCTGGATTAATTATTTTTCTACTTTCCCTACTTTTAGAAATTAATATTTATTACAGAAAGATCCCCTTAAACTTTGTGATTTTCTATGTGTATAAAACCCAACGGGAACAATGAAAGGACAATAATTTAGATAGGCAGATTAAAATGTCAACGAAGAAATCATTTGATTTTTTTTCCCTTTCAGAAACATCAGCACCACCTCATTGATTTCAGTATTACAAATGAATACAGCACTACAATCTGAAAAGAATCACAAAAATAAGGCAGCATATTGAGAGATTTTACTTTATATCAAAAATTTATCACACTAAAATCCAGATTATTTCTTGTGGCTTATTTTTAAGTTGCTGTTGGACTATGATTCAGGAAGTCAGCTATCAAACACTTTACAATTAAATAGATGAATTCAAATATATATTGACATGCAACAGTGGGAAAATCAGTGAACAATAAAGATAAAATTTACACTTACAGGTAATTATATTTAGAGAAAATTGGCATTTGACTGATGGCATATTGCTCCAATATTGATCACAAAAACAGATAATTTATTGCCTTGAAATTGTTGGAAATGTAGCAATCAATTAAGATCAGTTTTTGATATTAGTGGCAAGCTCAGCGATATTGGAAATCAATTTATAAAAGACTGGAACCTATTGTAAAAATGGATTTCTCTTTCAGAGTGTTATTTTCTTATTAAATGTTACTAAACCTTATATTTCTGTGATGATTACAGTACTGGAATAGTATTAGTAACAGCTGCTAGGCTTTTTATCTTTTCTTCTTGGAAATTATGAATAATTTCTTCTCGATAAGAATGACAAATCATGAAATATGCATCCGTGATAAAACCACCTGATAAAAATAATCTCATAAAGAAAAGACAATTTTTGAATGACAGTCTTACCAGGTTTCTATTATAAACAAAGTTTCATTTTTCCTAATTTAAGATTACAGTATAATATTGTTTTTTAAAATAATCTGCAAATTTTACAAAACTTTCTAGACTAGACAGAAATTACTGCAATTCTTTTATCTCCGATTATAGAATATTTGATGTTATAACTTATTTTTTAATATAATTATAAAAACCTAACTTATTGACTTTCCTTAAACTTTAACCGATACGATGCCCTAATATGAAGGTTTCAATCATTGCTATTCTGAAAATTTTCAGTGAAGTTTATTTATTTGGAATTTATTCATTTAGATTTTTATCCTCTCTTTACTGCTTTTATAAATAATTCAAGGCAGTGAACATATCTAATATTACTTCTTCCTCTATTTTCCCTACAATAACTTTGTGATGTAGATTGGATTGAAAGAGAGTGACTAGTCCAACGTTTCTGGTTTCAGAAGTTATCTACACCACTAGAACAAACTGGTTTTTGATGCTAGGGTCAGCATTCCAAATAGCATCCAAAAGTAAATCAGAGTCCAAGGCAAATTATTCCTTAAAGTTCCAATTTATTAAGAGAGCCACGTTGGCACATCTTGGAAAACCCGAAACTGAAAGCTTCCCGGTTTCCCCACCTACCGTATTTTTTTTGGAGTATAAGACGCACTGGAGTATAAGATGCACCAAGGTTTTGAAGAGGCAAAAAAGTAGGTAGGTAGATAGAGGGATAGAGAGGGAAATAAATACAGAGAAATAAAGTAGGTAGGTAGAGAGAGGGGGTGTGTGGGTGGGTAGGTAGGTAGAGGGATAGAGAGAGAGAAATAGAAAGAGATAGAGAGAGAAATACAGTAGGTAGGTCAGAAGAGATAGTAGGTAGGTAGGTAAAGGGATACAAACAGAGAGAGAAATACAGTAGATAGGTAGAGAGATCCCATTTTTGTCAAAAAATTGCATGCATAGCCTTATATAGGCTTATAGAGTGCTGCTGGGGACGGGGGGTGGGGGGGCAAACGGCCCATTTTTTGTTCATTTCTGCCCTCCCCAGCCCCCAGGAGCTCTCTGAAAACCTCCATAAGGGTATGCACGGCTATATTGTTGAAGGGGTGGGGCTTTGGGAGGCAAAAAATGCTGTATTCGATGTATAAAACACACCCAAATTTTCAGCCTCTTTTTTGAGGAAAAAAGGTGCATCTTATACTCTGAAAAATATGGTAGTCAAAAGTTCAAGTTCTTGCCCCCACACCCAAAAGCCCATCACATGGTCCAATCTCCCACTGCCATGCTGGCAGTTCCACCCATCCAATTCCGGTCAGGTGCAGAGGTGCAGAAACAAAGGATGACCTTGGCTTTCTAGAAAGAATTTTGTTATGGCTACATAGTATGTAACTCCTTACAATCCTCTCTCCCATTTTCCCACAATAGAGAATGCATAGTAGAATAATAGAAAGTGTGGCAGGCCAAAGATCTAAAAGAAAAGATGGCTGCAGGCCTGACACAGTGGTGGGTTCCGGATCCTGTTCCAACCAGTACGGTTGGAACGGGCCCATTGTCATCCACATAGACATGCACAGAGTGCGTGAACACGTCTTACTGTCCAGTGTGAGCCTCTGGGATGTTCCAGCTGCTCAGCGGAGCATTGCACAGGTGCTGGATGTGCCGTGAGAGTGCACAGAAGCACCAAAAACTTTAAAGACAGGTAAGGAGTGTGGGTGGGCAGGTGGGCCCTCTGGAGCACCATACCAGAATGGTACCCGGTGCTCCGGGCAGGCTCCGGTATGCCTGTACCAGGGCGTACGGCCTGCAATCCACCACTGGCCTGACAGCTAGTAAATTCCTTCCAATCTTTTTAAACTCCCCCCTTCATCCATTTTAAAATTTGTTCTTTCATTTTTCCTTTAATTGCATCTGGAGAATTAATAAATAGTAAATAATGTTCTTAAAACGTAATGTACAATTAGCTGAGTTTTCTGCTCCCCCAACAATCTTTCAATTGATATTTTTGTATTTTCATTATTTATTTTCATTATTGTATTAGCAGTTAATAGCGGTTAGACTTATATACCGCTTCATAGGGCTTTCAGCCCTCTCTAAGCGGTTTACAGAGTCAGCATATTGCCCCCAACAACAATCCGGGTCCTCATTTTACCTACCTCGGAAGGATGGAAGGCTGAGTCAACCCTGAGTCGGTGAGATTTGAACCGCCAAACTGCCGAACTAGCAGTCAGCTGTAATGGCCTGCAGTACTGCACTCTACCCACTGCGCCACCTCGGCTCTGTATTGCTTTACTATTGTTATAATTACTTTGTTATAATTTCCACCACCATCACCACCACCCATTTTTACTGTTGTAAGCTGCACAGAGAAACCCTAAAGCAAGATAGACAGCAAATAAATTTAACAAATAAATAATCATCTTTTCAAAAAATGTAAAATGGACTCAGGATTCCAAAAGGTTACTTTAAGCACTCCAACACAAAGTCATAATGCTATATGTTTGCAATGTATATGTTTAGCCATTGGGGTTTGCAAAATGTGTTTTAGGACTTGGTGTTATGAGTCAATTAGATTTCCTCAACCAGCCATAGCCAACTCAAGCCATGGTTTATAATGTATGATTCCAGCAATTCAATTCATACACTTCTTCAGAGGCATTCTAATCTAGTAAATGATAATTCTGAGATACTCTCTACAATATCAGTGATATAAGATAAAGATAAAAGTTCCCCTTTCACATAAGTGCTAGTCATTCCCGATTCTAGGGGGCAGTGCTCATCTCTGTTTCAAAGCTGAAGAACCAGTGCTGTCCGAAGATGTCTCCGTGGTCACGTGGCCGGCATGACTAAACACAGAAGACACACAGAATGCTGTTACCTTCCAACCAAAGGTGGTCCCTATTTTTTCTAGTTGTATTTTTATGTGCTTTCGAACTGCTAGTTTGGCAGAAGCTGGGACAAGTAACGGGAGCTCACTCCGTTACGGGGTGCTAGGGATTCGAACCGCCAAACTGCCAAACTTTCTGATCAACAAGCTCAGTATCTTAGCCACTGAGCCACCATGTCCCTTATCAGTGATATATTCCCAGCTAAATTTACCCAGGGATATTATACTGCTATATTTTCTTATTATCTCCTAAACACAAACAGGCATTATGCTTCACACTGAGCAACAATTCGGTATAAACCCTTTGTTAAATAAGCCAGAATCCATGGTTTCCAATAAGCCATAAACTATTGTTTATGAACTACACTGACTAAAGTCTTAGATGATGAGTTAGAAGTACAAAGCACAGCATATGAGCTCTGTGACAGAATTGGAAGGGATTTTGAGACCTAATTTACTTCAAATCATTTTTTTATTGAAAGCAAATATTTTCTTGACAACAGGTCACACAAAAATCAATAATTCATCTTTTTATTAGGCTGTAGGAACAATACATTTTGCAAGTTGTAGACAAGGATAATTTTAGTGTAATTTGCTAACTCCATCGGTAAAGTATGTGTATATTTGTCGGTGTGCTTGAATGGGAGCAAGGAGGCATCACTAGATATTCAAGCAACTGGAACCTTATCCTAAGGTTTAAATTCTAATGCACCAGATATGTGGAACTAGGCAAGTCAAGGAGAGTGGCATTCAACTCCAGCCAGACTGAAATGAACGGAGATTAAATGCTGCACTTTCTGTGATTAAGTTTACACAGCCCACATGGCCTAAGCTCTTGAAGATTTGCCGCATTTTAATTCTACAGATATTCTTTAATTCCTTCTGTTCCTGCACATGGCTCATTTTGCAATTTGCAATAACGCTACCAAAAGCACATTCTTCTATTAAAGGACATATACCGTCTTTTTAGCATTAACTGCTCCATGTGTACTGATTGTCCTTCAAGTTTTGTCCTGTCTCCAGTCATGATTCTCTCCTTCACTCATGGGATCATTTCAAATTAGAAATATCCATTTGATTGTCTTTTTGTATATCAGTGCAACCCAAACTGGATCCTTACCATCAGTGAAACAATAGTATTGAGCAATGGTTTTTCGAGTTTAGAGTTCAAGTAAATTAGGGAGTGGGGATGACAAAGGTGTGTTCACATCTCTTTACAGAGAAGATTGTATGCCTCTTATTATTTACTAGTAGCTGGATACCTGTGCTTCATGATGAAATTATGTAATCGGTCTATGCAGGAGAAATTCGGTTCACAATCCATTGGCTTAGTGGTGGTCCGTGGTTGAAGCACATAAGTGAATATCTCTCCTGCTGCCCTGAGTCTGGAAGCAGTTCCATAGGTGGAAGGCGGATACATTTTGGTGAGGTACCGACATTTAGTATTGTAAGGAGCCCCAACCACTCCTGAGTGAAAGAATATCTGCCACTTTGAACTGAAGTAACAGAATGTGAGGAAACTGGCAGTTGGAACAGAGTTCTTTTCAGGTGGGGAGGGGGAGTAGAACTCCTTAGCATCAGAGCATGTTAATTATTATATAAGAAATACTAATGATCTGATGGTCATTTCGAAAAATCCTTTCTTAGTGACACCTAGAAGCCAAGAGGAACATATATGTCAAATTTCAAGTTTGTAGGCTTTACGGTCCTGGAGATTTCATGATGAGTGAGTGGTACTTCTCCTTTATATATATTATTTATTTAACTGGATTGCTGAATATATGATGCATTCTGATGCATTCCAACAGAAAAAATAGAAAATGGATTTAAATTGCCAGGATAATTATCAGCAACCTACAAGTGATGAAGACATAGAGAATCCTTGTTTTGCTGCTCAATTAAACAAAACAAAAAAACCTAGTTTTTTTCACTTGGGCAAATTATTGTCAAGAATTCTTGGTTCCTTGGGTATCTTATTCACTTTGCTGGTTTTTTATACAGTACATTATTTACGTAATTATTTGGAGCCCCTTTTCCAAGAAACTAATTTGTAACATTCATAAACTCATTTTAGGGCAGCTTCAGAATAAATCTGTGTGGTAAATTTCCCAAAATTTAAGCAATGGCTCATTGGGAATTAGAATTTCAGTCTTTCAGAGTTAAATCCAAAAGTACATATTGGGAGAGTTATTTTCTCTCATCTAAGGAATTATTTTCTTCTGGAGACATCTCATACCAGAAATGATTCAATGATTCCTCATCATTCTAATTTTCTTCTTTGACATTATTGGTAACATATGTACTGTTATTTCTTTTCCCCCCAAATCTATGGCTTAATTTGGTTAGTTGCTTCAATATATCGCTACCCAGCCAAAAACCTAAGAAAGATGGGATGAACATCTGTTTCTAAAATTTAGCCATATGTAACCATGATTTATTTGCAGTTAATATGTCAACACTTGGTATTTATGAGTGTGTATTCCAGCCCCCTTACCTTATTACACTTCTGTGACAAAATTGGATGGTTCGTTGGAATTACTACATGTGTGATATATGGCAAGAGGCAATCAATTAGGAGACAAGTTTTAGCTTAGTGATATATAATACAATGAGGTAGATACCTTGAGTGTCTTGGTAGTTTGTCAATACATATTGCCTTCCTGTAGAGGTAATTCTATACATTGAATACACATGAGTAGAATCCATAAGCCAGGGGTGTCAAACTCAAGGCCCGGCGGGGGGGGGACGGGACTCTGGCATGCAGGATGTTTAGATCTGACTTGTGGCGCCACCCTGAAAACAGTGCAGGATCGGCCTGCAGTGCCTCTGCCAGCAAAAATGGAGCTCGCAAGAGCCGCGGGAAACCTTCGCGAGCTCTGTTTTCACTGGCAAAGGGTTGCAGGAGGCCATCGCAACTGAAAATGGAGCTCAGGAGCCCATTTTCATTGGCAGAGTACTCAGGCCTCCACAAGCGTCCCTGACATGAGTGACGTTGAGCTGGCCATGCCCACCTTGGCCACATCCCCCCCCCCGAGGTCAAACACAGCCCTGATGTGGCCCTCAATGAAATTGAGTTTAATACCCCTGTCATAAAGAATCACCCCCCCTATCAAAATCCTTAAATTCCACATGCAATGATAGCCATCAATCAGCAACAAGAATATACAACCACCCAAGACTGTATGGATTATTGTATGGCTTCATGATGCTATAAAAGGCTACGTACTTCATTGCTGAACAGGAATTCCCTTAATGTCAGTGTATAAAATGTTAATAAAATTATAGCACGCTCCATTTGCATGAAAAGAATTTCCTCAAGGCAGATTAATGAAAGCATTTTGTCATTCACTCCGGCCTGAGCCTGCACTTCCAGTATTTAAACTGAATGTGTAAGATAGAGTTCAGCAGCAGCCCCATGAATGAAAATGAAAGCTGTTTCTTTTCTTTCTATCAGGAGAGGTTAGCTGAGAATGATTTAACTGTAAAGAACTGATGCTGCAGAAATGACATTAAAAAATAGGATTTACAGAGCAAGGTGCAAACTGTTTTGTTTTTATCTAAAATAAAATAATCGGCCATGCCCCAGAACAACAAATGATTAGTAATAAGATAGTCCATATATTTGCAGCTCTACTTTGCAAAATATAATATAGAGGTGTGGAAGGGAGAAGAAAAAGAAAATGAGATCATATATTTCCCTTTCCATGAACAGAACTAAAAGTTACAGCTCATTGATGTTTATATTGTTTTTATGGTGTGTTTTTATATAGTTACACTTTTTAATACGTTTAATTGGTTAGTCCTCTGCCTTTGGTACTCAACTTTCACTGATCTCCAAGGGTAAGCAGGGTCAGCTCTGATTATTACTTAAGCAGGATACCTGCTCAAACAGCAGGTGACAGGAAGGGCCTTTGCATACTGGTATATTGTATGGAAATTATGCCTATTCATTCATGCAATGATTATCCCCCAATTAGATTTTTGCAACAGGGTCTGTGGGGCTGCCCTTGAAGACTATTCTGAAGGCAACGACATGGGTATTTTTGGATGCACATTTTGTTCGGTGCACACGACGCCATTGCTGTGCAAGTTGCATTCATTGTCAGTATGCTTCTGAGTTCATTCAAGGCACTAGTAGTGAGCTTAAAGCCCTACATGACACGGGACTTGTTTTTTTGGAGAAATCTCTCTCCTCAGTTATATCTTCCCCTCCTGTGAGATCTGGCAGAAGAGAGATGTTCCAGAGCCTGTCCATTAGGGAATGTGAACTGTCAGGTTCAAGAAAAGGGCTTCTTCTGTAGTAGTGGACCCAACGTAACCCTACAGGCCTGCTAGATTAGATTTCATTGCTAAGGCCTGCTAGATTAGATTTCATTGCTAAGCCTAGGGCCAAGGGTTTGTGGTTGAGCCTCTATTTGGTTATGTTGACTTATGTTGTTAGTTTTAGGTCAGCTTTTACATTTGTGGTTTATTTTGTTTTAGCTATGATGGTTGTATCATGTTGGTTTAGTCTCTGTTAGTGGCCCAAAGTCATCTCTGTATATATCTCTGTGCCGAGTGATGTACAGCCATGTAAACTGAATGAATAAATACATAAATATATAAAATGCATGCTAATAGTTAATAAATATACTGCAGGGAGGGTTGCTATGGTATTATCAGCATTACTGAATTTGCTTCTAAGCCTTGTCTAACCTTGGTAAGAATTGATTAATGGGTAATTGATTCCAAATGAAGAAAGAAACACTGCATTTTCTGTTGGGCTTCAAAGCATTTGAAGGGATTTTAACATTTCTTAGCTCATTTCTTTGAGCTGAAAGCTTCTCTCCAGCTGTTTTGGCCTAAGAAGTGATAAATACTGCAGACATGCGAGTTACATTATTGTAACATTGCTTTCTTTCAGCAACAGTTGTCAGAGTAGATATTAGGTTTTAGAAAGCCATTAAGCGCTCAGTTGGAATGAAGGTTTTGCTTTCTTCTAAGTCTCAGATAACAAAACACCAGCTTTGTAACTGTGCCACCATCAATTATTGATATTGCAATTGCTATCTTTTGTACATTTGCACTTTGTAAAGACAAAGCAAAACAAAAATCCCTTCCCAGATGTATCATTTACACATGAAGCTTTGTTACAACAAAGCAGATCACAGCTTCATCAAATTGTTTTGTTCATAATCTTTGGTACTTCCAGTCTGACGTAGAAACTTCTGCTAGCAAAGCATGTGTTCTGTTGTTGTATTTCATAATGGAATAACAGAGCTGGAAGGAAACTTAGAGGTCTTCTACTCCAACCTCCTGCTCATACGGGAAATCCTATATCATTTTAAACAAATGATTGTCCAATCTCTTTTTTTTAAATCACCAGTGAAAGAGTACCCACAACTTCTGCAGGCAAATCTTTCCACTGATTAATTGTTCTGCCAGGAAATTTCTCCTTAATTCTAGGTTGATTAGTTTCCATCCAATGTTTCTTGTCCTTCCTTTAGAAGTTTTGAAGAATAGGTTGATACCCCTCTTCTCTGTAGCAGCCCCTTTAATTATGGGAACACTGCAATCACATCACCCCAGTCCTTCTTTTCATTAAAACAGAATCCCCAATTCTTGCAACTATTCTTTGTATGTTTTAGCCTCTGGTTCCTAATTATCTTTGTTGCTATTCTCTGCACTCTTTCTAGAGTCCCAACATCTTTTTTATATCATGGTGACTAAACTTGGTTCGCGGTAATAGGCTTAGGGTTGGCTTTTTGGCTCCTACTGTTCAAATTCTACTTTTGTACCTATCACATGGAACTAAGGACTGCAGTCCATATAAATGGCAAGAAATTTATTACCAAATTAATTATATTTAAATACCTTTACGGATAGTGGGAACATGTTTACTTTGTTGGTAGTGTCTAGTTTCTTGGAAGCGTACAAGTGTCCTCAAGCAGAGTTCAACATATGACTATAACTGGGACTGGGACTTCTGCCATGAGCTGATGTGGTCATGAAGTGAGTCAGAACATATTTTATAAGGATCTCTAGTTGGCTTTCTTGTCCTTTAACTTTCTTGAGTGTCAGCATCAGCAAATGAGCTTTCCTGTGTTGAATTGTGCATTTATTTAGAGAAGTTTGAACAGAGGTTAAAGCCAGTGTCTCCTTGTAACAAATTCCTTTTTGTTCCAGGCCATTCAAAAGGATTTCCCTCAATATTGCATATTGGGGCCTCTGACATAATCCATGATCCCCTATAACTGGGTCTGGAACAAATGCCACTAGCTGATGGGGTCATGAAGTGAATCAGAACAGATTTTACAAGGGGTTTTTTTTAAAACCAAGGTTACTAAGCAAATCATGCAGTCATTGTGAATCGAGCTTCACCCATTGACTTGCTTGTCAGAAGTTCCCTGGGAAGGATGAAAATGGTGATCACAACCTAAGGCACTGCAACCGTTGTAAACATATGGTTCATCATACCAGAGGGATGTTTCCAACCGTCTTGCACTTCAAAACATCCAAATTTTGATTGGGGACATTGCAATGTTTGTAAGTGGGAAGACTGGTTGCAAGTCACTCCCCCCAACACCATTGTAACTTCAAATGGTTGTTAAATGAATGTTGCACGTTGAGAACTACTTGCAGGCTGTAATAGTCTCTTGTATCTCATAATACCGGTTCTAACCGGTTCTAACCGGTTTGGTAGAAGAACCACCAGAAATCTACCGCACCGGTTAGAAGAGGTTCCTCATGGAGCACCTACTCTGCCCCCTCACACGCTTGCCCCACCCGTTCCGTTGATGCTTGCGGGCGGTAGCTTGTGCGGCACGGCCGGCCTCCTAGACCTCCCTGAACTTGCCTAGGAGGTGTGACCACCAGCAAAGCATGGGGGCATTCCAGGGCATCCCCACCATCCACTGGTTCCCACCTCCCTTCCCGGCGAAGTTTTCCAAGGTATGGTTTTCCTCCCATCCCTTGTGCCTGACTCCTGCTGAGCTCTGGTAATTAGGAGAAGAGCCTTTGGAGAGAGAAGAGGAGAAGGAGGAGGAGGTGCATGCACGGGACCATGCCAGCTGGGCAACCGGCAACCAGCGGAGACAGGAAGCTTCTCGGGAGCGCTGTGAACCTTCCTGCCTTCACTGGACTTCGCGCTCTTCTCCATGCGCTCCTTGCGACTGTAATAGACATCCAGAAGTGGCTTTTGTGGCTAATGGGGTTTGGGCTTCCAGTCTGACAGCCCCCGCTGCTTCTGGATGTCTATTGCAGTCCCGAGGAGTGCACACAAAGTCCAGCAGGAATGTTCTCGGCGCTTCCCAGTCGCTTTCATGGCTTTCCAGAGCACCACACTCTTCCCCGTGCGCTCCTCCGCTTCTGGACGTCTATTGCAGTTGCAAGGAGCGCACGGAGAAGGTTCTTGGCGCTCCCGGAGAAGAGCGTGAAGCTTCTATGCTTAATTTTATTAGGGCTATTAGCATTATATAAACTTGTTTGAGATGGGGGGGGCATAAAAATTGAAAAATAAATAAATAAACATTAGGTTTATATTCCTTTCTCTGATTGGACTCTTTTGGAGTTTCATGTTTAAAATGTCTGCCTTGTTCCCAAATGTAACTCTAGCCTCCAGCCAGGTCTGATTTAAAGCAGGGGTGTCTAACTTTGGAAACTTTAAGATGTGTGGACTTCAACTCCCGGGAATGCTGGCTGGGAAATTCTAGGAGTTGAAGTCCACCTGTTTTAAAATGCCAAGTTTGGACACCCCTGGTTTAAAGTGAAAAAAGGGGGTCAGAGCACAGCAGTGGTTTCAAAGACACATCCCTATGTTATCTGTGCACAATTTGAAGAAAATTTCTTTCCCGAGGGAGATTTATAGCCTCCTGAGAAGCTGCTTGAAGTTCACACAGGAGACGGTAAGCATCTCTCTTGAGAAAGAGCTTTTCCTCACAATGTGGTGGGACAATAAAAAATGGAACAGGATTTCCAGCAACTGCCTTTTGTTTTGTTTTTTCACTGCATTTTGATGGGCAGCTGTTTTTTCAACTTTCTCCTCTTGTTGTGAAAGGGAAGAAGTTGCCTTGTTTTAAATTTTGGACTGAGACTAAAACTATGTGGATCCTGATTGGAATATAGGTAGAGTCCTTGACTTACGACCATTTGTTTAATGACTGTTTGCTTGCACTGAAAATGTATTGGTTTTTATTTAATGGTTTTATTTGCATGTATTGTGGATATAATATCTTTAATGGTTTTATTTGCATGTATTGTGGATAGAATATTTTTAATGGTTTTATTTGCATGTACTTTGGGAGATTTGTGTGTGTGAATTCACTACAGAAATAAACACAAAATCTGGCAAAGCTGCCTTGCACCAACCTGGCCTACCCATAGAAAAGCAGCCACTTTGAGACACATAAAATTTATAACATTTTTTTGCTTTTCTATGGGCAGGCCAGGTTGGTGCAAGGCAGCTTTGCCAGATTTTGTGTGTTTCTGTGTGATGCCTGGTTGTTTAGGTAATTGTGGTTCCTGGTTCTGTGAGTTTCCTGGCACTGTCCTTTATAATTTCCCACAATGCCTTGATGGTTTTTATTCCAGTGAATTTGTCTTTCCTGTCCTTAGGGTTAGGGGAAAAAAAAATGGTTTCATCTGCAGTCTTTTGGGGGGAAATTGTTATTTTCCTGGCACTGTCATAGGTTGTGTGGGGGGGAGGGGGTGTAATGTCCCGCAGTTATCTACACATTAATAATGATCAAGTACTAATAATATTTCCTTATACATTTTAGTGACCTTTCCTTACATAATTGGTGTTTTCTTTCATACTTTTAGATTTCTAATTTCTGTTTCTGTTAGTTAGCAATTGATAAAACAAATCTCACTTGAAAAAGTATTGGAAGCCTTCTTGATTTTAATTTATTCATTCCTGCACATTCTAATATTTTTCATTTTCATATCTTTGTTTTTCCACTGTTGTGCAAACACAATTCCAGCAGCTGTTAACATGTGTAAAATTAAATATTTATTGTATTCCCTTTGAAATGCCCAACCAAATATTACTGGTTTTAAATCCATATCTTGCTTTACCATTGCTTCTAACCATGACACCACTAACTCTTGAATAGCTACTTGGTCTATGCTAAGTACTGAACCTAATTCATATATTCCTGTTTTTTGAACTGAGGAATAAATTTCAGAAAAAGAAATCTGTATTGCTCTGTGAATCTACCTATGACATTCATTCTTGATCTAACTTTTTAGATGAAAAACTATATCTTTCCTGTTTATTGGGGGACATCCTTCCTGAAAAGACTGCACATTGTTGGGTGAAAACAGAGGTCCCTTCTGTTACCTGTAGTGTAGTCCTCAGCTTACAACCACAATCGAGTCCAATATTGTTTTATTTCTTCTGCAGTTAGTATTATATTAACAACAGAGTATGACTGCTAGGACAGTCATCTTTCCTATGTAAGTAGCTGTTTTATTGCTTTGTGTGCTTGTTTCATCCTTAATATAGTAGTGCAAGCAATTAAACTCTTCCTTTCTGTATCTCTTTGTGCAGGCCATTCATTGGAGCAAGGTGATCAGTGGGTGACTTCAACATACAAAATGACAGCAATCTTCATTTTCTATTATTTTGTGTGCTTGTTTCATGCTAATGTAGTGCATGCAATGAAGAGTTCATTTGTGTGTCTCTTCTTTGTGCAGGCCATTCATTGGAGTCAGTGATACTGAAGACTGGCAAGGACAGTCATCTTTTATCGTTTTGTGTACTTATTTTAATCTTATTTGTGTACTTATTTTAATCTTATTTAAGTAGTAAGTACACAAAATAATAAAATTCCTTTTTTATATCTTTTTGTAGATCATCATTGGGACAAAGAATTCAGTGACATCATCTTGGCCACTCCCACCCAGTCACATGACTTCCAAGCCACTCCCACCCAGTCACATGGGCAACAAGCCACTCCCACCTGGTCACATGGCCGGCAAGCCACTTCCACCCAATCACATGGCTGGCAAGCCACTCCCACAAATCTAACGAAGAGATTCCCAAAAATTTTGAAACCCACCACTGATTATTATCTAGATTGAACCAGCAAGAGAGATGAAAATGTGGTTCAAAAGGTAATTTCATTGGATTGAACCATTATCCTGATAATTTTGACTGCTTGCTGTTGTGTTTTGGTGTTTGGAATGGAAGGATATATCAGTATTACATCATCCACTCCCTTTATATAATAATCTGTCTTTCAAAGTCAGCTTGGATGATTTCTGCTATCACCCTGCACTAATTTAAACTTCTTATCTTGTGGGATTTCAAAGGGCATATAGAGTCAGGGCTATCCAAGAAAACATGACTTCCTTAGGTTTATTAATTTCAATCCTTAGCACTTTTCTTTAAAATTAAGTTTCTCTTTGGAGTATGTGTTCTCTTCTCAGAATTGGGTTAAATAAGAGGACTTCTTGCTTTTCTCTGCAAATTCTTAGCATCTTTCTCTTTTGCTGAGCAGCTGATACATTTACTATTTCTCTCCTTTTTGTACCTCAGTTAATTTGGAATTTCAGTTTTTCAAACACCATCTGTAGAATTCCAGGTTACTTGTCTTCTTCCCCTTGGATATACCAATTTACATTACCCATATTTTTTTTTCATTTTCAGAATTTTAATAAAGGTGTTTGTGATGCCATTGGTTTCTTCTACTGCTTTCCATGAATTTAAAATTTTGCTTTTAAGTGCTTCTTTAAAAGGAACTCCTTTCCAAGTTCAGTGGTTTTCTTTCCTTCTAATTTTTTCCCATATAATCTTCTTTATGATTACTTTTAGTTTCTTGAACTCTAAAACATGTATTTAGCTACACTCAGTTTTACTTTTCTTTAAAACTCAAAAACTTATTGACTTAAGGAAAGCTGAAATACTTTACTTTGTGAAAGAGAAAGTTTATTGGTAAGAAAAGCAAGAATTTCTTGAAGATCTCCTGGCAGAGGTACACTACACTTTTAAAAATATATAAGCACTTCCATATTGTTAACATGATATTTATATATTATTTTAACAGTAATTTTTTATAGATATTGAAGTCACAATTTTATCACTCTGTATTAATAATTCTCATTTTTAGCTTTTTTCTTTTCTGTTTTTTATTTAGCATTTCTTTTTTACTATTTTAGTACAGGTTATAAGATCTCATATTGTGATCACCTTGGCTCTGCCAGCTGGCTTGGGACCCAGTACTTGCAGGGGCTGATAAGTTAGAAAGAAGATCTCTACCCTGGTTTCAATTGTTCTCCTAGGTTTTTTTCTTATTTTTTAATTATTTTATATTATAGCAATAGCAATAGCAGTTAGACTTATATACCGCTTCATAGGGCTTTCAGCCCTCTCTAAGCGGTTTACAGAGTCAGCATATTGCCCCCAACAACAATCCGGGTCCTCATTTTACCCACCTCGGAAGGATGGAAGGCTGAGTCAACCCTGAGCTGGTGAGATTTGAACAGCCGAACTGCAGAACTGCAGTCAGCTGAAGTAGCCTGCAGTGCTGCATTTAACTACTGCGCCACCTCGGCTCCTAATATTATGCTATAAATTTTATTATGCTATAAATCACCTGGAGTCACTGCTACAGTGATGATGATGAGGTTGACAGTTGTTGAAAACTGAAGCGAACAACTTATTGATATTGCTATACCAGGAAACGCCAGAGTTGAAGAAAAAGAACTGAAAAAAAAACCCATGAAATATCGTGACCTGGCCATCGAAAGTATGTGATTATAGATGAAACATGTAACAGTGGTACCCATTGTCATTAGTGCACTTGGTACCATGTCCAAGAATTTTACAAAATACATGAAGAAATTGCAGATTCCTGCAATAACACCTGCAATACTGCAAAAAAAATGTGCTATTCAGAACACTGTACATTTTAATAAGGTACTTGGTTGATACCTAGGATGCTGGCAGCAACCCATATCATCCATCAGTGCCAGTCAATGATATTTGTGATACATTTTTAAAGGTTCAGTTGACTTGAGTTTCTTGTTTAATGAATAAAAGAAATAACAACAATAACAATAACACCAACAACAAAAGATTTCTCACTTAAAATCCACTAGCAAACTCCTCTTAATATTCTCAGATTTGTTCCTTTGAAACAAACTTTCTTATATGTTTACAGCAGTCTCTGCTTGCTAAGCAACTCCAGAATTAAGAATATGACAGGGAGGACAATCAGCAGCTAACCAGCAAAGGACATTTTCACTTCACACGGCGAGCACATCATGTAGTCCCTAAAAATATATTTCTTTTTCTGGTCACAAGCCTGCCTCTTCCATTTACTGAATTCCATTGTCAACTCCACTGTTCAATCTCATTGTTCCTTCACTCCCTAAGAACTTCCTACTTTTTCTCAAAAGTGTGAATTCCAGAGGATACCACAACACACTGTGATATCCAGTGATTTCGTCAGCCAGTTGTTTCTATAGACAAGAAAGAATATACTGGTTCCTTGGAGGAGAGCAGGGGGTGAGATCGATTAATTTTACAAGCAAGAGTGCCTTATTTTAGCATAAGATGGGAAATTAATCTGATTCACTGAAATCAATGTATGCAGGTAGAAGATTTTTTAAAAAAAATTGATTTAGCTATATAACTATTTATTTTACTTAAATGTGCCCCATTATGTCACTCAAAATTTAAGGTAGATTATAAGTAGCAAATTATAACAGCAACTTTAGCAGCAATCTACAAAACAGAAGGAATTCTGAATGGTCAATCTTGTTGTTTCGCAGACAGGTCACAATTCATTTTAAAGCAAATGTGTGGATTGTAGGAAGTTATCACCCAGCTCTCTCCCAGAAAAATGAAATATCCTAGGAAATATTGAAAAGGCAGAATATTTCTCTGGATGTGAAAAGAAAGAAAGATCTTTTAAAAGATAGAATAGCTTCCTGTAGCTTCCTGCCCATCCCCACTTTGTGTATGGGCCATTAAGAAGGCCAAGCTAGTCCCTTTGCATAATAAAGATTTCTCCACTTCAGCTCCAGGGGATGGGATTAAAGCATGGTAATATTGGCACTTTACTCAACTGACCACATGGCATCTGAGAACTCAACCAAACCTGGATTCAAAACGCAGCCTAGAGAGTTGCCCCTGCATGGCCCCATGGAGGTCTGACAACCAATCAGAATACAAGCTCAAGATCAAAGGCCAGAGAGGGCATAAAACCAGGGACTCAGCATCAGGAGAGTCCTTCCTTCTCTTTTCTCCACCAACATTGAAGCATGTGATCACCTTTTCTGTTCAGGACTCAAGCCATGTGGCCTGTCCACCAATAAACCATCTTTCCAAGCAGCCTCCATATCTCCATTGTCTTTTTCCCCACTTGGAGCCGAACCCAGAAGGACATTTCTTTTATCACTCAGGAGTACATTTCAGACTCGAAAGGAATTTGCTCTTACATTTAAAAATGTGTGGCTCCAGAGCATCACATAGTGCTGTTTTCTCTGGTTTTTGATTATTTTCTTCAGAATTTGAAGAAATTATGGGCCATAACAATTATGTACCAAGATTTTAAAGGATAAAACAGATTGGAGTATGTAGGAGGTAGCGGCTAGTTCATGAGAAAGAAAAGGAGGTGAAGAATATAGTAACTGAGTGGGGAGTAGCAAAACAGAAGTTTATTGCGTGCTGTTCCAGTAATTGCAACATTTCTGTCTGAGTAGTATTTTTTTTTCCTCTGCCAAGCCCCATTTCAATATCATCCTTAAAAGTTTGCATTATTTTATTCTGCAGTCGGCTCTGATGATTTCTGAGTCTCAATGTTGTTCTTTCCAGAACTGATGCGCTCTTTTCATATATTCTCCTCTCATTGGATTGGATTTGTAATAGCAGATCATTATTTTGTCGTTGCTGTTTTTGGTCTTTACATATTTGAGATGGATAGAACACTTTTTTGCTCCAGTAGACCTGCAACTCCTGGTTGTGTTGGCTCAGCCAACAGTCCTAAATCCAGCATGTTTGTTGCCAGTGTCCAGAAACTCTCAACATCTACTTTGGTCTTTATTGCCTTGGACAATGACCAATCCAGTTATGAGTTTCTATAAATCACCTTTCACCATATTGTTTATGGGAGAGACACTCTTTTTCAGGCTCCTCTGATGAGACCTGACCAGTATGGTTGACCCTCTGGCACAGATGTTGTCTTCTTCAGAGCATGCAAGGCTGACAACCATGTCAAGGTATTGCCTCATCGAATCTATGCAATTCATAGAATCATAGGGCTGGAAAGGACCTTGGAAAGGAATCTTCTAGTCAAGCTCGAGACAATAAGCCTTATATTATCCCAGTCAAATGGCTCTCCAGTCCAGTTTTGAAAACCTCTAGTAATGGAGCACCCAAAACTCAAGGAGGCAAGCTTCCATTAATTCTTCTGTCAAAAAATTTCTCCTTGCTTCAGAGGGCGTTTTTCGCCCTACGGAGGCTTGCTTGAAGCCTCTGGAGCATGAAAAACCAGCTCTACGGGCAAACCGGAAGTTCAAGAACAGACTTCTGGTTTGCTCATAGGGCCATTTTTCGCCCTCTGGAGCCTTCAGGAAACTTCAGGCTTCCCTGAAGGCTCCAGAGGGCAAAAAAAAGAGGTGGTGTCAGCCCCCTGAAGACTCTGGAGGTCAAAAATCGGCCCTACAGACAAACCGGAAGTCACCATTCCAGGTTCCCCATAAGGCCATTTTACACCCTCCAGAGGCTTTGGGGAAGCTTCTGAAGCCTCCGGGGAGATGTGTTTTTGCCCTCCCCAGGCTCCTACAAAGCCTCTGGAGTTTGGGGAGGGTGAAAAATCTGCACCATAAGCAGGGTTGTGGTTGCTGGTTGCGCACATAGCATTATGGGTGTGGCATTCCCACGCACGATCCCCCTGTGCTCCGTACACTTTTGGCCCAGGGCCAAAAATGGATAGCCATCACTGTAGTAGTAAAAAGTTTTCATGTTAACCCCCGCCCCCAATTCTTCTCATCAATAGGCCAGACATAGTTAATTCCCTCACCCATTCCTCATGTTTTAATTTCCAGACTGTTTATTGTATGTGTTGCTCTGATAATATCAAACCACACCTTCTGCTTATCTCATACCCTGGGAAGGGTCTTGATAGGTACTCAAAAATTCTAAATCCAGTCTAAACATCTAGCTCACTTACTGAATAGAATAGTTATTTATTGGACAAGTGTGATTGGACACACAAGGAATTTAAAGAGCTGAGGTGGCGCAGTGGTTAGAGTGCAGTACTGCAGGCCACTTCAGCGGACTGCTATCTGCAGTTCAGCGGTTCAAATCTCACCAGCTCAAGGTTGACTCAGCCTTCCATCCTTCCGAGGTGGGTGAAATGAGGACCCAGACTGTGGGGGCAATATGCTGACTCTGTAAACTGCTTAAAGGGGGCTGAAAGCCCTATGAAGCGGTATATAAGTCTAACTGCTATTGCTAATTTGTCTATAGTGACTAACCATAATATTTTTTTTCCTTCTCTTTTACCACTCCTAAATGGAACTGCATGCTACAACTGTGTGGATCCAATACCAGCAAGGATACTTCACATACCACTAAGACACACTTTCTGTTTAGAGCAGAGTTCCCCAACCTCTTTGGCTTTAGGGATCAGTGGGGGGAGGGGTGTTCTGTGATTTCATTGATCTTAATAAAGTTATGATCAGAGATGGAATTTTATTATTTTCTCAAGAAAACTATAGCTATTCTATTTTGTAAAATATTGGGATGTGGGATGGGCAGGGGCCGTAAAATCAATGAGTTCTTCCTTGAATAAAACATGAAATGATAGCCAGAAATAACTATGGGTCAGACAGAATTACATAACTCCTATTTCCCAAGAATGATTTGGATATCAGATGCTTTAATCTCAGGAATTACGAGAATGGCATTCCAACACATCTGGGCATCAGATTGTTAGCAACTGGATTGAAATGGTCTTTATTTGGTTATGGTTTTTTTAGCCAATTGAATGCTTTTTTCACAACACTTTTCTTCAGAACAGTTTTTTATCTTCTTCCTTCTCTTGTGCCTCTTTAAAATCTTTCCGCTTTATAGTTTCCATTCCCCCCTCCCCCCGCCTTCCTCAATGCCATAGACATTTGGAAAATCTCAAGATACAACTTTTTGATATGACTTGTGGTCGGCTGGCATTTTGAGGCTCAATTGGATTTTGATCAAAACTTACTGTTCATGGTTTCAAGATCCAGTTTGTTCTGGTGGATAAAGCATCAGGGTAAAATCGGTGGGACTATGAGTTCTAATTCCACGTTAGCCATAAAAAGCAGCTTGGTGACTTTGGGCCAATGACTGTTCAAAGTTACAACAGTACTGAAAAATGTGATTTATGACCATTTTTCCCAGGTACCTTTGCAGTATCCCCATGATCATGTGATCAAAATTCAGGTGCTTTGTAGCTGATTCATACTTATGACCAGTGTTGTGTTCCAAGGTCATGGGACCCCCTTTTGCAACCTTCTGACAAGCAAAGTCAATGGAGAGGTCAGATTCACTTAACTTTTTTAAAAAAACACAAAAAACACAAACAATACATATACAACTGAATACAAAAAAAGAAAGACAATAGAAAAAACATATTACAGTGCAACCCCACCCCCTTGCAACCTTCCCCTCCCTATATTTCTTAGATATTCAATATATTCCAATTGTGCCCTTATACTCTCCAAAACTAAATATATTCTGGAGTAGGTTTATTGCCTTTGCCTTCCACCAACATTGAATTTATAAAATTCCCCCCCTATTCCATTATAATTATTTAACCATCTCTTTTTTTAAGTTTAATTTCTGTTGTTAATTTATCATTTGTTGCCAAATTTCATTATACTCATTATCAGTGGTATAATGAAGCCAGATTCACTTAACAACGGGGTGACTAACGTAACTGCAGTGGTTCAGTTACAACGGTGGCAAGAAAGGTCGTAAAATGGGGCAAAACTCACTTAACAAATGTCTTGCTTAACAACAGACATGTTGGGCACCCTTATGGTCCTAAGTTGAGGACCAGCTGTATTTATATAACTTTTTCTGTTGCAAGCCACCCAGAGGTGTTGGATATGAGGTGGGCAGCAAATAAATGTATAAATTAAAAAAACTAAATAAATAATAAATAAAAGAAAGGTGGGATATAAATAAAATAAATAATATAATACAATAGCAGAGTTGGAAGGGACCTTGGAGGTCTTCTAGACCAACCCCCTGCCTAGGCAGGAAACCCTATACCATTTCAGACAAATCCAACATCTTCTTAAAAACTTCCAGTGTTGGGGCATTCACAACTTCTGGAGGCAAGCTGTTCCACTGATTCATTGTTCTCACTGTCAGGAAATTTCTCCCCAGTTCTAAGTTGCTTCTCTCCTTGATTAGTTTACCCCCATTGCTTCTTGTTCTGCCCTCAGGTGCCTTGGAGAATAGCTTGACTCCCTCTTCTTTGTGACAACCCCTGAGATATTGGAACACTGCTATCATGTCTCTAGTCCCTAGTCCTTCTTTTCATTAAACTAGACATATCCAGTTCCTGCAACCGGTCCTCATATGTTTTAATATTTTTTTTTAAAAAAATCCCACCCCTCCCTCGGTTCTCTGATCCAAGTCCCCGAAAATTCCCACGTAAGAACGTTTTCCATTTTCAGGAACCAGCTTTGCTACTGTAACTGAGAGCATCTTTCTCTCGCTCCGGCCTCAGCTTAGCTCCGCAAGCCTTTCCCTTCCCTGCGTTTCAGCTCGTTCTTCTCCCGGGGCTTACTGAGGAAACTTCCCGCGGCCGGGCCGCTCCTGCCCATTCCATCCTTCTGTATCATAAGCACAGAGAAGCCACGGTGTGTGTGTGTGTGTTTGTGGTGTGTGTGTGTGTGTTGGACAGCGGGAGGGTGAGCAAAGGGGGGGAGCGCTTCTCCCTCCCTCCCTCCAGCTTTACGGCTGCTGAAACCCCTTTCCTCTCCTCCCTCCGGAGAGCCCAATGTCGCCACGCAGCGTTCGGCCTCTCCTTCCTTTTTAAGGTAAACGCAGCCGACCCCGAGGGGATGGGAGAGGAGAGGCGGAGGAGGGGGGGGGGATTGAGGGAAGAGCCGAAGCCCGTAGCTGGTGGGCGGAAAGTTGGAAGAAGTCCAGGCGAGGCGCGCGCGCGCCGGCGCGTTCTCGCTCCCTCGCCAGAGCCTACGCAGTAGCGGCGCGCGACGTTCCGGGACCAGGTCGGGAGGAGGGTGCGCGCCTCGCTGCCGCCGCCGCTATTGCAGTCGCCGCTCTCACGAGGCAGCCGCAACTTTTATATACGTGCATTTCCAGAGAACGGTTGGGACTTGGGTCTTTTTTCCCACCTCTTCCTCTGGAGAGGCTAGAATGAGCCGACCCGGTCGTGAGAAGCAGGAAAAAAGAAAGTGGGGAGAAAGTGGAGGATCCCCCCCCCGACCCCAATGCATCTGTTTTGCCCAGAGAATATATATATATTTTCTTGAGGAGAGTTTGAAGAGTGTAAAGGATTGTCTTTGTGTAAACCAGTCCACACACGATTTGTAGGAAACGGTTTCTGGTTTAAAAAAAAATCAAAACAACACGCGTCCCTTGTAGCCTTCGGCGACCTGGCGCTGTGCGAAGCCGGGCAAGCGGGCTGGGCATTGTCCAGCACGACGTAGAAGATTAGAGAGGGAGAGGAAAGGCCATGTAAAAAATGTTCTTGCCGCGGCTTTTGGGTCTAAAGTGGAGCGCCGAGATTAACTTGAAACTCTTGGCCGAACCGAGGACCGGTTGTGCAATGCAACTCGGAGAAGGGAACAGTCCTGATCTTGTGCTTGGTTTTTGCGGAGGTTGGGTCCCGATTTTCCTACGAGATCTCTCCGAGGTAGAGCTGAGCTGAGGGTAGGCTTGCAAATCTCTCTCTCTCTCTCTCTCTCTCTCTCTCTCTCCCTCCCTCCCTCCCTCCCCCTCCCTCTCCCTCATATCTGTCTGTCTGTCTGTCTATCTATCTATCTATTTATCCACACACACACACACACACACACATTTATATCTATATCTATTTTTCTCTGTCTGTCTCTCTCTCTCTCTGGCTGCCTGCCTGCTTATCTATCTATCTATCTATCTATCTATCTATCTATCTATCTATCTATCTATCTATCTATCTATCTATCTATTCTATCTATCTATCTATCATCTATCATCTATCTATCTATGTTGCGAGGTTTAATCAGGGAAGGTCCTTGCTTAGCAACAATTCAGAAGTAGTTGGCCGCTGGACTCCTCCTCCAGGATTTCTTTCAACGAATTTATATGCTGGGGTTTCTTAGTGGTCTTCCATCAAACTATTAATCAAGGCTGGTGCTGCACAGTTTTCTTGAGATCGGCCCAAGGTTGGGTAGGTGCTGCCACCTACTGTAGTACAGGGCAATGATTAGGTGCTATAGAAGGGGGTGGTAAAAAGTTACTTAAGTCAGATACCCCAGTCAAAACCAACCCCAAATAGCATACTATTACCATCATCATCACTACGCTAAAACAAACAAGTACCATAATAGGAACATGTCCTCTTTTTAATTTTCTTTATTTAGTTTGTCACTCACGTGCAACATAACAAGAATAAGAATAAGCATGAATAAGAACACAGGAAATGGGTACAAATAAATGGGGACAGTAGGACAGGGACTTTAGGCACACTGATGGACTAAATGCACACTCCCTTTACGGACTTCTTCGAAATGGGGTGAAGTCCACGGTAGACAGGTTAAGGTTAAAGTTATGGGGGTTTGAGGATGTAACAACAGAGTCAGGTAGTGCATTCCAGGCATTGATCACTGTTGCTGAATTCGTATTTTCTTCAATCGAGTTTGGAGCGGTTTACCTTGAGTTTACCTCCTTGTGGGTTTGTTTTGTTCAATCAAACCTTTAACTGGTCTCTTGTCAATTTCCAGGTTCGTCTTTATTTTTTAGTTAAATACATTTTATTTAAACACATATTAATTAAGATACAAATGAAAATAAACATAATAGGGAAAAATGGGAAAAGAAAAGTACAGGATAAAAGAGAAAAAGAAAAGCACATATTTCCAACTTTAAGAGCATAATAGGATAAAAAAATAAAATTATAGCCTCAAGTTTTTACTTTTTACCTACTAGCCATTTCTGTAACAACAAATCAATGAGTAAATCCCAAAGTTAAGATTTTATTCCCCCCCGTCTTGAGCACAACGTTTAGAAACAATTTCCAACTAGAAACTAAACTACATTTATTCTTTAATTAAAACAGTTAATTTTGCCTTCTTTCCTAGCCCCATTACTTTTCCTATACATTATTTCATTGTGAGGATTGATAAATCTCTCCATTTTTGCAGATAAAGAATTCCTGCTGCAGTAAAGGTAAAATGTTTGTTTTACCTTTACAGGAGCTGCAGGGAAAAAATCATCTTGTGAAAGCTCTGGTTATAGTTGTCCCAAAGGTGCTTTTTCAAGAGACAACTGGACTTCCTGGTTTTTGTTTGAAGATGTTTTGCTTCTCATCCAGTCAGAGCTGAAGAAGCTTCTTGGATGAGAAGTGAAATGTCTTGAAAGAAAAACCAGAAAGTCCAGTTACCTCTTGAAAAAGCAGCTTTGGGACAACCATGACCTAGATGTTGCTCTCAATAGACCAGGAGTCAGCAATGTGGCTCTTTCATCCCTCTGCTGCGGCTCCCTGTCAAAATTTGTGCCACAACTGCCAATGTGCAACACTCGCCGGCATGCGATTTATTGAGCTTTTCGACCCCCCAGTAGGCCAACCATGGATAAATCCAAGAAAAAAAAAGTTTCAGAAGAAAACAGAATATTTAATTCAACTATATATGTTAGTTTCGTGGCCACTCAGGAAATAGTCAGGCACCGGAAGAGTTTTGTGGCTCCCGGTGTTTTCTTTTCTGTGGGAAATAGGTCTAAATGGCTCTCTGAGTGTTTAAGGTTGCCGACCCCTGCCATAGGCTCTGGTTATAGATTTAGTTTGGCAAGTTTGTGCCATCCACTCTAATCATGGGCATTTTTTTCATTGGCATTCTGATTGCAGAAGACCGGTTTAGGTTGGGTTCACTCAACATGCCAAACCATAGTGGGATTCAATTTTCTTCGTTTTTGATGTATTTTGAGAATCTATCAATGGTGATTTGCTAGCCATAATTTATGACTTAGTGGGTTATGGAAATCAAAACATTTGTGGTTTATTGAATCCCCAGGGGAGTCATGTTTTACCAGCCCTTTTGTCAAACACAATTATTCTTTGCATAATACATTAAACTAAAGTAGCCAACAACAATTTAGCATTTGGTGTTGTACAGATCTCTTGCTAGTTTATGATTGAATGTCAGTATAAAACAAGGTTTTATCTAGCGTAGATGAGATTAATATCACATGAACATATTTAATTTAGGTGAAAGTAATATAAGTAGAGTTCTAGCCTGACTTTATGACTGTACAGAAATAAACCCCACACTGGATTTAATGGTTCAGTGGCAGCTTTATTAAGCCATAAGCCCAACTAACCTCAGCAATACCTTTTTAGGAGCATATACAGCAATAAAGCTATACCCTTACGGAAATTTATTTGGGAGTAACTTGATGTCAATTAGAATATAATGAATTAGTACCTAATTTTGAAGAAAATTAACAGATCTCCAAAGGAACATGCTTTGGGATTGAGTAGAGAGTAAAACTCATAGAAACCAGAAGAGTTGGTTTACATTGTTGATCCTGTTTTCTGACTAAGATATGAAATAGGATCAGCTGGTATCAGAGATGGATTGCTCCTGGTTCAGCCTGTTTCGGGTGAACTGGTAGTAGTGGCGCCAGGAGGCTCCACCCATGCAGAAGCGTAGTGTGTGAACATGCGCACGAGCGAACTGGTAGTAAAAAAAATGGAAACCTACCACTGGCTGGTAAAGGTAGTCCTCGAATTATGACCACCATTGAGTCCAAACTTTATGTTGCTAAGTGAGACAGTTGTTAATTTTGTGAATTTTGCTCCACTTTACGATGTTTCTTACCCCAGTTGTTAAGTTGGTCACACGGTTGTTAAGTGAATCTGGCTTCCCCATTGACTTTGTTTATCAGAAGGTCACAAAAGACGATCACATCACCCCAGGACTCTGCAGCCGTCATAAATATGAGTTATTTGTCAAGCCTCTGAATTTGGGTCATGTGACCATGGGATGCTGCAATGGTCATAAGTGTGAAAAATGGACATAAATCATTTTTTTCAATGCCATTGTAATTCAAATGGTCGCTAGATGATGAATTATAAGTTGAGGACTACTAAACGTACGGGTGGATAACCTGTCTGCATCTACAGGTGAAACTCGAAAAATTAGAATATTGTGCAAAAGTTCATTTAATTCAGTAATGCAACTTAAAAGGTGAAACTAATATATGAGATAAGACTCATTACATGCAAAGCAAGATAGTTCAAGCCGTGATTTGTCATAATTGTGATGATTATGGCGTATAGCTCATGAAAACCCCAAATCCACCATCTCAGAAAATTAGAATATTACATGCAATCAATAAAACAAGGATTGTGCATAGAACAATATCGGACCTCTGAAAAGTATAAGCATGCATATGTACTCAGTACTTGGTTTGGGCTCCTTTTGCAGCAATTACTGCCTCAATGTGGCGTGGCATGGAAGCTATCTGCCTGTGGCACTGCTGAGGTGTTATGGAAGACTAGGATGCTTCAGTAGTGGCTTTCAGCTCTTCTGATTGTTTGGTCTCATGTCTCTCATCTTTCTGTTGGCAATGCCTCATAGATTCTCTATGGGGTTCAGGTCAGGTGAGTTTGCTGGCCAATCAAGCACAGTAATCCCACGGTCATTGAACCAGGTTTTGGTGCTTTTGGCAAAAGTTGCTCTCATCAGAAAAGAGGACTTTGGACCACTGAGCAACAAAACTTTGGACCATTGTGCTTCATTAAGACCAGGGTCAACGCAGCCGTCTACCAGGAGATTTTGGAGCACTTCATGCTTCCTTCCGCAGACGAGCTTTATGGGGATGCTGACTTCATTTTCCAGCTGCCCACACTGCCAAAAGCAGCAAAACCTGATTCAATGACCTGATTTATTCTGAAAGTAAATACTGATCTGAGTTCAGTTAAATCTACTTCTTAATAAGAACACTTAGTCTGCAAGATCCTGCTCTTAAATGCTTGCAGCATTCAGAACATGATTTACTACCAAGTTTTATTTGCCACTGATACCAACTTGCTATGTAGCTTGCTTGGTTCTGTTTCATGCTCTATTAAGTTTTGAGTAAACTGGGAAATAATTGGTCTGACGTATTAATCTGCGTAATGCAAATAAATGTGATTCATCCTGCACAAAGGCATATTATTTTTAATATGGCATTTCTTTCTTTTTTTTTAATATGCTGGATTTTAATGTTGGCCTCCATTCATTAAAATGGGACCTGACAACCTACAAATAGGCTTCACGGTAATATGATTGGTGAGTTTGTCATACTAATTTTAACTTTATTGCTTCACATCATTGCCTTCAGTTAGTCATACGGAAGAGTATTTAATTATTTGTTTTCAATATGTTTGGGTTATGGTTTTTAAATCTCTGTGCAATTAATGATTAATTGATAATGTAGCCTTTTACACTAAATATTTTGCAGAAGTAAACAAATTGAAAAGTATTCCATTTGTTCTTATCTAAGTAGATTAATAACCTACCCTATGGAACAGAGAATAACAGTGTTGAAAGGTACCTTGGAGGTCTTCTAGTCTAACCCCCTGCTCTAGTAGGAGACCCTATACCCATGATGGCGAACCTATGATACGCGTGCCACAGGTGGCACGTGTAGCCATTTATTAGGGCATTGCTCTGTCAGCTCCAGCACGCATGTGTGCGCTGGCCAGCTGACTTTGGCCTTCTTTTAAGGCTCTGGAGTTTGGGAACAGACTTCCACTTTGCTTGTAGGGCTGTTTTTCACCCTCCGGAGGCTTCAGGAGGCTTCCCTGAAGGCTCCAGAGGGCAAAAAATGGCTCTACGGCCAAACCGGAAGTCACCGTTCCCGAACATCCGGGTTGTCTGTTTTTTGCCCTCCGGAGGCTTCAGGGAAGCTCCTGAAGCTTTCCCAGGCTCCTAGAAAGCCTCTAGAGCAGTGGTTCTCAACCTTCCCAATGCCGCAACCCTTTAATACAGTTCCTCATGTTGTGATGAATTTGCCAATCTTGGTTTGGGAGGAGATCAGCCAGATTTTCCATGATAAAACGATCCCCCTGCCTGCTTCCAGCAGCAGTTCGTGATTTACATGAGTTTCACTTTATTAACTTTACATTTTTACATTCCGTTTCCCCCACCGACCCACCCACTTTTCTTTCTTTCTTTCTTTCTTTCTTTCTTTCTTTCTTTCTTTCTTTCTTTCTTTCTTTCTTTCTTTCTTTCTGTCTTTCTGTCTGTCTTTCTTTCTGTCTGTCTGTCTGTCTGTCTGTCTGTCTGTCTTTCTTTCTTTCTTTCTTTCTTTCCCCTTCCATCCCTTTTCTTCTTTCTTTTCATTCCTCCCTCCCTTTTCTTCTTTCTTTCTCTTTCTTTCTTTCCACTCCTCCCTCCATTTTCTTCTTTCTTTCCATTCCTCCATCCTTCCCTTTTCTTTCTTTCTTTCTTTCCATTCCTCCCTCCCTCGATCGATTTAACATAGATTAAGAAGTTGCCCTTTAAATGGGATTTTAAACAGAGGTTTAAGCTACATTGAACTGTGCTTCTGTCTGAGTGTAATTCCTCAGGACGGAAGGAATGGGTGGCTAGGGCCTGTCCTCCCCTGCGACCTCTCCTGCCAACCCTTCCCGGGGGCCAAAAAGCCTCTGAGCTCATTTTAGCCCGCAGGACAGGACTGGCGGCGGGGGCAGCAAAGGCAGCATCCAGGCCCAAGGTGGCTTTAATCCTGGCATGTGCCTGCTTGGGCAAGAGCCCATCCTGCCAGCTGAAGCGGGTGGCCCGACTGCCCCACCACTCTCCTGTTCTCCTGGCGCCTTCGAGCCCTTGTGCAGGCAGCTAGGCTGAAGCTGGACACCCGTTGGAGCCAAAGCTGATCTGCCACCCAGAAGAACCTGTCTTTGTCCCCCTTCAGCGCCTCGGGCTTTCCCTGGCGTGGAGACCGGGCGGGGCGGCGTCTGGGTTGCACCCAGAGCCGGGAGGAGGCTGCTTCACCACCCGGCACTCTTCATGCACCTGCCGCTTCAGGACGTGCTCCTGAGCATGGGCGACGCCAGTGGAGGTGGATGGTCTTAGGCGACCCCTGTGAAAGGGTCGTTCGACCCCCAAAGGGGTCGCGACCCACAGGTCGAGAACCGCTGCTCTAGGGGAGGGCAAGAAAAGGGTGCCAAAAGTGGGTGGCAGCGTTGGTTGCACGTGCATGTGTGCAGGGGTGTGTGTCACACGCATAGCATTATCGGGGTGGGCACACCCGCACACGACCCCCCTGCGCTCCCCCCCATTTTTGGCACATGATGCAAAAAAGGTTAGCCATCACTGCCCTATACCATTTCAGACAATTGGCTGTCGAGTCTTTTAAAGTTTCCAATGATGGAGCAGCCACAATTTCTGAAGGCATGCCGTTCCCCTGGTTAAGTTGTCTTTAGTTTTCAGTTGATTCTTTCCTTGTTTACTTTTCATCCAGTGCTTCATGTGTTGTGCTTTGGAGAATAGGTTGACCCCCTCTTCTTTGTGGTAGCCCCTCAAACCTAGAAACAGCGATTGAGCGCGAGCGATTGTGGGTGCACCTCGTTTCACCCACATAACACCTATCCTCCGCGAGCTGCACTGGCTACCTGTCGATCTCCGGATACGCTTCAAGGTGCTACTTGTCACTCATAAAGCCCTCCATGGTAGTGGATCTGGGTACTTGAGAGACCGCCTACTGCCAATTACCTCCACACGACCTATTAGATCTCACCGATTGGGCCTCCTCCAGGTTCCATCTGCGGGTCAATGCCGACTGGCGACCACGCGGAGGAGGGCCTTCTCGGTGGCAGCTCCGACCCTATGGAACGATCTCCCCGTGGAGATTCATACCCTCACCACTCTCCAGACCTTCTGCACAGCCATTAGAACCTGGCTATCCCGCCAGGCCTAGGGCTAAGATTGTACCCTCCCGAATGGTATGAATGTTGTGTTTTATTTTAATTATGTGTTGTCGTATATGTAAAAGTCTGTTTCCCCTTTCCCTTTCGGATGTGAGCCGCCCTGAGTCCCCTCAGGGAAAAGGGCGGCATACAAATAAACTCCTGAATCCTGAATCCTGAAAACACTACTATCATGTCACCCCTAGTCCTTAAACTAGACATACCCAGTTCCTGCAACCCTTCTTCATATGTTTTAGCCTCCAATCCCCTAATCATCTGCGTTGCTCTTCTCTGCACTCTTTCTAGAGTCTCCACATCTTTTCTTCATTGTGGTGACCAAAACTGGATGCCATATTCCAAGTGTGGCCTTACTGAGGCTTTATAAAACAGTATTAACATTTCATATGATCTTCATTCTATTAATGCAGCCGAGGTGGCGCAGTGGTTATGGTGCAGTACTGCAGGCCACTTCAGCTGACTGTTATCTGCAGTTCAGCGGTTCTAATCTCACCGGCTCAAGGTTGACTCAGCCTTCCATCCTTCCGAGGTGGGTGAAATGAGGACCCAGACTGTGGGGGCGATATGCTGACTCTGTAAACCGCTTAGAGAGGGCTGAAAGCCCTATGAAGCGGTATATAAGTCTAACTGCTATTGCTATTGCTAATGCAGCCTAGGATTGCATTGGCTGTTTTGGCTGATTGGGGGGACTGGAGGCTAAAATATATAAAGAATGGTTGCTGGAAATAGGTATGACTAGTTTAACGACTAGAGGTAACATGATAGCAGTGTTTCAAGTTTTGAGGGCCCCCCCTACACCCGGGTTCATTATTTCTCATAATGGCTGAGTTTATACAACAGATTAGGCCAGGCTAAAATAGGATTATGCTCAGCATGTTGTGGAACGAGCCATTGTCTGAGAATATTTCATCAAGCAAGAAGCTCAGTCAAGTCATCACACAAGTACTCCTCATCATACAATCCTAACTGAGCCTGGCATTTCTAGTTGTATGTTGCAAAGATTTTAAAGTAAGGGAATCACATGACCAACCTGATTTTATAATCTTTTAATTTTTTTTTGCAGTGGTTATCAAGTGAATGTGGCGGTTATAAAGTGAACGCCATGGTGGTTAGGCCAATGCTGTAGTTGTTAAGCAAACCCATTGTGTGGTATGGGTCAAGTTTGGCCAGAAGTAAATCCTGGTAAACAGTGACTGTGGCACACGGCAAATGGCCATCAATGCAGGTCAGTTGCCAAGCAGACTTAAGTACGGTTACTTGACATGCTGTCAGAACTTCAAAACTGGATTGTAATCGCTTTTATTTTTTTTTAGTGTGGGGCTGTTATAACATTGAATGATCATAAATTGAGGACTACATGCATATTTTATTTGAACGGACAGGATATATTTTGTGAGCACTGCAATTGTGCTTTCTTAAGTCTGCATTTAATGTACTGTCTGAATCTGCCCAGTGTTTTTCATGGGCTTCTGTACTCTCCTCTAAATGTCAATCATCCTGTGTATAATACTGAAAAACAATCTAAAGGCACGCATGTTTGTGTGAATCCACTCTTGGCTACATTTCAATTCATTGCTTTCAAGAACTCTTCAATTTTCATATATGTTAGGTTTATCCTGTTGCTTCATGCTATGCCTATATGAAAGGAATGAGAAAAAGTAAGTGTAAATTTATTTATTTATTTGACAAAGTAATGATTTTGTTGCTTGCAAATGTCAGACTCTTTGTGCTATTCATTGGTTCCCTCAATATGTCAGACAGTATTCCTCTTATGTATACAACTGGAGTCTGTTACATCCAAAATCCTTTTATCTTCTGCAGATAGCTGTTACATATTCTATTTTGCTGCAGTTTGGAGGATTCTAAATTGATGGGAGAAGGGACGTGTGAAAATATAGGTTCCTCAAATTATATGAACAGAAACATTTTCTATTGCACATAGTGAAGAACACTCTTGGATATGGCCTCAATTCCTACAGCTAAGGTGTAGGCATCTTTTCCCTAACTAGGGTAATGCCAAAGTGACAAAATGTAGGTCATGACATCATTGCCCTGTTCCAAGCCAACTACACACACACATGCACACAGATAAGGCTTAAAACAGGTACAGGCAATGGCAGGCAGAGTGTTTGTGCAATCAATGCATGCTTCTGGATAGTCCCAATCACACATGAACTGGCCTGCAAACAAGCTCCAAACAGTAAGAATCCGAAGCAACAGATGTAGCTAGATCATGTACTGTCAGCCCCACTTGGTAGACCAGACCAAGAATCAATTTCACAGAAAAACTAAGATTGCTTTGGTTATGAACTATCAAGTTGTTTTTGACTCATAGCAACCTGTAAGATGCAAGCTAGCAGATCCACACGTATGTAACGGTTCAAGCTAACTGCTTTATTATATTCTGCCTATAATACATGGGTGACCCCAGATACTTGTCTTCCTTTGGGAAAAGCTAGATAAGGCTTAATGGAGCTTGGGTGGAGCACACATTCCTGGATTTCTTGCAATGATTCAAGGCTAATTCTCTGCCTGGTTGGTTTTTTTCCTCCAACACCATCATATAGATTTTCTCTTATGACACTTTATCCCTGATCTGATCTTTCAGATCTTACAACAGTGCACTAATCTCCACTGTCCCTAAGTCTATTCACCTTGCAGCTGGTCGTTCTCTTTCCTTTGCTTCTCCTTTCCCTGCATTAGGGGCCTTTTATTGAAAATGGTTGTAGTAGCCAAATCTTGCTAGTCAGAATATTCTTCTTATACCCAAGTGAGTTAGGGAGGTTTCTGTATGAGTTGCTTATGCATACAGTGGCACCCGTTGGTATTCAACTGCTTTGAAACTCATCAAATTTGGCATTCAACACATTTTGATGCAAAAATGTTATCCTGGTACTCATCGTTTATTTGGTACTCAACGCTCAGCTAGAACTTGTCGGTGCTTGTTGCCTTGTAACTCACAACATTATTCCTAAATGGGAAAAATTGTTTGGTACTCATTGTTTTTGGTACTCATCCAGGAACCAATTAACAATGAATACCAAGGTACCACTGTGCTTTCTAATTTTGCAAGACTTAAGCCATGTTTTTCTTCTTGTTGGTTTGGCAATGGAACATAGCCCTCTGAGTCAAGAGCACGAACCAAACAGATTTTTGGATTACTCATCAGTTAGTGTTAAAAGTGGCAAGATTTCAGGAGGCAAAAGATGCAGGGCTTTGTGTGCACAAAGTTCAGGAGGCATGGTTGTTCCCAAAAGAAGTTATGCTGATCTACAGTGGCTATTAAGTAGAGATTCTTCCAGGTAGGAGCCAATCAAGATGAGAAATGACCTTGCTGAGCAAGGAAATGCATAAAGTGCCTTTGTTTTTCCTGACAAAGTATGGCATGTTCCAAGAGCTGTGTGGTCACCCGAAGCCCTGCCATCTGACCATAAGCGCAGCTACATTCCACAATTGCTGATGGAGTCAGTCTTGTGTGCTAGATTGCTTATTGCCTTTTGAGGCTGACTTCCAATACATCCAGAGCAAGTTTCTTGATGTCAGTCTTCTGACCAGTCTGAGCTGGTCATGGCAATCATAGTGCAAATGCTGCCCTTTGGAATTTCTGATTTTGCCCACAGCATGTTGTTGTACATGGTACCTAAGGGGAAGACTATGTATTCCAATGTATTTGTCGTGAGTGGATTGTTTTCACTCTTCCTATGGATGTCTCCTGATTCTTTCATATGATACCTAAGTCCACAGCTGAGACTTCCTAGCTTTTTACTTATTTAGTGCATTGTTAAAGTGGTATTTTCCATCTTCTCCACCCATAAGCTTTGCAGATGCAGCGGTGGTCATAGTGATGATGAATCAGGGGCTTCTATTGGCTGCTTGTAGCTGTTGTGCATATGCATAACTCCCTTACTCATATGACAAAGTGACAGTGACTGAAGCAGAGAGTCCATCTACCAGCACCTGTCAGTAACCCTCTCACCACAGTTCAACAAATAGTTCTATCTTCAATCCATGGAGAACTGTTGCCATTTGGAGCATACATTATTGGATGGATGGATGGATGGAAGGGTGGATGGGAAGATGTATTGTTTTAGTAGTAAAGCATTTTCCTGGTTTCCTAAGAGTTTTGTATTCTTCAGTTCTATAAATCTAGGAACCTGATTTGCTACTGAATTTAGCTAAGGGGTCTCAGAATTTTAGCAAACAAGTTATTGGGAACGCATTTCTGTTTTGAGTTATATCCCTTTGTACATACCTTTAGCACACTCCTAGGAGAACCTGTCACTTGGTGGAAAGTATGAACAGAATTGGGAAGACTCCCAATAAGACTCACTAAACCACTTCTTGACATTTAAAGTTTGACAACCAGAACAGAAATCAAGTTGAAAGGTGAAGTCAGATAAGCTGTTAGGTGTCTTGTATGAATTCTTCACTTTTCTCTGGAGAGGATTTTTAGCAGCCATAGTAAAGCAGAAGTAGAAGGTCATTGAGATAAATGAAATATGCCTGGGTCATTCCAGATTGCTAAATGATGCTGACATTTATGCGTTCTGAGCTCTTAAGATCACAAGGCAGTGATTGGAGAAGGCTGATTGCACAGAAATAGTATGCAGGAGTTGGTCAAAAGAGCAAAGAGAATAACTTTTCAGATGTGTTTGACAAGGGCTAGCTGTAGCTCCCTTTCAAAGTAATATTAAAAGAAGGTATGCTAAAAAAGAAAAAAAAAGCAATGGCTGCTCTTGTGTTAGGAAAATTTATTCAGTATCCAAATTTGTAGTAGTTTCCTGAATGAAGGAATCGTAATGCCATTGCTTTCATTCACTGCCTAATCTTTACTTAACAAATAGGAAAAAAAGCCAGTCCTATTTTATTTGTGACATTCTAAAAATCAACGTACCATTCAAATCAAATGCTTTTTTCATACCTCTTTATAAATGTTTGTATTTTGGAAGACATTTTCCCCAAACTTGCACAGTTGATAAGAATTTGTGTTTGCACTGCCATGCTATATTCATTTGACACATTTTTTTTTAAAAAAATATACACATTATGAGTTGTGAAAGATGTCACAACTTTCTGAAAACAATGGATTTCAGGACATGTATTTTAAATTGTCCTCAAAATTCAAAGATCCTTTTAGTCATCAGGAATCAAATTCAACTTCAAGCCCAAAACCTGAGAGAGAATTTTTATAAGATGTTTTACAGATGGCATTTAGATCCTAAAAAATTAGCTTGTATGTATCCGAACTTACAACCTAAATGCTGGAGATGTGATTGTACTGATGCTACATATTATCATATATGGTGGACTTGTAAAAAAGTTTAAGCATTTTGGATAAAAATATGGTGGATTATGCAAAATATTCTCAAAAAGAGGATAAAGTTTACTCTTCAGTTATTCTTGTTAGGTATAATTGCCGACTGTACAGTTATAGAGACTAATCTGATTCTGAACAAGACTGTTGGTGGCGCAGTACTGGAAAAAGGAAAAATTGCCTACTGTTCAAGAATGGACGTTAAAAGTAACAAACTTAGCAGAGATGGCTAAAATATCAGCATATCTCAAGGATCATTCAGATGAGAAATACAAGCTGGAATGGAGAAGATGGATTGATTACATTCAAAATAAATATGGGACTAAGAAACTCCAGATAGCTTATGAATGAATGAGCAAGGAATGTTACAACTTACCTAAAGTTAGCTTTACAAAAGGGGAGTTAAAGTACAAGCGAGGGATGATGCTAAATTTACTTAGTTTATTTTAGTATATGGTTGCTAAATGTTTATACCCTGTATTTGCTCTGGGAGGTTGAGGGGGGAGGGGGAGGAGGGGATATGGGCTGGGGGGGAGGGAAGGTATATAATTGTAAAACTCTTTAAAACTTTTAATTATAAAAAAGAGATCAAATTCAACTTGAAGGCATCTTTATCATTTAAACTTGTCAGCCTTTTGGCAAAAATCAGACACACCAAGGACAATTGGAACTCTATTTTATTGTAGTAGATCAGGAGTGTCAAACTTGATTTCATTGAGGGCCGCATCAGGGTTGTGTTTACCTCCAAGGGTGGGGGCATGGCCAGGGTGGGTGGGCCAGCTTGATGTCACTTGTCAGGTGGGCCTTCGGTGGCAAAACTGGCTTCCGAGCTTCGTTTCTGGCTGCAACAGCCTCCTGCAACCATCTACCAGTGAAAACAGAGCCCTGGAGGGAGCCAATGTCACGACGGTACATCGTGCGGAATTGACAGTCCGAGTCCGCCGGTGACACTTTTGCCCTTGGACGGTTCAGCAGGACCTAAACCGTCCTGAAGAGATGGTGACTGGGAAGAAAAAACCTTGCTGGTCGCAGGGACACTGCAAAGTCCCTGATTGACCCAAGGGTAGCGCTTCCAACCGGTGGTAAACAGGCAGCCCCCAGGCTGACATAGTCGGAGACAGCTCCCAAAGGAAAAGAAGAAGTGAAAGCGTACCATCTGGTGAGGTTTTTTTTACTTTCAGAAGATTGCCCTAAGAAACCTTTTTTTAAAGGTTTTTAAAAAATAATAATAATAATTAGTCCTAAGCGGTGAATTTAATCCTTATTGGACTGCCTTAAAAAACAGAGCCCTGGAGGGCCACACACAGCCCTCATGAGCTCTGTTTTCAGCTGTGATGGCTTCCTGCAACCCTCTACTAGCGAAAATGTTTTTGCTGACAGAGGCACTGCGGTCCATCACTGTTTCCAGGGTGGCCCTGCAGGCCAGATCTAAGCCTCCCCCCCCCAGAAAGGCTAAATCTGCCCCCCAGGCCTTGAGTTTGACACCCCTGTAGTAGACTATAATAACAGAAATTTGGAAGAATGACAGTTTCCCTCTGTCCCACTTTTATGCCACAGAGAACCAGTTTTACTATTTGGAGTCTCTTGCTTATGCTTACCACTTTCCCTGGGCTGATATTTTTGTTTCCTGTCTCTTCTGTTTTAATGGCTATTGCATTCCTTTGCTACAGTATCTCTGCCTCGCTCCATAATATGTGACAAAGATTACAAAAAGCTTTCATTTTTGCCATGGTGGTGCAATGGTTAGAATGCGGTATTGCAGGTTAATTCTGCTGACTGCCGATTGCCAGCAGTTCGACAGTTTGAATCTCACTGGTTGACTCAGCCTTCCATCCTTCCGAGGTCAGTAAAATGAGGGCTCAGATTGTTGGAGGCAATATGCTGACTCTGTAAACCATGTAGAAAGGGGCTATAAAGCACTGTGAAATGGTATATAAGTAGAAGTGCTATTGCTATTATTGAAATCTTACCTATGTAGAAAAGCATTTTTCTTCAATTCTGTACTATTATTTGGCCTTACAAGTTTACATAACTCTGGATGGACTTGAATTTGGGTGTTCTTCAACTCTTCATGATATGGGTTTTCCAGGCCTTTGTTATCCTGGTCTCCTAAACTTCTGACCATAATGGCTTATTTGAGCTAACAAATAATAGGTCAGCGTTTGACTGTTTTTATTCAAGAAATGGTGAACACATCTTTGCAATATGGAATGGAATGACATCTAAACTTGCATTTTCCTTATAGAGTGATATGCAGCTAAGCACTATATTGCATTATATCCCCAAGCATTGTCTTTAAATAATTTAATTGCTATCAGGGATATCTACAAACTGGCTTGCAAGTTTAACAATTGCAAAGAGACCCTTTTGGAGTTTTTCTAAGCAACGCTCTTACTTAAATTGCCCAACTGGTGGGAGGTTGACATTGAACATCCAACTCCTTAAAAGATTTAACTTGCTCAATGACCTAGTTGGGAATTAAAAACCTTTTCTAAAGACTACCTTTGTTTTGGAGTAATTAATTTCAAAGAATTCTCTAGTGTAACCCAGCAATAAAACTTTGAAGACATCTTTGGAGACCTATAACAGGTCTCAGACAAAATGGCCACATCATCAAGGGAAAGACAAATAGAAATAAGGAAATGGATAAAGATTGGAGACTAGGATTTTGACTTGGCATCAACATTGTCAATATAGAGGTTAAACAACAGTGGGACAAAGAAGCAGCCTAATTGATACTTTGCAAATTGTGATAGATTCAGTTAAGTTGCTTAAGCACCTACCAACTTGGTTTGAATGGTAACATCCAGATGTTTAAAAGTAGCTTAAAGACACATCAGTTGAAATAGTAGTTAATTTCCTCCCATCTTTCACATGGTGTTGAATCAAATACTGCCCTTAAATCTATAAAGGCAGTATAAGTGGCACCTTTAGGCAAATTGTAATATTTCTCAGGGAGATGGTGTTCTTTAATGCATTGGTCCATGGTAAAGCAACCAAACCTAAAGTAACTAAGAAGTTCTCAAAGGACATCTGATTCAAGAGCTCGTAATTAAACATGGCATATAATTTTCTAGTAATGGGTAAAAGCCAGTCATTAGGGATACCCAAGGAATTATTTATAGTTGCGAAAAGAAGGGCTAGCACAGCAGCCCACTATGCACCATGCCTATTTGTCTAATAAAAGATTCAGTGTAGAAGTGCAGAAGGTCGGCCTGAGGGCATTCAGAGAGAAGTTCATCAAGAAGCTGAATCCAGACAATTCCATTAACATTTATCCTGCCATAAATACACCTTTTAGAGGACAAAATATGTGGGCAGAGTAATTTTTGTGCAGAGACTCTGATGATATCAATGTTTTAAATTTTGGATTTAGGCTTTATTTTAGGACAAAATTAGCCATCATCAACCAGACAGATGGTGGAGAGAGTCATATGGTTTGGCCATCCTTGGTGTCCTAGTGGCTTTATATATTACACCAGGGTTCCCCAACCGCTGAGCTGCAGACTGGCACAAGTCAATGCCCTAAGGAACCAGGCTGCACAAGCGAGCAAAGCCACATCCGTGCACATGCAGGATACAGGAAGCATGTGAAATCACACACCCTTATCCCATGGGAAAACCACCCTTCATGGAATTGTTGGCCAAAAAGTTGTGGGCTGCTGCATTACCCTATACCAGTGATGGCTAACCTTTTTGTTTAATCAAAGATTCTTTTATTACATTTTCATTTTCCTTTATACAATCACTTAAATACTGTGCAGTTAAAAAAAAAAGAAGCAATAAACAACTCATAACACTTCTATCCTACATACACCCTTCCTTCTACCCCTCCAACTTTCATTTCTCCCTTCCAACAATCCCCTCTTCTACTTCCCCTCCCCCTCAGCCATTCCTTTCTCCCCTTCCCACCATCTCACCCTCCTTACATTCCCTTCTCACTCCCTCTTAATTCCCCCCTCTTCTTTCCCTCTACACCTCGCTTCGGTGTATTTCTAGTATTCATTGGTCTATTTGTTTTGTACTAAAACAAAAGAAAAATAAAAGGAAAAGAAAGAAGAAAAGAAAAAAAGAAAAAAAAAGCAACAGTATCCAAGTGCATTCATTGTTCTGAAAATTGAGTCTATACTTCCACCCTCCCCCCCACCCACCCCCTGAACCCCCCTCCCTGACCCCCTTCCGACTTCCCAGGTCCCATTCCCAGCATCGTTCTTTATCAAGCAAAGTCTGGAGTATATTGAAACCAAATAGATTAGAAGTTACAAAATAATAAAAAATAATAAAAAATAAAGAACAAAAAAGAAAAGAATAATAAAAAGAGGAAAAAAAAGGGGGGGGGAACCCCCCCCAAGAAAGAGAAGTCAATATACTCTCTAACATTAAACTCAGCTTCTCATTATTTTTAAAATCTTAAACAATGTCTTTACCTGCTTCCGCATATAAATTCTATACCTCCCATCCTGCCTTTACCCGTGTCCGCATATATATTTTATCCTCATCCATTGCTCCTCTTATATTTACTCCACCCTCGTGTAGACTCTCCAGATAATCTTTCTTAACCTTGTATTCAAATAACAATTTATACAAAAATCAGCTTACATTCTGGATCAAGATAATCTAATTGAACTTTCACTACCCTTCCATCTACCCCACGCACCCGACTCCATTCATCCCAAACCACAATCCAAGAAAACTATGATCTCCGCTCTCCTCGCCCCAAAGAATAGATCATGCGCAGTTTAAATTAAGATTCAAACAAGTCTTATATAAGTCCCATACAATATATGTCCAAATTCAGCACCGCTTCTTTCAGTCTCAATATCTCTTCATCGGTATACAGCTTTGTCATTTTATACCAGACAGGAGTCCTGAAATTTTATTCAAATTAAAAATTTAAGAAGTATTTTAAAGGCATAGCTGGATCTTTATTCTTTACTCTTCTGCCCTTCCGGAAAGGGAAAGCAACACCCTCCGCCTTGTAGCCACGTGTCCCGCTGCTTATCTTCTTCTCCTTGTCTTTCTCCAAGTCCGGGTGAATCAGGAAGTCCCGCCTTCAGAGTTTTGTAGTAAAAATGTCGGGCTTCGCAAACAGAATTGAGACGATATTTTTGGTTCTCAAATGTGACTGTGATACCAGATGGCACTTCCCATTTATATTGTATCTGAGAATCTCTGAGTTTTTCAGTTAAGAAAGTGTAGTCTCTCCTTGCTCTTAATATTTGAGATGGTATTTCTTTAAAAACAATCAAGTCCTGTCCATCGATTCGCAGCCTGTTATTGTAGAACTTCTGTATTATCGCATTTCTGGATTCTCTTGTGGTGAAATATATAATTATGTCCCTCGGAAGCTGTCGTTGTTTTGCTACACACGAGTTCTGGCGATAAATTTTTTGAATCTGCCAATCAAAGTTAAATCCCGGACTTCCCACTGAACGTCTGAAAGCTTCAGAAAAGGTCTGTTTCAAATTCTCCTGTTCCTTTTCACGCAATCCTCTGACTCTTATTGCAAACGCAGTCTTATTGTAATTTATCATAACGAGTTGTTTTTGAGCATTTTCAACTTCCTGTTGTAACGTTTGAATTTTAGATGTCAAATTAGAATTAGTTTTTTCCAAAAGTTCCAATTTGTCCTCCATTTCAGAAACATAGCCTGTCATAACAGTCATAACTCTGATCGTATCTTCCCTTGTTTGAGCAATCTTGGCGTCCAGTTTATTATATAAGTCCGATAAAAGTTGTTTAATTTCCTGTCTGAACTCTTTAAGGGTTTCAAAAAGAAATTCTTGCGTTAAGAGATCTCCAGTAGAGGGCGTGGGAGGCAAGGGCAACGATTTTGTAACAATTTCTTGAGATGTATTATTAAGGAAACGCTTAGACTGCTTCGATTTGGGAGCCATTATAAAAAAAACGCACAAACAAACAAAGTCTCTGCTCCCCTCGGTTTTAAATGGGATACTATTTATAGACTTTTAACAGTTAGTAAGGAGAAGTCTTCAGGAGAATAGAACTGATTGAGTGTGTCATATATCAAACGCAGAAGCTATAAAATCGCCATCTTGTAACGCAGCTGGATAAGAAAGCCTTTTACAAAATTGAAGCTGGTATTTTGAATAGTAATAAGAAAAAAATTTACAAGTTCAAGTTAATATTTGGTTTTGAAGCCATTTCAAAATTTATCTGCCTGCAGTTAATAAAACTCTATTGCCTGAGTATGCAGCTTTAAGTAAAGAGGCTGGGTTCCCCTTTTATTTTGAAGTTAAGGCTTGGCAAAACTTTCAGTGAGTAAACATTGTAACAAGACCGTTCAGCAGATTCATCACCATTTAACTTCCAGATAAGCAAAGTTAATGAAGGAGTAACATTCTTGTAGAAATAAAGCTAATTAAAAAGCTTCTGCTGGCCTATTGTGAAACCAAAACATATGATAAGCAATCTCTTTTGTTTTGAATTCTTGTGAATTCTTGTGAGGATTAACAAAAAGTGTTCATTATTACCGGAGAAACCAGCCTGCTCGGCGCCATTTTAAAAGCCTCTAAGTAAATAATTTTTCGGAGGAGAAAAAGAAAAGAAGCTAAAATGTTGATAAACAATTATTGTGCACGGAAATGGATTCAGCTCGTGATAAGATTAAATCAAACAAAACTTTGAACTGAGTGGGGGAGACCTACTTTGTCCTGCACAAGGCAGTTTGAAGTTCCCAGCACGGACAGCCGTTCTGCCTTGGGCTAGCCCCCCTTTCCCTGCAAGCACAAAAGCTGCAAAAATCGAAGAGCATTTGCCAGCAAAACAGTTTCTTCTTTCCTTCTTGCCTGAAGGATAAGAAAACCTGATAAGACGTCAGATGGAAGATCCTCTAAACAGGTACGTAGCCAGGAATTCGGAGGCAGCTGATTTTTTTGCTGCCACCACCAGCAGGCTCCTCCCAGGAAGTCCGCTAACCTTTTTGTTGTTGGGTGCCTCCACGCTGAGCTTGGTGTTTCCTCCAGGGGGCTGGGGGAGGCTGTTTTCACCCACCCCATGTTCCAGGAAAGCCTCTGGAGCCAGGAGGACAAAAATGGCCTCCCCCACTCCCCTGGAAGGCTGAAAATCAGCTGGCTTGCATGCGCATGTGTGCTGGAGCTGATGGCTCGCATGATGTCAGATATGGCTCAGCGGGCCACCTGTGGTACATGTGCCATATATTCTCTATCACAGCCCTATACAATACAACAATATCCTCCTGGACTATATTTGCAGTTGAGAGCAGGGAGCACACCACTGCAATGATTTTATTCCTCTTGCAAGTTCTTGAACTGTATTATTAGTTGGTCCAAATTTCATCCCCAGTGTTGTTTAATATCCAAATTAATCCATTAGACATTCTCAAGTGTTTTATAGTAGGTGTCATCTGTATTCATTTATCCAATTTATATGATCACCCAAGAAACTCTGGATGGCAAACAAGATAAAAGCCAACAATTCTATTAAATTGGGGGGGGGGGGAAACAAATCATACTAAGGTTAAGTAAAATCACAAAACTGATAATCACATACTACTAATTATCATGCCAGAGCTCCCATGTTAACACCCTGACCTCAAAGTCTAATGATGAAGCAACTGAAACGGAAGAAGCTATGCGTGTGCTGAACCACTGTTTAGGGGTAATGATATGGGGGATGATGACCAATGGGCTGAGATTAAATTGACAAGGTGGAAAATTTAAGGTATAGATACTTAGGAACTGATTTGAACTACCTGGGCCTTCCTATAGTTTGAGGTTCTTCAAAAAGTTATCGCTGGCAATGACAGCCCCCTGAATCTAGGACAGCCTGTTATCAGCTTTCCTTTGAGAGACAAACTATTTCCTTTCCTGGAGAATGACAGCCTAGTTACTGAGATTCAGGTGCTGCTAAACCCCTATTTACTTTTCTGGAATGCTTTCCATATGCTTTGCATTTAGTTAATCATTTACAGCTTCTTCTGTAGTGGTTAGATTTCAGAATAAAGTACTTGGTGTCAGGCGATTTTGGGTATGTATTTGATAGTACAAGTTCACACTTTTTTTGCTTTAGATCTTGCTTAATGTCAGGTGTGTCTCATTCAAAATCCAGGAAAGAACAACCCCAACTCCATTTGATTAGAGAAAGATACTTTTACTGGATATGAAATTAAAACAGTGAAAGTGAGGTAAGATCTGAAGCAAAAAAGTGTGAACTTGTACATATCCATGGTTTAACCAAAGCCCTCACCCTCGTTACCCCAACCCAATGTCCAATATCCATCTCCCAAGGGTGTCATGTGGGGTGCATCTTCGAACGCCCTCATTCAGTTGGTTATGCAGAGACGGTTGACCTTGATCAAACCCAAACACAAGCCATCAGCATGTGCAGAAGATGGTGAGAACATAACTCCCTTTTTGATATCTCCTCCAGCACCCATTCCCCCCCCCAAAAAAAAAGTACCATGAGCCCCCACCCTCCCTGTTAGTATGGCAGCCGATAGCAAGCAGACAAAGTAGAGGTTGACATTTGGTTTCCATACAGACACTATTTCTGAAAAAAATTGTGCTAGCTGGAATTAGCAAGGAAGGTGAGATTTTGCTCTAACCAACTTTGGAACAATGGTAACAAATAGGTCACTTTGTTGTCTTAGACTAGCATTGATCGCTATGGTCACCTAGAGAGAGGGTCAAGAACTACAGAACAATATGTTGGGTTTACTGTATGGAAACCTTCGAAGAAACGGCACATTCATTCTGGAATACATTCCCCCAATCCTAAAATTCACAAAGCTCCTATAATTACATCTTTATTGAAGGCCTACCTCTTCACCCAGACCTTACTCACCCAGCGATTCCTTATTTCTCTCATTATCTAAATTCAAACTGTTGTTTTATACTGTTTTATTCTAAATTTGGGGTATTAATTTTTCTTTTTCTTGATTGCAAGAACCCCTTCAAAAAAGTTATGAAGGAATGCGAGGAAAGGTTACGCAAAGACATGATCTCTGTGTCTTTTACCTTTTAACCTATGATCTCTCTGAGCAGAGACAGGCCGTATCAGGGAGTTATGTGAGATTCAACCTTGGCTGGGATGGACTTTAAGATTGACAAGAGTAATAAGAGAGAATGTACCAATAAGATGCTGTTGTTACCCCTGCTTTTGCCTTCCTTGTTAAAACTGTATAAAAGTCAAATAAACTCCGAGTAAGGCAGGCAGACATTTTAGACACAACCTGCTGTGATGGATTTCTGAAACCTACAAAGGTAGTCCTCAACTTATACTCATTTATTGAGTGTTTGAAGACACAACAGCACCGGAAAATGTGACTTAAGATCATTTTTCACACAACCATTGCAGCATCCCCATGGTCATGTGATCCAATTCGGATGCTTGGCAATTGGTTCATATTTATAATGTTTTCGTTGCCCCAGGGTCATGTGATCTCCTCATGTCACCTTTTAACAAGCAAAGTAAATGGAGAAGCCAAATCCACTCAACCATGTTATTAACTTCATAACTGCTGTGATTCACTTAACAACTGGATCAAGAAAGGTCATGAAATGGAGCAAAATTCACTTAACAATGGAAACTTTGGACTCAATTGTGGTCATAAGTTGAAGACTACCTACAGTGTATTTGCAATAATGAGACAGGGTATACAAAGGTAGTAAATATATAAATTATCCCTTATAGAATAGGTTAGGATAGGATAGAATAGAATAACCTTGGAGGTCTTCTAGTCCAACTCTCTGCAGGAGGAGGAGGAGGCAGGAGGAAACCCTACACCACTTCAGACAAATGATTATCCAACATCTTAAAAACTTCCAGTGTTGGAGCATTTACAATTTCTGGAGGAAAGTTGTTCCACTGATTAATTGTTCTGTCAGGAAATTTCTCCTAAGTTGCTTCTCTCCTTGATTAGTTTCCACCCATTGCTTCTTGCCCTGTCCTCAGGTGTTTTGACTCCCTCTTCTTTGTGGCAACCCCTGAGATATCGGAACACTGCTACCATGTCTCCCCTAGTCCTTCTTTTCATTAAACTAGACATACCCAATTTTAATGGCTTTAGTTCAGTGAGAGATATTCTACTATTCTGAATGAAAAAGCAAGACCCATATTTTACAATCTAACAATCTAATAAGATTTTATGGAAAGAAAGCAAAATTTTAGCAACTGTGATGCAGTTTCTCTTCGGTATTTTACAAGAAGCTATGCAAGGCGTATATTATAAAGACAAATGCACAACGCCTGCTGAATAGTTAATGGTTGGAAAGGTTTATTTTGACAAAGCTTTAACTAGGTATCTATATAATATAATTAGTGAGGAATGGGATTTCCTCTTGATGAAAAGCTCATGCGCTTTAGCAGTTTTCATGTCAAGTTTAGCATATTTTATAACGTTTTGCTTGTCTTCAAAGAGATGTGCTTGCTTACTAAGCACAGTGCAAGGTAAGGTTTATGTGGCTATATGTTATCTTTACAGTGGTCTTTGTGTTTAGTGTAGAAGTGCAATTGTTTGAGAAGGATGATAAGGGGGAAGAGTTATGGCACCCTATCTTCCCTTTCACGACACTATTGCATTTATTTTTTAATTTATTTCTGAGCACATTGCAAGTGAGCCAACTAGTGTTGGTGGAAAAGTACTTAGGCTACATTTTTGGGGATGTATTATTTTGCTAAAAGTGAGAATAGTGAAGCTTGTAGGTGATAAATGATTGGTCTAGATTTCCAGTTCTTGGCCAGAAATACTTTTTTCTGCATGAGAGACGTCTGTTCTTAGCTTGCATTGCTGGTTTGGTATCAGTTTTTACTGTTTTCATTCATTCTTTGCCAAAATGTTTAACAAATACCTGTGTAGTTTCCAAAAATCAATACAGTAGTTAACAGTTTAATTGGCTGGTTTTCTTTTGACTTTTTTATAAAAAAAAAAATCTTCATTTATCTTTTTTAAAAAATGACTCTTCCCAGAATTATTTTAAGGCAACTTTATATATTTTGATTAATTATGTTCAAATACTCCACATTTCTGGAGATGTAAAGAGAACAGTCAGGGTTTAGAATCTTTGAATGAGAGAAAACCAGAGATTTTGTTTTATTTATTTGTATACATTTACAGATCCCTGCAAAGAGAATGATTTTGGCTAATTTATTGTTCCCCTTTCCATATCCACCTGAAAATGATGATATTATCCATTTAGTAGTGTTTCGACTCTTGGCGATTCTATCTTGGCTTCCCAAGATCATGAAGCAGTCTCCTCGTCTTGATAAAATCTCTTTTATTTAGATTCCTCTCCAGCAAAGTCCTGGCAAACAGTCTTTCATGGGATTTCACAACTACAGACCTTTATCAGGCTTGGAGAGTTGCCAGGCCGATATCTTCCAAACGCCATGCTGTAGCAGCAATTACTTGGCAAGAAGTCAGGAAGAGATCTTCACCCTAATGAATTGAACTTATTGTCTCCTGCCAACTCCCCTCCGCTTTCACTCCTCTTTATTCCATATGGGAGGGGCCATTCACCATCCACCTGTGCCTTTACTCCTGAGTGAGCCCTTGTTCCTTAATTGTTCCCTTCTGCTGGCAGCTATGTACATGTGCACATCAGGAACAGACTCCAGCTGTTCCTCTGCCCCACTGATGTCTGACTCCGAAGGCAGTTGATAACTATTGGATGGCCCTGCCCCCTCTCTGCCTCTGATGCAGAGCCCTCATCAGAGCCTTCCCCAGACTCCAGGACTGGCCCATATTCCTTCCCAACCTCCTCACTGTCTGATTCTGCCACCAGCTCTGCTGGCCACTGGCGGGCCACAGTCAGGGGTGTCAAACTTGTGGCCCATGGGCCGGATGCGTCATGCGCTAGCTACACCCATACCTGGTTTAGTGAAGGGGAAAAAAGTCACCATACGTCACATGATGACAAAGTGACTCGGTGAGTTTGACACCCCTGCTCTACATCTGATCTTGTACTACATTTGAATACACCCTATTAATTTGTTGATACCGAATAGCATTAAGCCAATATATACTAGATCAATGTTTTTCAAACCTGGAAACTTTAAGATATGTGGACTTCAACTCCCAGAATTCCCCAGCCCAAAGTTGCCAAGTTTGAAAAACACTTTATTAGGTTCTTATGGGCAGACACATTTCTTCTGCCTATAAAATTCTGGTTGCTCTTGTAGTCCCTGACATGAATGTAAAAACCCCTCCGTGTAAGAGAGCACTGCTCTTTCAAGTAAAGTAAGTATGAGTAGAACATTCTTCTCATTAAAATTAAATTAATCTTTCTCTTCCATAAAGTAAAGTGAGCAAGGAGAAGAACTATGGCTTATGATCTTTGGCTGATTCCATAGAATGCCCGTCCTTGTTCTGGGCTGAAATATAAAACCTGTCCATACAAGCACACATAATTTTGGTGAAGTTTGTCACCTTGCCTAAGCTGGGATGGTTGATCACTCCCAGTTGTCTTCTAGTAATAGCTTCAGTATTAGGAGGTCATCCATCTATCTTGAACTATGAGACAGAAAGGTTGGCTGAAGCCATACAACATGTTAGTAAAACAATGCAACCATAAAATGTAGCCGTAAAGAATATTTATGCTCATGTTTCGAACTAAGGGACCCCTTTCAAGTCCTGAACTCAGCAACCTGGAATAGCAGCGGGTTGGAATGTAGTAACCTGCTGAGTATGAGACTTGTAGGATCCAATCTGGGTTGATCACTGGGACCAGAGGTTTAGTCTTCCAAGCTTTCGGACTCGTGCTGGAGCCCAACCTCGGAACGTTACTCTCATCCGACCTTCTGGTGAATATGTGATTTTATTATTATAACTTTAAAAATGTGATATATTTCAGATAAAGCTGAGGTAGGGAGGAGGGCTTAAAAATAGAGACAGAATGCCTGCATAAAATAATTCTACTCCTACTTTGTGAACTGATGCCATTACATTCCACTTGTAACCATTGCATATATAAAACCAGATGAAAGTTCTGCTTTGCAGCGGAAGGGACAGAATGTCCTCTAGTAAACATTACTTTTAATCAGATTCTTTAGGCACACACAGATATGGGGATTAAAACAAGCCAAGGTTAGGAAAAAGGGTGTGAGATGAAACTTAGCCCCTGAAGTGACAAGTGCAGATGACAACAGCTTCTCACTTTGCAGAACAAGTGGCTCTCGGTCCATTATGAGGCCAGGAGAGGAGAAATTATTTGAACCTTTAGACATACAAATGGCTTGAATCCTAGTTTGTGGTAGCTACCTTTTCCTCATAATTAAAGGCCTCCCTACATCTGCTGTAAGCATACATTATCAGAGCTGCATCCTTCAATCTCTGACAAGTGGAGCCTGACCCTGTGGTCGTGACCCATGATTTGTTTATTTTAGACGTTACTTATCATGCAATGTATCTCTGTGTGGTATTCAGCATTTGAAGAAGAATAAAATACAATGCAAAAAGAAAAAAAGGTGAAATGCAATCTGTCCAGTAATGCACCTTTAGCCCTAAGTAATGCAGTAGTATCTTTAGAGAATTTCAAATGCTGAGGTTGGATAGAAATGCTGGTCAATTATCAGTGTCCTTGGGATACGCTTTATTGGAGGACTATTCTACAGAGCATTAAGAGAATAAGTTTACAATATTAAGGGACATACCCTGACTAAAAATGAATCCTTTGATTCATTTAAATGAAATGAATATCTAAGATTAAGCAACTTTAACGTCAGGCACATTTGAAGTACATCAGAGGAGTTTGATTTCATTCAGCCTGGATGTTATTCGTGGATAAATATCCATTAATTTTATAATGCCATCTTTATTCTTTTTCTCTTCTTTTCATTGTTGTACTTGGTTGGTATTATCTTTATTTTTGCCTATTGTGAAGTTTGCACCATGGATCTCCTTAAGTGGCTTTTTATATTCTTTGCTAGCTGCTGAGAATCTTTAGGATTGTTTCTGGAGAGAAATGTGTTTAATGAACAAAATAAAGTATCTGAAATATGCTTCAGTTTTCTAAATATGGTCACAGTTGATGGGGTAAGTGGTTTGCTGTTCCATTACAGTGGTATATACAGTATATAGAATGTCCTCTGATAGACACCTTTATAGAGGTATATAGGACATTATACCTGTACAATATATAATGTACTGCATATTATATAATATACAATATATTGTAAATTATACAGTATATAGTCTATTACACCTGTATATTTCTAAAGATAGACAGTACCTTTCTACCAAGTTGGTAGACAGTAGTTCTGTATTCTATCATTCAGTTGAGTTTCTCTAATCATGCTAAACTCAAGGTGATTGTTAAATTCAGTATAGTTTGTTCATTATCTGTATAGCTTTGGGAAAAAGTGAAGCTGCTTTAAGATACTGGAGATTTATGCTATAACTGTACTTCTGAATACTCCAAAGCCTTGTTTTGTTTGTTTTTTGTTCTGTTTTTGAGACTGACCCTGCCATCCGTAATATACATAGAGAGTTGCTGGGACTCAGCCAGTATATGCATTGAAATAATAAATATTTTAATAATCCCAAAATGTGATGATCCAAAACCTGGAATCCACACTGTATATCGGACATTAATACGATCGAGCAGGTCCAGAGGTATTTCACGAGAAAAGTACCCCACTCCTCTGCCCACAATAGAATCCCTTATGCCATCAGGCTTGAAATTTTGAGCTTGGACTATCTGGGACTGCACTGCCTGCGGTTGGACCTAAGCATAGCACACAAAATTGTCTGATACAATGTCCTACCTGTCAATGACTACTTCGGCTTCAACCACAATAATACATGATACAAACTCAAGGTAAAGTGCTCCAAACTCGATTGCAGAAAATACCACTTCAGCAATAGAGTGGTCAATGCCTGGAATGCTCTACCCGTCTCCGTTGTTACATCCTCAAACCCTCACAGCTTCAACCTTAAACTATCGACTATAGACCTCACCCCATTCCTAAGAGGTCTGTAAAGGGGGAGTGCATCAGCGCACCAGTGTGACTACTGTGCCTGTCCTACTATCCCCATTTACTTGTATTCATTTCCTTTGTTCATGTCCACATTCATACTTACACCTGCTATCTTGTACATGTTTGACAAACTAATAAATAAATAAATAAATAAATAAATAAATAAATAAATAAATAAAAACAACCGGAGCACCACTTAACAACATCACCAACAGTCAATTGCAAAAGACACCTTTACTTGGAACAGCTTACATTCTGCAACAAAACCTTTAATATCATCAAATAACAACATTTGCCCATCTCAGGACACAGAGTTAAAGCAAAAGAAAATTGCACAGGTGTTTATGTTATTATTTTTACTGCACCCCTTTTAATCCATCCATAGGAAACGGGCCTAATTATTCTCTTTCCTCCTGTTTAAATGTTGAAGTTCACTTGTTCTTTTGAAATATGTAGAACTTTCTACAACTAAAAAACCTAAAGAAAGCAATTCACTGTGTCCCATGCTCTATAGTCCTACATGACAATTTTAAACATGTAAATTTGACTTAAATTGGTCCATTAGCTTGCAGACTATGAATATTTAACCTTAGCAATTTTAGTGATGCATATTACATTTGCTGGCTTTTTTTAAAAGAAGGAACATTTCTAATATATCTTTACCCCCCACCCCATTTCTAATGATCTTAAGATACCATTAAATAAAATGTTAAATAGAAAAAAAGTATGAGTGGGAAAAAATACCCCTCCCCCAAAAGGAATTAATTAAAATAAGGAATCACTCCAACTTAAACAGAATAAATTTCGTGAGGCTACTGAAATATTTTAGAGATTACTAATTCAGATTCCTTTATATGGAGGTACAAAAGTCTATTAAGCAGTTGGTTGATCTGGATTTCACAGAAAAATTAACTTTTCCTCTGGCGATGATGACTTTCAAAATAACTTCTGTGTTTGCTTATAGCTCTTATGTTCTGAGACTTTCCATATAGTAATAAAAATCAAGAGAGAGGTGTTACGGACAGATGTACCTTGTTAAATTTACATGTTTTCACATGCTCACCAGGGATTGGTTGCCCAAACCCCAGGAAATTTAAACAAGTGTCATTGGCCGGCTGGTCTGACACAGCTCCTTAAGAGGCGAGCTCCAGCAGCCCAGCTGGCAGAGCGCAGTCACTTACTCTTCCAATAAAAAGTGCTGAAACTCACCCGTGCCTCTCGGCCGCTGCTTCTCGCCGATCTAGCAAGACTCTTTCTAATAAAGTCATTGGGCTAATTCTGAAATTTAGTTTTATAGATCAGGATTCCATCCCAATTCTATTGAACAGGATTTTTTTCTTTCTTTTTGCTTTATCATCTTTGAAATTGGATGAATAATATACATGGGATTTCAGAGCATTGGATTGCTAAAACATTAAAATATTACACTTCAGCTGCAGTTGTTGACTGCATGCTTGGAAAATCGAAATCTACAAAAAGTTTGAACGCAAAAGTTGGGAAATGAAAATGTGAACACAAAGCACCAAAAATAATAAATGCTTATTTGCTTTTAAGAGAAAAAAAAGCAAAGTTTTGTTTTACAAAGTGTTCCTTTGTAATTATAATTTCCTTTTACATATACTCACACCTATTCCCAGAATGATATGCAGCTGGTCTTTTTCTATTTCAGAGGTTTCAAAGCTTGTTTATAGAGAAAATGTAAAAAAAAAAGTGATCAGTTGTAACTGTTACATTCCCCATCACTGCCTTAAAGGAAACATTGCACTTTGAAATGCTTCTTTATATTCTGTGCTTTGAATATACAGCTTAAATTGCTTCAAATCATGGTACTTAACACTAATAACTCCTAGGAGTTAGATTTGATGGGACACAGCTTTTTTGGGTATTTAGGACTTCAGCATAAACATTAACTAGCGTGCAATATGTCATGGTAGCAGTAAAATACAGGAAGTCCTCAACTTATGACCACAATTGATCCCAACACTTCTGCTAAACGACACAAAAACTGACTGAGTTTTGCCCCATTTTATGACTTTTCTTGCCACAGTTCTTAAGTGAACCACTGCAGTTGTTAAGCTAGTCACACCACTGCAGTTGTTAAGCTAGTGAATCTGGCTTCCCCATTGACTTTGCTTGTTTGAAGCCTCCTGGGACAAAAAATGGGGGGCACCTCCCCCTGCCTCCCCCCGCCAACCCTGCATGCCTATAATGTTACAGGTGTTATGTCAGCCTTGCATGCAGCTTTATTCCTCTCTAACATTCATCTCCATTGTTCAGTGGTGCATTTCCTGCCTCTCTAGGATTTACTTCTATATGCTCCTGTGAGGAACTTCCTGTTCCTGTTGGATGTATATAGTTATATTCTCAATGGAGACCTGAAAATCAGCTGGCCAGTGGGAGGCTCTTGGTGGAGCTCATCTGGGCGATAGCTTGCGTGCCGGCATAGAGGCTTCCAAGTGCCACCTGTGGCATGCGTGCCGTAGGTTTGCCTCACAGCTCTATAGCCTGCTAAAATAGAACAGTGATGGCAAGTGACGAAAAGGGAGCACGCTCATGAGCACGCTCATCTAGGCTGCAACCTGGAAGAGGCGCATCAGCTGAAAGGATCATCTGGCTGGCTCACATACACACACAAGAAAATGAAAGATCAGCTCTTTCAGTTTCAGGCACTGCCTCATGCACGAAGGCCAGCTGATCATCACACATCAAAAGCCTTGAAGAGGAACGGGTGATGCCATGCGTGCCAGATGATGTATCTCCATGTGCCACTTTGGGCACACGTGCCATAGGTTCGTCATCGCAGGAATAGAATAACAGAGTTGGAAGGGACCTTGGAGGTCTTCTAGACATACCCAGTTCCATACCCAGTTCTTTATATGTTTTATCCTTCAGTCCCTTAATTATCTTTGTTGCTCTTTTCTGCACTCTTTCCAGTCTCCACGTCTTTTCTACATCATGGCGACCAAAGCTGCATGCAGTATTCCAGGTGTCGCCTTACCAAAGCATTATAAAGTGGTATTAACACTTCACATGATCTTGATTCTATCCCTCTGTTTATGCAGCTTAGAACTTTGTTGGCTTTTTTGGCAACTGCTGCACACTGCAAGCTCATATTTAAATGGTTGTCCACTAGGATTACAAGATCCCTTTCACAGTTACTACTAGTGAGCAAGGTACCATCTATACTGTACCTGTGCATTCCGTTTTTCTTGCCTAAATGTAGAACCTTAATTTTTCCTACAGTGCTTGTCCATGGTAATAGTTGATGCTCTCTGTCTTTCATGTTACATGCTACACATGTAATGCCCCACAACAGTTTCCATCTTAGCTGTAGTCCTAGCTTGATGTCAGAAAGCACACAATTGAAACAAGTTTGTTTCATCCGCAGGCTTTTTCTGTGTCATTTCACTCCCACTTTTCAGCAGCACAATGAAAATTCCCTGTCTGAAGAAAGAGGGAATGATCTCAGTTGTTTGTGCCATTTTAATTAATATTTTCGATGGAAGCCTCCAAAGATTATTTTTTTTTGTAAACTGGTTCATTTTGGAGGCCTCCCCCTCCCACTTATCCATTGCTTCCAAATGTGTGGTTCATGAAATCATGAGTTCTCAGGGTGGCTGAAAACTTTACTGATCTTTGTAGAAACTTCTATGGATCTCCATGGTTAGCTTGTATGGAGCTTTGGGGGAAAATGTAAGTATTACTTTCATTGTGATTGAACACAGTGGATTACTCCTTGAAGTGACACAATTTTAATTAACTAGGAATTTAATTAGAAATGAGAATGTTTTTGATGATTGGCTGAAAAATCATGGGAATTTCAAAGAAAGAAAACAAGTTTTGAGATGACTAGCCAATGCTTAAAAAAGATTCTATACCTTATATGTGTGTGTTGTGCACACCATTGTTTATCTATTTGTTGATCTGGGACCAGTAAACAATTCAGGAGGAAAAAAAAATACTCTGTCCCAGATAGATCTTTCAGACTGGGTTATTATCTTATGAGTATTATTGATTCCAAGCAAGCACTCTCTGTAATTTCAGTGTCAGCTGCCTTCCCTGGGAAATTGCTGTCTGACTTGAATTCCCTGGGTGAATTGGTGATAATTCTATGCATAAATAATACTTTGCAATTAGCTTTTCTTTTAAAAACAAAAACAAAACAAAAAACACAAACTTCATTGATCTTGTACATGGATGGCATGGTTTTAAGTACACCGTAGAGGATGCTAACAATTTTACAACCCTAGTCTCATGCTGGGAATATATATAACGAGAGGAAGTGGGGGGGGCAAGACCCCTTTTGAATGCATATCTTTTCTTTAGTGCTATGAAAGTTGTCTTCTGCCTTCTTGCCTGAGGATTTACAGGCACCTAATAAAATTTTGGAGATTTGGGGAGATGAATTTAGGAGTCAGCTGCTGGGAAAGGATAAGATGCAGAGTGCTATCTAACTGGGAAAAGAAATGAGACCCAGAGGGGGTGAAACAATAAAAGGACTTCTTTTTGTTTATCTTTCCTAACTGGAAGAATAAAAGTAAAAATAGTCTTTAGGAAGGGGCGGGGGGGGGGGGAAGCAAGGCCTGAAATTAAGCATGGCAATTATTATTAAAGTTGGTCTCATGATCAGCTAGATATTTAGACTGGATTTTATATTTTTATCCACCTATTGAGTCCTTCCCAAGGACCTGAGATTATTAGGTGTGGATAATCTACAGTGGTTAGAATGCAGTATTGCAGGCGAACTCTGTCACAGCCTGGAGTTCGATCCTGACAGGGTTCAAGGTTGAGTCAGCTTTCCAACCTTCTGAAGTCGGTAAAATGAGGACCCAGATTGTTGGGTGCAATATGTTGACTCTGTAAACCACTGTAGGAAGTTAGCACCCACCCCTCTCCTAGGAAAATGAAATATTTTAGGTAATATTAAAAAGGGCAGAATATTTCCCCTACAAGGAAGGCAGAAACTCAGTCCCCTCACCTTTCTTAATGGGCCTTAAGGCCTGAGCCAGCTCATCTGCAACACAAAAGAATGTCCGAATTACAAACATCATCCAAAATTAAATCAGAGTTCAAGGCAGAGCTTTCCTCAAAGTTCCAATTTATTAAGAGAGACATGTTGGTACATCTGTGGAAACCCGAATCTGAAAGCTTCCGGGGTTCCCACCCAGTTGAAAGTTCATGATCTTGCTCCCCACACCCCAAGTCCATCACATGATTCAATTTTCCACTGCCACACTGGCAATTCCACCCATCCACTTCCAGTCAGGTGTAGAGGCGCAGAGACAAAGAATGACCTTGGGGTTCTAGAAAGGAATGCTTTATTTTGACAACAACATTCTACTCCTTACTATTCCCCCTCCCAATTCCCCACTAATAAAACAACATACTAAAATAAGGGTTCTACCACAAAACCGCGGACGACAAAATCGCGGTCGACGAAAGCGCGTATGTGACGTCATCACAGTGCGACGAAAAAGATCGAAAAAGATCAAAAAATGTAAAAATAAAGCTAAAACCTTCCCCTAACCCCCCCAAACCTAACCCTAAACCTAACCTTAAACCTAACCCTAAACCTAACCCTAAACCTAACCCTAAACCTAACCCTTAACGTAACGAAAAACCTAACGCTAACCCTTAACCTAACGCTAAACGTAATGCTAACGCTCTAACCCTAACCCTAACCCTTAACCTAACCCTAACCCTTAACCTAACCCTTACCTTTATGTGAATCGGCTTGCTGTAATTTAATTTTTATTTCAATTTTTCGATCTTTTTCGTCGCGTTGTGATGACGTCACATACGCGATTTCATCGACCGCGCTTTTGTGGAACGCGCTTTTGACGGGTCACGAAAATAAGAGAGAGTGTGGTAGGCCAAAGATCCTAAAAGGAATATGACTGCAGACCTGACAGGTTGAGTCTTACTGGCTGGTGTAATCTTCCCAGGTGCCATGTGGTGAGATGGATAGAGGGCTAATGGGCTAATCCTATCATGTCCTGAGGACCATAGTATCTTTGTCAGCATTCCAAATATCATCCAAAATTAACTTAGAGCAATGCTTTGCCTTGGACTCTTATTTAATTTTGGATGATATTGACATTGACATGGTCCTCAAGACATGATAGGATTAGCCCATTAGTCCTCTACCCATCTCACTACATGGCACCTGGGAAGATTACATCAGCCAGTAAGACTCAACCAAGCCTGGGAGACAGACAACCTACAAAGTTAGCTAAGACCCCCACCCCCTGGGAGTCTGACCCCCAATCAGAATATATTTCTTACACAGGAACAGGAAGCTCCAAGGCAGGGCCCAAGAGAGGGTATAAAACTCAGGCTCTCTCAGCATCTCTTCCCTTTCTTCTTCGAGATCTTCAAGGCATGTGATCCCCCTTTTCCCCCCCAGGACATCAAACCATGTGGTCCTGTCCATCATCAATAAATCTTTCCAAGCAACTTCCATGAACCCAGTGTCTTTTTCCCCCACTTGGAACTGAACCCAGAAGGACATTTCTTCCAACATCACTCCGAGAGTGCTGTAAAGAACTATGGAGTGGTATATGAGTCTATTGTTATTGATACAGTTAGATTCACAATCTAAGAATTTAATAATTCAAGTCCATACCAATTATTGAAACCTATACACAATAATCTAGTTAATAATCTAGTTAATTAAAAGCCAAGTTTAAGTTAAATTGGTGCTAGTTAAATTGGTGCTTAAGTTAAATTGGTGCTAGATAGGAGTCAGTGGAATTACCGGGGGGGGGGGAGGGACTTGGATCTTTTGTGGCAATGCAATGATTCCAAACTGCTGATGCATTTAACGCCCTCTAGCTCTTGTCAACTCTTCTTTTGCAGTTACCTTATTGGTAGATTTGATGTTTGTTTTCTTGATTGATGCCTGTTTTCCCCTCATACTCCCCCCTTTTCTTCTTCTGGAATTTCCGAGAGTTCTTTAAGAAATATGATGAATTTGTCTGCCTCCTCCTTTTAATGCCTAGTGATCTCTTGTTTCATTGGACCTGAATTCCCGTTAAGTTTGGACATTAAGAGAACTGAAGTCTTACCACCTCTTCCAAAAATCTGATGGTGCAAAATTGGCCTGTGCAATGAAATTAGTAAAGATGAGCTCAAGGAGCATCAGCTGAATGTTAGCAAAAGAAAGAAAAGATAGGAAGAGTATTGTCTTAAGTATTAATGAAATTCTATAAATAGTTTGATGATCATTTGGATGGCTCTAAAGGACGCGGTGCATCATATACCAAAACATGAGTGTTTTAATGTGCCTACTTGTTTTTAAGCAGTTATGGGGAAAGCTGAATATAAATAAGACTAAGCAAACAAGATAGTATCCAGAGGGTAGAGTCCCAATAAAAACCATGTTTTTTTAAAAATTTTTGCTAAGAGAAGAACATTTATCAATGGTAATAGTTTTCTCCCCTTCCAGTAGCAAATAGCAGAATTATATTTAGTGAATGGAAGAGAAAGGGAAAAGATCTCAATCCTATTTGCTTTCCCTACCTAAACAAATCACATGTGATTATGCACTTAATGTATTGTGTAATTTGGCCCTCAGTAACAATCGCTGATGAATTAAATGGTGCTTATTCCTCCAGTTAAGTGAACAGCCATAATCACAAATGTAACAAATATAAAGCGACATAGAGGCTTCCTTTTCTCTGATGACTGAACTGCGGTGGGAATATCAGCCTCCTTTTCAAAACCTTTCGCTACAGCAATAGATTAAGCCCTTGACTTTTGAGCCGTCTTTAAAATTGAGACCGTGTTTGGTGATTTTTGTCCCCTTAACGATAGAAAGAGGTGGAGAGTTCCTGCTGCAAAATAACCAAATAAATAGCTAAAAATAAATAAATAAACCAAGCACCAGATGCTATCTCCATAATCTCTAGTTGAATGAGCTTCATCCAAGTGCGAAAATGAAAAATTTTAACCTGCCAAGCATCGGTGGCAGACTGAAATGGGGGAGGAAAAAAAATGCAACTTAATAACAATAAAGGCTTCTGAAAACTTGCTGGCCAATTGAGTATTGTTTTGTCCAAGGTCACATTTAAGGGTTTATTTTTATTTATTTATGTCATGGAAAGTCGAGTGTAAAAGAAATGGCAGGGGCAGTTTGAATAGTCAAGGTTATCTGATGTCCAGAATGAGTGATGCTTCCAGCTTTATTTGTTTAAAAGTAAGCAGTGTTTTCCCTTTTTTTTTTTTGACTGCAAAGGAGAAGAAAGTCTGTCCTATTCTTTAAGGTAAGGATAAAGTCAATGGAACAAACAGGAAAGAGAAGACAGAAAGGAAAATATCTGAAATATGTCTTTGAAGGCAATATTTCATCTTTGCAATGGACATTTGGTAATATATTCTTGATAGCATAGTTTAGAAAGTACAAATTCTCCAGGCAGAAGCAGAAAGTGATGTCCTACTTTGTAAGAAAATGGGTCACTATTTGGAGACGGCATTAATTCTGGCATCTGAAATGCTCTAAAATCCAAACAATTTTGTGCCGGAGAAAAATCCAAGGTGATCGTTTTATTCTTTACTTTTTTCAAAAAGTGTTTGGGTTCCATGGCATCCACCGGACGCTTAATGAACAAGCCACAATTGGCTTGGTGGGCAGAATGCTCAGCAATTAATTATGATTGATAAAAACCACACTAAAATTAAATGCAGTATATAATGGATTATAATAACACACGAAGCAGGGTTTTTAATGTGATATTAAAACAAGGTTTTTCAAGCATGGATTGTTTCATAAACCATGTGGTTTTATTTGCCAGTCAGATTAAGCCACAAAGACTAGAGTTCTATATCATTCTAAAACAATAGCGTCAGTGTTCCAAATAGCATCCAAAAGTAAATCAGAGTCCGAGGCAAAGGATTACTCAAAGTTCTAATTTAATAAGAGATCCCTGTTGGCACATCTGGGAAAAACCGAATCTGAAAGCTTTCAGGTTTTCCCACCCAGTTGAAAGTTCAAGATCCTGTCTGTACACCCACAAGTCCATCATACAGTCCAATCTTCCATTGCCATGCTGGCAGCTTCCACCCATCCAGTTCCGGCCAGGTGCAGAGACAAAGGATAACCTTGGCTTTCTAGAAAGAATTTTATTATGGCTACAGTACATATCACCCATATTCATATAATCCCCCCTCCCATTTTCCCACAACAGAAAATGCATAGTAGAATAATAGAAAGTGTGGCAAGCTTGAAGTCCAAAAAAGAAAAGATGGCTTGCAGGCCATCAATTAAGTTAATGATTTAATGACTTAAACCCAATGTGTGAACTAGGGTTGGTTTTTTTTAAAAAAATAGTCCATGTTCGGTAGCCTTGTGCAATTCTAACAGTGCAGGTATTAACAGTAGTTTCAACCATCTCCCCAAAGTTCAGATGTCACTTTCACTAACAACTCAAAACTTGATTTGCTTGTAGAGGAAACTGGTGTGTATGAATGTGTCTGCAAATAGACATCCATGGGTGTGCAAACATTCTTTCTTATGCTGCATTTTTCTAAGAGAAAAGTTTAGTTCAGAATAACACAGTTGGATGGGACCTTGGAGGTCTTGTACTCCAATCCCCTGTTCAAGCAGGAAACCCTGTAGTATTTCAGACAAATGGTGGTCTAATTTCTTCTTAAAAATATCCAGCGTTGGAGCATCTACAACTTCTGGTTGCTCCACTGATCAATTGTTTTAACCATCAGGAAATTTTTCCTTAGTTTTAGGTTGCTTCTCTACATGATTAGTTTCCATCCGTTGCTTCTTGTTCTGCCTTCAGGTGCTTTGGAGAATAGATTGACTTCAGTGGTGGGTTCCGGATCCCGTTCCAACTGGTACGGTTGGAACGGGCCCAGCGTCGTCCACATGGATGAGTGCAGAGTGCCCGCACTCGTGCATGACCCATGCATGCATCGTACCTGCCAGTGACGCCTCCGCAAGCCTCTGTGACGCTCCAGTTGCTCGTCAGAGCGTCGCGCAGGTGCTGTATATGCCTTGTGCGGAAGCGTTGAAGGCTCTAAAGGACAGGTAAGAAGCTCGGGTGGGCGGGTGGGCCCTCCGTAGCACTGAAACAGAACTGTACCTGGTGCTTCGGGCAGGCTCCAGTATGCCCATACCGGGGCGTATCACCTGCAACCCACCATGGATTGACTCACTCTCTTCTTTGTGGCAGCCCCTCAAATATTGGAACACTGCTATCATGTCACCTGTGGGTCTTCTTTTCATTAAATTAATTCAACAGTTTGTCAGGCCTGTAGTTATGTTCCTTTTAGGATCTTTGGCCTGCCACATTTTCTATTATTTCACTATGCTGTTTCATTAGTGTAGTAATTGGGAGGTGGGAATAGAAAGGAGTAGAACTGTGGAATGTGCTGTTGTCATTCTTTCCTAGAAGCTAAGGTCATCTTTTGTCTCCACATCGCTGCACCTGACCGGAACCAGCTGGGTGGAGATGCCAGCATGGCCGAAGAAGATTGGACCATGTGATGGCTTTATGGGTGTGAGGATATGATCATGAACTTTCAACTGGGTGGTTGGGAAGGAAGTTTTCAGAATTGGGATTTCCAAAGATGTGCCAACATGTCTGTCTTGTTAAATTGGAACTTTAAGGATAGCTCTGCCTTGGACTCTGATTTAATTCTGCATGATATTTGGAACGCTGACACAGTCTTCTTTCTTTTTCTTAACCTTGTTTGTTCCCAGTTTCATCTCTCCAGGTTTTCTTCTCAGCCTGTTCCTGTCCTCTTAACCCAGCATCAAGTCTTCCCTCCCTGTCTCCTGTTCCACAGTCCACGATGCAATCCTATTTTTCTTTCCTTGTCCCATAACGCACTATTCAGATCATCTGTGTTATTAAAGTAATAGCTGTTCAGGTGGACTGGAGTGAAGCTCCATATTTTGCTGAAAGTTTTTGGCCTGCTATTCCTATTCTTTCAGCTAAGACTTAATGTTGAAATAATGTTCAGTGATTGCGTTCACCTCACATGCTCAATTAAGTCAGGAGAGATCTAGCAGAAAGTAAAATGAAGAAGGTCAGCTAGAGCAATACGGTCAACCTAGTTAGTATGACCTGTGTTCATTTTTGTTTTAACTTAATGCATTTCGCAAACTCAGAAAACAGATTAATTCAATAAGCAGGTTAATTAAGAGGCAGGACTCAGCCATTGGGTAAATTCAGGCCAGAACTTGTCTGCCTATGTTGTGCTTCTGTACTACTTTCTCTTAAAATAACGGCAAGAGAGACACTATTGAAAAAGCAGATTAGAGATTGATCATTGTGGAGAAATCCCTATAAGGCAGGAGTCCACAGCCCGCTGCTGGGCACATCAACTGTTAGGACCCGGGTTGTGCTAATGGACACGTGTGCAAAGTTGTGTTTGCACAAGTGGCGTGCAAAAAGATCCTCTCTCCCCTCCCTGCTGCCACTGCCATTATCACAAGTCTGCAGAACCAGAAAACTACAAAGGTAAAGATAAAGGTTCCTCTCGCACATATGTGATAGTCGTTCCTGACTCTAGGGGGTGGTCAGGGGTGGGTTTCTCGCCCCGTTCCAACCGGTTCGGTTGGAACGAGGCCGGCGGCGTCCTCGCGCATGCGCGCGGTGCGCACGTGCACACGCGCGGTGCACGCATGCGTACTAGCGTCTGTGCGATGCTCCAGCTACCGGGTAAGGAGCGGGCGCGGGTGTGCGCGCGGGCGGGGGGGGGCTTCACCGTTCCCGGAAGTTACTTACTTCCGGGTTCAGGGACCGCTGCGAACCAGTTGAAACCCACCCTGGGGGTGGTGCTCATCTCTGTTTCAAAGCCAAAGAACCAGTGCTGTCCAAAGACATCTCCATGGTCATGTGGCCGGCATGGCTAAATGCCAAAGGCACATAGAATGCTGTTACCTTCCCACAAAAGATGGTTCCTATTTTTCTACTTGCATTTTTATATGCGTTCGAGCTGCTAAGTTGGCAGAAACTGGGACAAATAACGGGAGCTCACCTTGTTACACAGTAGTAGGGATTCGAACCACTGAACTGCCACCCCTTTCTGATTGACAAGCTCAGCGTCTTAGCCGCTGAGCCACTGCGTACCCTCCAGAAAACTATATGAGATCACTAACAGTCAACACTAAGTTGATGACAAATAATAGTCAATCATTAGAATCAGAATAGAGCTGGAAGGGACCTTGGAGGTCTTTTAGTCCAGCCTCCTGCTCAAGCAGGATATCCTATAACATTTCAGACAAGTGATTGCCCAGTCTATTCTTAAAGGCCTCCAGTGATGAAGCACCCACAATGTCTGAAGGCATCCAATCTGATCCAACCCATTCATACGTAGTTTCTGAAATGCATTCAGTTGCAGGGAGGAGATACTTTAAAAGAAATTTGCCAGCATACTTACACTTTTTTCAGGTGGGACTTGTCCTTGGCTAGTTTGTATGAGGAAGAATTCCCAGCTCTTGGTCTTTCTCAGCAACATCCGGTCCCGTAAGCAACTTCCCTGCTCTTGTTTTTAACACGCTTTAGTTTGTTTGGCTTCAGAGGCCTGACGAGATCACCGCTTGAAGGCTTTTAATTTTCTTAGCTGTCATACAATGTGGCACTTCAGGTCAGTTCAAGCGCTCTTAATCTAATATCTGCTGCAATGAAACTGAGCATATCAGTCAATATGAAGTAAAGTCTATGGCACATAACGGGGGTGGACTTCAAAATTTTTAGCAAGGGGTTCTCTCCCCGGTTTCTGGGTGAGTGTGGCCATGATGGGCGTGGTCTAGTCATCCTCCTGCACCACAGTGGAGGAGGGCACTTTTGCCCTCCCTGGGCTCCAGAGGCCCTCTGGAGGGCGGAAACGGGCTCATTTCTGGCCTTCCCTGTTGTGTCCTGTCCAGCAGATGGCGCTGTGCAAGGCGCCTCTGATTGGCCAGGACACGCCTGCCAGCTGGCGGGAGAAACCGGGGTTTCTCATTGGTTCCTCATCTGACAGCTCCTAGTATAAATAGCTGTCAGACAGGGGTTTTCTTGTCTTGCCTGTTCTAGTTGTTGATAAAGGTTCCTGTTACATTTAACCGGTCTCCTCAGTCTGTGTCCCTCAGAACTTAAAACTCAAACTTCCATTAAACCCATTTTTCACTCTCTCTGAGCCTCCGTGTGCACCTTGCACTTACCTTCATCCAAAACGAGCTGCGTGGGGATTCCTGGGAGGGACAGGGTGGGGTGGGCAGAGCCAGCCAGGAGTGAGATTTGGGGGTTCTCTGAACTGCACAGAATCTTAGCTAGAGGTTCTCCCGGACCCTGCGAACCCCAACAGCCCACCCCTGGTTCATAGTGAGTGAGAAGGTACAGGTAGTCCTAGACCTAACAACAACAGCTCATTTTGTGGCCATTCAAAGTGACAAACTTTTAACTTTGATCTTAACAGTTAATTTTAACTCATAAGGTTGTATGTCTGTCCTAATTGCTTTTATATCTGTTTCTAACGTCTGGATTTTGAAAGTTACTTTGATAATCATCCAAAGAGGTGTTTACTATTTGGGTCCAAAGATGGCTCACTTCACTCGCATGCGGGCATGCTATTCAATGTAAATCATTCTGCGCACATGCAGAGAACGATTTACAGTGAACTGCGCATACACAGTCACTAAAATCTAAAATGGCGGCAGCCCAGCGGCAGTGAGGAAATCGGTTCGTGGGCTTGGCAGAATCGGCAGTGACCCAGGCCTGACTTCCACTACCAGTTCAGCTGAACCGGGCCAAACCGGCAGCAACCCACCTCTGTGTCAGTAACTCTTTAAAGGAGCTGCATCTTTTTCTCTATTTGTAGAAAGGGTAAAGAAGTAAGCAAAGTCATGGCTGCTTAATACTTGGATTAAATGTGAGATGTCAAGGTCCTCTTCAAACACGATGGACGAACATGTCCATATACTTGGATAAAGAGACCTTTAGTGAATACTAGGATTTTAGGCAGCACTGAAAAGTTGAGAATAAAAATCCCAGAAGAAATACACACAGAAAGTAATCGATGTAGGATTGTTGATAAAACTGCTTTGATTGTCATGGAGTTGCCACTTGAGTTTGCCTCAGATGATGAGATCTATCTTTTGTTTTCAGCTGGAAGTACCCAAGCAGTCTAGAGATTTTGAATTAAATTGTGGCATTGACCTGGTAATTGAGCTGACATGATTTCCACCTTCCATTTTTCTCTCTACTGTGATTTCAAGTGCCTCAGTCTGAAGAGGGAAATCATTAAGATGGAGCCATCAGTAAATTGTCTCACCTCTGGTTATACTCTTCTGATGGTTTGGCCTTTCCCTCTTCCTCCCCTTTTAAAGGCTATTTGGTTAAGCATGTCTGGGGAAGGATTCATTCTTACTTATAATACCTTTATTTAGAAACTCCTGTGAAGAAACAAAAGATGACAATGTTCCAATATGTAAAAGCAAAGGAAGATTACAAACATCTTCTATGCTGTTGTTATTTGCGAAGTCATGTCTGACCCATCGCGATCCCATGGACAACGTTCCTCCAGGCCTTCCTGTCCTCTACCATCCTCTGAGGTCAATTTAAACTCACACCTACTGCTTTGGTGACTCCATCCAGTCACCTCATTCTCTGTCATCCCCTTCTTCTTTTGCCCTCAATCTTTCCCAGCATGAGGCTCTTCTCCAGTGAGTTTTTCCTTCTCATTATGTGGCCAACGTATTTGAGTTTCCTCTTTAGGATCTGGCCTTCTAAAGAGCAGTTAGAGTTGATCTCTTCTAGGACTGATTGGCTTGATTGCCTTGCAGTCTAAGAGGTTCACAGGAGTCTTCTTCAGCACCATACTTCAAAGGCCTCAATTCTTTGTCGCTCAGTCTTTCTTATGGTCCAACTTTCACAGCCATACATTGCAACTGGGAAAACCGTAGCCTTGACTATATACACTTTTGTTGGCAGGCTGATGTCTCTGCTTTTTAGTATTCTGTCAAGGTTTGCCATAGCTTTCCTCCCCAGGAGCAACCGTCTTTTAATTTATTGGATGTAGTCCCAATATGTGGTGATCTTGGAGCCCAGGAAAATAAAATCTGTAACTACCTCCATTTCTTCCCCATCTATTTGCCAGGAATTGAGATGGGCAGATGTCATGATCTTAGTTTTCTTAATGTTGAGTTTCAAGCCAACTTTTGCATTTTCCTTCTTCACCCACATCAAGAGGCTCTTTAGTTCCTCTTCACTTTCTGCCATTAGAGTGGTATCTTCTATGGTTGATGGTAAATAAAAGCTAAAACTGAACTGTGCAAATGATTAGCATTGAAACTGGAAAAGAATATTTGTAGCTCAAGATTGAACTGTGGGGTCCTTGATGCTCTCTGAACCTGGCTGTTTACTTGCAGATATTTCATTTCCAAACCAGGTAACATCATCAGTGCTAGAAGAGAGTGGGCTTGGCTCCCATTTTTATGTACTTGTGGCTTGCCCTGTCAGTGTTGGTGGGAGTGTTTTCTGTGGTTCTTTCATCAGGCTGTTGTTCACTGTTTGAGTTGGTGGTTCCTTAATTAGGGACTTCTTGACTGTTGGCATAGTGTTAATCTTGGTGCTGATCTCTGCTCATCTGGGTATTGATTGCTGATAAGGATGTGTTTTGGTTTTTTTATTTCCTTTTTTGGCCCTTTGATTGTTGCTTTTGAATGGAATATAGATATTATTTACCCTATTTTTCAGAGTATAAGACGCACCAAGATTTTGAAGAGGCAAATAAAATAAAAAGTTTTTGCACTCTGTGGACCTCCCAAAAACAGCCCATTTTTTGAAAAAAAGCCCCTTTTTGTCAAAAAAAAAAGGGCATACCTTTAGGAGGCTTATAGAGTGCTCCTGGGGACTGGAGGGGGGAGGGCAAAAACAAGCAAAAAACAGCCCATTTTTCACTCATTTTTGCCCTTCAAAGCCCCTAGGAGCACTCTGGAAGCATCTTAAAAATAGCACTGCCATTTTTGCAAAGTGGATGGGGTTTTGGGAGGCCAAAAATGCTGTATTCAGTGTATAAGATGCACCCAGATTTTCACCCTCTTTTTTGAGGGAAAAATGTGTGTCTTACACTCCGAAAAATATGGTATCTCTATGTGCCTGTTGATGGCTGATTTGTCTGAATGTCAGGCTTCCAGTAATTCTACAGCATTTTTTGACTTATTGGCTATCAAGGTTAGAATGCTTGGCTGATGATCAGCAGGCTCATGCTCAAGACTCACTACTGCCATGGGGTGAGGTCCCATCACACACTCTAGCTCCTGCTGTCTTGTGGGTGAGCATGAGTAGAGAAATGGGTACCTACCTCAGTAAGCAACTTCACAGGGATGTGAAAGGAGTCCTCAACTGGGTGTCCTCCGGGCAATGGTGATGTCACCAGCACATCCTCTCTTTTTTTCACCACAGAAGCATTTCAGTACTTCTGACATGCAAATATTAGTTCTGCTGGTTGGTATTCGAACAGAATTTTACATTTGCTTCTGGTTAGGGTTATTCTGATTCATGCTTCCCTTCAATATTATGCTTCAATTGAAAAACTTTATTGATTTGCCAATTTGGTTGTTTGTGTTTGAGCTGCGGAAGAAATGAGCCACATCAGCTTAAAAAAAGGGGGGAAATAATTTGCTGATTTCACACTAGATTGTAGTGTGGAAATATCTATCTATCTCTATCTCTATCTCTATCTCTATCTCTATCTCTATCTCTATCTCTATCTCTACCTCTACCTCTACCTCTACCTCTACCTCTACCTCTACACCTACCTACCTACCTACCTACCTACCTACCTACCTACCTACCTACCTACCTACCTACCTATCTATCTATCTATCTATCTATCTATCTATCTATCTATCTATCTATCTATCTATCTATGTCAACAGTGACATAAGGTAATTTTGTGACATTTTTAATTGTAGTGTTTCCATATCCATTCCTTTGGATAACTCATTTTCAAGTTGCTAGGATTTTATTTGCTTGTTCGGTCTAATTTAAAAACACTTTGGTGTAATAATCACGGCATTGGTCTGATGATGCTTACAAAAGAGTGGAGCTCTTTCAGTGATTTTAGAGGAAAATATTTCTACACCCTGATTACTCGTTCTGTTTTGCCTCTTAACTCTAACCTTGAAATGGAATCTTTTACTTGAAAAATTAACCCTGACCTTCCCAATGAGTTTTGAGTAGTCAAGATAAATCCTGTAACATGATTCACCATACATAGTCTAGATCTATGATGGCGAACCTATGGCACACATGCCACAGGTGGCACGCAGAGAACTCTCTGCAGGCATGCTAGCCGTTACCCCAGTACGGCTCTACTGCACATGCATGTGCACCTCCCGCCGGCCAGCTGGTCTTCGAGTTTCTGCCGTGCATGAGCGGGGGACGCTCACATTGCATTTTGGGGATGTACACCTGTGTGTTCCCCCTTTGCCCCATTTAGGGCCTGTAAGGCCTCCTGTTCTAACCTGGAAGCCAAAAATGGGCATGAGGTGGGGCGCATGCACGGGGGATGCACACACATGCACAGGGGGCGCTTGTGTTGCACTTTGGAGTTTCCCGCATACGCGCTTTGGGCATTTGGCACCAAAAAGGTTAGCCATCACTGGTCTAGATTGTGAAATTTGGACCATAAGAAAGGCTGAGCGCCAAAGAATTGTGGCCTTTGAACTATGGTGCTGGAGAAGACTCCTGCAAGTCCCTTGGACTGCAAGGTGATCAAACCAGTCAGTCCTAGAGGAGATCAACCCTGACTGCTCTTTAGAAAGCCAGATCATGAAAATGAAACTCAAATACTTTGGCCACATAATGAGAAGGAAGGACTCACTGGAGAAGAGCCTAATGCTGGGAACGACTGAGGACAAAAGAAGAAGAGAACGACAGAGAATGAGGTGGCTGCATGGAGTCACTCAAGCAGTTGGCATGAGCTTAAATGGACTCTAGAGGATGGTAGAGGACAGGAAGGCCTGGAGGAATGTTGTCCATGGGGTTGTGATGGGTTGGACATGACTTTGCAACTAACAACAACACGAGCAACAACAACAAGTCTAGATTGCTAGTGATAAACATAAATCAGCCTTTTTTTTTCCTTCCACCAAAAGAAAAATAATAGGAGAGGGGAAAGATGTTGAACAGTTAGTATTCTCTATTCATTTCTATGGATGAATGCTGTATTTAATAAACAGATACTAATTGCTTCCTGCTTAAGAAATTTAGTATCTGTGCCCTGTACAAAGAAGGAAAATCAAGGTAAGCTTCCTAAAGATTAGACTGCATTATTTGGGCCTGTGTAATTTCATTTTAAGCTGGTTTCAGTCAAACTGAGATCCTCCCTTTGTATTCCTTGATAAAGAGGTCTATCAACAGTCTATTGCTTGGCAAGGCCTTAGCTGCTGCATATTGAGATACGGAAAACCGTATCTCCAGAGCTTGAATGAGAGAGAATATGTGGTGTCAAAGGAAAAGGTTAAACATATTCATGAATGCAAAACCAAAGAAGGAGAAACAAGTTCTTCTTAAACTGAATGACTTAAACTGGGTACACGTGTGACTTTTTTTCAGAGACGGAATGTGGATGGGCAAGGTAGATATGTCCTTTGTTAAGTTAAAATGGGTTTCAAATCCAATTTTGAAGCATGACAAATGACTGTTGTTGAAGAAAACTTTCTTCTTAGTACTTAGGGGAGTTCCCCTGCCCCCCAGTTATTCTATAACTATTCAAAGCTTCAAGTATCATCAGCCCACAGGAGATAACATTCTTAAGCCTTAGTAATGTGCATACAGTATCGTACATAAGAATCAATATGATTTAGATGATTAGGATTAGTGTTGCCATGTCGTGTCTTTTGCAGCTTTTATTCTGCTGCACATATGCTTTGCTGTTTGAAGCACCTTTTGTTCAATGAGATATTCTTTTTAAGCCCATTTTAAACTGGAGAAAGCTCGAGGAGGCAAAACAGAACTCTTTCTCCTACGTAGCAGATCTATGTTTTAATTATCATGCGATGAGAACATCATAAAGAGAAGAAAACATTAAGTATACAGATAGCCCTTAGAATATAGAATAACAGGGTTGGAAGGGACCTTGGAGGTCTTCTAGTCCAACCCCCTGCTTAGGCAGGAAACCTTACACCACTTCAGACAAATGACTATCCAACATCTTCTTAAAAACTTCCAGTGTTGGAGCATTCACAACTTCTGGAGGCAAATTGTTCCATTGATTAATTGTTCTCACTGTCAGGAAATTTCTCCTTAATTCTATGTTGATTCACTCCTTGATGCAACTTAGAACTAAGGAGACAGTGCCTGACAGTTAGAACAATTAATCAATGGAACAACTTGCCTTGACTTACAACAGTTCATTAGAGACCATTCAGAGTCATATTCGCGATGAAAAAAATGACTTATGACCATTATTCACACTTATATCCATTGCCGCATCCCCATGGTCACGTGATTTGCATTCAGATGCTTGACAACTAGTTGATATTTATGACAGTTGTAATGTCCCGGGGTCATGTGATCCTCTTTTGTGACCTTCCAACAAGTGAAGTCAATGGGGAAGCCAGATTCATTTAACAAATGTGCTCCTGACCCAACAACAGCAGCAGTTCATTTAACAAATATGGGAAGAAAAGTCGCAAAGTGGAGGAAAGCTCAGTTAATGAGTTCTAGGCTCAATGGTGGCTATAAGTTGAAGACTATCTGTATATACACTCCACATAATTATATACAAAAGTACTATGAAGTGAGGCAGTGGACTCATACTAAGAAGATGGAAGAAGGTCATTTTATCATAGTCTTTCCCACTGTAGCAACAAACATATTGTCTGTCCCTTCCTTCCTTCCTTCCTTCCTTCCTTCCTTCCTTCCTTCCTTCTTTCCTTCTTTCCTTCTTTCCTTCTTTCCTTCTTTTCTTTCATTGCCACCCATCTCGCTGTCAACTGACTCTGAGAAATCGGGAGAAAGCAGGGACAGATGGGCCCAAATCTTTTAAGTAAGATGCTCACTAGGCGATCTTGAATTGAAAAGTAAGATTCATTCATTTCCCTGAATTTTACAGATCCAGAATAATAGAATTGGAAGGGATCTTGAAGGTCTTGTAGTCCAACCCCCTGCTCAAGCAGGAAGCCCTATACTATTTCAGACAAATGGTTGTCCAATCTCTCCCTAAAAACCTCTAGCATTGGACCACCCACAACTTCTGGAGACAAGTCATTCCACTGATTAATTGTTCTAATTGTCAGAGACTAATCTTAATACTAGGTTGCTACTCTCCTTGATTAGTTTCCACCCATTGCTTCTTGTCCTCCCTTCAGGTGCTTTGGAGAATAGGTTGACCCCCTCTTCTTTGTGGCAATCCCTCAAATCTTGAAACACTGCTATCATGTCAACCCTAGTCCTTAAACTAAACATACCCAATACCTGCAACCCTTCTTCATATATTTTATAGCCTTATCCCCTAATCATCTTTGTTGCTTTTCTCTACACTCTTTTTCATATTATGGCAGCCAAAACTGGATTCAATATTCCAAGTGTGATGTTAACCAAGGCATTATAAAGTGGTATTAACTTGATCCAAGCGATTTCAATGCATTCTCAATAGAATGGACACAGTTTGTATTCTCCCTTGTTCCATTTTCTTAATCTCCTAATTTTATAAAGAATAATGTGGTTTCACATTTTCCCGTCACTTTCAATTCTTTGGCATATTCTTCAATTTTAAGACACAACTCTATCTAAAACTAGTGCTGCATAAAATTGTAACGTTCCTTTTATAATATTTCATCTGCATGCAGGATTTGTATGACAGTTCTTTTTTATCGTGATGAAAGCGATTTTGGCCATTCATTTTTCCCTTCCAATGGAGAAGTTTTGAATTTTCTCATAGATGGAATTTGATATTTCTGCATTTATTTAGCATTTAGGGTATACAAAAGGGCATTTATAAGTAAATGTTTTAATGTGGATTTTTATATTTGTTTTTTAAATCTGATTATTTGATTGTTACACACTGCTCAAAGTTGTTTTTTGTGAGATAGATGGCTATACAGATTTGATTAATGCATACTTTAAAGATGGATTCTTATATTTTTATATCTGTTGTTTTTAAATATTATTTGCTGTACACTGTCCAGAGTCAATCAATTCATTCATTCATTCACTCACTCACTCACTCAATCTATCAAAAAAAAAAATCAATTATCTTTCTAGTATTCAGTCTCTTTTTCCAAAGCTACAATTACATTCCCAAGTAAGACATTATGAGAGCTTCTTTTTTTCTTAATGTTGGGAATTGCTGGCACCTAAACAAGTTTTATAATGATGGTGATATGTATAAGAAAATAACAACAAACAACAACAAACAACAACAAAAAATCAGCGCTAGCAGCCTCTGCTACCTTCTGTCAAGTGTCAGTGAAATCAGGAGATCTGGGCAGTGGAAATGGGTATGAACATTTATTGTAAGCTTCAGCTCTCTACAAGAATTTGAACTACTAACTGACAAAGCAATTTGGTGGTAGATAAGGAATTCACAGTGGGCTGGTCTTAGATCTCTTGTGGGAATGAAAGGACTCATGACTGATGATGCGTTTAATGCTTGGGCTCAGCCTCGTCATGTCTCACACCTCCAAAATAAATCAAGCTCAAAAATTTCACTGAAAGACATTAGAATACTATCTAGCAGAAGCAGATACTTATTCTACAGAGGAAGAACCTTTTGATAAATGGTAAGGCAGATTTCAGAACAGATTTCTTGCTAGCCTAGAAGGAGGCTAAACTAAATAATCTTCCTTCCTCTTCCTACCTGATTTGATCTACTGAACAAATTTGTATGAAATTAGCTACTAGTTACACTAGCAGCTACTGCTCTCTTTAATTTCAGGATTCGGGAAAAAGAACTCTTGCTTTTCAGATCGGATTTCCATGTTTGTTGCCAGTTGAAATTCCCTAACTTCACTCTGTGCCTGTTAATATTTAGCTGGACTGGAAATGATTGAGCCTCAAAATGAAAGGACTTGATTGATGCTTAACACATTTCAGAAAAGCATCTTCACCGCAGGAGAAATGTCAATGCCCTTCTGAGAGTTGTGTACATTATGGATGGTTACAGTCAGCCAGATGTTTAGACTGGACTTGTCATTTTTATCCACATTTTGACTTCTTCCCAAGGACCTGGGATAGGCAGATGTTGTTGTTTGATGGTATTAAAGGATATCACAGGATGTAAGTTGTTCCAAGGAAAGCTGCCTTTTGCAATTGACTTGATTTTTTTCAATGCCATAGGTATCCTTCAGTTGTTTTGGGGTGGTAACCAAGGTGGCTATTAGTGCTATCTTTGCTTTTCATTTAGTCTGGCAAGATAAATGTCAGGCACAAAGAACTAGAAGACACCATTGATCAGAGAAGTTTATTTATTGCTACTTGCTATTTACAAAAACCAGATCATCTGAACTCTCCGAGAACAGCCAGATAAGAGCTACAACGATTTCTTTTTTGGGGAGGGAGATTGTCACATTTCCATCACTTCCTCCCTTGCAGGAATTCCCAGCTAGCCAGTCTCTTAACTCCACCCTTTATCACAGATGCCTTGTCCAATCTATTTCTTCTGGACTTCTGCTATTTTTGAAAGATTACGTTTGGGACCAGAGACTAAAGAGCTAAAAGCTATTCGAATTCTCAGAATTACCTCCTTTGCAAGCCCAAAACAAATGTAGAAATTCAACAAAATGGTTGAATTTTCAAAGTCATTTGTGGTCATGTGAAGGCATTATCTCCAACCTTATGCACAACTCAGCCTTTTAAACTGTGAGTTATAAAATATAAAAGGAGTATTAATTTCAGGTTATGTTCTCTAACTCCCTCAGTCTTTGGAATAAGGAATGATTACCAGTGTCTTATTCACAGGTATTCATGACTTAAAATTACTACCCTGATAATTAAACAAAATTGCTCTTTGTTCAGATGTCTGCAGTTGCTATTTATTAACATATAAAAGTTCTGCGCTGTGGTTATACTTTGGTATGAGGAATTAATTAACATTTCTGAATCATGTTTAGCATTTTATTCTATAATTTAAGTCTTGATTGGAGCCAGCCTTATCTAAATGGCTTAGGCTAAAACACTGGCAAAAGTGACTTGACTAAAACATCTAGAAATTAAGCTTGGGCTTTGGGTTAGGCTCAAATTTATCCATGTATTTATTTTAGTAAATTTATTACCTGCTTTTACATGAAGAGGTCAGGGCACTGTATAGAGCAGGGGTTGGCAACCTTAAACACTCAAAGAGTCACAAATGTCCTAGCCAGAAGCCCCCTGTTCAATTCTGTAGCCAACTGGAAGTCCAGTCCAATCTTCCTAGCACAGCATCCTTTTTCCTCTCCAACCGGAAGTCTGGTTCCACCACCATAGAGTCTCTTCATAGCATGGCGTCCTTTTTCTTCTACCTGTCCTAACTGAAATCCCTATCAATTGTGGAGCCGGTGACAGGGAGCTGCAGCAGAGGGATGAAATAGCCACATGCGGCTCCAGAGCTGAAGGTTGCCAACCCCTGGTATAGAGGGTATATTTTTTCATTCCACGTACGATTATGAGAGCCAAATGAGTTTCAGAAAGTGACTGGCCCAGTGACATCTTGGAAGGTTCCATGGTTTAGGGTAGACATAAAGTTGAATCTTCTTGTTCTAGTCTCACACCTTCGTCACTATCCCACACGGAGTCCCACAAAATAGAAACTGAAATAATTTCCAAGTGGGTCCAATGGAAATACTAGTCCATGGACAGAGTTCCCATGGTCAGATAGGTCAGAAACAGCAAAAATGGATTTCCCAGGTTAAAAAAAAGTTGGTTTACTGGCAAAAAGTAAACCTAAAGAAACCATTACAAAAGAATTGTTGGGGAATTAAGCCCCTTGAATTTATTTGATTTTTTAATTAATATTTTATTAATTCCTGTTTTATTCTTATTTATTGTTGTTGTTGTTTTTTTGGTCAGATGATAGATGTGTTTATCCCAAGCATATTTAAACTCAATTGACTGATGATTGACCTACTATTACTACTACTCTTTCTGTGAAGTAATACTTTCTAATATTACTTTCGAACTACCCTCCTGTCAGTTTGAAGTCATGACTCCATGTTCTATTAACAGTGTCAGGTCTGTCCCAGCTTGGCCATTTAGGAAAGAAAGACCCTCAACTCCATTTGTAGCAAAAGGTAAAGTTTTACTAAAGTGATTACAGCATTAGAAAGCCAAAGCTCAAGATCCCCACATAAGCCTAGGTTACTTTTCCCCCTTTTTCAAGGCTGGTCATCTCTCAAGTGTCCAATAAAGTTCAAATTAGTTGTTTTGGTAACAGTTCTGAGGATTGACATCTCTTTGATGGGTAGTTGCATTCCATTCCCATGCCTGTGTCCTTGGATTGTTTAATTTTGGCCAGCTGTTGAGTTGTTTCTGTTTCATATCATCTCCCCTCCCTACAGCTCCCCCTCTCCATGTTTTATGGAAGGCTGCCATTGAGCGAAGCAAGGCTGAAGCAGTCAGATAACAGATGTGACAATCAGGCTATTTTGGTAGCTGCTATCTGACTGTCATTCTCATTTCGTCAGCAATGACTATAAATGTTTGCCATACGTAGCAATAGTTATAGTAAACAATGATATAGGCATTGCATCATAGTGGCTTATCTTTAAGACTGAAATTCCTTCCAGGCTAGTACAAATTAGAATAACAGAGTTGGAACGGAGCTTGGAGGTCTTCTAGTCCAACCCCCTGCTTAGGCAGGAAACCCTACACCACTTCAGACAAATAGTTGTCCAATCTCTTCTTAAAAACCTCCAGTGTTGGAGCATTCACGACTTCTGGAGGCAAGCGATACACTGAGAGCCATGGACTAACACTATGTATGACTATAAAAGGTTACTTAAGCCAAATATTATTTAATAACATTCAATTAGTCCCAAATGTTATTACAAAAAATTTCCAACATCAGTTGAAGTTTAAACCTGGAGATGGGACTGAACCTCAAATAACTTTTCCAAGTTGTATGTGAATTTTCTGAAACATAGTTGTTCTTGGTTATTTTGTGGGCTCATGAAAGACTATCTGTTGGCTTGTTCTGAATTTCCTTTTACTTTGAAAACATAGCTATTACCATATTTTAGAACTCAGTATTGTACCATAAAGTGGAATGCTTGTGAACTCAAAAATCAGTATATTTTGAATCCTATCACATTCTGTCTTGATTTGCTTTCTGATGTTTACACCAAGAATAACTTTCTGGTACTGTAATATGGAATCATCCATTTCAAAGAAAGGATATAGAGTTCTTTCATTCTCCTCTCTCTCTCCCCGTCCCCCACCAGGAGTGGGATTCAGCCGGTTCGGACAGGTTCAGGCAAACTGGATGTTAATTTTAATCTGGTTCACCGACCCGGGAGTTGAAAGGACTGACTGACCCCGCCCACCCTCCCCGTCCCTCCCAGTAGTCTCCACATGGCCCATTTTGCATGCCAGGCAAGTTCAGGCCCCATGCGGAGGTTCTGGGAGGGTGAAAAACGGGACTACAAGAAGAACCAGAAGTCCGGAAATGGGCCCGTTTCTGGCCTCCGGAGGCCTTCTGGAGCTCGAGGGAGGCCATTTTCACCCTCCCGGAGGCTCGAAAAAAGCCTCTGGAGCCTGGGGAGGGCAAAATTCCCCCCTGGCATGGTGCAGGAAGCTGTCTAGGCTGTGCCGTGGCCATGACCCCAGTAACTGAACAGAGAACCGGTTGCTATTTTTTTTCAATCCCACTCCTGCCCCCACCCCAAATAAGCACTTGACTTTCCCCCAGTGCTTTTGATGGCAAAGTCAGGAGACAGTATTACAGTTGAAAACAAAGCCAATAGTAAGTGAGCACCATCAAGATTGACTATGTTGAACTTGCTGGATGAGGCAAAACCCGATAAGATGCTAATCCTATCTCATGGGGTTTCACTCTCGGCTGAAACTAATCTCATTAAGTTAAAACTACCTGAGGCTTAAGAGAGAGATATATACTGCCATGAGAAATTATATTTATCCCAACCTGGAGAAGCAAAAGGGGGAAGGGGAAATAAAAACCAGTTTATACCTTGCTTTTGACTTTGTCAGTTTTGAATTATCAGGTCATTTATATCCCCGGGGAAAGTCATTAGCTCATCTGGCTGTACAATTACGTACCTTATCTAATAATCAGTTACACGGACCTTCTCCAACTTCACGGATTGCCCTTTCTTTATCCACCTATTTGAAAATCATTTCTGGTGGAAAATAATGTTCAAATGGCAGTTGATTACTTGGGGGTAACTGAGGTCTTTTGGTGCTTCAGAAATAATTTGGAAAAGGACTTAGATTGGAAGCCCAAACAGCATTTATCTATGACTGTTTAAAGCAGTGATGGATTTTCTCAGGATGGCACAGTTGCCCTCTACAATTATCATATAGTCCCAGGAAAAGATGTGGCTGCTTTAAAATAAGGGTTTGAATAGAGATTTTATCAGTGCTTTTAACCTGTATGCTCCTTTTAAAGTTAGATGTAACCTTTTCTTGAGTGGAGAAATGAGATATGCAAAATCAATTGTCATTTGTCAGCCTGTCACTGTGAAAAAAGAGATGGGGGAAAAAACCTGTTATATAAAATTATTATTATTGACTTTAATATTGTTGAAAGAAAGGTAGGTGTTAAAGCTACAGCTAGCATTTATTATTTATCACAGGCTCTTGCATTCTGCATTTAAATGACTTTCTTTTTGCTATGTATTAGTAAAAAAAAAAAAGCACTCCTCATTTCCATCATTTAAAAATGTATTTGTAACACTATCACTGGGAATGATGCTCTGCAAAATGTAAGATAAAAGATCTTTTTTGAATGGTTGACAGTCTTAGAATCATTATCAGGGATGGCAGATGTAGTCACCTTCATTTCTCTTACGAGGTTCTTCTTTGAATGCATTATTTTCCAACTTTATTGTCATCCAGAATTATCTTGCTTTCTTTAAAAAGTGCCATTCATTCTCTCTCCTGGTCTCACATTTGGCCTGTTGGATATCAAATGCCTTGCTTTCTTCAACTCTAGTCTCACAGCCACCTTTTCAGTGAAATCTATGGCATAATTCTTGAATTTCAACATCTTGCTGTGACTTAAATCCCATGAAACGGAGTATAGATTCACTGCATTCTTTTGTTCTTACTCTATCATTTCTTCCATATGTGAATGTAAATGATTCTACTTGGTCTTCAAACCAAGTCTTTTATTCACATGGATAAACCAAAACAACAACAACAACAGCAGCAGCAGCAAATGTAATTAGTCCGAACAACCTGGGTTTAGCCAAGAAATCTGAGTTGCTTGCTGTATACTAGAAAGAAACAGTTGTCTGGGACAACCAGCCACTCCCCAACCCCCCCCCTCCACCAGAGGTGGGTTCCTACCAGTTTGCACCTATTCGGTAGAGCCGGTTCATCTACCGAACCAGTTAGAAGAGGTTCCACCAGTGGACCTGGAAAGCAGGCTACAGAAGAGGTTCCAAAATTTTTTGAAACCCACCAGTGGTCTTTGGATATGATTATTCTACACTATCATGCTCATATTTATAAAACTCTGTGCCACTGTGAAAGGTAAGGATGACTACTGCGTTTGTGGTGCAATCAGAACATTGCGTGTGTCAAAGTTGTTTTAACGCAAACCAAAGATGTTTTTTAAAAAACAAGTTTACATCCTATTCTTATGCATGCCAGTGCTGTGTGTGAGGTAATTTAAGGTGGTTCTGACAAGGTTGTCGGCATCTTCATATCCGGTCACATGGGCAGCAAGCCACTCCCATCCGGTCACATGGGCGGCAAGCCACTCCCACAAAGTAGGTTCGAACAATTTTTGAAACCCACCACTGCCCCCCACTATTTATTTCCCAGCCAGGGAGAGGCTGGCTATCCTCTGTGTCTGCCTCTCCCTGAGAGTCAGCTTATTGCTTTCTTTTGCTCTTCTCTCTTTTCCTCTCTGCGCATAAGAGCCAAGGTGGCGCAGTGGTTAAATGCAGCACTGCAGGCTACTGCTAGATCAGCAGTTCAGCGGTTCAAATCTCACCGGCTCAGGGTTGACTCAGCCTTCCATCCTTCCGAGGTGGGTAAAATGAGGACCCAGATTGTTGGGGGCAATATGCTGACTCTCTGTAAACTGCTTAGAGAGGGCTGAAAGCCCTATGAAGCGGTATATAAGTCTACTGCTATTGCTATTGCTATAAGCACATCTGGGATGAGCCTCATCTTTCTTCCCTCTCATGAAAATCAGGCCCTAAAGACAGCTGCATCTCCACCTGGGGGAGGATGGAAGGCCCTGACTCTGATTCTGTCTCTGATGCTGTTTCCTTATCAGAGCCTTCCAAAGGCTCCGAAGCTGGCTCACACTCTCCCTCCTCCTCCCTGCACTCTGCAGCTAGCTCTGCTGGCAGCTGATGGGCCACAACACATTCCTATACTATATTGCTGAAGATTGGATGATGTTGGTGATGATGATTTGTTGGATTTATTATTGCCATCCTACCACAAAGAGTCTCTTGTAATCATGGGACTAAGGAAGGGATAGTTCTGAACTAGGCTTCCCAAGAGCATGAAGCAAATGCCTTGTCTCGACAAAAAACTCTTTTGTTAATTTATTGTGAATTCTTCTCATTCACATCCAGCAAAGTCTTTCAAGGGAGGATTTACAGTCACAGACCTTATCTGGCTTGAAGAACTGACAGGCCGATATCTGCAAAACTTGGCAAGGAGTCTCAGAGAATCACGAACCAATTAAGCAAACTATTTGTCTCCTGCAAACTCCACTCCCCTTTCACTCCTCTTTTAGGGACAGGCCATTCATCGTCCACCTGTGGCTTTACTCCCAAATCGACTCCTGTTCTTTAGCTGTTCCCTTTGTCTGGCGACTCTCTGCATGCGCACACTGGGAACAGGCTTCAGCTGTTTGTCTGCCTCACTGATGTCTGACTCTGAAGGCAGCTGATAACTGGCATATGGCTCTGGTCCCCTCTCTGCCTCCGACACAGAGCCCACATCAGAGCCTTCCCTAGACTCCAGGACTGGCCCATGTTCCTCCCCAATCTCCTTACTGTCTGAATCTGCTGCCAGCTCTGCTGGCACTGTAGAGCCACAACAGAGACCCACAATTTAAGTTCCCTCATTCTGGATGTGATATGATAAAATAGCAGTAATAGATTTAACCTATTCTTTCCTTGAAGTTAAGGAGATAAAAAGACATACCACACAAACTGCATGTCAGCGTTCCAAATACCATGCAGAATTAAATCAGAGTCCAAGGCAGAGCTATCCTTAAAGTTCCAATTTAATAAGACAGACATGTTGGCACATCTGTGGGACCCCAAATCTAAAAGCTTCCTGGGATTCCACCCAGTTGACAGTTCATGATCTTATCCCCACACCCATAAATCCATCACATGGTCCAATCGTCTTCGGCCACTCTGGCATTTCCGCCCATCTAGTTCCGGTCAGATGCAGAGGTGCGGAGACAAAAGATGACCTTGATTACTAGAATGGAATGTTCTATTATGACAACAACACATTCCACAATACTACTCCTTACTATTCCCCCTCCCAATTGCCCACTAATGAAACAGCATAGTAAAGAAAGAGAGAGAAAGTGTGGCAGGCCAAAGATTCTAAAAGAAATATAACTGCAGGCCTGACAGGCGGTCTCTCCTCAGAAGAAGAATGTTTCCTGAAAAGAGAATAACATAAGAGTTAACATAACACAATTAACCACCTCTCCACCCCCCACCCCCCAGAGGGACCCTTTGGCTTATTGGGAAACTTCTCATGGAATTGTTTTACTAACTTCTCCACCTTTAGGTTCCAGCTTTTCACCCAAGTAGCTTCAGACAAAGGGTAACCCTTTTCACTAAATACTGTAAGCGACCACTATTCATCCGGGAGTCTATGATTTTTTCCACCTCAGATTGTGTTTCCCCTCCTATCACTACAGGAGGTGAGAAAGCTTGGATGGATGCTCTTATGCTGGACCCAATTACTGGTTTCAATAAGTTACAATGAAATTCTGGGTCAATTTTCCCTAGACTTCTGGGAAGACTGAGTTGAACTGTAACTGGGTTAACTATCTTCACTATTGGGAATGGACCTAGAAATTTTGGACCAAATTCCTTACTAGGCATTCTTAATCTCATGTATTTGGTAGACACAAAAACTTTGTCCCCCACACGAAAGGGGGTTTAGAGTGAGCAATGTTTATCAGCTTGCTTCTTGTAGGCTTCTGCTGCACCCATCTTGATTCTATCCCTCTGTTTATGTGGCCTAGAACTGTGTTGGCTTTTTTTGGCAACTGCTGCACACTGCTGGCTCATATTTAAATGCTTGTCCACTAGGATTCTAAGATCCCTCTTGCAGTTACTACTACTTAGCCAAGTACCATCTATGCAATACCTGTGCATTTGGGGATAGTTATAACTAACTCAAATCACAACCAAATTTCAGCAATATGCAATTCCTCTTCTGTAATTAGGATTAAAACAAAATAAAATCAATCAACAAATTAAAAGCAAAGACAATTGCAATATAAGTCCCTGAGCAGTCGCTATTCACCCTCCTCCCATTAAAATTATTAAAGGAACATACATCAAATTGGACTTCCAATTTGCCTAGTTGAATGCATTGCCACAAACATCACATGGTCCAATCTTCTTCGGCCACTCTGGCATTTCCACCCATCTAGTTCCGGTCAGATGCAGAGGTGCGGAGACAAAAGATGACCTTGATTTCTAGAAAGGAATGACAAAAACACATTCCACACTTTTACCCCTCCCAATTGCCCACTAATGAAACTGCATAGTAAAGAAAGAGAGAGAAAGTGCGGCAGGCCAAAGATTCTAAAAGGAATATAACTGCAGGCCTGACACTGCAATGTTTACCATGATATGCAAGTTAGAGTAGAAATTATTTCTCAACAAATCATGGTAATATCAATCCTAGTTGCATTCTCTGAAGTTCAACTGGCGTAACAAACACAACTAAATGATAAATAGGCAAATAAAAACCAGCCACCAACATAATACCCATAACCCATTTTATTTTTCCCCTAATCACCACCAAATAATAATACATATCCCAATGATATTGGAAGTTCAGGGTGAAATAATGACAAAAGTGCCACTCTTCTTGGCCATTGAACAACCTGCTCTTATCCCCTTTTTAATGATATTAACTCATGCTCTATTAAAGTATTAATTTAATTCAGAGGAATCTTTGTTCTTGCCCTTGTTCTGTCCTGTCTCATCCCTACCTCTTTTGGAGTGCCACCACAGGCATGCTGTTGAAAGACCAGATGTGATCCCCAGCTTGAGAAACATTGCCGACCCCCAGCATGGAAGGAGAAAGAAAGAGCATCAAATAATAGGGCCTCGTTATTAAAAAAGTAACATTTTCAAAAGCCAACACACTGGGTTAATAGCTTGCCCTGTAGGGACAATAATTAGTCAGGAGCAATTGTAGACCAATTAAAGTAATAATAAAATGTGAACTGAAAACTCCTCCTTTTTGTCTCCGCTTTGTGGTTTCTGAATTTATTAAAAAATAAAAGGGGAATATTAAGACAACCCATGGACACATTATCATTGATTTATTGGATGGGTTTTTTTTAAAAAAAATGAATTAAAGATAATTTAACTGTTCGGAGAACAAACCTTTTGTATGATGTTAACAAAACGTAGTCTCTGTATAGTTCAAATGATTTTGGATATATTGAGCAAAACTTGGTAGGAAATTGGAGTCAAAAAATATCTTGCAATTAAACCCACAGTGGAAGACATAATTACCGCAGAACATTTGAATGCTGTATTCTTATTTTTTTTCTAACTTCTTATGAAACTGTCTTCCACTTTTAAGTACATCTTTGCAAGATACACTTTTGGAAACCTAGTGAAGAGTTCCACACGTTTGAGGATTTTGTATTTAATATGTACCTAACTCATTCTTACCTGACCTGTTTTTCAGATTGAGTCATGCATTTGAGATGGGCAGCCATATACATCTAATATTAATTAATTCACATTCATTGGAACCAGTGGTGGGATTCAGCCAGTTCGCACCTATTCGGGAGAACCGGTTGGCAACTTTCTTAGCAGTTCGGAGAACCAGTTGTTGGAAGAAATCTCATGTTGGTTTTTCCCCCCACTTTACAGGGCTAATCCTGTAAGGAAGGCAGGAAGGAAACATTCTGGTGTTGTTTCTAGCCTAATCTTTAATTGCCCTGCTTACAGAAACTGCCTCTCTGGTTAACCCTTATTACATTGTAACAGCTAAGGTGAAGCGCCCATCAACGTGAGTGATGTTGAGTTGGCCACGCCCACCCAGTCACATGACCACCAAGCCCCTGCTGGTCATTAGGGCAGAGAACTGGTAGTTAAATTATTTGAATCCCACCACTGATTGCCACACACTCATCTGGCTATTTGCATTTGAGGGACCAGTGAAAAACTTAGGAAAAACTTACATACTTTTAAAATAACAACAATAATAAATTTTGCAAATTGATATCCTTGATTTGTTTTCATAAAAAGAAAATGTAACACCCCCACCCCCCCGGAATTCAATTCAAGGCAATATACAGTGAAAATGTGCACAACACTTCAAAGGCACAGAGTACAAGAACAAGCAAGTTGTACAATGATGTTTGTGGCAATGCATTCAATTAGGCAGATTGGAAGTCAAATTTGATGTATGTTCCTTTAATAATTTTAATGGGAGGAGGGTGAATTGCTACTGCTTAGTAGCAATTGCAACTTATATTGCAATTGTCTTTGCTTTTAATTTGCTGATGGATTTTATTTTGTTTTAATCCTAATTACAGAGGAGGAATTGCATATTGCTCAAATTTGTTTGTGATTTGAGTTAGTTATAACTATCCCCAAATGCACAGGTATTGCATAGATGGTACTTAGCTAAGTAGTAGTAACTGCAAGAGGGATCTTAGAATCCTAATGGACAGTCATTTAAATATGAGCCAGCAGTGTGCAGCAGTTGCCAAAACAGCCAACACAGTTCTAGGCTACATAAACAGAGGGATAGAATCAAGATCCTGTTAATACCACCTTATAATGCCTTGGTAAGGCCACACTTGGAATACTGCATTCAGTTTTGATCACCATCATGTAAAAAAGATGTTGAGACTCTAGAAAGAGTCCAGAGAAGAGCAATAGAGATGATTAGGGGATTGGAGGCTAAAACACATAAAGAACAGTTGCTGGAACTGGGTATGTCTAATCTGATGAAAAGAAGGACTAGGGGTGATATGATAGCAGTGTTCCAATATTTGAGGGGCTGACACAAAGAAGAGGGAGTCAAACTATTCTCCAAAGCACCTGAAGGAAGGAGAATAAGCAATGGATAGAAGCCAATCAAGGAGAGAAGCAACCTAAAACGAAAGGGAAATTTCCTGACAGTGATAACAATCAGTGTAACGACTTAGCAATAGCAATAGCAGTTAGACTTATATACCGCTTCATAGGGCTTTCAGCCCTTACAGAGTCAGCATATTGCCCCCAACAATCCGGGTCCTCATTTTACCCACCTCGGAAGGATGGAAGGCTGAGTCAACCCTGAGCCGGTGAGATTTGAACAGCTGAACTGCTGAACTGCAGTCAGCTGAAGTAGCCTGCAGTGCTGCTTTTAACCACTGCGCCACCTCAGCTCGACTTCCTTCCAGAAGTTGTGGATGTTCCAACATTGGAACTTTTAAAGAAGAGATTGGACAACCATTTGTCTGAAATGGTATAGGGTTTCTTGTTCGAGCAGGGGGTTGGTCTAGAAAGCCTCCAAAGGACCTTCCAACTCTGTTATTATCTTATTCTGTTATAAACACTGGAATTGCAGCACACTCAGAGTAACTTTGGAGGTGCTTTACTCCCCAGTAATCACTCATGAGAAAAATTCCATAAAGGAAAATATACAATCCCTGGTAACAAGCCAGAACAATGCAAAACACAGATACTTAATAGTAACAGATGTTTTGGCAGGCATTTTAAAAATTCAGGATCGTATCCAAAGTGGAGCGAGAAAGCTAAACACTGATTATGTTATAAGGTGGGCTTGTATGCTACCTATTAATTCTGAGTGACAGGCCAAAATTCCTATTTTCTTTAACAAAATTGCTTACTGAGTCAGATAATTCACATACCAGCAATGTGGCACAGTGCCAGGAAATTATCCATGTTCTGCTGTTAAGTTTTGAGGAGAAATGCTTTTTGTTAGCTTCTTGTTTAATTATTATTACTCTTATTGTTTGAGCTGGGTTAAAAGTAGGACACAATGACCTAGGAAGGGATCTTGATAAAGGACAAGGTGGGATTTCAAGTACTTGGTTGCTGAAATTAGAAGTGTGTGTGCACACGTGTGATTGTGTGTGTGTGTGTGTGTGTGTTGGGGCGGGAGATGTGTCACAGTAGTCTTAACACAGAATCTCATTAAAGCAGCTGTCAATGTTCTTCTATTTTACCATCACTTCCTCAGTTCCATAAGATGCAACTGTCATTTTGAGTGAACGTGGTGGCAAAGAGGCATTTACAAATAAATGAAAAATGTCACAACTGATTTTCCTGGTTTTGGAATACGGGGTGTCAGCTTTGTCACCAACTGTCTGTGTTACTTCCCCTTTTTCAGATTTCCCAGGTGCACATCAGGAAATATTTTTTGACGGTGGTGGGCCTTTTCCCCTTGAGTTTTGTCTCTGATCTTTGGCTACTATTGGGGTAGTCATTTGCGCCAGGGGCTCTGCAAAGAGACTCCCCTGGTTTGCCTCTCCATTTTTGTGACCAGGTGAGGGAAAGCAATCATGATTTTAGCATAACAATCATTGCAGCAGAATTGTTAGCAGAGAGATGGTGATAATTCACAATGGTTTTCTCCCTCCCCCTCTCATTTTCCAGCACTTACAAGGATATTGCACACAGCATCTGCTTGTTTATAGAAGTCATTCATTTTCTTGCCTGTATAACATTCCAGTTCTTTAAATCTAATTGTTGGCAATTCTTTTAGGGTGCATTTCCCTATTGAAAGAAAATGTTCCTGCATGTTTATGTCATTAGAAAATTATGCAGAAAGATAGAGTTGTAAGAAATTGTCTGTGGTACAAAACAAGAAATATTTTTTTTAAAAAAAATGTATATTGCATATTTGTACTGTAGATTCATTTTGTAGAACTGTAGAACTCCTTTCTGCTCAGGAGTTTTTATTCATTATTTATTAAAGGAATTTATACAGCTGCCCAACTTGTACAAAGGTGAGTCTGGGTGGCTTACAGCATTTAAAAATCAAGCCTCCATCCCTCATGACAGCAGCTATACAACCAAATCAGACACTTGGTCAGCTCCCTATCCATTTGTGGTCCTCAGGTCTGTTGACAAAACTGTGTTTTTAGGGCCTTTCAGAAAAGCAACAGATTGAGGACCAACTGCTCCTTGGTGGGAATGATGTTCCATAAAGAAAGGGCCATCACCGAGAAGGCCCTTTTTCATGGTCCCACTAAACTTCTAACTCTAATTGATGGAATCTGTAACATGCCCTGCATGTTATGGTCAGGTGGATGTATTTTTGAATTTTGAATTTTCCCTTTATTTGTATGCCGCCCTTTTCCCTGGGGGGACTCAGGGCGGCTCACAGTTCAAAAAAAGGGGGGGGAGGACAAACAATGTTCCAACATGAAGACAATACAACATATTAAAAAGAAAACACAACAGTCACACAATTCGAGTGGGGTTAGAATCTTAACCCCAGGCCAGCCGGGACAGCCAGATCTTTAAAGTGGCGCGGAAGGATTGGAGGGTGGTGAGGGTCCGAATCTCCATGGGGAGTTCGTTCCAGAGGGTCGGAGCAGCCACCGAGAAGGCTCTCCTCCGGGTAGTTGCCAGTCTACACTGGCTGGATGATGGAATTCGGAGGAGGCCTAATCTATGCGATCGTATCGGTCTAGTGGAGGTAATCGGCAGTAGGCGGTCTCTCAAGTAATGTTGATGTTGACCATGTTGATGGTCAGGGGGATGTAATAGGATTAGAATTAGAATAACAGAGTTGGAAGGAACCTTGAAAGTCTTCTTGTCCAACCCTCTGCTTAGGCAGGAAACCCTACGCCACTTCAGACAAATGGATATCCAACATCTTCTTAAAAATGTCCAGTGTTTGGAGCATTCACAACTTCTGGAAGCAGGTTATTCCATTGATTAATTGTTCTAACTGTCAGGAAATTTCTCCTTAGTTCTAAGTTGCTTCTCTCCTTGATTAGTTTCCACCCATTGCTTCTTGTTCTACCCTCAGATGATTTGGAGAATAGTTTGACTCCCTCTTCTTTGTGGCAGCTCCTGAGATATTGGAACACTGCTATCATTTCTCTCCTAGTCCTTCTTTTCATTAAACTAGACATGCCCAGTTCCTGCAACCGGTCCTTATATGTTTTAGCCTCCAATCCCCTAATCATCTTTGTTGCTTTGTCCCCTTTGTAAGGGAGAGATGGTCCTTCAAATATTCTGACCACAAGCCACATAGGGATGACTTAAAGGTAGCATTCCATCTTCTCAGTATTCCACCAAAAAAAGTTCCGTAAGGTAAGTGAAATTGAAGGAGAGTGACAGGCCCAGTTCCATACCTAAGACCTCCAGTAACATTTTAACACCTTACATCAAGCTGCCTCTTTAACACCTTACATCATGCTGCCTCTTTGGTATATGGATTATGATGGTTAGATAGGATTATGCAACCCTTCAGATAAAAAGGCAAAAAGAAGTATTTTCCAGCATGTGTGAGACAAGCCTGCACTTCCTCAAACCAACATAAGCCTGGGCAAGTTATTATTATTCCTTAAAGAGGAATGTCAGTGCTGGATGGCCAAAATCCAAACTTTTGCTCAATGGGAGAAAGGTCATTGCTGGCATCAGTTGGCCATTCAGATTTTTGCAGACTTGATTGCTCTGTTCTAACACATTTTCTGTGTTTGCCCTCATGTACCTCTGAATAAGACCTTTTTGCATTTATTTTTGAAACACTGCCCTGCCCTAAAGATTACCTTGTTCATGGTGCCATAGCACCAACAATAACAACTCAATATAACAATTAAAGAGGGACTCAGTGGCTCAGTGGCTAAGACTCTGAACTTGGCCATCAGAAAGGTTGGCTATTCGGCGGTTCGAATCCCTAGCACCGCATAATGGAGTGAGCTCCCGTTACTTGTCCCAGTTCCTGGCAACCTAGCAGTTTGAAAGCACGTAAAAATTCAAGTAGAAAAATAGGAACCACATTTCCTATGGTAACAGTGAAGGTAACAGTGTTCCGTGCGCCTTCGGTATTTAGTCATGCTGGCCACATAACCACGGAGACTTCTTTGGTCAGGGTTGGCTCTTTGGCTTTGAAATGGAGATGAGTATCGCCCCCTAGAGTCGGGAATGACTAGTACATGTGTGGCAGGGGAACCTTTACCTTTATAACAATTAAAAGCATTTATATAGTTATTGAAACAGAGGAAAACAAAATACCCAGAAACAGAGAGACAGACACAGACACACAGACAGACAGACAGACAGACAGACATTTATAGCCTGCATCCCATTGGGTGGAAGAGAACTTTCTTCTTGGAAAGGAGGAATCCATAGATATCAAGAGATCTTTTCTTCCTACGAAATCTAAATTTTTTCATGGATCCTGCTGGAAGCAAATTTGAATGCTAGTGGATCAATACAAAATTAATGCTAGCAGAAATAAAACACAGCTAGTGTTCTTCCTTTTCGAGAGAACAATACATGATGGATATCGATGAAGGAAGCAATTGCTGTTTTCAAACGTACAAAGTAGGAAAGGCAATATCCATCGTTTTTTAAAATTAAAAGGATATTACAACAAAACATGTCTGTAGCTTGATCTCAGCAGATGGGAACATGATCGCAATTGTCTGATCTTGTTCATGCTTGAAAGCTAAATAACATCAAGCTTGGTCAGTGCTCGGTAGAGACTTCTAGTACTGTAGACTTGGAAGCAACCCCCCCAAACAAACAGAAGAAAGCAGTGGCAAACTGTATCGGCATTGCTGAATGGATGTGTTCATGCAATCATCAAGTGAACTCAGGTGGAAAAATAGACTACCCCTTACTTGCAATTTACAGTCTGCAATCTTATTCTTCAACTGAATTGGCTGAACTGATCATAGGATACTTCATTTCAGAGCAGGATAGGGGAAGATGTTTACTCCTTTTAAAAAAGTGTGGCATTATTGTAAGCAGGTTGTAATGTTTGAAGGTTAAGCAAAGGTATAGAATAGAATAACAGAATTGGAAAGGACCTTGGAGGTCTTCTAGTCCAACCCCCTGCTTAGGCAGGAAACCCTACACCACTTCAGAAAAATGGATATCCAACATCTTCTTAAAAATATCCAATGTTGGATCATTCACAACTTCTGGAGGCAAGCTGTTCCACTGATTAATTGTTCTAACTGTCAGGAACTTTCTCCTTAGTTCTAAATTGCTTCTCTCCTTGATTAGTTTCCATCCATTGCTTCTTGTTCTGCCCTCAGGTGCCTTGGAGAATAGCTTGACTCCCTCTTCTTTGTGGCAACGCCTGCCCTAAAAGTGAAACAGATATCTTGGCCATAAGTATATTTTTTTAAAAGTAACATGTTATTCAACTGGCGGAAGGATGGAAGGAAGGAAGGAAAGAAGAAATAAAGGAAGGAGTGAGGAAGGAAGGAAGGAAGGAAGGAAGGAAGGAGATATTAAGGTCTGAAAATTTTAATCTTTCTTCTAAGTGGACCTCTTTTTATTTTTGCCTCCAAATTAGATTTGACTCACTGACTACAAGTCCTTGCAGTTTTATACGCCAGTTTTCAAATTGGGGTCTCTAGAATTCTTGGGTTCCATGAAGATTTCAATAAGGTCTACAGTGTAAAGGGAGGAAATCCCTCTCTTTAAGAGTCTACAGAAGGAAAACTCTACAGGTGTAGGATAAATGTTCTCTCTTAGTTCCTTAAAGAAATATTTTTCTTAGTCTTTTGTGCAGATTTTTTTCTGGCTTAAGTAAAAAACTGTCCAGAAGGGAATTGTGTAAATGGGGGTGGGGATAAAAAAGGGGAGGCTTGTCAGCTGACATTCAGAAGCTACATCTCTCATTATCAAAGAGTCTTGGATTTTTTTTCCCCAATGAATAGATTCTTCAGCCAGGAAAAGTTTGAAAACCCTTCTCCTTGGCAATATTTTAAGAAATGGTATGCCATTGTCTTCTCCCTACAACACTGGCCCAGAGAGTGATTGCCCCAAAATCACTTACTTGGTTGTTCATGCCGAAAACAGGACTGCAAGTCAAATTACTCTACTCTTAATTTAGTTCCTAAAGTGGCTGTCCTGTTGCCAGTCCATTGAAGAGGCCGCCAACATAAAATGAAGGGACAAATGATTCTCCCTCTATGTTTCCCCTGTCAGTCTTCCTGGGTCAACCAGTCAGAAATCACTAGGTGAGCTAAATCTGATTTATTGTCACATCCACAGAACCTTGCAAGCCTGATGGTACAAAATTCCCATGACTACTTTTAACTGATCAATTAGACTGAATCCTTCCTAAGTTTCTTTCTCTGACTGTTAAGCTACCGGAGTCTCCTGCCCTTTTGATCAGGTTGTTTTTATGCAGCAAATCTTTTCCCTTTTTCCCCAAGGTCATCAACAGATCCATTTCACCTCCACAGCAGAAAGAAAGGGGTACTGCCAGCCTTGGGGATGGCTAATTTACTTACATTTTCAATCGAGAAAAAGTTTTGATGTTGCTACTGTGACTTGGTGGCGCAGTGGTTAGAGTGCAGTACTGCAGGCTACTCCTGTTGACTGCTGGCTGACTGCAATTTGGCAGTTCAAATCCCATCAGGCTCAAGGTTGACTCAGCCTTTCATCTGGGTAAGGTAAAATGAGCACCCAAATTGTTGGGGGCCATATGCTGACTGTAAACCGCTTACAGAGGGCTGTAAAGCAGTATATAAGTCTAAATGCTATTGCTATTGCTAATCCAGGCGTACTAGAGCTTTAGCCCATGCAGTCCTGCTCCTCTTCCTCAGTCAGGACAAGAGAATATCGTGTTTTCACTTCTCTTATTATTATATGAGATAAGATGCCAAAAAGAAGATAATTCTAAACCCAGAAAACCAAATTTCAGGTAATGAAGGAAGATCGAGATCTAGGTGTAATTATCTAATGACTTCAAATCCGAGAGAAGTAATTGTTTTGCATGCTCAAAGCCCAAAGGTGCTTTTTCAGGAGGCAACTGGGCTTTTTTTTCTTTCTTTGAAGATGTTTCACTTCTCATCCAAGAAGCTTCTCCAGCTCTGACAGGATAGTGGGGAATGGAAGGATTTAGTTATACAATTTGAATGGTGTGGGAGTAGGAATGGATTTCCAGAGCAAAAAATATTTGCAGACTACAGGAACCAGGAGCACTTACTCAGGTGACCCTCAGGACACAGATAAACCTCCAAGTGCTTTAATGACCCTCTAAAAGGATGCAAATGACCAGCTGTCTGCAAGGAATATAAATCCTTCCATTCGGTGGTGGGTTTCAATTAATTTTACTACCAGTTTGCTTGCACGCTTGTACGATGTTTCTGCGCAAGGCGGGTAGGCGAAGCCTCTCGCTGCCACCACTACTAGTTCACCCGATCCCACCTCTGCTTCCATTCCCCATTATTCTGTCAGAGTTGAGGAAGCTTCTTGGATGAGAAGTAAAATGTCTTCAAAGAAAAACAAAGTCCAGTTGCCTCCTGAAAAAGCACCGTTGGGACAACCATGACCTGGATGACTGAGACTCTCGAAAGGCTCATGGACCCAACCATAGAAACATTTTAAAAATTCAAAATGTAACGGTTTCATCCGAGTTTGGAAAGTAATTGGCGTCTAGTAGAACTTTTCCATTTAACCATCAGCAGTTTTCAATCAGTTTTGAACAGCAGCCTTTGGTCGATGGTGTAGCAATAAGATAGTCTGGAATTGATCAAAGTTGTTCTTTATTATCTGTAAAGTTTCTTTTTTTTTTAATAGGTTGGAGGAGAAAAAAAAGCCCTACAAAAAGATCTGAATCTAAACGCTCTATTGCTATTGATATTTATTGCTGAGTTTAAGCTTAAGGTGATTGTTTGATTCCTGTATTTTTAACATTATTGTAAAAAACTCCAAGTTGTATCAGCTGGGCAGCGTAGAAACATGGTGAAATGAGTAAATAAATAGGTAAGCAAATAATGTATGCAATCCTATGCATATGCTTTTTCTTTCTTGGCAAGATGTTATGCCTCACCAATAAGTTACAAAATGAAGTATGCATCTGATAGAATGAGCTGCTGCTCACAAACATTTTATGCCCCAATAAAATTGGTTAGACTTAAAAGCACTCACAGACTTTGTATATGGTTTGTACTCCCCCCCACTTTCAACAGTCAAATGTTTTATTCTATTAAAAGAAATGGAAGGAAAGAAAACACCTAAATTCAATTAAACGGTACAAGAGAATAGTTTTTTTTCCCCGGTATCAGTTGCTGTGCTTGCGGTAATAATCCTGGATTTAAATTTTAAATGGAAGATATAAATATTGCTTATTCATGCTTGTAGGGAAGCACGCCAGTCTCTCATTGGGGGAGTTAATTTCTATTAATGGTGGTATCTGTTTACAAGTATGGTGTTTGGTTGGGCCTACAGAATATTCCATTTAAAGCGGTTATATTTACAGCAAGCACCAGAAAGCCTTAAATCAAGATCAGAATCCATATTAAGAGAGCAAATATAACCCCTTAAATCTGTTGCCTAAAGGACAGAGGTGGTATTCAGCAGGTTCTGACCAGTTCTGGAGAAACGGTAGCAGAAGTTTTGAGTTGTTCGGAGAATCGGTAAATACCATCTCTGACTGGCCCCACCCTCATCTATTCTCTGCCTCCTGAGTCTCAGCTGATTGGGAGGGAATGGGGATTTTGCAGTAATCTTCCCCTGGAGTGGGGAGGGAATGGAGATTTTATGGTATCCTTCCTCTGCCATGCCCACCAAGCCACACCCACCAAGCCGTGCCATGCCCACCAAGCCATGCCCACAGAACCGGTAGCAAAAAAAATTGAATCCCACCACTGCTAAAGGGGTTTAGGTTATGGCAGAATACCTTTGAATAACTAGATGGAGTCCAGTGAATTTACTTGACAAATCTGATTGGAAGTGCCAATGAATCATTTTTTTTAAAAAGCTAGGCTGATTCGTCAGGTTTTAAAGCAAAATCCTTCCTACAAATTACAGTTCTTATCACACTATTTGGAAGAAGATAGGATCACAAATATGTTTCTTTGGGGGAGGGGCTCCATTCAGTTGCTAGGCAACATTTTTGCAGGTCTGCTAATCTGGCCAATACCTTGACTAACCCTTATTACCATACCTTTATAAATCTGGAAGGAGAAATAAACTTCACTTTCTTATATGATTTCCCATCACTGTCAGTACAAGTTTTAATGGGAGACATGGCCCGTTGTTTACAAACTGAATTTATATGCGACTAAAACTCTTGTTGTTACAACCTTGTAACTGAGCAAAATGGTGTATCATAGGACAACAGTTTTTAACCAGATGGGGTAACTTACAGAATATGTCCAAAATCTAGGACAAGGACTGCAAAGGGACTGGAGTTAAGGAAAGCTGTGGCTGCTTTAGTGCTATTGACTGTTGACCAAGCCATGTGATCTACATTTTTAATATTCTGTGACAGTTTCCCAGCCATTCTTGCAATCCTTCACTTCTTCCCCTAGCCTGCAGCAGTATCTGCCTTCTAGGGAAGGTGGAAGGAAAGGAAAAGAAAGGAAAGAAGGAAAGGAAAGAAGGAAAGGAAAGGAAAGGAAGAAGGAAGGAGGGAGGGAGGAAGGGAAGGAAGGAAGGAAGGAAGGAAAATGAATTTGTGAGGTATTTGAAGGAAAACAAAGATACAATTAAATAAGGTATTTTTATTCCAAAAATTAAAAATTAACAAAGCTACTACTCTAGTCATTTTAGTCACAGGTACTAGTTTTATATGAAGGGTATCCATGTGTAAAACCATTAGAGACAAAACAAGTGGGAATTTAGTAGAATTAGCAAAGAAACACAAGGTGATATGATGTATCTGTTCTTAGAAGGGAATTCCAGAGGGATAACAGTGGCTTTTAATGAGATTGCCATTAAAAAAAAACCTAAGGGAGGAAGATGTTTGATAGTTGCTCTACTTTGGGATGCTTGTCTTATCTTGTCAATTAACACTCATTTAAAAAAGCTTCTTCAAGGGTAATTTTTAATTGCTTATAAAATACATGCTAAATGCTTTTATAGCAACCATTCGTTTTTCACAGCCCATTATTGCTTTCAAATAAAGTGCTAATAAAAAGAAATACCGAAATACTTCTTGATAGCTTTAAACAAACATCCACTATTCCTATCAGTCTCAACCAGCAGGCATAAGATTACAGGAATTGTAGTGAACAATGGGTGTCATTTCGCTGGTTTTCCTGCTCTGCAGGAATAATTTATCTACCACACTGCGATTCCTGCCTTTAAAAATAGGGTCACTGAATCTATTTTCAATCAAGCAGATTTGCTACATAAGTAGTGCTCTAGTCAATGTTCATGAGAATTATCTCAGAAAGAGAAATTGCTGTATCACTCATGAGGTTGACCAAACAATCATACTGTTATTATTGCATATTCATTAATGTTGAGAAAGTTAAATATAAACCAGGGGTGGCGCAAAACTCAGCTGGGCAGCGTGGGCGGAGGGAAGGAGCCAGAAAGTTAGTTATAAATTGAAAGCTTAGCACAAGGGTAAGTGGATGGGTGCAGCCCATCAAAGCTAAAGGTTCGTCTGACCCTGCGCGACCACGGAGCAGCCCACCACTGGAGCCAAGAGTGCAGAGAAGAGCAACAAAGATGATTAGGGGACTGGAGGCCAAAACATATGAAGAACGGTTGCAGGAACTGGGCATGTCTAGTTTAATGAAAAGAAGGACTAGGGGAGACATGATAGCAGTGTTCCAATATCTCAGGGGCGGCCACAAAGAAGAGGGAGACTAGCTATTCTTCAAAGCACCTGAGGGCAGGACAAGAAGCAATGGGTGGAAACCAGTGGTAGGTTTCAAAAATTCTTAGAACCTCTTCTGTAGGTGTGGCCTGCTTTGTGGGAGTGGCTTGCCAGCCGTGTGACTGGGGTGGGAGTGACTTGGCAGCCATGTGACTGAGTGGGAGTGGCTTGGCAGTCATGTGACTGGGTGGGCATGGCCAACTTATAAAATGTGGTGAAACTCACAACAACGCTCTTGCTTAGCAACCAAAATGTTGGCTCAGAAACTCTGGCATTTGAAGCATTCAAGTCTTAAAGCTGTCAAGTTACAAGACCCTTGCACCCCTAACCCTTTAGAAAAAAAACCCAGGGGTGTTCAAACTTGACAGCTTTAAGACTTGTGGGCTTCAACTCCCAGAATTCCTCCTCTCGCTCTTCATCTTGATGATGTCCGGACGGGGAGGGGGGGAAGCTGGAACCGGTTCTAAACGGCACTGTAAATTTGTGGAGCCTCTTCTATAGAAGAGGTTAGAACTGGCAGGAACCCACTCCTGGTGGAAACTAATCAAGGAGAGAAGCCTTAGAACTGAGGAGACATTTCCTGACAGTTAGAACAATTAATCAGTGGAACAACTTTCCTCCAGAAGTTGTGAATGCTCCAACACTGGAAGTCTTTAAGAAGATGTACTGTTTGTCTGAAATGGTATAAGTTTTCCTGCCTAGACCAGGGGTTGGACTAGAAGACCTCCAAGGTCCCTTCCAAATTTGTTATTGTATTGTATTGTGTTTGGGCAACCCCGGCTCCCTCAGCCAAGAAGCAGAGATGAGTATCATGCTGTAGAGTCAGACACAAGAGCTCAAGGAGACCTTTACCTTTACTACAATATAGTAAATTTAAATTTAATACAAGAGATAATGTAAAATAAAATATTAATCCCCGAGAAAACAGAAAGAAGGTTCTCTCAAAGGGAAAAGAAGTTTGAAAAAATTAGAAGATAGAGTCACTTCTCCATTATTTTTTTGATAATGTTTCTCTCCCTTAGTAGTGAGATTATTACTTTAGATACTTTAATGTTTCCTTCATGTTTCTTCTGCGGTTGAAACCATTTCTCCATACTTGCATTCTTCTGATCCAAAGGGAAGATTTTATTGATTTTATTTTTATTTTATTGATTTTGTCAAGTATGTATTAGATAACATATATAAATATAACCACAATTTTGGATACATGAAATGGATACGAATAAAAAGGAACATTAGGACAGGGACGGTAGGCACATTGGTGCGCTTACGCACGCCCCTTAAAGACCTCTTAGGAATGGGGTGAGGTCGACAATAGACAGTCTAAGGTTAAAGTTTTGAGGGTTTGGGGTAGAAACCACAGTGTCAGGTAGTGCATTCCAGCCATTGATCACTTTGTTGCTGAAGTTGTATTTTCTGCAATAGAGTTTGGAGTGGTTTACCATAAGTTTGTATCTATTGTCTGCTCATGTATTGTTGTGGTTGAAACTAAAGTAATCATTGACAGGTAGGACATTGTAGTGGATAATTTTATGTGCTACACTTAGGTCAGACCGAAAGCGCTGTATACCTATTGCTCTCTCTTTTTTTTTAATACTCTTATGTCCTTTCCGAAGTTTGCAAAAAATCAAAACAAAATTTAAATCTGGTTCAAAAGTTGCAGAAAAATCAAACTAAGATAAGGATTAAAATTGCAAGTCTAACTCATGAAGACACAAGCTTACTTTATTGTATATCTTAATATATACACACACACGCTTAAACTTACTATATTATTTTACACTATGTGTAAAAATATTAGGGAGTTAGTCTAATATTACTATACATATAAGTTCATCTGCAGACTAATTTTAGAGTATTCAAATTAATTCATTTAAGCCTTATAAATATGGATTTATTAAGCAAATCAGAAAGGAGCTACAGCCTTAAATGCTACAATGGGGTATCTTAAAAGGGCTCATAAGGCAACAGAATATTTTAAGTAGTGACTATTTTCCAGTAGAGATCAAAAGTAATTAAAAAGAACTATAAGTAATCCTTTAGCATTGCACGTTAATTCCAAAAAGAAGTGAATTAATCTTCTCTCATTGTATGGTAATTCACAACTCAGCCTGTTAATTCTAACAGACTGAATCTTAATCCTGTACAATAATATAAGGTCCCCATACATATAGCTATCACAGCTTCTTTCTTTGCCTAATAAATAAAAGAAGACTGCGTGATGATTCTTTTAGGCAAAAATAATTACCTTCAAAATGAACTGAAATTAATTTTGACTCTGACGTCATTGTACCTTGACTACTGGGTTTGTTTACAATACGGGTTTTTTCCCCTTAATTATATAATATTTTAATCATTGTATATATTTTATCTGCCACGCATTTAATCCATATTATGGGATAGAAATTCAAATATAGCAAATAAAGTAAACAAATAAATAGATGTGCTGGTTACATTGATAGACAGAACAAGGCCATTTGGGCCTGGATGTAGAGGTAAGATGTACTACAATGATGTCAGCCCTGAAGTGAGCCTGGCTGAGGCCATCTTGGAGACTTCAGGGTTGCCACAAAGCAGAAGAAGGGACAGGGAAGAGGGAAATAGCTAGGTGGGGTTTTGTAGCCAAAGCAAGAAAGTTTTCCTGTGGGAACCAAGACATTCCGACGGGAGCAGTGGACTAACCAAACAACCATCCAGCACCTTGATTGGACAGCATGACGAGTGACTTCGGGGAAAGGGGAAGAAACTTTTACTTTTTAATTAGGTGAAAGCTGAAGGAATTTTGAGAGTCAGTTGTGCCAATATGTTGTTGTTACTTGCAAAGTCATGTCCAACCCTCGCAATCCCATGGACAACATTCCTTCCTGTCCTCTAACGTCCTCTGGAGTCCATTTAAGCTCACGCTTATTGCTTTGTAACTCCATCCATCCACCTAATTCTCTATTGTCCACTTCTTCTTTTGCCCTTCATCTTTCCCAGCATTAGTCTCTTCTCCAGTGGGTCCTTCCTTCTCATTAGGTGGTCAAAGTATTTGAGTTCCATCTTCAGGATCTGGCCTTCTAAAGAGCAATCAGGGTTGATCTCCTCTAGGATTGTCCAGTTTGATTGCCTACTGCCATACACCTCCCAACGGCCGATAAGATCCCACAGGATGGGCCTCCTTCGGATACCATCAGCCGGACAGTGTCGGCTGGCGGGCCCCCGGAGGAGAGCCTTCTCTGTGGCTGCTCCGACCCTGTGGAATCAGCTACCCCCAGAGATCCGGACCTTACCCACTCTCATGGCCTTCAGGAAAGCCGTTAAAACCTGGCTGTTCCGGCAGGCCTGGGGCTGTTGACCTTAGTTTTAAGGTCCAGCCCCGATTAGAACGTATGTGTGTTGTGAATTTTAAACTATTTTTTTTACTTATTTTGCTTTTCTTTTTTCTTCTTTCATTGTAAGTCGCCCGGAGTCCTCCGGGATTGGGCGGCCTATAAATTTAATAAATGAAATGAAATGAAATGAGTTCAAGGGACTCGCAGGAGTCTTCTCCAGCATCATAATTCAAAGGCGTCAATTCTTTGGCGCTCAGTCTTTCTTATGGTCCAAGTTTCACAGCCTTATATTGCAAACTGGGAAAGCCATAGCCTTGACTATATGCCCTTTTGTTGGCAGGGTGATGTCTCTGCTTTTTAGTATGCTGTCTAGATTTGCATAGCAAATCTAATAGCAAATGCCAATATGATGTATCCAATAAATTGTTCTTTGAGGAACTTGCCTGCCTCAGAGTGCTGCTTTCTATGGATGCATTATTTGGAACACTTGCAAATGAATTGTATTATCTTGTATATATATTTGGATCATATGAATGGCACTGCAATCTTTGCTGTTGTCTTGTTTTGCCTATCTGGAAAGTTTTAAAAGAAAAGAAAAAGAGGGTGGGAAAGTAAATTAACAGTTGATCCTCTTTGCTTGCAGTCTAATGAGACATCAAAGGGTGACAAGATATATGGAGAGAAATTAGATCTGGATCTCTTCTTAGATTTCTGTGAAATTTCTATCAGATTGATAAATATTAATTTCCCATTTTCAATAAAGAGCCATTGGATAACTCTTTCTGCTGTATTGTGATAAATCACATTGGCGAAATGAAGAGATTTGTGTTCACCAGGTTAGAGTAGGCTAGAGATTATACTTAATTTGTAGTGACAAAACTGAATTCTAGACTTAAAGTGTTTTAATTAAAGTATGTGACTCTTATACCAGATTCTTATATCTGAATCTGTATTTTTTTTTAGTTTAGATTTTAAATAAATAATGTAAGTGTTGCTCACAAAATATTGTAAACTAATCAATGGAAACTCACAATGCTTGGAAACTAATCAAAGAGAGAAGCAACATGGAATTAAGGAGAAACTTCCTGACAGTGAAGACAATTAACCAGTGGAACAGAAGTTACCTTCAGAGATCATGGGCATTCCATTACTGAAGGTTTTTAAGAAGAGACTAGATTGTCTGAAATGGCATAGGGCTAGGATGGTGAACCTATGGCACATGTGCCACAGGTGGCACATGGAGCCATTTGTCAGGGCATGTGAGGCATTGCCCTGTCAGCTGAGTTCAGCCTTTTCTAAAACCATTTTTGCCCTCCCCAGGCTCCAGAGGCTTTATAGGAGCCTGGGGAGGGCAAAAACAGTCTCCCCTGCCCCCCGGAGGCCCTCCAGAGGCTTCGGGAGCTTCTCTGAAGCCTCCGGAGCACAAAAAACTCGCCCTATGGGCAAAGCAGAAGTTCGGGAATGGACTTCCAGATTGCTCGTAGGGCTGGTTTAACCCCTCTGGAGTCTTCAGGGGCCTTCAGGAGGCTTCCCTGAAAGCTCTGGAGAACAAAAAACGACCCTATGAGCAAACCGGAAGTCAATGCTCCGGAGGGCTAAAATCGGCTCTACAAGTCATGTTATTGCAAACTTAGAAGGAACAGTTTATGATGTCTGCTTTGCAGACTCTGGAGAATATTCCTGATAAAAGAGACCCTGATTTGGCAATCTGAATATTGATAAAGATTCAGATTAAATAGATTAATGTATTATGGATTTTAATCTAAATTTAAAGTTAAGTTAGTGAGAATTTTCTTATTTCATGATTTTTAGATATTGGGAAAAGAACCAAAATCTGTCTCCTTTTATTTGTATATTTTAATATTAATTTTTAATACTGATTGTTTTTATTATTATTCTGAGTGTTTTATAGTGATTGATTTTATATTGTAATTTTATTTGGTTGTTGTGAACCATCCAGAGTCACATCTGGTGAAATGGGCAGCTATATAAGTTTGTTTAATAAATAAAACCAATGGATAACTTTTTATTGGCCTAGGCAGGAACAAACTAACCTACTTTGAAATCTCATCATTAATCACCCACATGTTTTTCTTCCCTTGGAATGAGAGACATTTTAAAAGTAGATTTAACATAAATCTATTTAAAACGCTAAAAACTGAATTCTTAGTAAATCATTTTAGAATGTCATATTGTCAGTTGTAAATGACTACAAAACCATAACATTTTGGCCTCTGTGAATGGCTTGCTTACACTAAAACTCAGAATCATGGGGATAATTTCAAAGCAATTAATGAATCATAAAGGAAAAAAAACTACTTTGAAAAATAACCAATGTCATAAATATTGTTGTAAATCTGTAATGGGTGAAAATCCCTTTACCGAATCATTTAGGACAGCGTATTTAGCCGAATCAATTCAGGAAATTTCACTGGAAATGTGCATCGAAGTAAACACTTATTATAGGTACTGTAAATGCTTTAAAAGAGATAAAGGAAGCATTTTGTTAAAAGCCTCAGATTAGATATTATTTGACATGATGGTCCATAAAAACTAGATTATCTATTAGTTATGACAGTTAATGTTATGTTTGCCTGAAAATGAGAATGAATAAGGAGCAGAAAAGGGTTGTGGAGTCCTTGGTGCTCTCTGAACTTCGTTATTTGCTTGCAGACATTTCATTACCTGACGAGGTATTATCATCAATGCTAATGAGTGTACAGTTTGCTCCTTGTTTTGTATACAATAGGTTGCCCTGCCACTGTTATTTTCTCTTTGATAGTTCCTTGTTTTGGATGCTATAATAACATCTCAGTTTTGTCTTCCTTCCGGGAAAATAGGCAAAATACGAACCAAATTCTCAAGCTAGAACAAACCATTTTATTTTTGATATTTCTAATAACATTCATAACCCTTCTGGGTCAACATGACCCAGGCTACCAGGGTACCATTTTGCTTTGAAGATTCCAAGTTGACATTTTTTTATTAAAAGGAACCAACAAGGCAGATGAAACAAAAAGTATCTATGCTCTCTTTTAAGTATACCATATATCTGGCAACCTCTTCTGCTTCCCGGCACATTTAAATGGCAGGGTGGAAAAAGGGACTTTTCTAGAGCAAATGTCATAACTCTATGGCAGGGGCTCAATTTCATTGAGGGCCGCATCAGGGCTGTGGTTGACCTTGGGGGGTGTTGGGCATGGTCGATTGGGTGGGTGTGGCTGACTGGTGGGCATGGCCAGCTCGAAGCCACTCCCCAAACTTCTGGCATGTTTCCTCTTTGCATTGGGTAGACAGGGTGAAGCCATGCTGGCCCGATGTTTCCTCTTTGCATTGGGTAGGCTGAAGACACACTGGCCAGCTCCTTACATTTTCCAGGGCGGCCCCAAGGGCCAGATCCAACCACATCCCAGGTCAGATGTGGCCCATGGACCTTGTGTTTTATACCCCTGCTCTTCTGTTTCTAAATTCCAATGATGCTTCTTTTCAACTTTGGCAGCTTGAAGCGGTCTAGACTTCAAATCCCAGAGTTTCCCAGTGAAAATGTAGCCTGGGAAATTCTTGGAGCTTTGTGTCCCCACTGATCTCTCTCTCTCCCTCTCCCTCTCCCTCTCCCTCTCCCTCCCTCCCTCCCTCCCTCCCTCCCTCTCTCTCTCTCTCTCTCTCTCCCCACATCTTCAAGTTGTCAAGGGGAGGGAGGGAGGGAGATAGATCATGCACTAGTGATAGTCTTTGTTACATTATGAAAGGCATCTGTCTCAAGAAACATTTCAGTTCCTACCTATTAATTAAAATTATGCTTTCATATAAGAATAGGAAAGTTCCATTTTTTTTCTCCAGCTTCTGGATGATGTTAAAAGCAACGCTGGAGGTAATTAAGGGGTGCCGTAAAGGTCCCTAACCCATCTTAATCCATTACTTCCTCCCTCAACTACTGCTTTCAATCTCAAAACATGCTTAACTTTTAGAAAATTGGCTTGGGTCAGAGGTCTTGCAAAAATCTATCAGATAAATGGGTTGTGGTTGGATTTTCCTTATCAAAATTTCCAAATCCTTTGGTTTAGCCATAAAATTAATTGAAATCTGTTATATTTTCATGTTTTATATATTGCTTTTTTTTGCTGTTTTAAATTTTTTCCCCTTGTTTTAGTATGTTGTACATCACTAATAAATGAAAACACATTAAATGTTGTAGGCTTAATCAAAATTAAACACACACATACACACACAAATGTGCCTCCGAGCATGAGCATTTTAATTGCTTTAGGTATATCAAGAAAATAAGGTTCATTTGTTTTGAAGCAAGTATCTTGCACCTGCTTTTATTTCTATAGAGTTAATTGGTCTGGTACCAACTTAGTCATAAGAAGAAAAAGAAAAACAATAGAAACATTGATCCAGTGTATGCATATTTATTTACTACACACCCCTTTAAATTTTCTCTTTGGATTTGATTACTGTAGAAATACATAACTACTATTTAAGTTTGTATTAAAACTTAAAGAGAATAGGAGTCTGAGTAGAACAAATATTGAACTCTTGTGGTTGTAGATAGAACAACCGTAGGAAAAAAAATCACTTTCAGGTTTAGCCAAAGGTGGTATTCAGCAGGTTCTGACCAGTTCTGGAGAACTGGTGGCAGAAATCTTGAGTAGTTCGGAGAACCGGTAAGTACAACCTCTAACTGGTCCTACACCCATCTATTCTCTGCCTCCCAAGTCCCAACTGATCGGGAGGGAATGGAGATTTGCAGTAACCTTCTTCTAGAGTGGAGTGGGAATGGAGTTTTTACAGTATCCTTCCTCTGCCATGCCTACCAAGCCACACCCACCAAGCCATGCCATGCCATGCCCACCCTAACCCTAACCCTAACCCTAACCCTAACCCTAACCCTAACCCTAACCCTAACCCTAACCCTAACCAACTAAACAGAATGGATTCTCTTCTATCTGAATCTATCTGTATTTTAGTGGGGGGAAAGTTTCTTGATCTCCAGTAATCTGTTGCTAATTTTTTTATTTTTTTTTATTTTGCACATCCCCTTCTTTGACAGCTATAATCAATTATTTTCCATCAAAATAAGATGCCTGATCTTGTATTAGAATGCTTCTGCAGTGAAGTGATACACATGGCAACCTAAAGTTCCCATCATGCATCCACCCACATGCCATAAAAACACAAAGTTCAAATTACAACATTTCTCATTGTTCCATTGTCTCTGGTTCAAGAATTCAAGTATTTACAGTATAATTTTAGACTGTAGAGCCTTGGCTCTCTTGAATATCTGTAACTCCTTCCGCATTTCATGTTGATGATTAAAAACTTCCAACCCCAGTTTCTACAAGAAGGTATTTATTTTATTAGCTGTTGCAATCGTCACTCAATTTTGAGCGGCTCATAATCTTATATATAAGTAGGATTACAACAGGAAAAAAAACTTAACAATAAACATGTCATTTAAAAAATCGCCCTATGTTTCAAAAACAAACTGCTCATAAAACTGTATACTTCTACACAGAAGGAATCCTTTGCAAATCACAACGGCCTGTTGAAACCTTGATTGCCCTCTTGAATTCCAGAAAAGGGGCCAACACAGTGACCAAGATCTCCAAATGGAGAAACATTCATAATTTTAATCTAAGATTTAAGAGTTCTCCTGTCTTCCTTGATAATGGAGGTGTCAGGGTTCCAAGTAACACCCCCAACGAAAGAAGACTCCGAGACTTGAGGTTCCTCAAAGTTCTAATTTATTAGAGATGTCATATTGGCACATCTGGGAAAACCCAAATCTGAAAGCTTCCAGGTTTTCCCCACCCAAAAGAAAGTTTAAGTCCCTGCCCAACACCCACATGTCCATCACATGATCCAATCAGACGACATTCAAAACTGGAGATGCCTCCCAGTCACACCATCACAGCTGCAGGGCAGTTGGCTTTGACTTTCTGAGAAAGGAATGTTATTTTGACTATATAACACCCATACTTTGTATAATCCCCCCTCCCATTATCTCACAGGTCTGAAGGCCCAAATGTAAAAGATGGCTTGCAGGTCTGAAAGGAGGTACTTCTCTATTGCTTCTTATGATCAGTAGAGTATTCAGAGTCATACTGAGAAATAAACAAAGCAATTCTCTTTAATGGCAGCATTTCAACAAGGCGGAAGTGACCTCTCTGAGCAGAAAATGTCACTGGCTGTCAAAACCAAGGAGATAGTATATCACCTGAAGTAAACAATAATCACTTGTACCTCTCTCAAAACCTGAGAAGTACTACTTCAATCTGTCTTTAGATGTATTATCACTAACAAGGTCTCCAGAGACAGATGGCAGAACTACTTAGCTACCAGCACAACTGCTGAATGGCTATGTTCTCAAGGGGTCACTTGTCTTAAACTAGATGGGGGAGAATCGAAGGAATACAAGACAATCTAGAGAAGGCACTACAACATAATTTCAGTGGTCACTGTATCTCACGAAGAGAAAAAAGCCAGAACATTAATCCAAAGTATAAACAGTACTATAAAACAATTTCAATCAGATGTGTCGGCTTCAGTCTTTCAGGAGATAGGCTTCTTACCAATGGACAGGAGGAATGGGAAAAGGTGAAGTTCAAACTTCCTTTCCCCCCCCCCCCAATTACCTACAAGCTTTCATGTCAGAATAATGGAGTTGGAAGAGACCTTGGAAGTCTTCTAGTCTAACTCTCTGCTCAAGCAGGAGATCCTATAACATTCAAGACAAGTGGCTGTCCAATCTCTTCTAAAAAAAACAAATCTCTAGTGATGGAGCATTCACAACTTCTAAGAGCATGCTGTTCTACTGGTAAATTGTTCTCTAAGTTTCTCCTTAGTTTTAGGTTGCTTCCCTCCTTGATTGGTTTCCATCCATTGCTCCTTGTCTTGTCTTCTGGCGCTTTGGAGAACAGGCTGACCCGCTCTTCTTTATGGCAATTCCTCAAACATTGGACCACTGCTATCATGTCATCACTAGTCCTTCTTTTCACTACAGTAGACATACCAAATTACTGCAACTGTTCTTCATGTTTCTTAGCCTTCAGCCCCCTAATTATCTTTGTTACTCTATGTCAGTCACTTATGTTAGTCAGACCTCGGCAAACAAAATAAATCTATATGGTTGGTCATCTAAATATACAAACTTGGGTTTAGCTAAAACCATTAGTGCCTTCTAGTGTGTTGAACAACTCCTATGCTGGCTGAGGAATTATTGGAATTATCCTCCAACACCTTTGGAAAGCACCAAAGATGATTTCATACTGGGGAAAGTGGCACTAATTAAATAGTGGTGATAATGTCAACAATAATCATAATAGGTTTTCCTGTGCCACACACACTAGAATTATATGTGGCTCTGATCACATATAAAGGTTCCCCTCACACATACATGCTAGTCATTCCTGACTCTAGGGGGAAATGGTCATTTCAATTTCAAAGCCAAAGAGCCAGCGCCGTTCAAAGACGCCTCCGTGGTCATGTGGCCGGCATGATTACACGCCAAAGACACATCTTCCCACCAAAGATGGCCCCTAATTTTCTACTTGCATTTTTTATGTGCTTTCAAACTGCTAGGTTGGCAGAAGCTGGGACAAGTAACGGGATTTCACTCTGTTACGTGACGCTAGGGATTCAAACCGCCGAACTGCCGATCTTTCTGATGGACAAGCTCAGTGTCTTAGCCACTGAGCCACTGCATCCCCACTGATCACACACACACACACACACAAATCTATATTAACATTAGATGAACTCTCCCTTAATTTAGCTTGCCTCAACCTGTTACCTGATACATTGGGAGTAGACTACATTTTTCAGAGTTCCCAGATAACATTCTGGTTGTAAATTCTTGAGAGTGTAGTTGTAACATTTAAGAAAGACATCATTTGCATTGACTTCCTGTTGTTGCAACAATGCTGTGAGGTGCTTGGTGAAGATCAGAAGCCATCTGTAGAAGCCAAAGTAGGATCTTCTGGCTGTAGAAAAAGAGTAATAGACTTGCAAGATTGATGCCAGAACAGACTAGGAAACCAAAGTTTGGACTGCTAAGACTAATTTCATTGTAAGATTACAATAACAGAATCTTGCAAATTGGAAAAAGGCTCCTTCTCTCCCTTTATCTTTGGGTAAACTGGGGAAAGTCCTGTCTAAGACACTTTTTCAGGTTACATTTCTGTGCGGAATTCAATCCTCTTTTATCTGACCAATATCTTGGAATAGGCCAGTGATGGCTAACCTTTTTGTCTTTGTGTGCTGAAAGCGTGTTTTAAGTTTTGAGGAACACAGACTGAGGAGACTGGTTAACTGTAACAGGAACCTTTTATTCAACACTAGAATTGGCAAGACAAGCACACCCCCGTCTGACAGCTATTTATACCAGGAGCTGTCAGACGGGGAACCAATGAGAAACTCTGGTTTCTCCCGCCAGCTGGCAGGCACGTCCTGGCCAATCAGAGGCAACTTGCACAGCACCATCTGCTGGCCAGGACACAACAGCGTGTGCGTGCCCGCCTGCACCCATAATGCAATGCGGCCCTCCCAAGCTCTATTTTTGATGGCAGAGGCGCCATGGACTTTGCTGTTTCCAGGGCCAGATCCAGAAGCCCGTGGGATCCAGCCCATGGGCCTTGAGTTTGACACCTCTAACCTATATGCTAAGGCTAAGATACAAACAGGGGTTTCCAAAGGGATATGTGACAAAAACTGTGCCCCATTTTATATACTTTAATTTAATGTATCAGACCATTTATGAATATGTAAGGAGAAAAGTGTTATTTTTTTTTGGAAAAAAATTTAACACCCGTTGTTCTGTTCCAAATAATGACAAACCAACATGTGTGTAATGTTGTGTCAAGCAAACAGTGCAATTATGTACTTGATTTATGTCACCCCGCACGTATCATTTGCCCTAACCTAACATCCATTTATGGCCTTCCAGCTTCAACGGTCCTTGGAGGAAGCTAGTTACCTTGACCCTTTCCAGTCTGGCTTCAGACCTGGTTACAGCACAGAAACTGCTTTGGTCGCATTGACCGATGATCTCTGGAGAGCCAGGGATGGAGGCCATGCATCCATCCTGGTTCTCCTTGACCTCTCGGTGGCTTTCGATACCATCGACCATGGTATCCTTCTGCGACGACTGCGGGAGGTGGGGGTGGGAGGCACTGTTTTGCAGTGGTTCTCCTCCTACGTCTCGGACAGGTCACAGTCGGTGTTGGTTGGGGGGCAGAGATCGACCCCTAGGCCCCTAACATATGGGGTGCCGCAGGGTTCGGTCTTATCCCCCCTACTATTTAACATCTACATGAAACCGCTGGGCGAGATCATTCGGAGGCACGGGATAAGATACCACCAATACGCGGACGATACCCAGTTGTATCTGTCCGCCCCGTGCCAACTCAATGAAGCGGTGGACGTGATGAACCGGGGTCTCGAAGCTGTTAGGGACTGGATGAGGGCTAACAAACTGGTACTCAACCCGGATAAGACCGAGTGGCTGTTGTGTTTCCCTCCCAATAATTTGGCTAGTGTTCCATCACTCAGGCTGGGGGGCCAAATTTTACACCCCTCAGACAGGGTTCGCAACTTGGGAGTCCTCCTGGACCCACAGCTGACCTTTGACCACCATCTGTCAGCTGTGACCAGGGGGGCATTTGCCCAGGTTCGCCTGGTGCGCCAGTTGCGACCCTACCTGAACCGGGAGGCTCTCACAACAGTCACTCGGGCCCTTGTGACCTCTAGGCTGGAATACTGCAACGTGCTCTACATGGGGCTGCCCTTGAAGAGCATCCGGCGACTTCAGCTAGTCCAGAATGCGGTCGCGCGAGTGATTGTGGGTGCACCACGGTTCGCCCACATAACATTTATCCTCCGCGAGCTGCGCTGGCTACCTGTTGATCTCCGGGTGCGCTTCAAGGTGCTACTTACCACCCATAAAGCCCTCCATGGTAGTGGATCTGAGTACTTGAGAGACCGCCTCCTGCCAATTACCTCTTTACGACCTATTAGATCACACAGATTAGGCCTCCTCCGAGTTCCATCCGCCAGTCAGTGTCGACTGGCAACTACACGGAGGAGAGCCTTTTCAGTAGTAGCTCCAACCCTTTGGAACGATCTCCCCGTGGAGATTCGTACCCTCACCACTGTCCAGACCTTCCGCACAGCCCTTAAGACCTGGCTATCCCGTCAGGCCTGGGGATAAAGATTGTAATCCATCCCCACCCGAATGATGAATGAATGTTGTGTTCTATTTTTACTTATGTATTGTTTTATGTCTTACTGTCTTGTATTCCCCTCCCCATAAATTGTAAGCCGCCCTGAGTCCCCTCAGGGAAAAGGGCGGCCTATAAATAATAAACCATAAACCATAAACCATAAACACTGCGTTTTACACACACACACACACACACACACACAAACACACACATATACACACAAGAAACTCACAACAAATTAATGTTCATAAATAGTCTTTCCAATATATTCATATCACATTATGCAATCAAATTGTAGGAAAATGGGGAAAAATATAAACAACTCTGTGGAGTTCATTTTTTCTCTTCTTGTTTTATTTTTTGCATATGAAATGCAATTTGTTTTAAAAAAATCAGTATCTCTTCTACTGGATGTCATCACACCGCCTACTCAATCCATTTCATATGTTGGATGAAATGGTCCTTGCCTACAGAAATGTGTGAGTTGTCACCAAGGAAACCCAGCCCTCTATGTTTTCCCCTCTCTAAATATATTAGTCTCATTAAAATCTGATAGATTTTCTCAAAAATTACAAAGCAGAGCAAATTATTATCACATCTATGAGTACCTGTAGAAATTAGTGTTTACTAAATGATAATAAACGTTATTAGCCTTGGCTTTTGGTTCCACTTCTAACAACTAGCTATTTAGAAATGTGAGATTGTAAATTTTGTCACTGTGCTCCCTTGAACTGTGCTCTACAGTTTTTACCTGTCAGCCAGTTAGGCTTTGTCTCACTGCCAAAATCTGTGTGAAAATTGTAGCTCCAGAAGTTTCAGGAATTAGCACCAAGCAGATATGCAGAATGAATGTTCACGTTTGACAAAAAAATTCCAAGAATGTGAGTCAATTCACTTCTGCAGTAATGCATGGAGTGTATGAACACAATGTTCATATACAATCTCTTAACTGAAGATTGTGTGTGTGTGTGTTTGTGTGTGTGTGTGTGTATGTATTTATTTTCGTAGATTTTCACGGGTGTAGGAATGCTAGTCTTGTTGTATTCCGGTCTTTTCCCAGATTGAGATTGTCTTGGCAACGTTTCGGCAAGGTCTCACTCGCCATCTTCAGGCTGGTGTTTTTGGCTTCGTGTTTATGTCAGTAAAGTGCGGTCAGAGCTTTCGTCTTTCTATATAAATCTTGGTGGGGGTGTGTGGAGTGCTGGCTTTGTTTCAGTAAGTGGATTGATTGGCTGTGTACTTGTATCATGATTGATAGATTGGTGCTGATTGGTGCTGGCTGTGTGTCCGTTGTTGTTTTGTGTTGTAACGGCCTGGGTGGTGGGTGGGGATCATTTGTTAACTAGGGCTGGTTTCCAGATGTCTGGAAGGCGGGAGGTATCATCACATTTATTCATGTTGTGGGGGTGTTTCTCTATTTCTATAACTTCCATAATTATTCTCTTGTTGAAGTGTTCAGTTTTGGAGATTAATTTGGTTTCCCACATGGGAAAGAAAAACTGGACAACTTCCTCACACATCTCAACAGCCTACACCCCAAAATACAATTCACTATGGAAATAGAAGCTAACAACAAACTTCCCTTTCTGGATGTCCTAATCTACAAAAAACCCAATGGCTCCCTAGGACACACCATCTACCAGAAAAAAACACACACCAACCACTACCTAAATGCACAATCCCATCACCAGCCCGCACAGATCAACTCTGTAGCCAAGACCCTCATCTCCAGAACCAAACGCCTAGCCGACAAAGACCACCTGAAAACTGAATTACACACTCTCACAAATGTATTAAATCTCCAACGGATTCCAAAGAAAAACAATTGCCAACCTAATCCAAAAGGAGACACCCCCTAAGAACCGAGACTCAGAACAGGACAACGGCATCGCCCTCCTCCCTTACATCAAAGGCACCACAGATAAAATCAGCAAAATTCTCCACAAACACAATATTGAGACAGCCTTCAACACTGACCAAAAAATAGCCAACATCTTAAGAAACCCCAAAGACAAAATCCAGCTAGAAAACCAAGGAGTCTACGAAATACCATGCAAAATCTACCCTGCAACATACATAGGACAAACTAATAGGAGAATAAATGCATGTATCGCAGAACACAAGAACGCAGTAAGAAAAAAAGAAAAAACTTCCTCCCTTTTCCAGCACCTTAAAGCTACAGGACATGAAATTGATTTTGAAGGAACCAAATTAATCTCCAAAACTGAACACTTCAACAAGAGAATAATTATTGGCTCTGTGTGTGCATAACTCTGGAATGCCTGGTGCTCTCTGAGCTTGGCTGTTTTCTTGCAGATGTTTCATTACTCTCCCTAGGTAACATCATCAGTGCTAGTCAAGAGTGCTTCTTTATTGGTACAACCTTGCAAGTCTGAAAGTACATGTTTCCCTGGTCTCCTTTACAATCCAAGAAACTAGGGAGGGTCCCTGCTGAATCATTAGAGTCATCCTCCCAGGCCTACTGCAGATTCAGCTGCAGCTTGTCTGACCATTGTCAAATCAGTGGCTCTTTTTCCGGTCTCCCAAGAGCATTCCCATATATTGTTGCATGTTCTCCACCTAAAGTAAAGTTGGATTAAATTTAAATAATTAAAGTAGAAGCTAGAGCAGTAGGAGCTGATACACCCCTGCAGCACTAATTATTTAACATCTCTATTTTTTTCATTATAGGCTGTGAAGTGATGTCGTAGCAGAGTCTACAATATGAACTATGGGTGTTTGCATTCACAGATCAATCATCCTGCTACTCTAGTTTCCATACTACCAGCTGTATCTCAAAAGAATCACAGCAACATGCTTAGTTCAGTAAACCTGCATTGTGCTAGGATGATTTATATTATCACCTCAACCCTCTGTATAATGTTGAAGCAATGAAAGGGAGTTGCAAGCTAATGTTGGTGTTTCTTTAAGGAAGGAATTGGCAAAGTCATGGCATTTCCATAGAGATAGTAATCATTACTCCATAGCTGGTGTTAAACACATCTGCTTGGGGAAACTTGGTATTAATTTAATAATACTCAGATGGCCAGTTCAACTACAGTTGAGAGGCAAAAATTCAAAGCAAAACAGCTCGGCCCAATATTCACGAAGACTGTTTATGTTACACTGGTGGATGAAGGACCTCATTCAAATACTTCCCCAAAAGCATGCTTGAACTTGGTTAATTGATCTTTGGGGCATAATCTGTTATTCTGCTAGCTTGCACAGTGACAACTGCTGCTCTTAGTAGACCACTGTGGTTTCCTTCGATGTCAAGGCCAGCATTTTTGAAACAAAGCAAACCAAGTGAAGTCCCCATTCCCTAGATAACCTGGCTGTGTGTGATATAGTATTGTGCTTTCTAACTTGTAGCACACTGCATTTGTCTGGAGTAGCTGGCCAAGTAAAACAGCTGGCAGTTACCTCTTCTGCAATGTTTGTATTTTATCCAAGAGAATGGTCAACTCACGAAGCTGACCTTCGACCATCATCTGTCGGCTGTGACCAGGGGGGCATTTGCCCAGGTCCGCCTGGTCCGCCAGTTACGACCCTACCTGAATCGGGAGGCTCTCACAACAGTCACTCGAGCCCTTGTGATCTCTAGGCTGGAATACTGCAATGTGCTCTACATGGGGCTGCCCTTGAAGTGCATCCGGCGGCTGCAGTTAGTCCAGAATGCGGCCGTGCGAGTGATAGTGGGCGCACCGCGGTTCATCCACATAACACCCATCCTCCGCGAGCTGCACTGGCTACCTGTTGATCTCCGGGTGCGCTTCAGGGTCCTGTTGACCACCTTTAAAGCCCTTCATGGTAGTGGATCTGAGTACTTGAGAGACCGCCTTCTGCCGATTACCTCCCTCCGACCGATAAGATCGCACAGACTGGGCCTCCTCCGAATCCCATCTGCCAGTCAATGCCGACTGGCGACTACACGGAGGAGAGCCTTTTCTGTTGCAGCTCCGACCCTGTGGAACGATCTCCCCGTCGAGATACACACCCTCACCACCGTCCAGGCCTTCCGCGCAGCCCTTAAGACCTGGCTATCCCAACAGGCCTGGGGATAAGTCTTCGATTTGCCCCACCCGAGTGTGAATGTTGAATGCAAGTTGTGTTTTTTATTACCTTATTTATTTTGTTCACATATTGTTTGTTTTGAATTTCACCCCCCCCTAATGATTGTAAGCCGCCCTGAGTCCCCTCAGGGAAAAGGGCGGCCTATAAATCCAAATAAACTAAACTAAACTAAACTAATATTAGAGGTCTATGGAAGGTGTGTACCACTGGAAATGTAATAAAGAGGTGATGGGAAGAATAACAGAGTTGGAAAGGACTTTGAAGGTCTTCTAGTCCAACCCCCTACTCAAGCAGGAAACCGTATACTATTGCAGGCAAATGATTGTCCAATCTCTTCTTAAAAACCTCCCATGTTGGAGAACCCACAACCTCTGGAGGCAAGTTGTTTCACTGGTTTATTCTGTCAAGAAATTTCTCCTTAGTTCTAGGTTGCTTCTCTCCTTGATCAGAGGTGGTATTCTACCGGTTTGGACCAGAGGTGGGTTCCTACCGGTTTCGACTGGTTCGGCTGAACTGGTAGTAACTTGGCAGCCTAGGTTGCTGGAACTGGCAGCGACCCAGGCCTGCCATGCCCCTGAACCGGTTGTCTCGGCGGCACTGTCGATGCCGCCATCTTGTTTTTGCCTTCTGTGCATGCACAGAGCAATTTTTGTTGCACTGTGCATGTGCACGCAGCGTTCATCAAGCACGTGTCCGCATGCATGTATCTGTGTGGTGTGTCCCTGAGCGAACCAGCAGTAGTAGCAGCTGGAACCCACCCCAGGTTTGTACTGCTCCGCCTGAACCGGTAGCAGAAATCGCAGGCTCTGCAGCATTCTATTTAGGCCCTTTTTTCACCAAAAGCTCCTGCACTGAATGTGCCTGCACTCACAGGTAGGGAAGGTGAGTGAATACCACCCCAGGTTCCCATCCATTGTTTCTTATCCTGCCTTCAGGTGCTTTGGAAAATAGGTTCACCCTCCCCCTCTTCTTTGTGGCAGCTCCTTAGATATTGGAACACTGCTCAGCTTTTAAGAGTTCCCTCGGAGACCCAGCTACATTTTGACTGTAAAGAGTGCATTACCTGAAGAGAGTTTCTTACAGTTAGTTACTTATAATAACTATAGTTATCAACATAGCTCCAACCCTACATTATGCAAAGAAAGAAAGAAGTATGCAATCTTGGGCACGCAAGCTTTCTGTCTAGGCAAGTCTACACAATGAAAGGAAAATCATCACATTACCTGTGGACATGAACTGACCAGAAGTTAGCAGTATGCATTCATTTAGTAACAAAAGAAAAAACGAAAATGAAAGTTGGGAAAAAAAGGCATTTTTCAATTGTTATAGCAAAGAAATGAATGCAAGATACACTAATGAGCAAATGCCCTACATTTGTTTCTTATCTGAGTGCTACTTATTTGGCAGTCTTTTAGTTTCCCTTAGCAACCAGAATAGGTCAGGTGTAGATTACCAGGAAGGTATGGGAAGAGAGAGAGAGAGGAAAAAAAAGATTGCTGTGATAAACTGTCGATTTTCCAACTACATTTTAGTAAAAGTGGCAGAATACTTAGCAACATTCTGATAGGTCTTGCAAATAAGAAGCCTTGTATATATGAAGTAGCAGATGAGGGGTTTGCAGAGGCCTACACAATCTGTGAAAAAGGTAGGAATTAGGGAAACCTACATTAAAAATGGTTCTGTTTGTTCTCCAAAAGTAACTGCACCAAGCTGATCTCAGTATAAAGCAGGATTAGACTTGGTTAAGTACCAAGTGGCAAATCCCATCGCTGCCAATCTTTGGCATGCAAGCTTTCTTGCAAAAAAATCACTACAAGGCTTTTAAGAAGGGACTATACAACCACTTGGGATGCAGTGGCTCAGTGGCTAAGACGCTGAGCTTGTCGATCAGAAAGGTTGGCAATTCGGCGGTTCGAATCCTAGTGCCGCGTAACGGAGTGAGCTCCCGTTACTTGTCCCAACGTCTGCCCACCTAGCAGTTCAAAAGCATGTAAAAATACAAGAAAAAAAATAGGGACCACCTTTGGTGGGAAGGTAACAGCATTCCACGCATCTTCAGAATTTAGTCATGCCAGCTAAACATGGCCACAGAGACGTCTTTGGACAGCGCTGGCTCTTCGGCTTAGAAACGGAGATGAGGACCACCCCCTTGAGCTGTAAGCATGTGCGGGGGAATCTTTATTTTTACCTTTACACAGAGGGATGATGCAGAGAGCTGTTATTCTGTTATTATTAAATTGAAAAGCTGACAGTGGTAAATCACTTCCATATATTACTAAGGAGTCAACATGGTCACATGCAGATAGATATCAGGAATGAGACGGTAATGAAGGATGCCTTATATTTAGATTTTATTGGTTAGGAACTATTCTTCTGTTGGAAGAAATATCCAGGTCCAGGTCCAAGCCAGGAGCAAGGCACTGGAAATAAAATGGTGGCTGGAGGCTGATTGAAAAGAAGATGCATGTATTGGTAAACAGAATGGGGCAGCTGAACAAATGGTTGAATGAGTGGATGGATCTTTATAGGTTTCTGTGACTTTGAAGTTTGAACTGTTCTGGGGGTTATGCAAAGCAGGGGCTTGTGTTCTGAAAGAATGTTGGGCAATTCCCATGGTGGCTAATGATTTCCATCCTGTGTTGGATCTTGGGTGAGGGGCTGCTTGTTGTAATCCTATCATTGTGCCTTGGTTAATTGCCAAACTTTCCTGCAAGGAGTTTTGAAATATCCTGTCTTGGATGGATTTTTGCCTACAGTATTTGCTTTGTTTATGAATAGAGCTATTTAAGTACTAAGTCGTGTCTTCCTCTTTCAATAAGCTTGTCATCTCTTCAGTGCTGGAATCTGCTGTGAGCTACTAAGAAAGATTGGGGGCTGTTTTCTGTCTTTAAGATTATGTTTCTCCAGTTCTCCTTTAAAGGTAAAGGTTCCTTCGCATATGTGTGCTAGTCGTTCCCAAGACTAGGGGTGGTGTTCATCTCCGTTTCTAAACCAAAGAGCCAGGGCTGTCTGAAGACATCTCTGTGGTCATGTGGCTGGCATGACTAAATGCCAAAGGTTCATGGATCGCTGTTACCTTCCCACCAAAGGTGGTCCCTATTTTTCTACTTGTATTTTTACATGCTTTCGAACTGCTAGGTTGGCAGAAGCTGGGACAAGTAATGGGAGCTCACTCTATTACACGGTGCTAGGGATTTGAACTGCTGAACTGCTGACCTTTCTAATCGACAAGCTCAGCGTCTTAGCCACTGAGCCATTGCGTCCAAAGTTCTCCTTTAGGGAAATAAAATATTATGCATTTTTAATATTTCCTAAATTATTTCATTCTTCTAGGAGTGGGGACTTCCCACACTTCCATGAAGTTAATGCCATGTGAGGGACAATGGAAACATGCAAGTGAATTCTATTATTTCTGTCTGCGTACTATTTCAATGTTGGCAGACAATCATCGATTGTGTCAACTTTTTCCATGATGTCAAACTCTCCTTTCCTGCAGGCAATTCCAATTAAAAGATTACAATCTTTGAGTGGTGCTTGACTATGGCATTCTTTGATGGTTCAGCCTTTCTGGACAAGCAGTTAGCACCAGATACTTCCATACAGCACAGAATGAACTTTTCCATTCCTTCTTCTTAATTGGCTTGATTTAATTAGTGTCATTGTTCTGTCCTCACTACACATTAGTCCATATGCAGCTCAACATGTAGCTAAACCCACCTCTCCTCCAATAAAACAGTGTGCGTACATCTGAATGCTTTATTGAAAGAACAGGATATGGTGAAATGGGGGAAAATAGGGATACGTACAATGAGAACCAAATACAAGTTAGACAGTATTAAGTTACTGCTGAACATAACAATTAATAAATACAAGCAATTCAAATCTCACCCGCGATGCTCTCTGTGTGGGATGTGAGTTTGTCCTTGGATGACCATGTGCCACAGATTAAGATGGATTCTTCTTTGTGCTTCTGCCTTCTCAAAATGCTAAAGGAAATGGAGTCTGGCTTCCCATCTTGCACTTATTTTTAAACTGTGGGCTGATGGGCAATGGGTTAGGTCAGCTTCAAACAATATTCTTGGTATTTGTCTCTCTGGAGACTAGATGGGGCTAGAGAGCAACAATAGTATATAAATGTTATATGCTGGGGCATGACGGCCATCAGGTTTATGTCAACTCTTGGTGTCTACATAAATTGTTTCTCCAGAACAAACTGTCCCTAGTCTGATCCTTCAGATTTTCAGCAGTGAGTCTCACTGAGTTCTTGACTTTATTCCTCCCACTTCGTGACACCTTCTTTCTTTTTCAATTTCCCCACAAATGATAGACTTCCCAAGAGAGCTGGATTATTATTTACACAATGCGACTGAAGTATGATAATTTGAGCCTGATCATTTGCATCTCTTGTAAAAACTTTTGTTATTCAGTCATTTGTTTGTTTTCTTGGCTGTCCACAGTCTTCTCAAGGCTTTTCTCCAATACCAAAGTTTAAATGTGTCAATTCTTTTTCTCTCTGTCTTCTTCAGAATCCAACTTTCACTTCCATAAAATATCACAGGGAAACCATTGCCTGTACAATTCAGATTTTTTAATATAAACATATCCTGGCATCTGAATATTTTTTCCAGTTCATGGTTAGTACATCAAGTGCTAGTGTCCTTCCTTCCTTCCTTCCTTCCTTCCTTCCTTCCTTCCTTCCTTCCTCCCTCCCTCCCTCCCTCCCTCCCTCCCTCCCTCCCTCCCTTCCTTCCTTCTTCCCTACCCTCCCTCTCTTCCTTCCTCTTTCCCTTCCTCCCTCCCTCCCTCCCTTCCTTCCTCCCTTCCTTCCTTCCTTCCTTCTTTCTCTTGATAGGTGATCCTAAAAGACAAAAGCTGTCTATTACTTCAGTATCTTTGTCCCTAATCAATAAAAAAGGAAAATTTAAAAATTAATCTTGAGTTTGCAAACAAGAATGACTCATAGAATTGTACAAGAATTTCCTGTTATTTTTATAAACCTTTTATGGTTTTCTATAGCTCATTCCACTATCTTTCCTTTTCTACAAAATAGACAGTAAGAAAAGAAGCACCCTCTGGTATGAATATGAAGGTTTGTAGGAAGTAATTGCATGATGCATATATATTATTTAAACAAGCAAGAAGAAGTCTTCTCTCCAAATAACTTCACAAATGACTGCATGAATATGCGTGTGTGTGTGTGTTTGTGCACACACACGCGCAAAACAATATTCTCACTTTTATACCTGGTATCTGAATATAACCTCCAAAGAAGGAATTGGACAATAGATCTATGAGCAAAGGACAGCATGGATAAAATGTATATGCCAGCAAGAAAATATTCTCTATACTCAACCTAGCGTGCATAAATATTAGGCAAATGCATTTTAACCTCTGGTGGAATCATGCAGAAAAGTTACTTAATGTGGTTTTTTTTACATTATATAAATAAATTGTTTGCTCATGAGCAACTAATACAATTATTCTCTCACTCAGGCAGACTGAGAATTTGAACTGCATACTTTTTCCTCCACCCCCTCTCCTTTTTTTTTTGTCTTCTTCTCTTTTGTTTCTGAAGTTCTTTTGTTCAAAATCAGTTTTTTTCCCCTCACAACCAACACATTGGTTTTTGTTGGGCTCTTTCATGTCCCTTGTGTTTTTAATTAACATTTCAAAAATCTCAGCTTCTTTCACTATTTTGAATAATCGAAGCTCAACTGCCTTTCAACAGCGTACCTCTGAAATTGTACAGGTTTCATATTAAACACCAATTAACATTTTCCTTTCTCTGCCTCAGAACGGTCTAGTCTCGCTGAAGAACTTTAATAACAACCTTTGGGTTCATGTGACACTTAAAATATTTAAACAAAAGATATTATAGGGGGAAGAAATTAAAGCAAAATAGCTGGCATGAGCAAAGAGTAATGAATATATAAAGCTGAACATAACCAGGGGTGGGATTCAGCAGGTTCGGATTGGTTCGGACGCACCGGTAGTTCTTTTTTTTTTTTTAAATATATTTTATTCATTTTCACATTCCATTTTACAATCACTTATATACAGAGTATTTGCTATAAGAAAAAAATAAAAAATAAAAAAAATAAAAAAAAACAAAATAAAAAGAAAACACAACTCATCATTCACAACCCCACCTGACACTTCCATCCTCCATACACCCCATCTACCCCCTCCAACTTTCCTTTCCTCCCTCTAACGCTCCCCTCCTACTTCCCTTTCCCCTCAAACCTTCCTTCTCCCCTTACTCCCAACACACCCTCCTTGCATTCCCCTTACTCCTTCCTTACTCCTCCCTCCTCTTTCCCTCTACCTCCCTCCTTGGTGTATTCCTTTATTCAAGTGTTGTTTATTATAATCTGATAAAAAGTAAAATAAACCAAGGAAAGAAAAAAAATTTTTAAAGAAAGAAAAGAGTAAAAAAAAAAAAAGGAGAAAAAAAAGAACAACCGTATATAAGTGCATTCTTGTTCTTATTGAGACTGTTAACACCCACCCACCCACCCCCCAAAAATCCCCATCCCTACTCCTCCCGACTTCCCAGGGCCCACACCTGGCACTGCCTTCTATCTAAAGTATCTTATATTCATATGGATTAAAAATAAAAATAATATATTAAAGGAAAAAAAAAAACCAAAAAAAAAGAAAGAAAAGAACAAAGAAAAAAAGAAAAAAAAGAAACTCTTTGTGTTAAGCTCAGCCCCCCATCTTTATCTATGCTTAAATAGTGTAAATCATTCTATCTATATTTTATTCTCGTCTCTTGCTTCTTTGTTATTTACCCCGACCTCCTGTAGACTCTCCCATTCCTCTTCCTTAACCTTGTATTCAGATAAACATTTATCCAAATTTGTAAAATAATTTCACCAAGCTTTCCCTTCTAATAAAAATTAGATAGCATAGATCATTCCGCATATTCAAATAATACTTTCAACAAAAATCAGTTTACCTTCCGTTTTAAAATGATCTCATCCAGCTTTCCCTTCTAACAGAATTTAAACAACATAAATCATTCTGCATTCATTTTACATATATACATTCAGTATCACCCCACCAATATACGTAAATCATTCCGCATGCATTTTACCCTCATCCCTTGCTTCTCTAATATTTGTCACTATCAAATTTATGCAAGCATTAGTTTAAAATCTAGCTCAAAATAATTAGTTTCAAGAAAAATCAGTTTACCTTCTATTTTAAAAAATCTCTTCAAACTTTCCCTTCTAACAAGATTTAAACAGCATAAATCATTCTGCATGCATTTTACATATATACATTCAGTATCACCCCACCAATAAGTTCCCCTTTTTCTGCCGGAGAGAGGTCGCAAACCCCCATTCAATCCACAACTTTGGTGAATATTTTAGAGTGTCTAAATCCTCAAACTCCGCTTTTCTGCTTCTCCGGTTGCTTGCCTTCTCCTTCGGCTTGTCTCTCCTCTTTTCCAAGTGAGTCAGGAAGTCCCGCCTTCAAAGTCTTGTAATAGAAATCTCGAGCCTCCGAAACAGAATTAAGACGAAGTTTTTGATTCTCAAATGTGACCGTAATGCCGGCTGGGGCCTCCCATCTATATTGAATCTGTTGATTTCTAAGCTCTTTAGTTAAGAAGGTATAGTCCCTTCTTGCCTTTAACATCTGGAAAGGTATTTCTTTGAAGACAATCAAGTTCTGGCCATCAATTCTCAAACTATTATTATAAAATTTTTGCACGATCGCGTTTCTGGATTCTTTTGTGGAGAAATATATAATTATGTCCCTCGGGAGCTGTCGCTGTTCCGCTACCAACGAATTCTGGCGATAGATTTTCCGAATCTGCCAATCAAGGTTAAGTCCCGGGCTTCCCACCGCATGGCTGAGGGCTTCAACAAAGGTCTGTTTCAAATTCTCTCGCTCCTTTTCGCGGAATCCTCTGACTCTTATTGCGAATGCCTTCTTATTAAAGTTTATCATAACAAGCTGTTCCTGAGTGTCTCTAATTTTTTGTTGTAAAATTTGAATATTAGTAGTCAAATTAGAATTAGCCTCCTCCAAACTTTCCAATTTATTCTCTATTTCGGCGGTATAATCTGACAGGGCAGACACGGCTGCAAACGTATTCGCCTTCATTTGGTCAATTTTAGACTTTAAATCACCATATAGCTCGTATACAAATTCCTTAATTTCTTGTTTAAAATCATTAAAGATTTGAAAAAAAAATTCCTGTGTTAAGAATTCTCCAGTAGAGGGCGTAGGAGACAAGGGCTGCGATTCCAGTATAAATTCTTTAAATTCCTTCACAGATTCTTTAGGCACATTTGTAGAGAGACGCTTCGATTTTGACCTGGGTGCCATTATAAATCAACAAATAAACAGTGCTTTCGCTCCCCTCTGTTTCAAAAAAAAAAAAAAATAATTTATTATGTTAAGGAGCGGTCTGCAGGAAGGTAAAACCGGCTACGTACATCCCCTATCAGTCACCAACGGAGAGAAATCGCCATTTTGAAGTCCATTTAAACAAAGAAGCCTCTAAGACGAATGGTGCTGGTATTTACGATAGTAATAAAAGCATAAATCTCACAGGAGTGGGACCCGCCCGTATTAATCCTAGCTTCAAACAACTTTGCTTTGTCCTGGGGGGGGCTCGCCTGTCTGGGGCTGCAAAAAAAGGCAGCTGAGAAGAACTGGCTGGAGATAAAAGCTCCGCTCACGCTGGATCTAATCTCTGTCCACAGCCAAAAAAAAGGAGAAAGGCTGTGAATTACGAATAGACCCTAGCACACAGAGCTACTTCCTGCCCCTTTCTTAGCCAAAAAGGGGTGATATCTATGATCTTATTTAGATATACAGACCAGATCTCTGAGAGGAGCTCGGTTGAGCTCTCCTCGGCAACAGGCTCCGCCCCCCGGATCCGGACGCACCGGTAGTTCTGACGATCAGCTGGGGAGCGAACCGGTTCACTCCGATGATCAGGTTGGCCTGCCCACAAACCTCTGCACTTTACTTACTTATATCCCCTCAGCTGATTCATGCAGCATATTGGATTGCTACACCACAGCTGTGTTACTCACCAGAAGTAATGTGGAAGGTAAGTTTTGTTAAAACTGCACACGTGCACAGAGCACGCATCAGGCACGGGCGTGTGGGGAGTGTGGCAATGCGCACAAAGCCCGTGATCATCGAACTGGTTGTTAAACCGGCAGGATAACACCACTGATTACATAACCGTATTCTTTATTATGACTTTGGCCAGCCATGATTCATTCTTTATTTAGATAGCTATATCTAGCTATAAATAATATTTAAAATTATAAAACTTAGAATCAGTATTCAATATTCAAAAGTTCACTAAGTCTTTTCTTTTGCAAAAGAGGACACCTGTATACCTCCTAGTATATTACCTTTAACATCTGACCAAGGCTCCTTAATTTCTGGATCACTGAGTAATTTTGCACAAAGAAAGGAGTTTAAGATTATTCGTCCAGAGCTCCTGATGATAGCTGTTGTGAGAGGAATTTGGGTGAATGAATGAATGAATGAATGAATGAATGAATGAATGAATGAATTCCAAAAAAATATGTCAGCTGCAATTCAAGCCTTAGAGCATTTTGGGTTAGCCACTTCTGTGTTTGTCTTTTAATTTTTTAAAAAATAAGTTTGTTTTCCTGATTGTTGTCATATAACTCCTTGTGTAGGTGTGGCGGTCACCCATGGCCCAGTGCATAACAGGGCATGCGCAGCCACGCCCAGGATTTGACCATATATAGACAGAACTTCCCTGAGCAGTAGATTAGCAATTGTAGTTTGACAGGCTGTCTTAAATCACATGCTGATTGCTCCTCCTGCCTTTGTCCTATCTCAATAAAAGTGGCTACTAGACCCCATTCTGGGTCGCCTCATCCCGAGAAAGCTCGTGTCCGTGTCTTTTCTCAACATTGGCCTCATGAGCGAACCACGGGTACTTCACACCTGATAAGCTACTTAAAGATTTGTTTAGGTCACATGGTCATGCCTTATGTCAATACATGAAAAGGAAGAGGGAAACAGTGATTATTTTCCCCCTTCTGACTGATGAAGCTTTCATAATATCTGTGGACAATAACAGAATCACAGAGTTGAAAGGGACTTTGGAGATCTTCTAGTCCAATCTTAACTAGCATGTCATCATTCTGCCTTCTCTTGGGATTTAATGGAAGCATCAATCCCTTTCCATTTAACCCAAAGAGAAGCTGCTGATTGCTAAGCTGATTATAGTACAATGGAAGAAAGGACAGCTTCTTTTGAAATAACCAGCAAATGTTCATCAATACATGGTCCCACTTGTGCCTGGCCTTACAGTAACAAAGTACGCAACACGGTGCAGAAGCCTAATGACACTGGAATTCCTGATCAGAAATGGTCTGCACACAGCAGTTTGAGCCCAGCAATGTTAGAAGGGGTGAGCTCCCATACCTTGTTCCCTAGCTTCTGCCCGCCCAGCAGTTTGAAAGCGTGCAATATTACAAGTAACAGAATATCAGAGTTGGAAGGGACCTTGGAGGTCTTCTAGTCCTACACCCTGCTCTGGCAGGAAACCCTATACTATTTCAAACAATATATTCTTAAAAAAACTTAGGTTGGAGCACTTACGACCTCTGAAGACAGGTTGTTCCACTTGTTCTATCTGTCAGGAAATTTCTCCTTAGTTCTAGGTTGATTCCCTTGTTGATTAGTTTCCATCCATTGCTTCTTGTCTTGCCTTCAGGTGCTTTAAGGAATAGGTTGAAACCCATATTTTGTGTGGCAACCCCTGAGACATTGGAACACTGCTATCATGTCTTCCCTAGTCCTTCTTTTCATTAAACGAGACATACCCAGTTCCTGCAACTGTTCTTTCTATGTTTTAGCCTCCAGTCCCCTAATCATCTTCATTGCTCTTGTCTGCACTCTTTCTAGGGTCTCAACATCTTTTCTACATCATGGTGACCAAAACTGGATGCAGTATTCCAAATGTGGTATTACCAAGGCATTATAAACTGGTATTAACACTTTAAGTGACCTTGTTTCTTGATTTGGCAGTTGCAGCCAACTACTGGCTATTACACTGATGTCAGATGGGATCAGATGTTAATGCTAGGACTAGATGACATAGTTCTAGACTTGTGACCATAATGGAGCCTAGGATTTTCATTCTATGTCATGATAGTCTTAAGGCAAGGAACCAAGATGACTGATCAAATTTTATGATACTGTTTGAATGTTTGTTAAGTGAATACAGGAAATGTAAAGTGAATGCTATCCTCATTACACAAATGCTATGGTCATTAAGTGAACCCATTATCCAAAAGTAAGTCCAGAAGTAAACATTGGTTTCCATTAAAAAAAAATGTCATAAATTGTGGTCTTGTGATTATTGAATGTTAATGCTGCTGTAATTTAAATATGCTTCTTATCTATCTAATTCTTTTCCTCAAAATTTGCATTTCTAAATCTATTGTACTCCTATTTATAAATTGTAATAATTTAATTTAATTTTAAGTTTGAGTGCAATGTATTTTGGGTGTATCAAAATCAGCAGGTTCTGAAATTTCAAAATTGAGGGGATCTCGGCTTCAATTGCAGAGATAAGGATTAGGTCATTTTGTATTATATTGCCACTAAGACCTCAAATATTCCTCTTTTCCAGTAAAATGTATGTTGAATGGAAGCCTGAGCAGCCTTACTAGTTTGCTACGCAACCCAACATCTGGAGTCTGTTTTCAGCTAATTATAAATTGTGCTTAAGGGACTTGATAAGTGATGATTTAGTTTTTAGTTTTTTTTTCTTTTGCATGTGTACATCTGTCTTTCTGTACACCGTAATCTGAAAGCAGCCGGCATCAGCATTTCATTAACAAATCAAAACCGAACATCTTTCTCTTCTCATGATTTCTGTGTTTCAAAGCTACAGCGAGATGAATCGGACTTTTTGGATGCAAATCCCAAGAGGAGGGTTCACAAGGAAGTTATGAATAATTATCCACTTCTATAAGGGTGGTTTAGAATGGAAGCATTCCTTCCCTCCTACTTGCTTGTGTGCTAAAGCTTTAGGATTCTTGATTCATGCTCCCTCCCTCCCTCAAACAAATGTGGAAAAATTCTTTTTCTTCTCCTTTTCTGTTAAAGGCCAAGTTCTCATGAAATCATCTGCTGAGTGGGCCCATGGTAACATTTCAGCATCAAAATTGTCAGGATCAGCAACTCTCTCTTTTTCTCTTTCTCTCTTGCTTTATCACATCTCTCTGTTTCTGTCTCACTCATTTCTCTCGCTCATTCTCTCATTTTTCTCATTCTCATCTTTCTTTCTCTCTTTCTTCCCCCTCTATTTGTCTCTCTCTTTCTGTCCGTCATTTCTCTCTCTCTTTTTTTTCCCCTTCTCCTTTTTTCTTTCTCGGTCTCTTCATTTCATGGCTCTCTTTTTATCTCTCTTTCATCTCTTTCTTTCAATCTTTTTCTTCTTTTCTTTCATTTCTTCCTCTTTTTCACTCTGTCACAACTCTCTCTTTCTGTCTGACTCATGTCTCTCTCTCCCTCATTCTATCATTTTTTCTCATCTTTCTCTTTCTCCCCCTCTATTTATCTTTCTCTTTCTGTCTCTCATTTCTCTCTGTCTCTCTTTCTCCTCTATTTTTGTCTTTATTGCTCTCTTCATCTCATATCTCTCTTTTTATCTTTTTTATTACTCTTTCTTTCTCCCTTTCTCTCTCTCTTTCATTTCTCTCTTTGTCCACTTTCTCATTTTTCTCTGTCTCATCTCTTTTTCTCTCTCTCTCTCTTTCTCTCTCTCTCTTTCTGTCTCTTTATCCTCTCTCACTTCCCTCTCTCCCTTCCTCCCTCCCTTTCTTTTTTTCTTTCTGCCTCTTAATAATGATAATTACTTTATTGTCATTGTATGTATATACAGAGTAAACCCATACAACAAAATTCACACAATACCCAGAGACCAGGCCCAAAACACATGACAATCCACACAAACACACATACACACCAAAAAATCCCTGCCCTTAAACCACCCAAGCATCCACACAACAGACCAGGTAATGCTGTTCAACAGCTCACTGATGGTGGCCCTTTAGTTCATTGTTGAGTGCACTTATAGCTCTGGGATAAAAACTATTCAGAAGACTTGTGGTCCGAGTTTTAATTGTTCTGTATCTTCTGCCAGAAGGCAACAGTCCGAAAAGATGGTAAGCAGAATGGGAAGAGTCTCTGAGAATGTTGTGCAACTTCCTCAAACAGTGAGATGTGAAGCCTCTGGGTTTTTTCCTTTGAACTGATTCTTTGTGGAAGATATTTGTAATTAGACCACCATCTATAGACCCTCATCTCTTATTTGTACAGTCAGTCATATTTAGGAAGTGTGGCACTCTTTATTGAAGGAAAAAGGTTTCAGAGATGCAATGTTAAAATGTTCTAAACTTCAGGAAAATGACTAGGCAATTGCACTGGGTCATATCAGGAAATGGGCTAGTTGAAATTTGTTTTTCCCAACTCCGTCTTGCCTGAAAGCCATGACATATACAGCATGCTCCATAGAGATAAGCTGTAAAGACATACTCATTTTTTTATAAGGGAATTTAGTGCTGGAGAAAAATCCTTCCTCTGCTTGTGAGTTTAAAACCTCTTCTGTTAATCCTATAAATTGCTCTGTCTTCCAATTCCATTTGTCTACTTTTATCACAGAATCAAAGACTTGGAAGCACCATTGAGGCCAACCTCTTGCTCAGTAATCAAAAGAGGTAATGAAGGATATGTGGCAACCCAAATTAAGGCATCTTAGATAAACCTCTACAGGGGCACAGGGGCTCCATGGTTAAAGATGCTGAGATTGTCAGCTGGAAAGCTGACAGCCTGAATTCAGACTCCAAGTGCTGCACAATGAAGTGAGCTCCCATTCTTCCCCCAGTTTCTACCCACCTAGCAGTTCAAAAACATGCAGATGCAAGTAGATAAATAGGTACCACTTGGTGGGAAGGTAATAACATTCTGTACATCTTGGTATATAATCATGCAGGCCACATGACCACAGAAGCATCTTTGGACAACACAGATTTTCTCAGACAGGAAACAGAGTTTCCTAGAGTAGAACACGAGTGGACAGGGAAACCTTTACCTTTTTAAAGATAGATCTCTATTGAATACATCCAATGAAGAAAACCCCACCAGACATGGTGGAACATGGTACGGAGTCACAGGAGGGAGGGGGTATTTCCCAAGGAGCTAAGAGGCAAATCACCCTGGAATCCTTGGTATGCAGGAAGAAGTCCAGAATGGATCCTCCTTAACCTTTTACAGGGTATATCTAAGTAATTCAGAATGTTCAGACTTGAACATTGAGTGCTATCTAACAAAATGAAACTCAATGGTGAAAAACTAAGGTTCTACATTTAGGGAAGAAAAACAAATGAACAGCTACAATATACTGTATGTGCACCTCGCTCAATAGTAGTAGCTGTGAGAGGGATCGTGGAGTCCTAGTGGACAATTGTTTAATCACCCAGCAGTGTGCTGCAGTTGCCAAAAAAGTCAACACAGTTCTAGGCTGCATTAACAGAGGGATAGAATCAAGAACATGTGGAGTGTTAATACCAATTTATAATGCCTTGGTAAGGCTACATTTGGAATACGGCATCCAGTTTTGGTCATCACGATTTAAAAAAGATGTTGAGACTCTAGAAAGAGTTCAGAAAAGAGCAACAAAGATGATTAGGGGACTGGAGGCTAAAACATATGAAGAACAGTTGCAGGAACTGTGTATGTCTAGTTTAATGAAAAGAAGGACTAGGGGAGACATGATACCAGTGTTCCAATATCTCAGGGGTTGCCAAGACACCTAAGGGTAGAACAAGAAGCAATGGGTGGAAACTAATCAAGGAGACAAGCAACTTAGAACTAAGGAGAAATTTCCTGACAGTTAGAACAATTAATCAATGGAACAACTTGCCTCCAGAAATTGTGAATGCTCCAAATACTGGACATTTTAAAGAAGATGTTGGATCTCCATTTGTCTGAAGTGGTGTAGGGTTTCCTGCCTAAGCAGAGGGTTGGACTAGAAGACTTTCAAGGTCCCTTCCAACTCTGTTATTCTAATTCTAATTCTAATCTATTACATCCACCTGACCATCAACATGCAGGGCATGTTACAGATTCCATCAATTAGAATTGGACATTTAGTGGGACCATGAAAACCTGAGCACCTGAGGGTAGGACAAGAAGCAATGGATGGAAACTAATCAAGGAGAGAAGCTACCTAGAAGTAAGAAGAAATTTCCTGACAGAACAATTAATCAATGGAACAGCTTGCCTCTAGAAATTTTAAGTTTTAAATGAGAGATTAGACAGCCATTTGTCTGAAACAATATAGAGTGTCCTGCCTAAGCAGGGGGATGGACTTGAAGACCTCCAAGGTTCTTTCCAATTCTGTTATTCTACGTGCTTTAGGCTTACAAAATTCCTATCTAGGGGCAAACAATGGTAAATAAACTTCTTGTGTTGTTTTTGGTTCCTTGTGTCTGACACCACCACAGTAAAATAAAGTAGTAAAGTGGAACAATGGCTCAATCAACTGTTAATTTAAGTAGAGGACTATCCTTGGAATCCAATTCAAACCTCTTTCTGCTCTACCCCTTCCCCTCCTCTGATGATTTCTGGGACCATGAAATTCTAGAATTCTAGCTTTTCCTTGTGTAGCAATCATTGATCAATATAATAGATGTATTGTATTCATTGCATTGTATGCAAATTGGAAATAGCAGGCTTGAAAGGAGAAAGTCTGCCAAAATCTACAAAGAGAGAACCAAAGTTCCAGTTGGCCTGAGGAGTTGGCTTGAGAATTGGTATTCATGACTACAAAAGAAAAGAAAAAATTGTACGAGCCGCTTAATTTGAAGCATTTGTTGACAGATGTATCACTGCTCATAAGGAACAGCCAAACCGTTGCTATTTCCTCCCCTTCATCCTTTGAAATATGTATTACTGTTATTACAGAGATACTAATGGATTTCAAGAACTTGAGTTAAAAGACAGAATAATAGAAATCTACAATTATGCTGGATGGATAAACTCAGCAGTTTTGTAAAGCTGATGAAAAAATTGCTAGTTTTATGGGCAGGCTTGAAGGATAATCTATTATTCTAAAACCAACTTGCAAAAGCATTAGATCAGCAAACTCATACCACACACATATTGTCTAATGGTTATTTGATAATTAAAAACTATTTTGTGTTCTCTGAAAATGATGAAGAAAATAATAAACCCATAGAGTCATGGAATGTAGATTTCATGGATGGGGGCTTAGGTACTTGTGGTGGCATGTGAGAATGACCTGGGGAAACTGGCCACAAAGACACTGGCAATAGTCAGTAGTTAGAAAATGCAAGGATTGATCTGTTTTTGGGGAGGCAGGATGGGGTGGAGGGAGTATATTTGCCCTCCCCCCTAAAAAGGCTATATCAACTCATCAATAAAGCAATATTGGAGTTAAAAGTAAACAAGTAGAACGGAGTTACATGAAGTTGTAAGTTGACAAAATCAAAGCAACTGAAATTACGTATCATGGAGATACCGTAAAGCATCTCCATGATACTGTAAAGATGCTGTAAAGGATCTCCATGATCCCTAATTTATATACTGTAAAGTTTTCTTCTAGTGAATCAAGTGAAACTAAATGGTGAGAAATTCTGCAGAGCTTAACTAACCTTTCTTCAGCCTCCCAGAATAAGTGAGCCCCAAAACATAAGACTTTTGTTGCATATTTTGGAGCTTGGGTAAAAAAAAATTGTAGGGGTAATTTAACCCTCAAAGCTTCTATCCTCAGTAAAAGAGGTCCTATGTCCACCACAGAGGTGGTATTCAGCCAGTTCTGACAGGTTCTGGAGAACTGGTAGCAGAAATTTTGAGTAGTTAAGAGAACTGGCAAATAGGCTGGCCCCGCCCCTGCTGCTTCCCAGCTTCCCAGCTGATCTTCTCTTGTTATCCTGAACAGGAGAATGGAGCTGGAAAGCAGATTAGTGGGGTAGGGAGAGAATGGGGATTTTGCAGTAACCTTCCTCTGCCACACCCACAAAGCCATGCCCTCAAAGCCACACCACACCCACAAAGCCATGACTAGAGAACCAGTAGTAAAAAATTTTGAATCCCACCACTGGTCCACTAGTTTTGGAGTACAGACCCTGATAGGCTACACAAAACCTAGTGTGGTTGTTGAGCAAACAGGATTTGTGTTGTAAACTCCTGGATTAAAAGAAGATCTTCGTAGAGTACATAAAATGAAATAAGCTAAACACAAACAAATTTGGCTTAAGTATTCATGATTGTTTCTGTCTTGTGCATCAGATTCATTTTATCCCTTCTCTTTTTGTATTGTGCTACGTTTAATTTAACACTGCATATTCTTTCCTCAATATATAGACCTGCTAATAATGCGAAATTGTATTTTTAATTCCCGGTGATATTTAATCTAGCATTGCATTTACCTCCTTTCTTAACTAATCTTCTGTCCTCCTGAACAGACTTGATTAAAAAGGTTGCATTTATTAAAGAAAGAGAGAAATGGCCACAATATATCAACCTGAATATAGCAATGCATAATATTCAAGTAACTCTTATTATTATGTTTAATATGCAGAAGAGCTATTCTCTTGCTTGCTTGCTGACAGGGGATACCAATTCAATAGTCTTCTTTTTGTGCTCTGGTATAATTACACTCAGTTTATATTAACAAGGTGGTGCATAACCGCTTTAAGTTACTAATCCAAAGATACAGGCGTATAAATCAATCATATAATTCCTGTTTAGGGCAGGAATGATAGAACAGCAGCTCCCAATCTTTTGGGCATCAGATACCAGTTCTGTGGTGAAAGGTGTTTCCATGGATCTGAGAGGGCGTGGTTTTGAATGCTACCTGCATCCCACAGATGGGGCTTCACTTATTTGCATGGCCCGTTTCTGGCATGCTGTGAATCGGTGGTGGTCCACGGACGGGGGTTTGGGGCAGTGGTGAAATTCAATTTTTTTACTACCTATTCTGTAGCTGGGCATGACTTGGTGGGCATGGCAAGGGAAGGATGCTGCAAAATCTCCATTCCCACCCTACTCTGGGGCCAGCCAGAGGTGGCATTTGCCTGTTCTCGGAACTACTTAAAATTTCCACTACCGGTTCACCAGAACCTGTCAGAACTTGCTGGATTTCACCCCTGATTTTGGGACTTTTGTTGTAGAACTTAGACCCTTGTTCTATGAATTACAGAAGGGGTAACATCTTGAGTCATATACTGACATCACACCTCCATTTAAGCCACGGTGGCACAATGGTCAGAGTGCAATACTGCAGGCTAATTCTGCTGCCTGCCAGCTGCCTGTAATTTGGCAATTCACATCTTACCAGGCTCAAGGTTGACTCAGCCTTCCATCCTTCCAAGGTGGATAAAATGAGGAACCAGATTGTTGGGGCCAATATGCTGACTCTGTAAACTGCTTAGAGAGGGCTGTAAAGCCCTGTAAAGTGGTATATAAGTCTAAGTGCTACTGCTATTGCTATTTGTTTGCTGTCCTTATCAGTGTGGCCTTTCTTCAATTCTCTTGAATATCTGAAACCTTTTGACTGCCTTTTTATATAGGTTTAGTAACTTACAAGAAGAAGCTTCTGTACTAAATGAAGAAGCTTCTGCACTAAATGAAGCTTCTGCTAAATGCACAAAAGCTTCATTTAGCTGGCAGATCCATCCGAGGAGGCATTAGGAGCAACACAAACTCCCAGCTTCACCTTGTTTGTACATTCATCCCGTCCAGTGATTTTTATAGTACTATTAATGCGGCTTTTCTAAGTCCCTCGATCTTACCTCCTCCTCATTAGCAGTGCACATTCCATTCTATCCTCAGGCTTCTTGTATAGAAAGAAAGTTTATGAAAGTTCTCTAGCATCTAATAGCTTGCGTAGGGTCTGTGGTATGGAGAGACATAGTATGTGCCAATTTCTTAAGGCAAAATATAAAATCCATTGTGTAGTGGTTTTTTCTTATTTCACTTTACTTCATGGTCAGCATTGGAGACCACCATGAGTTGTCAAAGAGAAACGTGATTCTTATTTTCATCTCATGCAGGCATCTCTCATCTTTCATCTCTCATCTCTCTCTCTCTCTCTCTCTCTCTCTCTCTCTCTCTTTCTCTCTATCTATCTATCTATCTATCTATCTATCTATCTATCTATCTATCTATCTGTGTCTGATATGAAAATAAGAATGCAGTGGCCTGATCTCTCTCTCTGTCTCTCCCTCCCTCCCTCCCTCCCTTCCTCCCTCCCTCTATCTCTCTCTCTCTCTCATACACACACATGCACACACACACACAAATTAGGTATTTAGGGAAAGAAAAATAAAAACAAATATCTGGAGTGTACATTATTATTTTTATCTGAAAGAAAGACTTCACTGCAAATACACTAATCTTGATCAGGCCTCTGCATTTTATACAATGCAATATAAAATTCAGTATCCAAGAAAGAAAGCCCCGATCTCCATTTGAGTAGAGATAGAGGTACTTTTACTGGGCATGAAATGAAAGCAGCTAAAGTGAAGCAAGATCTGAAGCAAAAAAGCCTGAACATGTACATATCAAATGTTTGCCCAAGACCCTCCCTCCAGTCATCCCAACCCAATGTCCAATCTGCAACTCCTAAAGGTATCATGGGGGGTGCATCTTCAAGTGGCCTCATTCAACTGGTATGCAGAGAGGGTTGACCTTGGCCAAGCCCAAACACCAGCCATCAGCATGCGCAGAAGATGGTGAGAACAAAACTTCCTTCATGATAACTCCTCCAGTACCTAGTAATTCCCCCCCAAATACCATGAACCCCCATCCTCCCCGTTACTATGGCAGCAAATAGCAAGCAAGCAAATTAGAGGCTGACAGTAGTCTTCAACTTACGAACACAATTAGGACCAAAATTTCTGTTGCTAAGCCAGGAGGTTGGTAAGTGAGCTACACCGGATTTTATGACCTTTTCACCAGAGTTAAGAGAATCGATGCAGCTTTTCACGGAATTATGTTGTCATTAAGCAAATCCGGATTCCCCCGTTGACGCGGGTTGTAAGTTGAGGACTACCTGTATTATCAAACAGAAAAAAAGTGGAAATAAAGTGGGATGATACAAATTTCAGCATTTTAGCTCTCCATTTCACAATTCTCTGGAATGATGATGATGATGTTATCCATTCAGTGATGTTCAATTCTTGGAGTTTCTATGAATCAAGTCTCTCTAATTCTTCCAATTCCACATTTTTTCTTTGAGGTTTTCTATGCTCTGAATGGTGTCAATCTTGACGGTGTCCAATCATTATGTTCTTTGGTGGTGTGGTTTCCTTTCCATGCTAACTCTTCCAAACATAATTCCTTTCTCCAGTGAATTCTTTCACATGACATACCAAAGTAAGTGAAATGCATTTTTGTGATTTTTGTCTACCAGTGACATGTCTGGTACAGTATGCTCCAGTACTTGCTTGTTGGTCACTTTTTGTTGTGGCCCGCCAGCTGCCAGTGGAGCTGGCAGCAGACTCCGATGATGAGGATGTTGGGGAGGAACTTGGGCAAGTTCTGGAGTCTGGGGAAGGCTCTGATAGATGCTCTGTGTCAGACAAAGAGATAGGGCCAAGGCTGTTTGACATTTCCCAGCCACCGGAGAGGCAGCTGCCTTTGGAGGCTGATGTGAGTGAGAAGGAAGAACAGCTGGGGCCTGTCCCAGATGTATGTATGCACTTCTAGAGCAGTTAGAAAAGGTGAACAACAGAGGACAAGGAGTCAACTCGGGAAGCAAAGCACATGTGGATGCAGAGTGGCCCCTTCCTGGCTGGGAAATAAATAGAAGGGAAGTATGAACTGATGTTGTAGGAGACAACAGTTCGTATTTCTGAAGATTTTGCTCATTGTGTTTCGTGCCACAAAGACTGCTTGCCAGAACTTAATTTGCTGTCTTTTGGCTGGGAGCCCATGGCCTTGCAATTATTGCAAAGAACTAATAAGGTCTGTTACTGCAGTTAACTCCTTGAAGGACTATTGCCTGGACTTTTCGTGGGTGAATGCAATTAATCCACAAGAGTAAATAAAAAGAGTATTTTTTGTGACAAGGAGTCTGTTTCTTGTTTCTGCTAAGGCTGGGTCAGAACACTTTTGCTGTCCAAGCATTTCTGGTATCCAATATCCAATATCTGGAAGAATTGTCATAGCCATCACATCCCTTTTTTAAAAATGGAGTCTAATTAAAACAAAGCTGAAATATGCTGTGATTTCATTCAATCCCATCTGTCTCTCCAAATAGCTGCTGCTGAAAAGACTTCCATAAGCTATCAGAAAACCAATTGGGCAATAAGGGACAAGCTTCTAGCTAGAGGAACAATTTATTTTTGGAATGTATGGGTTGGCTTGGCTTACATTTTTCGTCTGAAAAATAATTAAATATAAATTTGGGTACAGTTAGAGTAGGGGGAGGAAGCATTTTGCCTTCTTCACAATTTAATTATAAAACTTGTTGCTCATTTCAAATGATTTTAGTAGAATAGCTGCAATTAATTCTGGGACAAAGAATACCGACAAACAGATAAACCATTAAAAAAAAGGAAAGGAGAAAATTAAAGTAGAAATGATGAGATCAGTATTAAAGATATGTTTATTTTCTTGTGGCTTTTTTCTATTCATTTAGGAACTACCTATTGTTTTTTTTTTCTTGTTGACTGAGTGAAAAGGTATTTCTTAAAGCGGTCTGAAAAATATGTGGGTTTTTTGGATATTATTGTATTGCAACTGCTAACATTCCTCACTGATAGATGTGCCCACTGGCCTGACTTAAATTGTAATTTGCAACATATGGAAAATCACAGGTTTTTTGTTCCTCCCTTTAAGCCTTGATTACCTATACCTAAAGAAGGACTAGGGATGACATGGTAGCGGTGTTCCAATATCTCAGGGGTTGCCGCAATGAACAGGGAGTCAAGCTCTTCTCCGAAGCACCTGAGGGTAGGACAAGAAACAATGTGTGAACTTAATCAAGGAGAGAAGCAACCTAGAACTAAAGAGAAATTTCCTGAGTTAGAACAATTGATCAGTGGAACAACTTGCTTCCAGAAGTTGAGGGTGCTCCAGCATACGTTTTAAAGAAAATATTAGACAACAACTTGTCTGAAATAGTATAGGGTTTCCTGCCAGAGCAGGGGGTTGGACTAGAAGACCTCAAAGATCCCTTCCAACTCTATATTCTGTTACTTGCAATATTGCATGCTTCCGAACTGTTGGGTGGGCAGAAGCTAGGGACTGAGATATGGGAACTCACTCCATTTAACAGAATTGGGCTCAAATTGCTGAGTGCAGACCATTTCTGATCAGGAATTTCAGTGTCATTAAGATTCTGCACCACTGTGTCCCCTACTTTATGACTTTAAGGCCAGGCACAAGTGGGACCATGTATTGATGGACATTTGTTGGTTATTTCAAAAGAGGCTGGGCCTGAAATGTGCCCATTAAGATGTTTTGATTCGGCCTTGTCCAACTCTATGAACTCTATGATGGAATGTGAATGAAAGGATTGGTTCGCGCATCTTTTGTTCTTACACGATTGCGCCGTTTTGTCTTTTGTCATTTCATCAAGCAAACAATAATTTGATGCATTACCACGACAGTTAGATAATCAAAGGCTGTTTCATGTGTGGTTTGTCAGCTGGCAATCAAAGCAATGTTTGGTTTAAATATTCAGGATGCAGCAATCAAATATAAAAGAGAATATTCATCAGGCAATTTTAGCTAAACTTTTAGACAGTGAAATGGATCCTGACAAACTGCACCAATCTGGAGACCAACATTTTTCATTGAGATGTAATTGAATGGCATAATTAAGATCTACTTTTATTGCCCCGCTCCGATTAATTTCTTTAAAATGGAATTAAATGTGATAAGGAACATGGGAATAAGGAACATTTTCTCCATAACATTTTTTAACTTTTGATATTATTCCACATACCTAACTGATACAGCTAGGAATTTTCACTCCCAATAATAAGCAGGGGTTTGCCTGAGGTTTGGCAGCTGACATATTTAATTTATGTAACTTCCATGAAAAACGATATATATCATCATTTCAAATTATGAAAATTGTCTGAAAAACAGCAGTTGGCATAAGTAGTTTTTGGTCATCTTTGGCACATTATTTATAGTTTAAAGAAAAGTGGATAAGGGGAGGTTATTCCTAAAGCTGGTTTTGATGCAACAGATTTTTTTTAGTTCATTGGATTACTATTCAAAAATAGTTCTGAATAAACGGAAAATACCACAGTGAGCTATTTTGCCTAAACTAATAGGAATGTGGAGAAAAAAGCATTTGTAAAATAATCGGGTTCCAATAAAAAATTCAGTGTTGATGCCTTTAGTTGTTTATTTTTTTTGAAATGGGAGAATTTTGTTATTGTGGCGAAAGATATGTGGACTTCTTCTTATCTGGATTAATTCCCAGTGCATTCTCTTCTCTCTTGAAATGTTTGCTATATGTTTCTGCATGGTTTCCCCAAAGTGCCAGTGGCATATTATCAATTAATTGTTTGGGCTAACTCCTGGTTATTGAGATTTAATGTCATAATAGGATGCTGCATAGCAACTGAACTCTCAAGGACATTTGCATTACTATAATACTAGAAGCACATGCTGTTAATTGTGCGTCTCTGTGTGTGTGTGTGTGTGTGTCTGCATGTGAGAGAAATTGTCATTGCTATTTTCATCCATCTCCTCTTCACTTGTTTATATGTTTCATAATAACACATTCAAATATTTCTGGAGAATTAAAGTGGTGCTTGTCTAGGAGGGTGCGGTACAATTGATAGATGCAATCCCCCCCCTGTGCCCCATTTTGTGTCTAGTAGGCCTCCCTGCAGCTTCCTGGGAGCAAAAACAGGGCATGTGGGGACTCCTGGAAGGGGCAGGGCAGGAAGGGGCGGGGCCAGCCAAAAATTTAACAACTGGTTCACTCGAACCAGCTGAATCCCATCACTGTTTCTCTAAGAGGTTTACATATTGCCTCCAACAATCTGGATCATTTTACTCATCTCAGAAGAATGGAAGGCTAAGTCAACCTTGAGCCTGGTGAGATTTGAATTGGCAAATTCCAGGCAGCCGGCAGTCAGAAGAAAAAGCCTGCAGTACTGCATTCTAACCACTGCGCCACCATGGCTCTGTCACAGAATAATAGAATTGCAAGAGTTCGAAGGGGTTATTTAGGTTATTGACTCTGACTCCCCTGTTCAATGCAGAATCTAAATTAAATTCATTTGTTGTCTAGCCTTGGCTTGAACTCATCCAATAAAAAAGACTACCACTTTTCTTGATAATTAGTCCCGCCATCAAACTTCTCCAAATGTCAGGACATTTTTTCCCCTTATATTTCATTATAATCTACCTTTCTGTAACATAAATACAATATTGTGTGTCCTCTAAAAGGATAGAGAATGGTGGGTGTTTTTTTTTACCTTCTTCCGTGTGACCTCAGTTCTCAAGAGTGCTTTTGTGTTCTCCCTGAGCTTTCTTTTCTCAAGGGTAAGCATGCCCAGTTTTTATCCGACAACTGCACTTTTCTACAATTAGAAGTCTTCTCTACGTTCTCTACGTTCTCTGAAAGGGTGTGATGCGGTGATGCGGTGTGCCCAGAATTGTGTCAGAAGTTAAATCCAGAAAACACACACAGGTAATTGATTCAGCAGGATTCATTAACTTCTCTTTATATACATAATAACATATAAGGCATATAATAATACCCTTGTAGGTTTTTCCACGTTGTAAAGAAGAAACATAGCAAGTACAAACCCAGCACACAATGGAAGCACAAAATGGAGAAGGCAAAATGGAGGAGAGAGAAGTTAGATCCTTCAAGCTTATATACAAAAGAGTTTAGCCCCGCCCAGGTTCCAAACTGTCCCTTATGGCCCTATACAACAAATACTATATCTCAGTTATCAAACAGTCCCCCATTGGTTGACCTGTTGCTATGCCCTACTCCTGTTCATGAATATACTGTGACAATTTGGATACAAAGCTCAAACTAGGATTTGACCAATACAAAATACAGGTAGTCCTTCACCTACAACCACAATTGAGCTGAAAATTTCTGTTGCTAATGCAAGACAATTGTTAAGTGAGTTTTGTCCCATTTTATGACCTTTCTTTTCACAGTGGTTAGGTAAACCAACCAACCAATCAGTCAATCAATGAGGCTAGAGATCTGGAAGGGACCTTGGAGGTCTTCTAGTCCAACCCCTACTCAAGCAGGAAACCATATACCATTTCATACAGGTGGCTGTCCGGTCTTTTCTTAAAAACCACCAATAATGAAGCAACTACAACTTCAGAAGGCAAGCTGTTCCACTTGTTAATTGTCCTCGTTGTTAGGAAGTTTCTCCCTAATCACTGCAGTTGTTACATTAGTATCATGGTTGTTAAGCTCCCCTATTGACTTTGCTAGTCAAAAGGTCACCAAAGGTGATCACATGACCCATGGGCACTGCAAACATCACAAATACTTGCCAGTTGCCAAGCATCTGAATTTCGATCACGTAACTACGGGGATGCTGTAATGGTTATCAGTGGGAAAAATAGACATAAGTCATTTTTTTTCAGTACTATTGTAATCGAAAGGCCACTAAACAGAACAACAGAGTTGGAAGGGATCTTGGAGTCCAACCCTCTGCTCAGGCAAGAAACCTGAAACCTGCAATTTGTCATTCCAGAGAAATGGCTGTCCAGTCTTTTCTTAAAAGCTTCTAGTGATGGAGCTTCCACATCATTTGGAGGCAAGTCATTTCACTGAATTGTTCTCACTGTCAGGAAATTTCTCCTAAGTTCCAGGTTGGTTCTCTCCTCAATTAGTCTCCATTAGCTTCCATCCTTTGCTTCTTGTCCTTAAAATGAAAGGTTTTGAATTGAGGACTATTTGTACAGTGGAAAGATTCACTACTGTGATTTTGGAATTACCACTCTGTGGCATTTGATCTTTTTTCCTTCGCTGTACTCCCTGACTGACTGCATTAGTCATAACACACTGCTGGTTAATATACCGGCTTACAATTTATTACTACTCCAAGATTTTCACAATTGTCCTTGCGTAGCCAGGTATGAGACATGGTGGCTCAGTGGCAAAGATGCTGAGCTTGTCGATTAGAAAGGTCGGCAGTTCAGCGTTTTTTTTTCTCATTCTCTTATATACCATTTTAAGTACACATTCACATAATTGTTATTCTTCTTTACATTTATCATCCTTATACGTTTATTATTTCGTTTAGTAGGTTATCATATACAGTTTGGGTTGTTTTATTTACCATCCCTTCCTCCTTTTGTAACACCACCTTCTTTTCCCTTTCTTTTCTCCCTTCCTCCATTCTTTACTTTCTTCCTTCCTCCTCTCCTTCTCCTTTGTTCTTCCCTTCCCTTTCTCCTACTCCTGCTCTTCCTCTTCCCCCTCCTACCTTCTTTCTTTCTCTTTCTCTCCCTTCCATCCTCCTCTCCTTACCTCTTTCTTCTTTCCCCCGGCTTCCTTTCATTCTCTCCTCCTCTCCCCCTTTCTTTTTCTATTATTGTTGGTGTATATTTCAAAACTCAGTTTATGTTTCCTTGGGATGGTATTTCCGCCAACCCAAATATAATTTAGTACCATTTCTTATTCCCTTAACTTCTCTAGTCTACCCTAAGTTATGTTTACCCCCTTTATATCTTGCTCTTAAATATATACATATATTTAATATTTCTTTTCTATTTTCCCCTTCTTCCTCTCCCCCCTTTCTATTTAATAGTGCATCGTCTGGGGATTTTATCTTCTCCTTATTTTCTTTTATAGCTTGCTTTCTCTAGCTGGTGTTTAGTCATGCCGGCCACATGATCACAGAATTGTCTTCAGACAGCGCTGGTTCTTCGGCTTTGAAACGGAGATGAGCACCGCCCCCTAGAGTTGGGAACGACTATCACATATGTGTGAGGGGAACCTTTACCTTTAGCCAGGTGTTCTGACCCCCCTTGTTCCACACCAAAGTACACTCCGAGCCAAAGATGAGTTACGGTATTTAATTAACAGACAGATAGGTCCTTGGCAGCAAACCGGCACAGACAAGCTTGGGCAGCAATAAACACAGATAAGGCTTGGCAGCAATTCAGCCTGCCAAGCTCAGTAATGTCCTTCGACATTCAATCCTGCGTTGACTTCTGCAAAGAGGGGCGTGTGCACAAGTAGTCTTTTTATAGTCTGGAGAGGAGCCTAATGACCACCAGCTGAGTGCAATTACCTCCTGTAACTGCGCAACTGTTCCTTACACCTATTAGCTCTTCGATGCCGGGCATCCAGGAACAACTCACTGCTGGACTCAGGCTCACTCTCCCTTGTCTCCTCCACACTGGTCCAAGGCTCAGGCGCCTCCTGGTGACCAACCAGCCTCTCTGCGCCCTGCTCAGAGTCGGAACCCTGTCCAGGGTCCTCCACATCCTCCAGAGCCAACTCATAGGGCTCCTTGCTGTCTGAGTCTGGTGGCAGCTCCAACAGCTCCTGCTGGGCCACAACAGCCAGGTATCCTCCATTCTGGGCATTTGGAAACATCCATGAATTGAATTCATCTGCAGATCTGATCTGGTAGGGCAGACTAGAAAACCAATGCTATATTAGGTAAGGACTACTTTTATTGCAAAACTATAATAACAGAACCTTGCAAATTTGAACGTGCTTCTGCCTCCCTTTATTTTTGTTTTGAACTAGAGACTTGCCTGAAATATTTTTTGTTAGATTACTTTCCTGGTTTGGGCTGAAGGCGCTCTCATCTGATTCTTGCCTTGATAATGGCTCTTTGCTTTATGCCCTTTGCTTTCTGATGAAACCATTGAATTCATGGAAGTTTCCAGTGTGACCCGTAGGGCTGTTAGAAACAGCAACACTGGTTATCTAAGTTCCTTGGCACAGAGGCAGGACTGAGTCATTTATGCAGCAATTCTTCGATGTTAGCTGTAGGCAGGCCAAGCAAAAGTTTGTGTATTCATAAGATCTTTCAAATCCTGTGGTGTAAAGGGATCCAAACTCTAATATATAATGCATAAGTGAAATGCAGTCGAAAGAATATAGAAAGAACAACTAGTAACAGTATTCAACCAACCTGGTTCAGAACATCCTCAGGCCATCTTGAAAAACAAACAAATAAAAACAGCCTAGCCCTCATGGCTATATCAGCTCAACACCAAGAAACAGCTGGAAGGAAATTTCAGGTTTTTAATTATCAGTCTCAAACACAAATCTTTGCTCCTTTCTATGGCAAAGAGAAATTAAATAACATGTGCATGCTTTTTAAAAAGTGTAATTTGTGTTTACACGATACAGAGAATAAGGTAAAGGTAAAGGTTCCCCTTGCACACATGTGTCAATCGTTCCCGACTCTAGGGGGGTGATGCTCATCTCTGTTTCAAAGCTGAAGAGCCAGCGCTGTCCAAAAACGTCTCAATGGTCATGTGGCTGGCATGACTAAATGCTGAAGGCACACGGAACATTGTTACCTTCTCACCAACGGTGGTTCCTATTTTTCTACTTGCATTTTTACATGCTTTCAAACTGCTAGATTGGCAGAATCTGGGACAAGTAACGGGAACTCACTCTGTTACACAGCGCTAGGGATTCAAACCGCTGAACTGCCGACCTTCTGATCAACAAGCTTAGCGTCTTAGCCACTGAGCCACTGTGTCCCTTTCAATTACCCTTACAAACTGTAATTTGCCTTTACATGATACAGAGAATATAATAATCCAATAGCTAACTGCAGAAAGTTGTGTTTGTGTTAACTTCAATTTTGTAACAAAAAGTATGCAGATCTAACTATAGGAGTAGCACCACTCAAATATATTAAAATTGCAGTGTATCTCCAATAGTGATTGGACAAACTCTTCTTTACATGACTGGATGTGGCATTGGATGAGAGGTAATGAAAATAATAATTCATATTCAACATGTAATCCTTAATGAAGCTACATCTACTGTGTTTCCCCAAAAATAAGACAGGGTCTTATTTTATTTTGACCCACAAAATAAGCGTTTGGCCTTATTATTTTTGAGGTGTAGGAGGCGGTGCACGTGATCACCTCATGGCTGTTGCTCTGTTGCAATATTTTCAGGGAGGGTTTATTTTTAGGAATGGACTTATTTTAGTGCAAGTGCTCAAAAGCCCATTGCAAAGTCATATGCGACCCATCGCGACCCCTATGGACAACATTCCTCCAGGACTTCCTGTCCTCTGCCATCCTCTGGAGTCCATTTAAGGTACGCCTACTACTTCAGTGACTCCATCCAGCCATCTCATTCTCTGTCATCACCTTCTTCTGCCCTCAATCTTTCTCAGCCTTAGGCTCTTTTCCAGTGAGTCCTTCCTTCCTTCCTATTCCTAAGTACTATTGCTATTGCTAAATAAATACTTGGCTAAATAAAGTGTCCTATCCCATCCCATCCTTTCCTCTATCTTGCTCTGCTCTGCTCTGCTCTACTCTACTCTACCCTACCCTACCCTACCCTACCCTACCCTACCCTACTCTACTCTACTCCACTCCACTCCACTCCACTCCACTCCACCCTACCCTACCCACCCCACCCCACCCCACCCTGTCCTATCCTTTCTTCTATCCTACTCTATCCCGCTCTATCCTACTCTGCCCTACCCTATTTTACTCTTTCCTAATTGATTCTAAGTCTCTAATAAGTCTCTATAAGTATAATCTTTATTGTCATTTTACTAAAATACAACGAAATTAGTTGTACTGCCTTATATTATTCAAACCAGTTTAAGAGGATGGAGACATGGAGTAATAGGCTAATGAGCAATAGCTGAATTTGAAATCCAACTGATATTGTTTCTGTGTACTCATGATGCTTACATAAGAAATTCCCCACCTATCTACTTAAGGATTTGGGCAGGTTGTTTGGCTAGGTTATGTGTTATAAGAATCTAAAACAAGGATTTTGGGGGACTCCAGAATATATATTTCTAGTCCGCAGCTGCATCTGAAAGCTTAGCATAGTTACAGTCATTTAAACCTCCATCTGTTAAATAATTTTCACCTAGCTGAGACAGGAGGTTGAATTGCAAATAAGAGAAATATTTCAGGAAACTTCATCTCTAAGGCCACTTTTTATCCTGGCATTCCAGCAGTATATGGGAGAGGGAGAGAGGGAGGGAGAGAGAGAGGGAGAGAGGGGGCAGCAGGCTTCAGATCTCTCTCCTTCTCACTGTGACCGAAGCATTATTGCTGCTATCTCAGCCAACCAGATCTCATTGGAAGAGAAGAACCAAAAGATATTTGATGGATCAAGAAGTCGAGTGAGCAGTTTCAGAAGTGGAATTGGCTTTGGAAAAAGCGATCTCTGGCCATTTTTTTTAAAAAAAAAATTGATGGTATGCAAATCCTGAGAAAACAATTAACCTCTTTCAGTTATTGCTGCTTTGAATGCTTATTCATGAAAAAGACAAGTTGAAAAAAAAACCAACCCCAACAAGTCCTACTTTCTATTTTCCACTGGCTACTCATTGTAATTCCTTTCCCTGACTTCCGTCTTTCTTACATGGTTGCAGCAATTCATGTAATGCACAATACCAAGTACTGGTATCGGAAGAAAAGGCTGACGGCTTTTGTGTTCTTTAGTAAGTGAGATTCTGGAGTATATGGATGCATTACAGCAGAGCTGACAAAGGAATTCAGTCTTCTATTCAATGCCCCAGACTGTATAGTCAATGAGGCTCGACTAATAATATCACGAAGGCAGATTAAATTCGAGAGCAGTACCTTTACTCTACATAAGCTTTCTGAAGATGTAATATAATCCATCAGATTTGAATTAGAAGTACTGCTATTCAGGGGTGGGCTTCAAAAATTTTAGCAAGGGGTTCTAGGCTCAGTTGCTGGTTGGACATGGCCGTGGTGGGTGTGGCGTCGTCAGCCTCCTGCACCATGATGGGAGGGGAGTATTTTTGCCCTCCCCGGGCTCTGGAAACTTTCCTTGAGCCTCTTGGAGGGTGAAAATGGCCAGACAGTGTAGGCTAGTGACCCCCAGGGGGAGAGCCTTCTCTGTGGGAGCACCTTCCTTCTGGAATGAGCTGCCCCCGGAGCTTCGTATAATCCCCGACCTCCGGTCCTTCCGACGCACCCTAAAAAGTTGGCTTTTCCAGCAAGCCAGCCTGGCCTGAACAAAACAAAATAAATTATTGATCACTGTTAATTTTAATTCAATTTTTTTTAAAAAAAATATCATTGTCAATTTTAATTGGGTTTGGGATATTTTATTTAATTTTTTTAAACTTTCGTATTATGTGTTTCTTTTAATGTTGTACACTGCCCTGAGTCTTTGGGAGAAGGGCGGCATATAAATCTAATAAACCTAAACCTAAAACGGTCTCCCCGGGCTCTGGAGGCCCATTTCCGACCTTCCGGAACTTTTTTTTTTTTTTGCAATTCTTTTTTTATTTTTAAACAACAACAAAAAACCACATAAAAAATTCTCATCCATTACATACAGCATGTCGTTTGGTTACAAGTGTTTTTGCATCCATATTCCCAATTACATATACAATCACAGATTTTCCATCTAATATAACTAAATACCTCACTTTCATTGTGCAACATATATTCAATTATGATTAATATTTCTTTATTTTCAATAAACCTAATTCCCTTACATTCTTGATTGTCTGTTTAATAACATACATGCAAACAAAGATGTTATTACTTCATTTTTCAACAAGGTATTCTAAATACTTCATATATATATACCAATTTTTGATTACTTCCTTATTAAAATTATTTATCCAACAGATTTTTATTATTATTATTATTTTTCCCTTCTACAACACCTTACAGTCATTACATCAACATTGTTATGCCATCATACATGTACATGTATATAGTATTTCGCTTCTATATTTACATACTTTATACACAGTTCTATATATATTTATATATATTGTTTTTTGGCTTAATTAATTTTGTTCCTGTTTTGCAGCCATTTGTACCAATTGTTCCAAATTTCATAATATTCCGTCTCTTCTTTATCTTTTAATTTCAGTGTTAATTTGTCCATCTCTGCACAATCCAAAGTTTTTTTTATCACGAATTCATCCGAGGGAGTATTATTTTGTTTCCAGCATTGGGCAAATGCTATTCTAGCTGTAGTTAGCAGAAATTGTTTATCAACAACAGGATATCTTTATAATATATACTTAGAGTTATACATTATAAACTTTTGGTAGGCCCGTTTTTCACCCTCCCCAAACTTGCACCCTGCACTTACCTGCATCCAAAATGGGCCACGTGGGGACTACTGGGAGAGGCGTGGTGGGTTGGGTGGAGCCAGCCACAAGTGGGATTTAGGGGTTCTCTGAACTGCACAGAATCTTAGCTACTTGTTCTCCCGAACCCCTGTGAACCCCCAGCAGCCCACCCCTGCAGCTATTACTCAACCTACAACCACAATAGATTCAAAGTTTGTGTGGCTAAGCGAGAAATTTTTAATAGCATTTACTAATAGCACTTAGACTTGAATACCACTTCACAGTGCTTTTACAGCCCTCTCTAAGTGGTTTACAGAGTCAGCATATTGGTCCCAACAGCCTGGGTCTTCAGTTTACTGACCTCAGAAGGATGGAAGGCTGAGTCAGCCAGTGAGAATTGAACTGCCAAACTGTTGGTGGCCAGCAGTCAGCAGAATAGCCTGCAGTACTATATTATAACAGTTGTTAAGTGAACTACTGCAGTTGTTAAGTTACTAACAAGTTTGTTAAATGAATCTGGCTTCTCCGTTGACTCAGCTTATTGAAAACTCATAAAAGGTGATCACAGGACCCCAGGACACTGCAGTTAGCAGTGTCATAAATATGAGCCAGTTGCCAAGCATCCAAATTTTGATCCTGTGGCCATGGAGGTTTTCCAATGGTAAGTGTGAAAAATGGTTATAAGTCACTTTTCTGGTGCCATTGCAATTTTGAACAGTCATTAAATGAACGAATCAAGGACTACCTGGAACCTGGAATATTGTTTGTTAAGTGTCTGCACCTGACCACACCATTTTACAATCTTTTGGGGGGCAGTTGTAAGGCCATTGCTGTATCTCCCATCAGTAAATGACTGTACTTCTGCAGGCTAAGTACACTCTGATCTTTAAACCAGGGTGTCAAACTCAAGGCCCGCATGTGAGATCCACCCCATGGGGTGCTTAGATCTGGCCCACAGGGCCAGCCTGGAAATAGAAAAAGCAATAGCAATAGCAATAGCAGTTAGACTTATATACCGCTTCATAGGGCTTTCAGCCCTCTCTAAGCGGTTTACAGAGTCAGCATATTGCCCCCAACAACAATCCGGGTCCTCATTTTACCCACCTCGGAAGGATGGAAGGCTGAGTCAACTCTGAGCCGGTGAGATTTGAACAGCCGAACTGCAGAACTGCAGTTAGCTGAAGTGGCCTGCAGTGCTGCATTTAACCACTGCGCCACCTCGGCTCTTACAGACTGGCCCGTTGTGCCTCTCCTAGTGAAAATGGGGCGCGGGGCCCCTGTGCATGCCTCACTCACCCTATTTTTGGTCTGGATAGCCTCCAGCAGCACCTGTACCCCATTTTGGCTGGCAAGGTGCTGCAAGAGGCCATTCAGGCCAAAAATGGATCATGGGAGCCCCCCCACTCCCCATTTTGGCTGGTAGGGTGCTACAGGACATGTCTGTACCATCTACCCGCACCCCAGCCAGCCCCGCAGAGGACAATTACAATGCTGATCTGGGCCTTGAAGAAATCCAGTTTGACACCCCGTTTTAAACATTTCTCATAAGGCTTAGTTTACAATGCCTTTGTTATCATTATTGGCTTCCTCCAAACTCTATCCAGTTTGTCATTTCAGAGGCCAATGCCCACCATAATCAATATCAACCATATTTTTAAATGAAGTCTGACCAGGGCAGAATAAAGTCGAACAATTCCTTCCTTTCCTTCCAAGCCCATTTATAATTCACCAAATCTCAATTTATTTCAGCTGTAATGAATATACTTATTCACCAAAACCAACCAAATTAAATCCCACATCCCAATGATTTTTTTTAATTCTCTGGAAGATGATAGGAGGAGATCTAGGTAAAACTCCATTTGCTTTTTTCCTGCATTAATATTTTAATTATGCTTCAGAAAATTAGTCAAGGAAACTTTCTCATTGGTGAAATACTATAGAAAAAAGCACTCTTATGCAGACAGTTTTATGTAGCACAAAGGATACATAGAAAGAAAAGTTAAGCATATAGCTTTTATAAGATGTATTTTTGAGACTGGTGCTGCCATGAAATGAAGCTTTATTTCATATAAATAATAAAACATGGAGAATTTCTAATGCACTGCTCAACTTGGAAAAAAAATCAGAGTAATTCAGAATTAATGTTTACATGAGAAACATTCTCCAATTCCCCATGACATTCTTTTCCTCTACTTTAATAAACCAGCAACACTTAATACTTAGAAGAATAATGGATAATACTATATTTTGGAACAGGAATATCATTCTTATGTTCTCCAACATAACTAACACAACATAACTAAAAACCATAGCGGCCATTTAATTTATTTATTTAAAATCCCCAAATATGTTTGTTATGACGCATACAAGTTTTACAAACTGTTGTAGAAAAAAAAATGCAGCACTGTTGCCATTTTCAGGGGGATTTTATGAATTAGAATTCTTCTCCATTTTCACTGAATCATAGCACATGCTCTTTGGATGGTTAGAAACTCTGAAACAGTGTTTCAGAATGGTAGGAGTTGAAGTCCTCACATCTTAAAGTGAGGACTTCACTTCATCTTTAGAGAAGTGTTCTCTAAAACAATTTTGTGGGTCACTCAAGAGAGTTGTGCTGCCATAAAAGTGAACAGCAGTATAGATTTCCCACAGACTTCCAAGCTGAACAGTTTACCAAGTACACTTAGGGAAGTCATCTCAATTGCCTAAAAATATAGAGAGACTGTTGGAAGAAAAATCCACTGAAACTTCAGTGACAGCAGCATGTTTCTGGGGTGGCTGACAAAACGGCTGAGTGAGGGGAGGGATTTTTATAGGGATCTGGGTTTGGTGAGTGAGATGCTCCAGGGGATTGTACAATGTAGTGAGCCTTGTGTCTTCCATTATTCCAATGGTGATGGGTTAATCCTATGACGTCCTAAAGGTCATGTCCTGTCCTTAGAATTTGGGTGGGGGTGAATGTAAATTCTTAATCCCATCAAGTGTAGTTGTGGCTGAAGGTGTTTTGTTTGTGAATAGGCTGGCCTGGAATACTGAATGAAATACTCCACTTTTCTCAATAGATACAAAAGAATCTCATTCATAAAACTTAACTGTTGAAGCGACTGCCTGGAGTGTTTTATTGATAGTTGAGAGAAATTAATGATTGGATTTTAGGAAAGCCCCCCACCTCTGTGTGTGTGTGTGTGTGTGTGTGTGTGTGTGTGTGTGTGTGTGTGAGACAGAGAGAGAGAGAGAGAGAGGGAGGGAGGGAGGGAGGGAGAGAGGGAGAACAGGTTGACTTCCTACAAGACTAACGGATTGTTAAGCAATAGTCCGAAATAGCTCTGATTCATTGAATCTGATTACTGTCTACAGCTAGAGATATGCAACTGTCTGTTCCAAATAAAAGAGTGTTGTTGTTGTTGTTGTTGTTGTTGTTGTTGTTGCACATTATTTCACAATACAGCAAAGCCAGCAATAAATACAATCAAGGCTCATGATTTCAAGATGGCAAAACAAGGCAACTGCAGCTTAAATCAAACTTTCAAATCAGGGTTAGTTGTGCAGCAGTGGTGGGATTCAAAATTTTTTACAATTCTATGGGTATGGTTGGTGGGCGTGGCATGGCTTAGTAGATGTGCTTGGTGGGTGTGGCAGGGGAAGGATACTGTAAAATCCCCATTTCCTCCCAATCAGCTGGAACTCGGGAGGCAGAGAATAGAGGGGGTGGGGCCAGTCAGAGATGGTATTTACTGGTTCTCTGAACTACTCAAAATCTCCGCTATCGGTTCTCCAGAACTGGTCGGAACCTGCTGAATACCACCTCTGTGGTGCAGAGTTGGTGCCTATGTGTTTGATCCCTTTAGTTTGGCTGGAAGCACATGTCATGTTTGAGAAAGGCTGGCTGGAGGGAGAGAAGGCACATGCTAATTGATAAATGCAGTGCCGTGATGGAATGAATCTTAAAATGGGTGAACAAGAAGCGCTTGGATTCTTCGGGGAAGTTCTGTTTCCTGCTGTGAAGGGAAATAAAAAAAGAAAGCCAAGCAAACATAGGAAAGGGCAAGCTTGCCGCTCGTTTCAAGGTGACTGGGAGGAGGAATTGTAAGGAGAGCCCAGTTTGGAGATAGAAAACCTCAAGGAGACAGAAAATTACTGTTCCTAAGAGTCCTGCTGACAGATTTATTGTGCAATTGAAAAATAGGTGGCCTTGATCTCTGCCACGAGATAATAGAAAGGGCTCAAAACACTACAAAGCTCCAAGATCTCTTTTCCTTTCCTTTCCTTGGGCCTCACTGCTTTCATATGCTTTTGCACTATGGCCCTTGAGAAACATTCTGCGGAGGGTGAGCTGTCAGGAAACAAGAAAATGCTACATGTGTCTGTCAAGGTTAAAGTTTGTTTGTTTGTTTTTTTAAAAAACAGCAGAGGTCTTACAGTCAGCTGGCCAGCTTTAAGCACATTGTAGAGAAAAGTGTGGATGGGTGGGGAGTTAAAACCCCTAGAATCTGGGAAAGGAAAGGAGGGAGGGAGGGAGGGAGGGAAGAAGGAAGGAAGGAAGGAAGGAAGGAAGGAAGGAAGGAAGGAAGGAAGGAAGGAAGGAAGGAAGGAAGGAAAAGCGAGGGAGATAAAACCCTTAGAATCAGGGAAGGGAGGAAGGAATAAAGGAAGGAAAAGTGGGGGAGGTAAACCCCTTAGAATCAGGGAAGAGAAGGAAGGAAGAAAGGAAGGAAGAAAGAAAGGAAGGGATAAAACTCTTAGAATCAGGGAAGGAAGAGAGGGAGGGAGGGAGGAAGGAAGGAAGGAAGGAAGGAAGGAAGGTAACAAAAGGGGGAATAAAACCTTTAGAATCAGGGAAAAGGGAGGAAGGGATAAAACCCTTAGAATCAGGGAAGGGAAGGAAGGAGGGAGGGAGGGAGGAAGAAAGGAAGGAAGGAAGGAAAAGGGGGTAAAACTTTAGAATTAGGGAAGAGGGGTAGGGATGGAAGAAAGAAGGAAGGGATAAAACCCTTAGAATCATAGAAGGGAGGGAAGGGAGGAAAAGGGGGGGGGGGTTAAAATGGGTGAAATTCAACAGGTTCTGACAGATTCTGGAGAACCGGTAGCGGAAGTTTTGAGTAGTTCAGACAACCAGCAAATACCAACTCTGGCTGGTCCAAGAGTGGGGTGGGAATGGAGATTTTGCAATACCCTTCCCCTGGAGTGGGGTGAGGATGGAGATTTTTCAGTATCCTTCCCCTGCCAGGCCCACCAAGCTCACAGAACCGGTAGTAAAAAAAAAAAAAAAAAAAAGAGTTTCACCACTGGTTTAAAACCCTTAGAATCAGGGAAGGGAAGGAGGGAGGGAGGGTGATGCAACAGGAGCATGGTTAGGTTTATTGGGAGATGCTGCTGGAGTGAAGTGACCAGATGGAAACCAAGTATAGGATAAGTAACAAAAAAGCACCTAAAAATTGCATTAAGAAGGAAAGGAGTATCAATGCCATTTAGTTAACTTGTTCGCGTGCCTTATAATTACATTTTGTTAAGGTTAACATTCATGGCTTCCATTCCTCCAACTAACACTCTTTTTGCCTACAAAAGCCATTTCAGGACTCTTATGAGTGGGTCCAAGGTTTTTTTTTTTCTCCACTTGTCTTCCTGTTAGTACAAAACATCCACAGGCATTCTCTTTATTCTGTCAGGGCTTTGGCCTATAGATGACATTGCCTTCAACCTTGGTTAGCTATACTGATGTTAAAGTACCATTTCCCCTATAATAACAGCAATCAGCAGCAGTTTCAACCCTGTATAGAATCTGGACATTTTGCCACATAGCAGCAGGCTCAGGTTGCCTGGAGAAGGACGGAATGAACATACCAGCTATTGGTAACTTTAGATTGGTTTGTACCTGCTTTTATCTTCAGGGTCCTAGCCCTCATTATTCTCCCACTGCACTTCATGGAAAAAGCATGGCCAAGTTGACATGATAATAGTGTTCTAATATCTAAGGGGTTGCCACAGAGAAGAGGGGATCAACCTATTATCCAAAGCAGTTGAAGGCAGAACAAGAAGCAATGGGTGGAAACCAGTGGTGGGTTTCAAATTTTTTTAGAACCTCTTCTGTAGGTGTGGCCTGCTTTGTGGGAGTGGCTTGCCAGCCATGTGACTGGGTGGGAGTGGCTTGCCAGCCATGTGACTGAGTGGGAGCAGCTTGGCAGTCATGTGACTGGGTGGGTGTGGCCAACTTGTAAAATGTAGTGAAACTCACTTAACAACGCTCTTGCTTAGCAACCAAAATGTTGGCTCAGAAACTCTGGCATTTGAAGCACTCAAGTCTTAAAGCTGTCGAGTTACAAGATCCTTGCACCCCTAACCCTTTAGAAAAAAAACCCAGGGATGTTCAAACTTGACAGCTTTAAAACTTGTGGACTTCAACTCCCAGAATTCCTCCTCCAGTCATATTGGGTCAGGAACTCTGGCATTGAAGTGTGCAAGTCTTAACAGCTTTAAAACTTTAAAGTTTAGATAGGACTCTTAGAGGTGGGCAGGGCGATTGGTGAGCCAGCCAATCAGTGAGCGGTGGGTGGGGCAAGCGTGTTGCGGACGGGCAGGGGAAGGGAGCTGGAACCAGTTCTAAATGGCACGGTAGATTTGTGGAACCTCTTCTATAGAAGAGGTTAGAACTGGCAGGAACCACCACACATCAAGGAGAGAAGCAACCTAGAACTAAGGAGAAATTTCCTGACAGCTAGAACCAATTAACTTTCAGAAGTTGTGGGTGGCTCCATCACTGGAAGTTTTAAAGAAAAGATTGGACAATCATTTGTTTGAAATAGGGTTTCCTGCTTGAAGAGGGGCTTGGATTAGAGGACCTCCAAGGTCTCTTACAACTCTTTTATTCTGCTAAGTTGATTTAAGATGCCAGGAAAACAAGAGAGTCTTATTTGGGCAATTGTAAAGTTTAGATTGACTATGAATATAATGCTCATCTGAAACTAGAACAGAGTCTGCATGTTAAAAATCTCATGCTAAAAACAACCAAAGGACAGTTGATTTAAGACTTTTTCTATCAGAAGTATCTATACATGTTTGCATTTATGTGGATAGACAAACACACATATACACATCAGAGGTGGGTTCCTACCGGTTCGGCCGAGTAAGTAGTAATTTGACCTGCCATGCCCCTGAACCAGTTCTCTTGGCGGTGCCTATGGTGCAACCATCTTGTTTTTTGCTTCTGCGCATGCGCAAAAGGTTTTTTTAGTACTGTGCATGCGTGCGCAGCACGTCCCTGAGCGAACCGGCAGTAGCAGCAGCCGGAACCCACCCGATACACATGTATGCATGCATGCATGCATGCATGTATGTATGTACGTACGTATGTTTGGCATTGTGCAGTAACAAATGAATTTGCAAGTTTGTTATAAAGATTCCAACTTCCCAGTGCCAGAAGATGCAACAATAATGTGTGTCTAAGTTTTGCATGAAATATAGGTACTTTGGTAATTTTTTAAAATAAAGTATGAAGTCTTGGATCAAGGTGCAAACCACTAGAGAGGTAATTGTACAATGAAGAAAGGATTTTCACACTGACTTATCCACTCATAATTAAGGAAGGTGCCATCCCAAATATTTCAAAAACAGCTTCTTTTCCTGCAAATTAAGGGAGCTTAAAATTATACGTAGAATAAATTATTAGTACACATCAGTGTGAGCCGAAAGCAATTTAACAGGTACATGCTGTTTCTGCGGGTTTCTGCATTTTTAAAAACTGAATTAAAAAAAAAGGCCTAAAGCTTATAATTCTTCCTTGTAGAAGGATGCTTCTGATTATTTTGCTTGCCTCTTTCTGTACCTTTTTCAGTTCTTCAGCTTCTTTTTTTAAAAATTTGTGGTGATCCACACTGTAACAGGACGTTGTAATTTCTACCAACTTGAAGAACTTAAAAGAGGATTATACAAATTGACGGATGGTAAGGTTAAATAGCTCCCGATTAGGGCAACGTGTTTTGAATTTAGGGGAGATGAGCAGGTAGGTTTTCCTTGAAAATCTCCCTCCTGCCTTGTTGGAGGAAATGTCCATCTGGGTTCAGTTCCAAGTTGGGAGAAAGACACTGGAAACATGGAGACTGCTTGGAAAGATGGTTTTTAATGGTGGACAAGACCACATGGTTTGAGGTCCTGGGGGGAAAAAGGGAAGGGATGCTGAGAATGCCCTGGTTTTATGCCCTCTCTGGGCTTTTGAATTTGAGCTTGTATTCCTATTGGTTATCAGACTCCCATGGGGTCATGCAGGGGCAACTCTGTAGGCTGTCCTGAGTCTCAGGCTTGGTTGAACCTTGCTGGGTGATGATGTAATGAAAGGGCTTTGGGATTCCTATGATGGCTCTGCCTGAAGGAGGTAGATCTTTCTTATGTCTGTTATACTGGCTCAGGCCTTAATGGCTCGTTCGCAAAGGTAGAGGCAGCTGAGTTTATGAGAATAGGGGAAATATTCCGCCTATTTAATATTTCCTAAAATGTATCATTTTTTCTAGGAGAGAGATGGATGCTGACTTGCTACAGCGTTTAAACAAAATGTGGGACAGGTACTGTGGCATTTTGAGTTAAACAAGCATAGTTCGTCTTATGTTATGACAGGAATAGTTCTTAATTAGGGAATTAATTGGTGAGGCAATGAAAGTGATGTGTCTTTTACAGGAAGATGCATGGTATGTTTTTTTTTCTTGCCAGTTTCAGGTGTAGCATGGTATCAAGAAAGACAAGAGTCCAGGTATTTACCTCAATAAGCTTTACATGTTTATTCAGCTGAATAAAGATGGAGGGGAGGGGCCTTAGCAAGGGAGAACCCTGAACAGACTTTAATACTCATATTTATATGTTTGCCATATTGTCCACACCACCACCTAAAAACACTGGCACACTTCACTGAGACAAGCTGGCACACTACAGATAAGATAAAGGAGTACAGAAATAGCCATCCATCTCCCTTGGAGGTCTTCTAAGGACATTGAGTGTCATCTCAAGGACTTTGGATGTTTCCTGAGAAACTTTCCATGACCTTGAAGGCCCTGCAGAAACAACAGTGCCATCGGCACATATGCTCCCTCAAAACTGTCCCTAGAAATATTAAATTCATGTTTAATAGCTGAGGCTTTCTGCTCCTTCTCTCATTTGTGGCCATAGAAGAAATTCTGGATCAATTCAGGGCCTGTTCTTCACAAAAAAGTTGATTTCTAAATTTTAAGATAGGATATAAAGTGGGACAAGGAAGAATCGCCTTTTAAAGTCAAGGTTATATTGGGATTTTTTAAATGTCTTGCTTACTGTTATCTGCAGCCTTTTCTGCCTCTTTGAATGTCTTTTCAATACAACCCATCCCAAGGAAGGGAAATTAAATTATCTTGGACTAAGTGGATTAATTTAGCTGAGTAAAAGAGCACTAGGGTGGGTAGGTGATTATGGAAATTTGGTTTCTGGGAGACTGACATTTCTTGGCTACATCTTCGCAAATACATATTGAGTGACTTCATGATAAACTCCCCAAACCTGAGCAAATGACTGTAAAATGTTTACAGAGCATTAGTTTTATTGAATAAAAGCAATCATTTAAGTTGTTTGACAGGCAATCAGAACTTCATTCTCTCATCCTGCAGGAAAAAAAAATGAGATTCTTGCTATTACCAAGAAGTTACCTATTAAGGAATGAGATCAGTTTACTTCTTCTGAATGTCAAGCGATGATTGATAATCAGTGGTGGGTTTCCAAATTTTTTACTACCGGCTTGCGCGCATGCGCAGAAACGTCTGGGCGGGTGGGCGGAACTTCCCACTGCCGCTACTACTGGTTTGCCCGATCCAGGCCAAACCGGGAGCAACCCACCTCTGTTGATAATTCAACTGCAGATTTTTGAGGGCCTGGGCAGGAGGTCGTAAGAATACTATCGGAAGAAATCTAAATTCTTTATAATATCTTTGTTCTTTGTTCCAGTCATAATATGCATTTACTTACCCACTGTGGAGGTCAACTGAAATCATATAGCAGCTAGAGTACGGTTGTCAAACTTGCTGCATCACGTTGCTGTCACATGACGTCTCACGACAGTTTCCCCCTTCTCGGAGTTGGGGTGGGTGTGGCCTGCGCATGACACAGGGGTATCTCAGGGTAGAAATGATGCGTCCTTGGTACTCTCTGAACTTGATTGTTTTCTGACAGATGTTTTGTTACCCATTAGGACTAGTATTGATGATGTTACCTAGTTTGGGTAATGGAACTTCTGGAAGAAAACAACCAAGTTCAGAGAATACCATGGATTCCTCATGATAAATAATTCTAGAAAAGAACAGAATAACAGAGTTGGAAGTCAACATTATTAACTTCCCAAAATTTCTTCTTTTAAAAATATAAGTATTAAATATCAGTTCTACCCAAGCATGTAAGTATTTATTTTTATTTCAAAAATATTCAGAAGAGCTATTGCTTTCCTCTTGATTCCCCCATGAATTTTTAACATAGTTAAAGTTGAATGTACACATTTTAGCCATATTCCGGCTTTCCTAAATGGTAGCATTGATACTGAAATATTTTAACATAGAACATATTTTTGTTACTATGTGTGAGATACCAAATTGCAATTAGTAAATGTAAAGAACGGTGATACAATTTTTAAAAATTGCCATGTGACATGAAAAACTATGTGATTAAGGGTGCTAAGATTTTGCTTTCTTTACAGCTCCTAAATTACTTAGGTGCTCTTGATATTTTCCCACAGTCTCATAAATTAACTAATTAATCAAGCATTAATGGCCTTGTCAGGGCAGATGTTAAATCCAGCTGCTAGACACAGTTTTAATGGTTTTTTTCCTCATCTTTTTTTTATTTTATAAAGCCAATTAATTCCAGGATGAACTTATACTCCTGGGAAAAGGACATGTACTATTTGTCAACCAAAGAAAACAGTATTTATATCATGATTTAAGGTCATTTAGATATTCTATTCATTTTAGCTAGGAATATGTATCAAACTGCCAGAACATTCAATATGGACCACTTTGGACAAATATTTATGTGTGACGAAATGGGAAATTCAGAGATTCGTTTCAATGTCAGAGTTTATTCAGCCACAAGTTATAGCTACCAGAATTGAGAGAGGACATACCGATGGATTATGTGCCTACTTCTTAAAAAAGCTCCCCACTGCCTGAGCAGAACCTCTAAGTATAATCTATGAAAAATTCTTCAGTACCAGCTCCTTGCCCAACCTATGATCACTAGCCAGGGTCATCCCTATCTTCAAAAAGGGTGACCCCATTTTAGTTGAAAATTACAGACCAATTTCTTTATGTTGCATCACCTGCAAAGTCATGGAATCAATCATAAACCAATCCATTACCCACAGCCTACTCTCTAACAAACAATTTGGTTTCAGGAAAAATTTATCCTGTAATCTACAACTTCTGCACTGCAAACACATATGGACTCCATAACTCAACCAGGGTAAAGCAATAGATGCAATTTACATAGACTTCTGTAAAGCCTTTGGGTCTGTGGTACATGACAAATTACTTCTAAAACTACAATCTTTTGGCATTTCCAGATCCCTGCACAAATGGATAGCTGTGTCCCTGTCAAAGAGGCAACAAATAGTGAAAGTAGGGAGCGCTCTATCAAAACCTGCATCTGTTAACAGTGGTGTCCCCCAAGGCAGCGTATTAGGACCCACACTCTTTATACTTTACATAAATGACCTTTGAGACCATGTCATAAGCAATTGCATTCTCTTCTCTGATGATGTAAAACTATTCAACACCACCGACAATGCTACTGCCCTACAAAGAGACCTTGGCTATGTGTCAGAATCATCAAACAATTGGCAACTCCAAATCTCAACCAACAAATGCTCTGTCTTACACATTGGCAAAAAATAAATACATCAGAACACCAAATACAAACTAGGCAGATATGACATCGTTGATGACCCTCGCTCTGACAAGGATCTTGGAGTACTCATCTCAAATGATCTAAGTGCCAGAGCCCACTGTAACAACATTGCCAAAAAGGCATTAAGCGATATTAACCTAATCTTGTGAAGCTTCTTCTCCAGTAATATTGTATTGCAAACTAGGGCATATAAAACCTTCGCTAAACCTATTCTCGAATACAGCTCATCTATCTGGAACCTGCACTGCATATCAGACATTAATACAATTGAGAGAGTCCAGATGTATTTCACAAGAAGAGTCTTCCACTCCTCTGCTCACAACAGAGTACCTTATATAACCAGACTTGAAATTTTCAGCTTAGACAATTTAGAACTATGCTACCTTCGGTCTGACCTGAGCATAGTACACAAAATTATCTGCTACAGTGTCCTACCTGACAATGACTACTTCAGTTCCAACTGCAACAATACATGAGCTCACAATAGATACAAACTTAACGTAAACCACTCCAAACTTGATTGCAGAAAAGACGACTTCAGCAACAGAGTGGTCAATGCCTGGAATGTACTACCTGGCTCTGTGGTTTCTTCCCCAAACCCCTCAAAACCTTAACCTTACACTGTCTACTGTTGACCTCACCCCATTCCTAAGAGGTCTGTAAGGGGCATGCATAAGCGCACCAATGTGCCTACCTGTTCTACTGTCTCCACTTATTCGTATCCATTTCCTGTATTCATAATTATCTTTATACTTATATCTGTCATATTATACATGCTTGACAAAATAAATAAATACCATAAATAAAAACTATTGAACATGGAGCAGGATAGAAGTGTGTAGTTTACATCAACAGATTAACATACTGGCTAAACAATGCCAACCATTGTTAATCTCTCACCAGGTATATAAAAGAAACAGGTTGATATTTTAAAAATCAAAAGGGAAATACAAATAATAAACCAAGAGAATAACCTGGATATATACATTTTTATTGGACTTACAAAACAAGCTTGTTAAAGCTTTGAAGAATGTTGTGAAAAGGGACAAAGAAGAAATGAAAGGAAATCAAATTCTATGACATTGAAGTTTATTTGAACAGACTAAAGATTAAGACTGTTAGAAGTAAAAGGAAAAAATATAAAGGTTTTTTTAATCAAAAATCTTCCATCTCTATTATCCCATTCTTTTCCCTTAGCCTTGCCAAATGCCATTTTTTCTAAACTATCATGTGCTCATTTTGCATTCCAAACATTTGCGAGGTTTATTTGCAAATAGTCGTACAAATTGATTGGATCTAGAACTTTTTGACTGTTACTTAGTAAACATTTGCCCAGTCTCTCTCTCTCTCTCTCTCTCTCTCTCTCTCTCTCTCTCTCTCTCTCCCTCTCCCTCTCCCTCTCCCTCTCCCTCTCTCCCTCTCTCTCCCTTAAGGTGACCAGATTTTCAGATTGGAAAAGAGGGACACCCTTGACCGGGGGGGGGGGGCTTAATTAAAAAAACTTTTTTTGTCAAAAGGTCACCCCAGGACACTGAAACCAGAATAAATACGAATCTGTTGCCAAACAAAATTTTGATCACGTGACCATGAGGATGCTGCAACGGTCGCTAAGTGTGAAAAATGGTCGCAACGGTCGCTAAGTGTGAAAAATGGTCATCAGTCACTTTTTTCAATGCCATTGTAACTTTGGTCACTAAATGTTTTCCCCCTCCTCGAGACTCCTCACTTCTTCCTTCATTCCTCTTGCTTATCTACCTTCACCTTATCTGTCTTCTGCTCTTTCCCTCTCTTCCTTCCTTCCTCCCTCCTTCCATCCTCTTCTTTCCTCACTCACTCCCTTCCTCCTTTTTTCTCTTCCTTCCTCCTTCCATTCTTTATACGATATAAAATTCAATGAGGGTGAAACACACAAAATCTGGCAAAGCTGCCTTGCACCAACCTGGCCTGCCCATAGAATAGCAGCCACTTTGAGACACATAAACCTGGTCTGAACATATTGCATCACAAAGATTTGCAAAGATCACATTTGCAAAAAGGAACATTTCTTGTAGTAAATACATTTTATAAACAATTTAAAAGTAAAAATCCCCCCAAAATAATAAAAAAGGTATTCTATAAATAAAAGAAATCCTTAAAAACCATTGTTAAGTATTACACCAGCAATAATTTATACTGTCACCATTTCAAACTATCATCAGAAATACGAATCTGTTGCCAAACATCAACATTTTGATCGCGTAACCATGAGGATGCCACAACGGTCGCTAAGTGTGAAAATGGTCGCTAAGTGTGAAAAATGGTCATCAGTCACTTTTTTCAATGCCATTGTAATTTTGGTCACTAAACAGCCATGTTCCTGACTTAACAACCACCATGATTCACTTAACGTGGCAATAAAAGGTCGCAAAATGAGGCAAAAATCATTTAACAAACGTCTCCCTTAGCAACAGAAATTGGGGGATCAATCCTGGTCGTAAGTCGAGGATTACCGGTAGCCAATTGCAAAAGGCAACTTTACTTGGAACAGGTGAGATTGTGCCCGGATCCCTTTCATGCCAACATATCCATCTTCTGCTCTTTCCCTCTCTTCCTTCCTTTCTCCTTCCATCATCTCCTTTCCTCACTCACTCCCTTCTTCCTTTTTTCTCTTCCTTCCTCCTTCCATTCTTTCAGCTTCATTTCTTTTGCCTATCTACCTTCTCTGTCTTTCTGCTCTTTCCATTTCTCCCTTCCTCTTTGCTTTTGTTCCTTTCTCCTTCCCTCCTTTCCTATTTCTTGCTTCTTCCTTCCTTCTGCCTATCTACCTTCACCTTCTCTGTCTTTCTGCTCTTTCCCTGTCTTCCCCTTTCCTCCCTCCTTCCCTTCTTTCCTTTCTAGTTCCATCCTTTCTTCTTTCCTCTCTCCCTCTTTTTTCCCTTCCTTCCCCCTTCCTCTTGCCTATCAACTTCATCCTCTTTGTCTTTCTGTTCTTTCCCTCTCTTCCCCTTTTCTTCCTACCTCCTTCCTTCTCCCTCCCTTCTTCTTTTTCTTCCTTTCTTCTTCCATCTTCCTCCTTCTCCTTCCATTCTTTCTCCTTCCATCCATCTTTTCTCCTTCCATCTTCTCCCCCCCCTCCCTTCTTCTTTTCCTCCCCCCTCCCTCCTTCCTTCCTCTCCTTCCCTTTCTCACACACAGGAAGGGGAGGGGGGCTATCTAGTCGCTTTCACAGCATAATTTCTTTATCTAACTTTTAAAAAACAGTGTGCAAATCAAACGAGATTTTCGTAACCTGCGAAGCACCAAGTTATATTATGTTGTTACAAATTCGCAGCTACTCCATTCTTTCTGATAGGGAACTACATTTCCCAAGATGCCTCAGGTCCTCAAAGCGCTGAACGCAGTTCTGCAATTGACTCCAGCGAGGCCCAGTAGCCGCCGGCTGGGGTGGTTGTCCGGGCGATGCGGAGCGGACGCGCCGTTTGTTACTGCTTCCAGCAAGCAAGACGGACAAGGGAAGCGACTGAAACGGACGCTGGCCGCAGGAGAGCGAGGCTGCTGCCGGCCGTTTCACCTTGCGCAGCGAATTTGACTGGGTCCCGGGGCTTCTGCCGGGTGGCAGAAGCCTGGGACCCAGTCAAATTCGCTGCGCAAGGTGAAACGGCTGGCAGCAGCCTCGCTCTCCTGCTGCGGCTTCTGTTTCAGTAGGGAAGAAAACTTCCTTTCGCTTCCCGGGCTTCTGCCGCCCGGCAGAAGCCCCGGGACCCAGTCAAATTCGGGAAGCGAAAGGAAGTTTTCTTCCCTACTGAAACAGAAGCCGCAGCAGGAGAGCGAGGCTGCTGCCGGCCGTTTCACCTTGCGCAGCGAATTTGCACTGGGTCCCGGGGCTTCTGCCGGGCGGCGGGACCCCCGCACGACGTTCTGTGCGGGCGGCAGCCGCTGCGCCCATGCTCTCGGAGGCGGCGATCCCATTCACGAAGAGGCAGCTCCTCGTGGGCGCAGCGCCTGCCGCCCGCACAGAGTGAATTTAATTGGGATCGCCTGCGGCCGCGAGGACCCCTGCACAAATGGATTCCTCACGGCCGCAGGCGATCCCAATTCACTCAGCCAGGGCGGGCAATTTCTGCACGAATGGACTACTCCTCGCGGCCGCAGGAGAGGGAGGAGGAGGGGGCAGCCGCCCGCACGCGGTTCAGGGGCTTCTGCCGGGCGGCGGGAGCCCCCTGCACCGCATGGAACTTCTCTGCCGCGGGCGGCTGCAGCTGCCCCCACCCTCTCCTCCTGCCGCGGCGAGCGGAAAATTCGATTAGAATTAGATTACTCACCAGTCAGCGCAGCTGCAACCTCTTTCGTCTTTTGTAGAAAGGAAATGGAAACTCGCGCAAGCGTGCTGAAAATTTCCCATCCCAGCCAGCTCACTGATTGGCTGGAGTCCAGGCCAATCCAATCAGTGAGCGGGAGGCTGGGCTGGCTTAAATTTGTAGGTAGTAGGTAAAAGGCTAAAAGCACGCTTTTTTTGGCGCTGGCAGCTCCCGCCCATCAGCTGCTAGCTTGCTGGGCTGGCTCATCTGGTAGGATAGAGAACAGAACGATGAGCCAGCCCAGCAAGCTAGCAGCTGATGGGCGGGAGCTGCGAGCGCCAAAAAAAGCGTGCCTTTTAAAAAGGCGGGCGGGACGCGGGAAAATGCGTTGGAAGGCGGGTGTGTCCCGCCAAAAGCGGGACGTCTGGTCACCTTACTCTCCCTCCCTCCCTTCATTTTATATGCTGTTATAATCCACCGGATGCCTGGATAATTTAAAATAATTTCCTATCTATCTCAGGATCCAACTTCCACTATCATACTTTACTAATGAAAAGAATATTACTTCAACTATTATAATTGTTTATTTTTTTAAAAAATAACTTTATGCTACATGCTCTTCCTACCTATCAGTAAAACCTTACATGTTTTTATATAAAAATTATCCAAACTAACTGGATTTATCTAATTATTAACCTAATTACCTAAAATAAGTATTACTCTGTATGAGGAATATAGACTTCTTTTGGCAATCCAACCTAAAGGGCACAGTCTTGTTTAACATTTTCAACATAATTTACTAATATTTACTTAGCAGTGTTATAGTCTTAAATACTCATTGTAGAGCTTTTACCATGCTCATACCATACCTAAACATGTCTTAAATGCCTTCTACTTTCCACAGAATATATATCCTTTTAAATTTTTTCTGTTTAATATATGAAATCTAGAATTCTCTGCCCAGAAATTTGTAAATTATAGTGTGACAGTAGAATGTATTCTATAAGTAACATGTGTAGAAGTCTTGCAAAATATAGGATAATTTATATTTCTTGATTTGGGGGAAATAAAAATGAATGAAGTTACACATTTTGTAGTGAGACTTTGGGTATTGCTGCAAGATTTTAGAATGAAAAAACAGATAGGATTGATTTTTTTTTAAAAAATTGAAGACAATTGGATGCATTATTGTATGAGATTTGATTGCAGGTTTCAAAACAACGTAAGGAGTTAAAACAGATTGATTACATTGTATTCATTATATAATACACTGATTTTGAACTTTGCTTTCTTAAGGTGCATTTTTGACAATGTAAATTCTATCTCTAACACTTTGATTCTAAATCCTCCTTCACAATTACTTTAAAAAGAAAACAGAAACTAACGATACTTTATTTGATACTATGGGAGCCCTGGTGGCGCAGAGGTTAGAATGTAGTATTGCAGGCAAACTCTGCCTACTGCTTGGAGTTTAATCCTGACAGGGCTCAAAGTTGACTCAGCCTTCCATCCTTCCGAGGTCGATAAGAACACAGATTTTGGGGGGCAATATGCTGATATTGTAAACTGCTCAGAGAGTGCTATAAAGCACTAAGGAGCGGTATATGTCCTATTGAGTGTTCTACATTTTTAGAAAACTTGAACAATAAGAAACTTCAGGAGTGAACATGTGTTGTAGCCCTGGTTTGCATTGGCAATTTGCATGCACGTCCTGATCAAAATTTATTTCCAGTTAAAAAATATCACAAAGGTTACAGTTTGTAAATAACTCCACTCAGGAAATAAGCTTTTGACTTTATCATGGATATGTTCCATAGTGCTTCAGGTGTGTCGGTCTAATAGCAAGAAGATTCTTGTACAAAATCTTACTCATCCACAAATCCCTTGGATTAGTCTCTTTGAACGTAACCTATTTCACAAGATTCTTGTAAGTGTAAAATGTACCAAGCAAAAAACATGTATGATGCTTAGCTGTTTGGAGAAATAGCGGGATAGGAGCTTAGTAAAGAAATTTCCACACAGGGAAAAACAACTTCATCTTTTCAAATTAATTCAGGGATCTGTGCTAATGTGAAGCAGGGAATCTGCCCTGCTCAGATCACTTGTAAACTATGAATCCTGTTTTTCTGGTCTCAGAGTTTTGGGATTATTTTTCCAACTATGATTGCTGAATTCCATATTGCAAGCCATTTATGGCAAGAAGCATATTAAAGTTGGAATAAAGATAAAGGTTCTCCTTGCACATATGTGCTAGTCGTTCCCAACTCTATGGGGTGGTGCTCATCTCTGTTTCAAAGCCAAAGAGCCAACATCGCCGTGGTCATGTGGCTGGCATGACTAAATGCTGAAGGCACACGGAGTGCTGTTACCTTCCCACCAAAGGTGGTCCCTATTTTTTTACTTGCATTTTTACATGCTTTCGAACTGCTAGGTTGGCAGGTGCTGGGACAAGTAATGGGAGCTCACTCCATTACCTGGTGCTAGGGATTTGAACCGCTGAACTGCCGACCATTCTGATCAACAAACTCAGCATCTTAGCCACTGAGCCATCGTGTCCCTTTTCAAATAAAAGTTGGAATATACATCTTAAAAACTCATACATACCCAAGAAACTTATAAAATTCTATAGTTTCCTGGTTCTGTTCACAGTGTCATGATTCTTTGGCTGTTTTCCCCTTCAGGAAAATGTAAGTGTAACCCTTGAAACCACCGAGGGTTACTCTACCCCTGATGTATAAACATGACTGGTTGGCAATAATTTGGCTCAGTTGTGTGATTGTGGAACAGTCATAACAGAATTTCTGTTGGCTTCATGTAGACCTTGAGTGTTAATTAGCTATTCATATTAAGGCAACAATAGATGAAAATAAAAAGGAAAGGATTACACATTCCCTGTAGAGGAGAATAGTAAAACCTGCTGAATTCTATAGGTTTTTATTAGCCTTACTGGCCTATTAATGACTTGGTGGGGGGGAGGGCATTCTATCAGACATAGTGAAGTGAACATGTTTGATCAAAGGCCATGCGTACAACTGAAGCAGGGGTGGGTTTCAGGCGGTTCGCGGCGGTCCCCGTGAACCGGTTGGTCGGCGAACCCGGAAGTAAGTAACTTCCGGGAACGCCGAAGGGTCCACCCGTCCGCCCACATTTCTTACCCGGTTTTGACGAGTTCTGTGCTTCCACGCATACGCAGGACACATACAGTGCCTGTGTGATCCTCCAGGAGCAGCTGGAGCATCGCACAGACACTAGTACGCATGTGTGCACTGCATGCGTGCAAGAGGACGCTGCCGGCCCCGTTCCAACTGGTTCGGTTCGGCGAGAAACCCACCCCTGTACTGAAGATAGTCAAATGAACCTTCCATATTACTGATATGGAAGATTAAAAAGAGTACAAGTTATTTTCTTGAAGCTATCTAACCAGCAGATATTCCTGGGGTAATCTAGAGGGTTTCGCTGTGGCTATGCAACCATTACTAACATAGTATTTAGATGCTGATTTGCCATGTGAGTTAATTAAATATCCCCTATGGACAATAAATTTCGCTGGGAAATAATAGCGATGACTCTCTTTATAGGGAATCCCATTTGTTGTTGTTGATGATGACCTTATTCTGAATAAATTTCCTGGGAGAAAGATTTCTATTTGTGTCTTCTCCTCTTTGACTGTTGTTCAAATAGATCTTCCTGGGATGTCCAATTTTGCCCTTGAACATATACTAATATACCTCTTTTGGGATCTGAACCTTTTAAAATCAAGCTTCCTCCTTTTTAGTTTTATATTGTATATCTCAGTGGTGAAATTTATTTATTTTTACTACTGGTTCTGTGGGTGTGGCTTAGTGGGCATGTCAAGGGAAAGATATTGCAAAATCTGAATTTCCATCCCACTCTGGGGCCAGCCAGAGGTGATATTTGCTGGTTCTCCAAACTACCCAAAATTTACACTACCAGTTCTTCAGAACCTGTCAGAACCTGCTGAATTTCACCCCTGGTACATCTTGATTTTACCTGTGTTCTTCATTTCTGACTGCTGACTTTGTAGCCATGATAAATATTTGATCTGAAGACACCCCCAAGTCCCCTCCTGTCCTATGTCCCAAAGGTGCTTTTTTTCCAAGAGGCAACTGAAGAAGCTTCTTGGATGAGAAGCAAAACATCTTGAAAGAAAACATCTTGAAAGAAAAATCAGAAAGTCCAGTTGCCTCTTAAAAAAAGCAGCTTTGTGACAACCATGACCTGGATAACTGAGTCTCTCCGTAGACATTCCTATTCTATGGTTTAGCCCATTTTATAAACCATCTCATTCCAGGAGTCTATCATAAGATAAAGGTTCTTTGGAATGTGTGAAATGCTTCAGTAAGTGTTGATTGAAAATTGCAGAACTCAAATCCTTCCCTTCAGGTGTGCAAGGATTTGAGAAGCTGTTCTCCTTTTGGAAAGAGAGGGTTAGAAAAATAAAAGCATGATCATTCCACACTAAGAGGATTTTGGTGATTAGGAAGAGAACTTTAGGGCACACACTGATTTCAAAGAAGGAAATCAATGTCCAAGCAAGGCTGAATCATTCACTCTAAAATTAAAGAGCTTATCACAAAGTTATACTTATTAACTCAGAGTTCAGCTTTTTGTCTGTCCTATGTATAAAAGAGGGACACCGTGGCTCAGTGGCTAAGATGCTGATCTTGTTGATAGAAAGGTCGGCAGTTTGGTGGTTCAAATCCCCAGCACCGTGTAATGGAGCGAGCTCCCTTTACTTGTCCCAGCTTCTGCCAACCTAGCAGTTTGAAAGCACGTAAAAAATGCAACGTAGAAAAATAGGATCCGCCTTTGGTGGGAAGGTAACAGCATTCCATGTGCCTTCAGCATTTAGTCATGCCAGCCACATGGTCACAGAAACGTCTTCGGACAGCACAGGCTCTTCGGCTTTGAAACATAGATGAGCAGCGCCTCTTAGAGTCGGGAACGACTAGCACATATGTGCGAGGGGAACCATTACCTTTACCTTTATGTATAAAACATCAAAAGGAGCTTTTAATCTTTTTGCTTTCCTTGTTGTTAAAAAACAAAAACCTGCTTTGCGGAGCACAGTTTTAAGTTAATGTCAGATATATCTGACATTAGAATTTGCAAGAATAATATTCCTGTTAATCTGAGAGCTGGCACTGTGTCAAATGCCACTCTAAAGATTCCTAATACAGGTAGTTGTTGACTTAACAATAGTTCATTTAGTGACTGTTCAAAGTTACCACATCACCAAAAAAAGTGACATGACTATTTTTCCACCCTTAGGACTGTTGCAATATTCCCATGGTCACATGATTAAAATTCAGATGCTTGGCAGCTGAATCATATTTATGATGGTTGTAATGTGTCAGGTTCATGTGGTCACCCTTTGCGACCTTCTGACAAGCAAAATCAATTCGGAAGCCTGATTCACTTAATAACCGGCATAATAGAATGGAATAGGAATAACAGTGATATAAATAGAGCTGGAAGTGATCTTGGAGGTCTTCTAATCCAGCTCCTTGCTCAAGCAGGAAAACCTATACCATTTCAGATAAATGCCTGTCTAGTCCCGGGATGGCAAACCTATGGCACATGTGCCACAGGTGGCATGTGGAGCCATTTGTCAGGGCATGTGAGGCATTGCCTTGTCAGCTAGCCAGCGCGCGCGCTGAGTTCAGCCTTTTTTAAACCCATTTTTCACCCTTTCCAGGCTCCAGAGTTTTTATAGGAGCCTAGGGAGTGGGAAAACAGCCTCCCCAAGAGGCCCTCCGGAGGCTTCAGGAGCTTCCCTGAAACCTCCGGAGTGCAAAAAAAATGGCCCTACAGGCAAACCGGAGGTTTGGGAACAGGCTTCCGGGTTGCTCCTAGGGATGGTTTAACTCTACATGGGGCTGCCCTTGAAGAGTGTTCGAAGACTTCAGTTAGTCCAGAATGCAGCCGTGCGAGCGATTGTGGGTGCACCTAGGTACACCCACGTCACACCTATCTTCCGCGAGCTGCACTGGCTACCCATTAGTCTACGAATCCGCTTCAAGGTGCTGGTCGCTACCTATAAAGCCCTACATGGCTTCGGACCTGGGTACTTGAGAGACCGCCTCCTGCTGATTACCTCCCTCAGACCGATAAGATCTCACAGGTTAGGTCTCCTCCAGATTCCATCGGCCAGCCAATGTCGGCTGGCGACTCCCCGGGGGAGAGCCTTCTCTGTTGCAGCTCCAGCCCTCTGGAATGACCTCCCCGTGGAGATCCGGACTCTTACTACCCTCCTGGCCTTCCACAAAGCCACCAAGTCCTGGCTGCTCCAGCAGGCCGGGGGGCTTGTGAAACATCCAGCCCCATGGAAATTGTGAATGTTGCGTCTTTTTTAAAGTGTTGTCTTTGTCTATTTATCCCCTTTCCCTTGTCTATTGTGAGCCGCCCGGAGTCCTCCGGGAGTGGGAGGCATACAAGACAAATAAAATGAAATGAAATGAATGAACTCCTCCGGAGCCTTCAGGAAGCCTCCTGAAGGTCCCAGAAGGCTCCGGAGGACTAAAAACGGCCATACGAGCATACTAGAAGTCCATTCCTGAATTTCTGATTTGCCGTAGGGCCGATTTTTTGCGCTCCGGAGGCTTCAGGGAAGCTCAGGGAGGGCCTTGGGAAGCAGGGGAGGCTGTTTTCGCCCTCCCCAGGGTCCTATAAAGCCTGTGGAGCCTGGGGAGAGTGAAAAATCCATGCAAAAAATGGGGGGGAGCGCCTGTCATGCACACATGCTTGCTGGGGGGAGTCACACATTGCATTATGAGTATGGCACACCCATGCACGACCCCCCTGAGCTCCCCCCCTTATGGCACGTGAGCCAAAAAATGTTCGCCATCACTGGTCTAGTCTCTTCTTTAAAATCTCCAGAGATGATTTCTGAAGGCAACCTGTTTAATTGTCCTCACTGTTAGGAAGTTTCTCCTTAATTCCAGGTCGCTTCTCTCTATGATTGGTTTCCATCCATTGTTTCTTGCCTTGCCTTCTGGTGCTTTGTAGAATAATTTGACCCCATTTCTTTGTGGCAAAAATACTGGAATACTGCTATCAGGTCACTCCTAATGCTTCTTTTCTTTAGACTTTGTTGTTGTTGTTGTTGTTGTTGTTGTTGTTGTTAGTTGTGAAGTCGTGTCCGACCCATCACAACCCCATGGACAACGTTCCTCCAGGCCTTCCTGTCCTCTACCATCCTCTGGAGTCCAGTTAAGTTCACTCCGACTGCTTCAGTGACTTCAGTGACATCCACCTCATTCTCTGTCGTCCCCTTCTTCTTTTGCCCTCAATTGTTCCCAGCATTAGGCTCTTCTCCAGTGAGTCCTTCCTTCTCATTAGGTGGCCAAAGTATTTGAGTTTCATCTTCAGGATCTGGCCTTCTAAAGAGCAATCAGGGTTAATCTCCTCTAGGACTGACTGGTTTGATCACCTTGCAGTCCAAGGGACTCGCAGGAGTCTTCTCCAGCACCATAGTTCAAAGGCCTCAATTCTTTAGACTAGCCAGAACCAAATCCTGCAGCTATTCTTCACAGGTTTTAGCCTCCAGACCTTTGACTCCACGCTAGTAATTTAACAACCACTGTGATTAACTTAACAACTGTGGCAAGAAAGGTCGTAAAATGGGATAAAATTCACTTAGCAAATGTCTCACTTAGCAACAGAAATTTTAGGCTCAACCGTGGTTGTAAGTCGAGGACTACCTGTGCGTGCTAATTTTTTTTTAAAAAAGTCAAGATTCCTCTCATACACCCTTTTAAGTCTGCAGTTTTTCCCCGCAGTGTATTCTTCTTTTTTGGATGTCATTGTGCCAAATATACAGCTATGAATTTGCCATTCGTTGCTACCCATCCGTTAACACCATCCATTATATGAAATTTGCTCAGTTTCACACTCACTGAAATCCATGGCAGCTTTCTTTGGCATCCTCTATGCATTGTGTTTGCTGGGAAAAAAACCAACAACAACGAAACCTCTGCCTGGGAAAAAAAAAAAAGAATTGAAACGTGAATGCAACATTGGTCTCGGTAATTGGCTTTCAGCTCACGTAGATTGCATGGTCACATAAGTACATTATAGAGCATTTGTGTAGCGCAGAAAATGTCAGAGTGATGAGCATTTTCAGTGGCTGGGCATGCATTCTTCTATCTATTGTCAGGGGAAGGTAATATTTTATAAAGTTTGTAAAAAAAAAACCCGCACACCAAAAAAAAAAGGCGCAAAACATCTCGTAACAAATACTGATCAAGCTATTTGCAAACGCTTGCCCAAGGATGTCAGAGAATAAGTCGGAGGAATAGTTCTGTTGCCTTTCGCTGACAGATTTCAGAGGCTGATGGCTTGCTATTAGGGTAATACTGCATCTGCTGATGTGTGTCAGCGGTGAGTCAAAACAGCTTTTGAGATTATGTTGCTAACATGCTGGGAGAAGGGACTGAGTCAATGGCTAACCAGCGTTGGCTGCGCCAGGGGCAACAGAAGTTCCTTTGATGTGAGTTGCTGGTGGAATATATGTAAAAGCATTTAAGGCAAATCGGATTGCTTATAAGAAGCTTTCGGTTGGACAACAGGTTTTTGCTTTGACCGAGGGCAGATGCACTAAAACGACTTTTGTAGATGAAGTGAAAACGGCAATAGAAAAACAGCTTACCATATAGAGAAACCTGCTGAGAGGGTGAAAACACAGAAATAACAGGCAGGGCAAGTTTGGAAGAAAAGAGTTATTTGAATGAGACAGAATGAGTCTTCAGGAGGGCAGGAGAGCAATAGGAACAGGCTGAGAGGCTGATAATAATTATGGATCCAGTATTGCCACCTCTTGGCTAAAGCAGAGAATTGTTGGATTTGAGAATTGTTGGGATCGCGCTTGGATGTGAACTAGATTTCTCGTTTTTTCCGGGCCAGTAGCAATCCTTTTGCTTTTCTACATTCACTGTAAAAGATGTCCTAAAAATATGACTTATTTCACTCTACTTCTGTAAAGTAGAAGGGACCCGGTGGCTTAGCGGCTAAGACGCTTAGCTTGTCGATCAGAAAGGTCGGCAGTTCGGTGGTTCAAATCCTTAGTGCCGCATAACGGAGTGAGCTCCCGTTACTTGTCCCAGCTTCTGCCAACCTAGCAGTTCGAAAGCACATAAAAAATGCAAGTAGAAAACTAGGGACCACCTTTGGTGGGAAGGTAATGGCATTCCGTGTATCTTTGGTGTTTAGTCATGCCGGCCACAATGACCACAAAGACGTCTTCAGACAGCGTTGGCTCTTCACCTTTGAAACGGAGATGAACACCGCCCCCTAGACTCAGGAACCACTCGCACAAATGTGGGAGGAGAACCTTTACCTTTTACCGTAAAGCATGAAATAGAATTCACATTTATTGGGAAACCTGACCGGTCAAACCTGATGAGATTTATTTCTGAGTAGACCCAAAAAAGCATGCAAGGTTTTACTGGTAGTCCTCCAATTGCAACAGTTTGTTTAGTGACCATTCAAAGTTACAATCGCCCTGGGGAAAAAAGGAGACTTATGATCATTTTTCACACTCACGACCGTTGCAGCCTCTCCATGATCCCATGATCAAAATTCAAATGCTTAGCAACTGACTCATATTTATGACGGTTGTAGTGTCCCAAGGCTGTGACCTTCTGACAAACAAAGTCAATGGGAATGCTGGATTCACTTAACAACCATGCTGCTGATTTAACATTTGTGGGAAGCTACCTCCCTCCCTAGAAGAATGAAAAATTTTGAGAATTTTTTTATAAAGGCAGGATAAAATATTTCCCCTAAAAAAGAAATAAAAATCTTAAGGGAGACAGAAACTCAGCCCCAGCTCCCTGCCCCACCAGCAGATACTGAGCTGGGGCAGCTTTAGAAATGCAGATTTAGTAATCCATTACTCCCTGCAGCAAGGTCTGAACAAAGGTAGGATTAACCTACTACTATTAGCAGCAGACTCACCACATTACACAATCTTCTACTATAAGGACATTGGATCACCCTCCAAATTTTAACCAAACTTAGCTCAGACAACCTACAGAGCCAGCTATGACCCCTACCACAGCCAATATAATGCATGTTCTTGCACAGGAACAGGAAGCTCAAGTTCAAAGACAAAGAGAAGGTATAAATAACCCTCATTCTCAACTTCTACCCAGAATCACATGTGCTTGGTGGTTCTGCTTCAGAGGTGGTATTCAGCAGGTTCCGACCAATTCTGGAGAAACGGTAGTGGGAATTTTGAGTAGTTCAGAGAACCGGTAAATATCCCCTCTGGCTGGCCGCGCCCCCATCTATTCTCTGCCTGCTGAGTCCCAGCTGATTGGGAGGGAATGGGGATTTTGTAGTAACCTTCCCCTGGAGTGGGGAGGGAAAGGGGATTTTACAGTATCCTTCCCCTGCCACACCCACCAAAGCACACCCACCAAGCCACCCCCACAGAACTGATAGTAAATCAATTTGAATCCCACCACTGTTCTGCTTCATCAATAAATGGACCCTCTTTCCAATCAGCCTCCAGTCTCCATTTTGTCTCCAGTGCCTTTTTCTCGGCTTGGAACTGAAGCAGATGGATATTTCTTCCATCACACTGCTTTGATTCACTTAACAGCTGGGGCAAGAACGGTCGTAAAATGGAGCATAATTCACTTAACAACTATCTCGCTTAGCAACAGAAATTTTGGACTCAGATGTGATCATAAGTTGAGGCCTAACTATATTATGTATTGATAGCAAGTAGTGATAAAGAGAAGGTTGCTCTGCCTTAAGAAGTACATTGTCTCATCTGATAACTTTGTAAAGCCGCTTAGCTTCAGAACAAACACAAATATGTCTCCCCCCCCCTTTCTTGGCTAATTTCTTAAAACAATCCGCAACCCATGGCAGATTATAAGCAACTTAATTATAAATCCCAAGAGATGCTGATCCCGTTTTAACAATTCTGTATGCAACGCCATACTCTAATAAATGCAAATCAATGCCTTCCAGTTCCATGTTCCCACGTGCCACTCCCTGTAAGTAACAATTCACACCCCCCAACCCACTTTTCCCCTCTTGTTGTCTTCCTCCCCATTTCAGGAGAATAAATGTATGCAAAGGAGGAGAAGAGAGCAATATGATAATGTTTGATTATTACCTGGAATTTTAAATCTAGCGTTTTAGAATCGTGCAAAAGCACTGTACTTGTTAACTTTCATTAGCAGCACCCTAATCTCTTTCAGCTTTTTTTTTGGGGGGGGGGGACATGCAAAAACCTCCATTTGAATTTGTGCATGTAAAAACCACGTAATTATAATCTTGTCATTGTAGCAATTAGAGAACTGGGAAATAGGTTCTATGTATGTCTGTTTGTACCGTATGCACGTTTATGAGAATGAACTTCGAATAGGATAATAATAATAATTATAATCAATAATTATTTATTTTATCCAAGGGAGACAGAAATTATACCTCCTCCCTACATCCCAAGATTTCTTAATTTAACCTTCAGGATTGAAATTTCCGAACCAGGTATTTCAGTTCCAACCCAGCTTAGCACTGGTGGGTTCCGGACGGTATGGCCTGGTACGGCCGTACCGGTAGTAGCAATATAGTATATAGCAGTAGACTTATATACCGCTTCATAGGCCTTTCAGGCCTCTCTAAGCGGTTTACATAGAATCAGCATATTGCCCCCAACAATCTGGGTCCTCAATTTACCCACCTCGGAAGGATGGAAGGCTGAGTCAACCCTGAGCCGATGAGATTTGAACCGCTGACCTGCTGATCTAGCAGTAGCCTGCAGTGCTGCATTTAACCACTGCGCCACCTTGGCTCTAACCGGGAGCAGCGGCCACCGTACCAATACAGTGGCTAGTTTGACCCACCCACCCACATTCCTTACCTGTTTTTGAAGCAACCGGGACAATTGTGCACACACGCCCAGCGTGCTGCGCCTGCACGACCTCTACCGAGCAGCTAAGTGTCGCAGGTTGGTGGCGTGCGCATGCGTGCGCAGCGTGCATGCCCGATGAGGACACCTGGCCCCTTGCACAGCGTACTGGTTGCGATGGGAGCTGGAACCCACCACTGCAGCTCAGGTAATATCTAATTCAGGTACCCTTCAGCTTGCGACCACAACTGAATCCAAATTTTCTATTGCTAAGCAACACAGTTGTTAAGTGAATTTCACCCCATTTTACAATCTTTCTTGCCACAGTTATTAAGTGAATCACTGCAGTTGTTAAGTTAGGGACATAGTCATTAAGTGAATCTGGCTTCCCCCTTGACTTTGCTTGTCCAAAGGTCACAAAAGGTGATTACTTGATTCCAGGGCATCATCATAAGTAGATGTCAGTTGTCAGGTGTCCAAATTTTGATCGCATAACTACAAGGATGTTGCAAGAGCCGAGGTGGCGCAGTGGTTAAATGCAGCACTGCAGGCTTCTTCAGCTGACTGCTAGTTCTGCAGTTCCGCTGTTCAAATCTCACCGGCTCAGGGTTGACTCAGCCTTCCATCCTTCCGAGGTGGGTAAAATGAGGACCCGGATTGTTGTTGGGGGCGATATGCTGACTCTGTAAACCGCTTAGAGAGGGCTGAAAGCCCTATGAAGCGGTATATAAGTCTAACTGCTATTGCTATTGCTAACTGTCGTAAGTGTGAAAAATAGTCATAAGTCACTGAAAATTCAGTCATTAAATGAAAGATTGTAAGGTGAGGACTACCTGTCAAATACTGTCATTGCATATAAAAATATTAGAAAAAAACCTCCACAATGAACTGTATGAAAAGTGTGGGGTGTATCATAGGATCAAAGTATATCAACTCATAGGAAGTAATAACTGAACTTTGGATTATTTAAGAAAATACAATTGTCAGACTTCTCATTCCCCCAAGCCCCTGTCCATAATAAATCTAGGAATTTATTTATTTACTTACTTATTTATTTATGATTTTGAGAGTAGCTACTGAATTATTGTATGTATGTATATAAATCTAGGAATTTATTACTTATTTATTTATTTATTCATTCATTCATTCATTCCTCTGAGAGTATTTACTAATTATTATATGTGAGTATGTATATTTACAGCTCAATATTGTTTCACCATGTCCACCCAGAATTAAATTCCATTCAACTCAATGCTTTTATTTCTGGATAGGTAAATATCAGCATATTTTCTGTTTGAACTCAGACTGACCTTGTTCTTTCTATTGTTATTATTTTTATTACTTTACTTAAAAGTATTGCTGTTGAAAGACAACACTTTCCTGCATCTGCTGGACTCCAATCCATAAAAACTATGCCATAATAAATCTGTTAAATCTTCAAGGCTATTTCTTTTCTTGTCTTTTCTTTTCTTTCTGCCTTTGCATTAATTTAGTAATTGTATGAATACTGACCATTCCATCTCTGAATAATATAAATTAATGTGGTGCTTTAAAAAAAGAAAGGAGGGGAGAAGTTAAGTCTAACCATAAATTGCATCCTGAAGATAAATTAAAAGCTTAACATCAAGGTGGCTGTTTGTTTGATAGGCAATTTGGCAACAATGCACAGGTACAGTATAGGTGGTACCTTGCTCAACAGTAGTAACTGTGAAAGGGATCTTGGAGTCCTAGTGGACAACCATTTAAATAGGAGCCAGCAGTGTGCAGCAGCTGCCAAAAAAGCCAACACAGTTCTAGGCTACATAAACAGAGAGATAGAATCAAGATCACGTGAAGTGTTTATACTACTTTACAATGCCTTTGTAAGGCCACACTTGGAATACTGTATTCAGTTTTGGTCACCACGATGTAGAAAAGATGTGAAGACTCTGGAAAGAGTGCAGAGAAAAGCAACAAAGATGATTAGGGGACTGGAGACTAAAACATATGAAGAATGGTTGCAGGAACTGGGTCTGTCTAGTTTGATGAAAAGAAGGACTAGGGAAGACATGATAGCAGTGTTCCAATATCTCAGGGGCTGCCACAAAGAAGAGGGAGTCAAGCTATTCTCGATGGCCCCTGAAAGTAGAACAAGAAGCAATGGGTGGAAACTAATCAAGGAGAGAAGCAACTTAGAACTGAGGAGAAATTTCCTGACAGTTAGAACAATTAATTAGTGGAACAACTTGCCTCCAGAAGTTGTGAATGCTCCAACACTGGAAGTCTTTAAGAAGATGTTGGATAGCCATTTGTCTAGAACGGTATAGGGCAGTGGTAGTCAACCTGGTCCCTACTGCCCACTAGTGGGCTTTCCAGCTTTCACGGTGGGCGGTAGGGGTTTGCTGTAACTCTGCTTTATAAATTTTATAAAGTTACTTCCCTACTTTATAAATCACCATTACTGTGGAACCGGTGGGCGGTTAGAAAATTTTACTACTAACAGAGATACAAAAGTGGGCAGTAGGAATAAAAAGGTTGACTATCCATGGTATAGGGTTTCCTGCCTAGACAGAGGGTTGGACTAGAAGACCTCCAAGGTCCCTTCCAACTCTGCGATTGTATTGTATTGTATTAACATATTTCAGAGAAGACAATATCTTTCCCTGATTATTTTTTGCCTCCAAACTACAGAGAGGCATGGGGGAAATGAAGTGATGCCCTGTTACTTCAGTAGAGATATTTGTGGGGGAGCTCTAAATCCTCTGAAAAGCTAATTAATCGATTTTCTTGCTAAAAATGAGAGCTAGTTGAACTAGGGGTTAAGACACCAGACTAGAAATCAGGAGACGCTGCTATCTCATATCTCCTGCCTTAGATACGAAAGCTGCCTGGGGAACTCCTTGAGCCAATCACCCATTCTAGTCCCACCTTAGGCATGAAAGCTGACTGGAGACCCTTGAGCCAATGCTTAGGCATTCCAGTCCTGCCTTAGGCATGATACCTGGTTGGGGAAATTTTGAGCCAATCACACATTCTAATCCCGCCTTAGGCACCAAAGTTAGCTGGGTCACTTTGAATCAGTCCTTCTCTTTCAGCCCAACCCACCTCACAGGATTGTTGTTGTGGGGAAAATAGGAGAACAAAGAAATATTAGGTATGTCTCAGTGGTGGGTTCCGGATCCCGTTCTAACCGGTACGGTTGGAACAGACCTGGCAGCATCCACATGGATGCGTGCAGCACATATGCACACGTGCGCAGTGCGCGCATGCTTCTTAGCACCTTGGCGAGCCTCCGCAACACACCAGCTGCTCAGAGGAGCGTCGCGCAGGCACTGTGCACGCCGTGAGCGTGCGCGGAAGTGCAGATGGCTTAAAAGACTGGTAAGGAGTTTGGGCAGGCGGGTGGGCCCTCTGGAGCACCGTACCGGAACAGTATCCCATGCTCCGGTTTGGCTCCGGTACGCCGGGCGTACCAGCTGCAACCCACCACTGGTATATCTGCTGCTTTGAGTTACTTAAAAAGTAATGAAGACGGATAAGATTTTAATAAATAAAACATTAAAGGAAAAGCGGCAGTACAATTCTGAAGTCGGTTCTGAAATGTTTGTTTTCTTTTTTCTCCTTTTTGTATATATACAGTATATATGGACCAGTGGTGGAATATGATCGGTACGCCCCAATACAGGCGTACCGGTGCCTGCTGGGAGCACCAGGTACCATTCCTGTATATGTGGTGTGGCATGCATGTGGTGGACGTATGGTTCTCTGGAGGGCCCGCCCGGCCTCCTTACCGGTATTTGAACTGATCGGCGCTTCCGCGCATGCGCAAAGAGCATGTAGCACCCGCGCAATGCTCCACCAAGCAGCTGGAGCATCGCGGGCAGTAAGTACGCATGCACGTGCTGCGCGTGTGCATGTGTTGGACGCCCGGCTCCGTTGCACCATACCGGTTGCAATGGGATGCGGAACCCACCACTGATATAGACACACACACATGCGTGGGCATACATAACACACAAATAATAATGAAGTTCATAAAACTTTCAGAGGAAGCTACTAAATTTCATGAAAACGATGTAACAAAAATATTTTTCCTACTTTTCTCTATAGTAAAGGGCGCAGCATATGTAGTAGTGTTGCAGTGTTGGTGTCAATTCATATCTCTCATATCTCTTATCTGTTTTGGTTTAACAAAATCGTGTTTTTCCTTCCATCCTTAGGTCTGTCCCTTGTCACAATTTCCAATTATATTTCTTTTAGAAAGATACAGAGAAGGAACAAATGACTAAGGGCAAAGCAGCCATCAGCATAATTATTCCATTTACAAGCATGTGTACCAATGTTAAACATTGCTTGTTTACTTCAGAAAACCAAATGGTAAACAGAAGTATATATAGATAATATCTGATCCTCTTTGACAAACACCTTTGCTATGGAAGCAATTCCATCCCTCCGTATTTTGCCCATATTAAAAAAAAATGTATATAATAGGAAAAGAAGTAACGGTAGAAAGAAATGAAGCAAGATATGTCCGTGAAGAAAACAAATTTAGTAGTCTCCAGAATGAACTGATAAATTTGAAGCCATTCTGTATTTATTACTTTCACAGCAGGTGTAGTATGCATATAAGCAGAGTTTTGAAGGTTATAAATAACTTAACATGTTTTTACATGTGGATTCATGCATTCAGTTATCAGTAGGGTAATATGCCAACATTTATTGGAATTTATATACAGAATGGAAGGTATGGTTTGGCCTTCCACATACATGCATGTTTATCTCTATTCTATGTATTGTGGATAATTCAACAGGTTAATTAGCAGGTTAATTAACAGGTTAATTAAGGGATGCAGTGGATCAGTGGCTAAGATGCTGAGTTTGTCGATCAGAAGGTCGGCAGTTCGGCGGTTCAAATCCCTAGCGCCCAGAGGTTGGTTGCAAATCCTGGTGCTGCTGGTTCACTCGTGTTCGTGCATGCACTCACTTCTGCGCATGCGCAGAAGCATCCAGGTGGGTGGGCAGAGTCTCTTGCTGCGCAGAATCTCTTGCTGCTGCCACTACCAGTTTGCCAGATCCGGACCATAACGGGAGCAACCCACCTCTGCTAGCGCCGCGTAACCGAGTGAGCTTCCATTACTTATCCCAGCTTCTGCCAACCTAGCAGTTCAAAAGCCTGTAAAAATGCAAGTAGAAAAAATAGGGACCACCTTTGATGGGAAGGTAACAGCGTTCAGCGTTTAGTCATGCCGGCCACATGATCACGGAGACGTTTTCGGATAGCGCTAGCTCTTCAGCTTTGAAACGGAGATGAGTACTGCCCCTTAGAGTCAGGAATGACTAGCACATATGTGCAAGGGGAACCTTTGCCTTTACCTTTTACAACAGGTTAATATAAACATGCCAAGGGAATATAGTTATTCTGTGTTTAGTGTTGCAGATTTTCACGTATTTTTCTTTTACCGCTTAAAAAAATGGGAACAACGGCATGTGCTTTCAAATTCAGCATTGTGGAGTTTCATAGAAAATGTAGCCTAGCATACACTTTAAAATATTCCCGATGATCACATTAGCTTTAATAGTATAATTTCAAAACATATTTTTGGAGAGAAGAAAGCAGGAAATGTTGTTGTCCCACATTTTAATAACTATTGAGCTCCTTTTTTGCAGATCATGTTACACACCTGCTCACTCATGTTGTACTACAATTGGCCTGGAAATTTCTAAAAGTTTTCCTCTGTGAAAATAATACTTCTGCCTTATTCTCAGGATGCTTCAGCAATTCTTTCAAATGTATACCATAGTAGTTTTGTGCTTACTTAACTGTTGGAGATGGCCGAGAGAGAGGTATTTTTATATTATTCCAAAGCTTCATATGGCTGTGTTTCCCAATCTAAAAGTGTATGTGTGTGTGTGTGTGGTGGGGGGAGTCCTTAAGAATATTATCTTCTGGAATTTAATTGAAACATAAAATGCTTCCTCCTCCTTTTGAAAGCTGGAGAGTCCTTCCAGATTTTACTCTACTAGTTGTTGCTGAGTATAGGGGACTATGCTCATCTTCATCCAATGGTGGGATTAAACATATTTTACTACCGGTTCTATGGGTGTGGCTTGGTGGGTGTGGCTTGGTGGGCGTGGCAGGGGAAGGATACTGTAAAATCTCCATTCTCTCCCCACTCCAGGGGAAGGATACTGCAAAATCCCCATTTCCTCCTGATCAGCTGGGACTCAGCAGGCAGAGAATTGATGGGGACGCGGCCAGCCAAAGGGGATATTTACCGGTTTTCCAAATTTCCTCTACTGGTTCCCCAGAACTGGTCACAACCTGCTGAATACCACCTCTGTGGTATTCTTGAAGAGCTGAGGTGACGCAGTGGTTAGGGTGCAGTACTGCAAGCCACTTCAGCTGACTGTTATCTGCAGTTCAGCGGTTCTAATCTCACCGGCTCAAGGTTGACTCAGCCTTCCATCCTTCCGAGGTGGGTGAAATGAGGACCCAGACTGTGGGGGCGATATGCTGACTCTGTAAGCCGCTTAGAGAGGGCTGAAAGCCCTATGAAGCGGTATATAAGTCTAACTGCTATTGCTATTGCTATTGCTATTGCTATTGTCTCCGTCTCAAGGCCACTGAACCAGCGTTGCCCAAAGACATTTCTGTGGTCATGTGACCAGCATGACATTATGGAGCGCCTTTACTGTCCGATCGGTGGTACCTCTTTCTCTAATTGCATTTGTATGCTTTCTTTTGAAAGCACAAGTTTGACAATAAATCATGTCTCCTTCAAGGTGGAGAACACTAAAACAGTAATTGAAGGAAAATGAAGCTGTTATTTTTGCAGCGAAATGAGCATGTGAAATGAGTGCAATGGTGTGGTAGTTTGAACATTCTTTGGCATTGCCCTTCTTCAGAATTGGAATGTATCATTCTTGCTACATCAAAGGAAAGAGTCCCTTGAATCAAGAACTTCAATCAATGCCAGCCATTTTGTGAGACATAAGGCAATCTGGCAATTTGGAAAAATCTGAAGAACTCGATATCATGGTTTGTGTGAATATACTAGAGTTGGGAAGGAATAACTTGTAAAGTAATTGCAAATAGAAAACATTATGATGAGTTTTGAGATCTGTATTTTGATACTGATATGTACACCTACCACATTTTGAACTTGATCCTCTTATCCTACTTCAAAAGCTTGAAAGGAAACTGCAAAGTTCAGTAAGCAATGAAGAGTTAAAAAGAAGAGTCAGAGAGTGAACAGGTAGGCAAAGGTAATTGCTAGAGAAGAAAATAGATACTACAAGGTCCTCATGCAGAAAATAGTCCAGCAATCCAAGATCACTGAAAATTGAAACTGAAAATATCTCCAGGGAACTAGATTGAGAGTGATGGCTGCAAAAGCACCACAGATTTTAACAGAATAACAGAATTAGAAGGCACCTTGGAGGTCTTCTAGCCCAACCACCTTCTCAAGCAAGAAACCCTATAACATTTCAGGCAAATGGTTGTTCAATTTCTTCTTAAAAACTTCCATTGTTGGAGCACTTACATCTTCTGAAGGCAAATATTTCCAATGATTAATTGTACTAGCTGTCAGGAAATTTCTCCTTAGTTCTAGGTTGATTATCTCTTTGATGCATTTCCACCCATTGTTTCTTGCCCTGCCGTTCAGATGCTTTGGAGGATAGCTTGACTCTCTCTTCTTTGTGGCAACCCCTGAGATATTGGAACACTGCTATCATGTCACCCCTAGCCCTTCTTTTCATTAAACTCGTCATACCCAATTCCAGTTCTTTGCTTTTTTAAATCTTCTAGTCCTTTAATCATCATTGTTGCTCTTCTCTGCACTCTTTCAAGAAATTCAACATTTTCTATATCATGGTGATCAAAATTGGATGCAATATTTCAAGTGTGCTCTTATCAAGGCATTATAAAATGGCATTAACACTTCACATGATCTTGATTCTATCCCAATGTTAATGAAGGCTAGGACTGTGTTGGTTTTGTTGGCAACTATAAGAGCCGAGGTGGCACAGTGGTTAGGGTGCAGTACTGAAGGCCACTACAGCTGACTGTTATCTGCAGTTCAGCGGTTCTAATCTCACCAGCTCAAGGTTGACTCAGCCTTCCATCCTTCCGAGGTGGGTGAAATGAGGACCCAGACTGTGGGGGCGATATGCTGACTCTGTAAGCCGCTTAGAGAGGGCTGAAAGCCCTATGAAGCGGTATATAAGTCTAACTGCTATTGCTATTGCTATTGCTTAACTCTTCCATACAGAATATTTTTTGTTGTGTACCATTTATGACTTTTGGGCAATCCTCCTTCCCTCCCTCCCTCCCTCCCTCCCTCCCTCCCTCCCTCCCTCCCTTCCTTCCTTCCTTCCTTCCTTCCTTCCTTCCTTCCTTCCTTCCTTCCTTCCTCTGCTTTCTAAATTATAGAAGTAATTCGATATTCTGGTGCAATACTGCTTTGTTAACTGCTCTGTGATTGAAAAGCACAGTACGTGAATATTCTAAATAGATGAATAGGCTGCAGGAATGTCAATATCAGTTTTGAAAGTACAGGGACATTCCTTTCAGAAGATTAGGACAGACATTTCCCATTTGCAAATATGTTCCAATTTAGCCATTAATGGCCAAAGCTACAGAGCAATTTGTCCTTTAAAAGAGAGTCGAAGAATATTATTAAGAAGCATCTATTTTACATTTTGCGAATTTGTGGGTGGGTTAAGAAGAAGCTGATTTCTAATGCGATACACATGTAAATGTGTATTATTAGGAGAAATAATTCAAAGGAATTTGTTGGCTTCCTGAGGAAGAGAAAGCTCTGCTTGCAATTGGCATGTGCACGTGAGCCTTGGCTATCTTGTGTTGAGATACTGCATAATCTGCTAAAGGGAATGATAGAGCCATTGTGCTGATGAATGGCTGCATTATGTAGCATTAAATAAAATTTATGTTAAAGCAACTGTCACTAAAAACATTAATTAATCAGAGACACTTGCACACTAGACTTTAATTTGATTTCTGTTAGTGAGACATCAATTCTACATTAGCTAATCTTTGGTTTAATGACGATCATAAAGTGGCCCCTCCACCCCTAATTCCCTAAACTTTCACATTTATCTTAATATTCTGGCTTATTTTAGGGATATGATGGTATTCCTGCAGATTTATATTTATTATCCATGGACACGTTTATGCCTATAATCATCAAATGAAATGCTCTACACTGAACCCGCTTGTAATTGTTCCATTGTAGTCACTTGTTGTTTTTCTTCAGTTTCAAGCTTTAAAATGAATTTATGTGCTGGTTTTGTGCAGGGTGGTTTGGCAGATGAAGATTTATTCAGTTACACATCATAACAGGAAGTGATGAATCAATGAAAATTAGAGTTGGACAGGTAAGTACAGACGTTGGATAAGTGTTTCTAGCAGGGTCTCATGGCATCTTTAATAGGGATGGTTACAGTGCTACTGAAAACAAAGATCATAAGAAATGTTCTTCGGAATCTTAGAACAATTAATCAGGGTATAGCCTACATTTAATTATAAGGTAGACAACTGAAATTATATTAAATCTGATCCCTTCTAAAATTACAGCAAAGTAAAAGTATGTAAAGCAATATCAAATAATCATATCTGAAATTTAAATGAATGATAGTTACAAATCATGTATGGTGGGACATGCATGTGGGAATTAAAAACAACAAACAAACAGAACAATTATGACAATATTGCAATGTCTACGTTTCCTTCATTGCGAAGGCAAGGACACGTTGAAGTACAGTTTCCTACAATATTGGCTTGTTTTCGTCATTTCACCAAGTTCTAAGAGTGTGGTAACTAACTGTTTAGAACATTCTACGGGTAAAGGTCTTTGTGTCTCATATTAAGCCTTGCTATGAGGTTCCTGATTATGGGATAAGATTCAAATAGTTTTTATTGAGTTGTCAAAAGATGAGAGGAAACATTAAGTACTTATTGTAGATTATGATTATTATAGATTATGATTAGTATTGTAGATCATGGCAAAGCTGTGGCAAATCTAGACAGCATACTAAAAAGCAGAGACATCACTCTGCCAACAAAAGTGTGTATAGTCAAGGCTATGGTTTTCCCAGTTGCAATGTAAGGCTGTGAAACTTGGACCATAAGAAAGGCTGAGTGCCAAAGAACTCTGGTGCTGGAGAAGACTCCTGTGAGTCCCTTGGACTGCAAGGTGATCAAACCGGTCAGTCCTGGAGGAGATTAACCCTCACTACTCTTTAGAAGGCCAGATCCTGAAGAGGAAACTCAAATATTTTGGCCACCGAATGAGAAGGAAGGACTCACAGGAGAAGGGCCTAATGCTGGGAACGAACTTTCTTCTTTTCGATAACTGTTATATCAGGCATGTTATGAACGTGCTTGGAAGCATGTTATTATGCTTCCTTGACCTGAAAATCCCATAAGAGCTTAACCCGCTCATTTTCGAAAACTTTCTCAACTTGATAGTCCCAGCAGTTTTTACTACATTCAAATCCAAACCTCCGGCAAAGGGCAAAGTAGATTGTTTGTATTATTATTTTAAATTGATTATAGCTGCCCAGGCTCATATCCTTTGGGTGGCTGAGAAATACAAAACCATAAAATAGTTAAAATATGTAAGAATTGTTCTGAAAGCCTTCCCGATGATTAAGGCTAATGCAGCTACAGTGGATAAGACATGCAAACTCTTTCTTAATGGCTTTAATCCAGACTATAAACTCAGACCCAAGGAATTGCTTCATTAATAAGGTAATTAGTAGTTTGAGGCAGGCTTTGGGGATTAATATGGGGCTATACTATTCAGTTACATACATATTTATAATAATTATACATATATAGTTTGGTCCGTGGTTGTGTTGCACACTGTGTTCCATTCAGCATCCTAAGTGGAGAACGATGGCTTTCTACAAATGCTTTCGACATAGTTCAATACTAGTTTTAATCCTAATTATTCTATATATTTTTTACACATGCTCTATTTCTATGACCTATTTTATACCTATTTTATTCCCTCGGTGTTGAATGTCATACATCTATCATTTATAGGTGCTTTATTTAAAAAAAATTAATAGGGTATCAACAATATATAAGATTAGCAATGTCCATTCCAGTTGGGGGATGTTGTATTAGCATGACACACAGCCATAAAAAATCCCATTTGAAGCAAAATCCACTGAAACTTTTAGCAAAGATCATACTGAAGAGCAACCAATGGACTGTAACAATAATACAGCTTTAGGTAAAGTCACAACTAGCCTGACTTTTATATGCATTTTTATTTATTATTAAAATATGCTTTCTGTGGATTTCATGCCAAAGGCACACAGACAAATTCCATACATTTAAACATGCAGATCTGAATCCTTTCCTCTGAAAGAAAAATAGTAAAGAATAATCTGAAAGATGATCCATCCAGGGGCAAGAAAGAACATCCATTTTGATGTAACAGTTGGATGGAATAAATTTTTCCTAGCAGGAGACTTTTGGTGCTAGATGAAAACAGACCTACAAGGCAGTTCTCCAGAACTTAAAAGGGTGTTTGTCAGATTCTATCATCTATCTATCTATCTATCTATCTATCTATCTATCTATCTATCTATCTATCTATCTATCTATCTATCTATCCATCCATCCATCCATCCATCCATCCATCCATCCATCCATCCATCCATCCATCCATCTATCTATCTATCTATCTATCTATCTATCAATCTATCATCTATCATCTAAAATGATTGTTTGTGTGTGTATGTGTGTTCCAGCATAACTCTGGAATGCCTCAAGCAATTTTAACTAAATTTGGTACACAGATTAATTACTCCCTGAAAAGGGGGTAAAACACCCCTAAAACCCTCAGTGTGTGTGTTCTGTTAAGATACAGCCTGTTGTGCCTTAAATGGCTTCTACTGTATTACTGTAAAATGGCTTCTACTGTGCAGCACAATGGAGTTGCCATGGTAATAGCCTCACAGTACTCCACAAGGGGGCTTCTTGTGGTAAAGGGGAAATCCAATATTAGAAATTACATTTGGTCCAGACATTTTCCCCCTATAAATAAATACTCGGGCAATGCCGTGTTATTGGCTAGTTTCCAATATATTATTTTCCATGTGATCAAAATAAGCTTCTCTGCTATGTTTGGTTCTATAGGGAGGAATGAGCTGGCTAACATGCACTCAAGGTAGGTTTTTTTGGTATGTGCTACAATGTCCAAGTCATTAGAATTGCTTCTGGGCAGTGAATGAGCTACCTGGAAGAAGCATTGAATTGTCGTGGGTCAAAATACCAAGTTCTAAATGCTCCTAAAATATGGTGATAAAAGTATAACTCAAGGAAAGAGTGAAAAATGTCATCTGCAAATGTGCCTTAGCGCAAGAAAAAGTGTTTGTTAAGGTTACAGTTTTCTTCATTGCTAATTATCAGTAGACGGGTTTTTTTCAGGTATCCTCTGTTTTAATTATTTTCACACCTCTAGGAAATATAATGGTTAATAAAGGTTAATTTCAGGGGATAATAAAAATTTATAAAAGCAGCTATGAAGCATGTTGGAATCTTTATCTATTTATAAACTTATATTTATTTTATATATCAAACACACACACACACACACACACACACACACACACATATATATAGTTACAAGAGTTATTTATCAGCACAAATACATTCATACATAAATACATAAATACATACATACATACATACATACATACATACATACATACATACATACATATATATATATATATATATATATATATAATAAGCCCTGGTATGCCCAAATATGGGAGGAAGTTGACTACTCCCTTTATTTATTTATCAGCACAAATACAACACACAGACACACACACACACACAGACAGACACACACACACACACATATATATATATCAGCACAAATGCAACACACACAAACACACACACACACACATATACACACACACATATTTGTACCCATATATTCACAGAATAACACACATACGTGTGTGTATATATTATATATAAAATATATAATATATAAACATATATCAACCCATATACACAGAATACATATATACACACACACACACACAAGGTAAAGGTTCCCCTCACACATATGTGCTAGTCGTTCCCGACCCTAGGGGGCGGTACTCATTTCCATTTCAAAGCCAAAGAGCCAGCATTATCTGAAGACGTCTCCATGGTCATGTGGCCAGCATGACTAAACGCCGAAGGCGCACAGAACGCTGTTACCTTCCCACCAAAGGTGGTTCTTATTTTTATACTAGCATCTTTACATGCCTTTGAACTTCTAGGTTGGCAGAAGCTGGGACAAGTAACGGGAGCTCAATCCATTAGGGGGCACCTAGGTGTTCAAACCCCCAAACTGCTGACCTTTCTGATCGACAAGCTCAATGGTCTTAGCCATTGAGCCACCATGTCCCGCACACACACATACATACACATAGGTATATTGGTGGTATATATTAACTTTATATACCACCCATAATACTCTGAAAAGAGACTTTTCTCAAGAATATACTGAGGTCTTCAGAAAGAGATATTGGGATTTTACAATATAGCAACATTTGAAAGTTTTGTTATACTTTTTCATAAGAACTATGGATATGCAAGAAGACACGATGTAGAAAAATATGCTGAGTCTCACATACCACTTAGATTTCGGTTTTTATGTGTTTCTTACCACAAACTGGCAAGAAATTGCACTATTGATTTTCCATAAGCTTGTTTAAAATTAGGCTCCAGAGAGGACCACCGTAAAAAAAAAAAATGTCAAAGGCTGGTATTGACCGAGTTCCCAGTATAGAACTGTAGCCTAAGTCTCCAAGTATGCTTGGATGGGTGTAAAGAGGAGATAAAATATTGGACAACCACTGATGTATATATATATCCCATAAATCATTTTGAGAATCAAAAAGTCTTCATTTAGATTTCAGTAGCTATATTGCTTGACTTAGTTTGGGAGCTGAATCATACATACAGGATGTGCATCCCACACGATTTGGTTTATGTGACATTACCACTTAATTCACTACCTTGGTTTCATTTATGGTCATCTGCTTGGAAAGTGTCGCAATTAGATATCTTTTCCAGCCAGCAGCATCTCCAGAGTGTTACCAACCTATTTCCTTAATGGTATAGATGCACAGTTCCCCCCCCACCTTTCCATTCATCTGGAAGCAGAAAATAAAATTTCTTACAAACCCCCCCCCCCACAAAGGTTTGCCTTATGAGCTGCACACAGCAAATTGACCATTGAAAAGGCTACAAAGAGCTGATGCACTTTTTGTACTCTTTCCAATGGTCGATAGCAGTGACGTGCAGTCAGGGGAGGCAGGGCCTCGCCACTGTCATCATGAAAAGAAAAAAAAATTAACAGGAAAAAGACTGAGGTAGTTGCTGCCAGAGTCACCATGGATGACTCTGCTTAGTGCTTAACTGTTTAAAAAAGCCTCTAAAAAAGTGCCGTCTACAGGAGGAGGCGGGAGAACCACGTGTCTCATTTAGTCTATTTTTATGATCATTCGAGCAGAGTTAAGCAAGGGTTGAAAGCCGAAAAATTCCTTATGTAGATGAGGCACTTGGTTCTCTCGCCTCCTCCTATAGAGGGTGTTTTTTTTTAGAGGCTTTTTTAAACAGTTAAGCAGAGTCATCCATTGACCGCCCTGAGGTCCTGGCACTAGAGGCAAAAGCTGCCCTGCCGCTATGTCCGACATAGAGACGTCCTGCCTCTATGTCGAACATAGCGCCGGGCCGGCAGGGCGGCATTTGCCCGCTTGCCTCACCAGCCATAAACTTCACCGCACATCACTGGTCGATAGGCTATCTGCGCCTCATGAGGCAAATCTTTGAAGGTGGGGGTGTATTAAAATAAATGAGTGAGAGGGAAACAGGTAATAATGACATTGTTTAGCAGTTCAGGGTGGGTAAAATAAAACAGAAGTGTACACATCATATAAAGCTACTATTTTTAATCTTTTTGATTTAGCTCTATCATCTATCTCTCTCCCTCCCTCCCTCTCTCTCTCTCTCTCTCTGTAGGTGTGTGTGTGTGTGTGTGTGTGTGTGTGTGTGTGTGTGTGTGTGTTCCAGTATAACTCTGGAACACCTCAAGCAACTTCAGCCAAACTTGGTACACAGATGCCTTACTCTCTTAAAAAAAAATACTGTGGGGGTAAAACAACCCAAACACTCCTCAGGCATGTGTTCTGTTAAGATACAGCCTGTTGTGCCTTAAAATGGCTTCTACTGTACTGCTTTGAAATGAATTCTACTGTACTACCTTAAAATAGCTTCTACTGTATACCATAGTGGAGTTGCCATGGTAACGGCTTCACAGTACTCCACAAGGGAGTACTCTCTGGTAAGGGGGAAAATCCAACATTAGAAATTACGTTTTTGGGGACACATTTTAAACTAATTTGATTGTTGCTGAAATCCAGGCTCAGGGAGAAGTTGCTCTTGTCATAGCCTCTTCAGGAATTGCAGTGACATTCATGGAAGGAGGGAGGACAGCCCATTCCACACTTACATTCCCACTTAACATCACCATTCCTGTCTAATACAGGATTGGGATAAATAAATACCTGGACAAGGACAGGTTATGAGATAGTTTAAACTAAAGGGGACAATAAGATTTTAAAGATCCATCTCTCTCTCTCCCTCTCCCTCTCCCTCTCCCTCTCTCCCTCCCTCTCTCCCTCCCTCCCCTCCCCCTCCCCCTCCCTCTCCCCTTCCTTCCTTCCCTCCCTCCCCCCTCTCTCCCCCTTTCTCCCTGATCAAAATAGATGCTGCCATTACAAGAAAATGTTGTCTCCATTGGCAATCCTCCAAATTTGACTCAAAACAGGACTTTTCTGGAGATAAAAAGCAGAAAAAAGATTGCAAAGTGATTTGAGAAACTAGGAATTAGCCTTGCATACTCTTGCAATGGTAGATGAAATGGATGGATCATCATATAATCACATTGTACTGTTTCCATGGCCATCATCAATCTAACAATTGGATATAGTCACTTTGTTTTAATTGATTTCAATTATTAATGATAAAGTGGAAAAACATGTCAATAATGTAATTATGATTCTTTATTATCTTGAGCTGGAGCTAGCTAAGGTTCAGCGAATAAAATTAAGACTCTCCTTTATACCATTTCTTTTCTTTCAAATAAATTGTTCGGCACTTTATGTGCATCATCCCTTACTCTTGAATAGTCCCATGAAAGATTGACCAGGGTTTTCTCCTTGTGGCCCAACACTTGCATTCCCTCATGAAGTTCAATGTACATTGTATCTTAGAAAGGACACTGTCCCTGCATGTCAGAATTATTATGATTTTTATATACTTTATTCATTAAACATGAAACTCAGCCAACTGAACATTTAAAAATGCATTACAAATACCAGTGACTGGTGCTAATGGTTGATATGGTTTGCTGCCAGCATCCTAGGTATCAACCAAGTACCTTCTTAAAATATAAGATGTTCTGAGTAGTGGTGGTGGTGGTGGTGGTGGTGGTAGTAGTAGTAGTAGTAGTAGTGGTAGTAGTAGTAGTAGTAGTAGTAGTAGTAGTAGTAGTAGTTATTATTATCGCAACAACAGAATTGTATCACAGCGGCCAGTTGTTTTGCCAGATTTGGAATTGGTTACTAGTCGGGCCCCACCCAGGGGCCTAGGACGTCGTAACGTATTTTCGTAATATGCATGCAGATCCAAGCAGTGCGGCTTTTTGCATTTGACTGATGTTGATTTTGTCAATTTTTAACTCTTTTAAATGTAATTCCAGTGCTTTTGGAATAGCACCCAGTGTGCCGATTACCACTGGAATTACCACTGCTGGTTTGTGCCATAATTGTTGAATTTCGATTTTTAAATCCTGGTATTTTGCGATTTTTTCATATTCCTTCTCGTCGACCCTGCTATCACCTGGTATTGCAATGTCTATGATCGTAACCTTATTTTTCTCAACCAGTGTGATGTCTGGTGTATTATGCGCCAGTATTTTGTCCGTTTGTATATGAAAATCCCATAAGATCTTGACCATCTGATTTTCAGTGACTTTTTCAGGCTTATGTTCCCACCAGTTTGTTGTTGTTGTTGTTGTTGTTGTTGATGATGATGATGATGATGATGATGATGATGATGATGATGGTGGTTGGTTGCAGAGTTAGCCAGAGTTTAGACTGGAGTTGGAATTTTTATCCACTTATTGAGTGCTCTCCAAGAACCTGGATAGATAGAGGTTGTGAAGAAGTTTCTTGGATGAGAAGTAAAACATTTTAAATGAAAAAAACCCCAAGCAAATCCAGTTGCTTTTTGGAAAAGCACCTTTGAGATGAGTTCTTCTATTTCAGCTTCTAATTTATTTTTACCTGCTTCCTTTATCCAATTTGCATTCTTGTAGTATTTCTTTGGGTTGTCCCTTAGCTGTGCTCAGAAGTGCACTGTTTCTTTTTCTTCTCTCTCTCCCTCCCACCCTTCCTCCCTCCCTCTCTCTCTCCACATACACATATACACACACACACACAAACACACACATATACATACATACATACATACATACATACATACATACATACATACATACCAGTTGTGGGTTTCAAATATTTTTAGAACCTTTTCTGTAGGTGTGGCCTGCTTTGTGGGAGTGGTTTGCTAGCCATGTGACTGGGTGGGAGTCGCTTGCCAGCCATGTGATCGAGTGGGAGTGGCTTGGCAGTCATGTGACTGGATGGGCATGGCCAACTTGTAAAAAGTGGTCATTTAACAACGCTCTTGCTTAACAACCAAAATGTTGGCTCAGAAACTCTGGCATTTGAAGAATGCAAGTCTTAAAGCTGTCAAGTTACGAGACCCTTGCACCCCTAACCCTTTAGAAAAAAACCCCAGGGGGTGTTCAAACTTGACAGCTTTAAGACTTGTGGACTTCAACTCCCAGAATTCCTCCTCCAGTCATGTTGGCTCAGGAACGCTGGCATTGAAGGGTGCAAGTCTTAAAGCTGTCAAGTTACAAGACCTTTGCACCCCTAACCCTTTAGAAAAAAAACCCAGGGGTGTTCAAACTTGACAGCTTTAAGACTTTAAAGTTTAGATAGGACTCTTAGAGTACATACACACAGATTATGTATCTGGAGAATGGAATTAAAAAACTAACATAAATTCAGAAGATTCAATATTACTATTTTTATACTCTTTCATATAACAGTTACAATGCGGGACCAATTTTTGGGGAGACACTCGAACTTTTAGAAAAAGATTTTGATATTTGGACACCATCTTGGGGCCTGTGTTTGGATTGAGAGAGCAGCTGTGATAGACCGTATTCTTTGCAAAATATGTTTCTGAGTGTGTGGGGTGTTTTGAGATCCTTAATTTTGAGATGGTAACTATTGATAGCTGAGTGGGGCAGCAGCAAAAAAATCATACTAGAATTAGTATAAAGTTACACTTCTACATTGTTCAACACATGTGTGATCATAAATGTTTCTGTGGTTGTGTGAGGGGGGGAGGGAGAGAGGGAGGGGGAGAGAGAGAGAGAGAAAGAGAAAGAGAGAGAGAGAGAGTTTTCAATTCAGAAATCCAAGATCCGTAAAGTATATAATATAAAGTATAATCCTCACCAAAGGAAAAAATCTTGGATGCCAAGCAAAGGCTATTAAACATATATTCTGTGTGTAACAAGTAGGGTTTAAAGCGATAAGTGGGTGGAGGAAGCTGATTGCCAGATGCAAATTGGTCAGTGGAACAGCACGAGTGAAGCTCATTCTTTGAAAGTGGCTTTAAAGCCCCAATCTATTGGCAGTGATTTGCAGATGCTAAAGTAATCATTCGGCTAATTGCTAGAACTGCAGCCTTGGAAAAGGAAGACTTTTTTTTTTGCAATAGGGTGGATATAGTATACAAAACACTATTGAAAAGCTCATTGAGAGATTGTGGTGGGGTGGATACAATGAACAATTATTCTCCTCAGATCTTTCTTTAACGTAGAAATCATTAAATTGTTCCATGCAGCGAAAAAGTCTATTGACTTTACATGTGCCTTATGCACATTTTTGGAACAAAAATGTAAAAATAAATAAATAAATTAGCCATCAGCCCTCTATCTCATTCATGCCAAAACCCATAAATGTTTTGGCCAGTCCTCTGGAACACTATGTTATTTTATGAATAATGTATACAAATGACTTTCCATAGATATGTGAGACCCTAGGAAGCCTATTGCAGAATTTCCCATTCATATTTAATTACACTTTAGTGATGAAGAAGCTTGCATATCCCAATTAGCCTGCCCTTAAGATGACTTCATTAGCAATACTAACTCCATGCAGATTGGCAAAGAAGTTGAAGTAGTAACTCGTAGGATTAAAAGTTCACGGGGACGGGTGTAAATGTAGACCTGAAATAAACACATGCCTGGTATTTAGGAGAAAGACTATGATAGAGCTTGATAAAATTTCAAAGTCCAGAGATGAAGCCTCCTATATTTTGTCATAGGACCAAAGCTTTGTCAACCTAGATGCATATTTAGAACTCCAGGCAGCGTATTTATTGGTTGGTTGGCTGGTTGGTTAAATTATTATCTGCCCATCTACCCTTACAAGGTGACTCTGGGCAGCTTACAGGTTATAAAACAAATTAAAATTAGTTAAGATATTAAAACAACACAAAAGTAAACTATTATTAACAACTACACTAGGAGTTCTGGTGCTTCAGTGGTTAGAAAGCAATATTGCAGGAAAATTCTGTCCACAGCCTAGACTTCAATCCTGATGGGGCTTGAGGTTGATTCCTCTTTCTGAGGTCAGTAAAATGTTGGGGGCAATATGCTGAGATTGTAAACTGCTCAGAGAGTGCTGTAAAACATTATGGGGCAATATATAGGAATAGCACTTAGACTTATACACCACTTCACAGAGCTTTACAGTCTTTTCTAAGCGGTTTACAGAGTCAGCCTCTTGCCCGAAGGGAACAGCTAAAGAACAGGGGTTGACTTGGGAGTAAGGCCACAGGTGGACAATGAATGGCCCCTCCCAGTGGAAATAAAAGAGGAACGAAAAGGGAGTGGAGTTTCCAGGAGACAATTAGTTCGCTTAATTGGTTTGTGACCCTCTGAGATTCCTTGCCAAGTTTTACAGATATCGGCCTGTCAGCTCTCCAAGCCAGATAAGGTCTGTGACTGTAAATCCTCCCTTGAAATCTTTGCTGGATGTGAATGAACAGAATTCGCAATAAATTAATAAAAGGGGTTTTTGTCAGGTCAAGGAGTTTGCTCCATGCTCTTGGGAAGCCTAGGTGAGAACAATTCTGTCCAGTAAACATCAGACTTATTTAATATCCAATTTGTATTTGCAAAAGTGCATTTCACCTTTCTTTAAATATGTAAAATGTTTTTCCTTCAAGCACTTTCCGAACTACAGTATTTGGGGAATTGATCAGTGAGCTCCTTTAGCTCAACTCTCATATATCCCCTCCTTTCCGCAATAATGCTTCTCTGCATTTGATATAAGGGTAGCTGTTTTTTTTTTTTTTTGCAAGTTTCTTGTTTACTCTTCTTTACAGTAGCTCAGTTATTTAGGTCACTGTTATTCCATGAAGAGAACCACACTTGTGGGAATAAAGATTTCTCAATACAATTAATTTCTCGGTGTAACTCACTACATTTATGGTACACCTACAACCCTCTCAGATGAGCGCTCATAAATAGCTTTTGATGTGTTTTCCCAGCCCTCGGTCATACCACTAGAATATCTTCCTTGAAAAACAACTGTGAATTCTGAGCTAACAGTTCTTGGTGGAATGATTTCTTACCAGCCTGAGGAGAAATTGTTACGACAGAGTACTTCGGTTATGTCTCTACAAGAATATAAAACAAGGTGTATGTGTGAGAGAGAGAAAGAGGGAGGAAGAGAGGGAGGGAGGGAGAGAGGGAGGAAGGGGAGAGAGAGAGATGGGGGAGAGAGAGGAGGAGGAAGGAGGGAGGGAGGCAGAGAGAGAGAGAGAGAGAAGGAGAGAGGGAGGGAGAGAGATTTGTTTAGGGTAAATTGTTGGCTTGTAAAAAGTAATTTTGAAAATCTGACCTTAGCCTTCTTCTGTAGTTGGTCATATTGATTCACTTCCATCTTATATGAAGACAGCTTTTGCGAACCACGTTATTAAAAAAAAAACTCTAGAGCTGCAGTACAGCTCTAGAGAATCATCAGTAAAGTTAAAGACCCAAAGGGCAAGACATCACTAACATTCTTATCAGATTACTTTGCATCCATGGACGAGACAAAGGGCTCCAAACAATCAGAAACTCACGGTAGAGTCATCCAAATACCTTCTTTCCCTAAAACGATTCACCATCCTATACAGGTAGTCCTCGATTTACAGCAGTTCACTTAGTTACCATTCGAAATTATAACAGCACTGGAAAAAAGTGACCTTTGACCATTTTCCACGTGACCCATCAAATGCGTGCCCGTCAAAAGCGCACCTGCAAAACCGTGGTGAGAAAACCGTGAAGTCGAAAGTGCTCCCACAAAAGCGTGATTAGGGTTAAGGTAAGGGTTAGGTTTAGGTTTAGGGTTAGGTTTAGGGTTAGGTTTAGGGTTAGGGTTAGGGTTAGGGTTAGGTTTAGGGTTAGGGTTAGGGTTAGGGTTAGGGTTAGGGTTAGGTTTAAGGTTAGGTTTAGGGTTAGGTTTAGGGTTAGGTTTAGGGTTAGGTTTAGGGTTAGGTTTAGGGTTAGGGTTAGGGTTAGGGTTAGGGTTAGGGTTAGGGTTAGGGTTAGGGTTAGGGTTGTTACATTGTTTTCATTGCTTTTTAATGGCGTGCTTTTGTTGGTGCCTATTTGTCGATGCACTTCTGCGTGCATTTGACCTCGCGGTTTTCTCACTACGGTTTTGTCGGTGCGCTTTTGTCAAGCACGCATTTGTCGGTGAACCCATTTTTCACACTTAGAACCATTGCAAGCATTCCCATGGTCACCTGATCAAAATTCAGACCCAATGGCATATGACTCGTATTTAGATGGTTGCATTGTCCCAGGGTCATATGATTCCCTTTGGCGACCTGCTGACAAGCAAAAATCAGTGGGGAAGCCAGATTCACTTAACAACTGTGTTACTCACTTAATTGCAGTAATTCAGTTAACAGCTGTGACAAGAAAGGTCATAAAATAGGGCAAAACTCACTTGTCTTGCCTAGCAACATATTTTTAAAGCTCAATTATGGTCGTAGGTCAAGGACTACCTGCACTATCTGATAAAGCAAATCAAGAGCACCGAGAATAACTCTGTTTTTTAATTCAATCAGTTCTCCTGAGCTCTGATCCAGCTTTTGGTAGGCCAGCTCTCTGCATCATCCTTCTGGGTAAAGGTAAATGTTTGCCTGCACATGCTTCCACCTCTAGGGGGTGGTGCTCATCTCCATTTCTAAGCTGAAGAGGCAGCGCTGTCCGAAGACGTCTCTATGATCATGTGGCTGGCATGAGTAAATCCAGGTGGCGCACGGAGCGCTGTTACCTTCCCACCAAAGGTGGTTCCTCTTTTTCTACTTTCATTTTTACGTGCTTTCGAACTGCTAGGGTGGCAGAAGCTGGGACAAGTAACGGGAGCTCACTCCAGTATGCAGTGCTAGGGATTCAAGCCGCCAAGCTGCCGACTTTTCTGATCGACCTCAACATCTTAGCCACTGAGCCACTGCAGACCCACAATATTTCCATCCATCAGTTTTGCAGAGTTTTGTTGATTCTTAGAATCTGATATTGCCTCTTTCTTAACAGGCAGACATTGGATTTGTGCCTTTGTTGGGCAGGCTCCTTGTCTCTTGTGTAGTACCCTTAGGCTGTACATCCTACAGATGGTGGCAGAATATAAAAAAAGCTCTAGCTCTGGACGCACAAACATGCCCCACCACACAAATGTAGCAAGTGACATTTGTACAAAAATCTCCATACTAGCCATGCTCACTCTGTTTGTCATAGGGCACTTCCTGGGGATTAATGGTTGCCTGAGGTTAATGGCCCTTGGCTATGCTCTGGGCCATCAACTTTTCCAAGCTGCTCATTAATTCACACAAAATGCCAAGCATCAAGTTGATAATAGCTGTATTTGGGTTCTTATTTTTTGGGCGGGAGGTGGGAATTCAGTTCAGGAGTCCTACATTTAGAACTTAATGACACTGCATCTCCTAATGTTTTGCTGATATTTCCACTCGGTGTCAACTCAAGAGGGCCATGCTTAATAGCATTTGGTTTCTTTTTTTAAAGTGCACCTAGAGAGCTGTTGGAAGTTGAGCACTCTTCCTGGATGCAAGATGCACATCTGATTGGGGAACCACAGGACTGCAGGCAACATCTGTTTGCTAGGAGTCACAGATCTCCTAGCTTTGAATTTCCTACAAGCCACCAATGTATGCACATCACAGACTTGCTGTTGACTTTTTTTTTCCAAGAGGACAAAGGAGCGTTGTTTTGTTTTTAGATAATTGGGTTTCAAACATTTATGCAGATGTGAAGTGTGTTGTTATATCATTGCCAAAGCCCCAAAGGGCTGTCAGTTAAATTATTCTGAATAATGCTATCTGTATTCTGATATTGAACTGCTCCAAATTAGCATTATGAGAACCTCCAACTATGAGACCGAGGTTTGAATTTTCTCCCTCCTCCTTTCACAGGGAAGAAATGCTAAGCATCTGGTCTCATTTCTTAACAAGCCACAATTTTCTTGTATTTTTTTTTCAAATATGAAGTAACGATTTGCAACTCATGTTGGCAGAAGGGAGCCTACTGTGGATCCCATCAGCCAGTGGTAGGTTCCTACTGGTTCAGCCCGAACCGGTAGTGGTTTTGTGGCCTGGATCACTGGAACTAGCAGCGACCCAGATTCCTCCCATTCGCATCTGGCCAGGTGCAGAGACAAAAGTGACCTTGACTTTCTAAGAAGAATGTTATTATGGCTACACATCACCCAACTCCATATAATTCCCCCCTCCCATTTTCCCACAATAGAAAGTGCGAAAACAGTGGAAAGTGTGGCAGGCCTGAAACCTAAAAAGAAAAGATGGCTTGCAGGTCTGACACATGATATTGTGCAGTTCATCTGTGAACATGGACACAATCTCTCTCACACACACATACACAGGGGGGTGGTTTCAGTTAAAAAACGACATGCTATTGTGCACCTGTGATTCAATTTCACCTGCAATCTGGGATGAGAGAGAGGTAGGTAGGGAGGGAGGGAGGTAGATAGGTAGGTTCTTTCAGTTCAAAGAAGACCTGTTGAATGTGCAGGTTCATCTATGAACATGGAGGTGGCTCTGCATCCCCACTTTGGAAGTACTGAGTCAAGGCCAATGGAGACACTGGAAGTCCTTTTGGGGATGCTACTCACAATTTTCAACAATGCCTGTCTCCAAACCCAGTGGACACTTCATAGTACAGGGCAGGGGTGGGTTTCTCCTGGCATTACTGCCGGTTTGGTGCGTGCAAAAACTTTGTGCGTGAACTGAAAATCAAGATGGCGGCCCCATAGGATAACTGGTTTGGAGGCATGGCAGGCCTGGGTCGCTGCCAGTTTCAGTGTCCCAGGCTGCCAAATCACTACCCATCCAAACCGGTACGAACCCATCTCTGGTACAGGGCTTGCTAATAGATTCTGTCAGCAGCTGCAGCTTCTAGTTTCTTTGGTTGGATGTCACAGTTGTATAGGGCTTCTCCTACAGCAACTTTGAAGTGCTTGCGTGGTTAACCCTTGGTCTATTCCCAGACTTTAGTACATTATAGAGCCATGATGGCGAACCTATAGCATGCGTGCCAGTGGTGGGATACGACCCGTGCGCCCCACTATGGGTGTACTGGTGCCTGCTGAGAGCACCAGGTACCGTTCTGGTATGGTGCTCCAGAGGGCCCACCCTCCCGCCCACCCTCTTTACCTGTATTTCAGCTGATCGGGGCTTCCACCCATGCACATGGAGTGTATCGTGCCTGCGCGACGCTCCACCGAGCAGCTAGAGCATCACAGGTGGTAAGTAAGCATGTGTGTGCTGCGCACAGGCGGTACGCGTATGCACGCATGCATGCATGTGGTAGAACGAAAAAAGATGTACGAAATAATATAAATGCACATATATAGAATGCTATAAAAGACTTATTTATACAGATAAAAGAATCACAACAGATATGTAAAAGAAATGTAATGTGTTTGCAAAGATGTGAAGTTTGTATAAACAAAATAAAAAGTTTTTTAAAATAAAATAAAAAATTGGGGAAAAACATCCAATAAAAAATCTAGTTCAGGGAGAAAGTCCAGTGCAGGAATTGTTATTTTTTACTTCCTTTCCATTCCCAAAATCAAAATTCTGAGCAGAACCTAAGGCCAAAAAAAGGTTGTGTATTTTTTTTCCAACTTATCTATAATACAGGATCCTTTTTCAATTCTCACCAGGTCTCTTAGAACATATTTACTTATCTCTGCCTGGCATGATGGGGAGATAAATAAACAGTGCAGTTCTAATAGTGAATTCTGGATGTCAGAGGCTTACATTTCACAATATAGAAAGCCTCCTAAGGTAATTAAACTTTAGATGGGCTGCTTTACTTTCCTGGCCTAAAAGCAGATTGACTTGATATCTGTCATATTTGATTCCTTTGTTAAAACAACGATGACTTTTTCAATCTCATGAGCATTTAATGAACCCTTAAAATAAGATGATATATGAGGGGTGTGGTTTTATATCTATCTAATATGTATTTTAAGGGACTCAGTGGCTAAGACGTTGTCAATCAAAAGGTCAGCAGTTCAGCGGTTTGAATCCCTAGTGCCGTGTAATGGAGTGAGCTCCCGTTACTTATGCCAGCTTCAAATTTTTTAGAACCTCTTCTGTAAGTGTGGCCTGCTTTGTGGGAGTGGCTTGCTGGCCATGTGACCTGGTGGGAGTGGCTTGCCAGCCACATGAGCGGGTGGGAGTGGCTTGCCAGCCATGTGACTGGGTGGGCATGGCCAACTTGTAGAATGTGGTGAAACTCACTTAACAATGCTCTTGCTTAGCAACCAAAATGTTGGCGCACACAAGTCTTAAAGCTGTCAAGTTACAAGACCCTTGCACCCCTAACCCTTTAGAAAAAAAAAACCCAGGGGTGTTCAAACTTGACAGCTTTAAGACCTGTGGACTTCAACTCCCAGAATTCCTCCTCTCGCTCTTCATCTTGATGATGTGCGGACAGGCGGGGGGGGGGGGGTTGGAACAGGTTCTAAACGGCACCGTAGATTTGTGGAACCTCTTCTATAGAAGAGGTTAGAACTGGCAGGAACCCACCCCTGATACCATGCCTTTATGATGAAACCTTAGAATGTCTGGGGTTTCCACCAACATTTCATTCTGAAAGACACACAAAAATACTTCTCTTATCTTCTTTCTAGTTTCAGCTTCACAAAAATACTTCTCACATCTTTCAGCTTCAGATGTGGGATATTCACAACACCTAAAAGGAAATCCTTCTTAATGTGATGATGGGTTTTGACGCTATGAGAAATCGGCATGTCCATCCACTGGGAGAGTTTGAAAAGAAATCAACAAAACTCAGAGTTTAAGGCTATCAGTGGCTTCTAGCTACAATGAGCATGTAGAGTTTCAGAGTTAACATTAAGAGATTTTGCCATATCAATGAATTTGACTGGAATGTGCTGTCATATCTTATTTTGAACTTGCAGTGTTCAAGTTCCTCTCTTCTATTCAAGCAAGCAGTCAAACTTGCTTTTAGTCTGATCTGCCAGAGTTTGTTTTATTTTTCTCGGGCTATTATTATGCTAGATAAACCGATATGTGTAGAGTATTTAATATCTACCCACTGCAGCTGCTCCTTTCTTTTCTGTAAGATGCGTTTCCATATTATGCTGGAAGTATGTACCGTGTGATACTAGTTACGAATATGTACCGTGTCATACTAGTTCATGTTCTATAAAATTGTTCTTAAGGCTGTAACGCATCGAAAAAACGGTTCTTCATAAAACAAGGTGGTGTGAATGAAGAATTAAAAGAACTCTGGAAAGTTCATGAAGGTGCTTTGAAGGCTGTTTTAGCTATCAGTAAAAAGGGACGTGGTGGCTCAGTGGCTAAGATGTTGAGCTTGTCGATCAGAAGGTTGGCAGTTCAGCAATTCAAATCCTAGCGCAGAATAATGGAGTGAGCTCTCGTTACTTGTCCCAGCTTTTGCCAACCTAGCAGTTCAAGAGCATGTAAATACAAATAGAAAAATAGGAACCACCTTTGGTGGGAAGGTTACAATGTTCCATGTACCTTTGGCATTTAGTCATGCTGGCCACAGGACCATGGAAACGTCTTCGGATAGCGCTGGCTCTTCGGCTTTGAAACAGGGATGAGCACTGACCTTTAGAGTCAGGAACGACTAGCACATATGTGTGAGGGGAACCTTTACCTTTACCTTAGCTATTAGTATGTCTTTATGCACAGAAAAAAATTCTGCTCAGATCTTTGGTGAAGTATTGTGTCTGTATATCTATGGAGACTCTCAATCATATACGTACTGGTTGTCCCAAAGGTGTTTTTTTTTCCCCCAGAGGGCAACTGGTTTTTTTCTTTGAAAATGTTTCACTTTTCATCCAAGAAGCTTCTTCAATTCTTCTTGGAGAGCTTCTTGGATGAGAAGCTAAAGGTTTTCAGAGAAAGAAAGAAAAGCAAAGTCTAATTGCCTTTTGAAAAAAAAAAAAACCTTTGACACTATTGTTTCTGTGTATACACAAATATGCACAGATACCCAAGAAAAGGTATTTGAAAGAGCCACATGGACGTAAGAGTTTTAATATCTCAGAAACAAGTTCTTTACCAATACACCCCTTTCTAACGTTTTTCATAGGAGTATGTTTCATTGTTCCATGTTGCAAATGGGTATTTTAATTTCTCAGAGAAGAATAGTCTAGGCTACAGAGGTGGAGCTCTCACCTCACAATCAGGAGGCTGTGAGTTCGATTCTAGATAGCGGCAGATATTTCTCTCTCTTGGGCACAATGAGTAATTATCTACTGCAAACTCTGTATTGGCAACAGGAAGGGTATCCGGCCAGTAAACACTCTGCTCCATTTGATTGCCCCGACTCCACCCCCATGTAAGGTATTGCAGGATCATTAAAAGACAAAAAAAAAACCCCACAAACAGTCTAAGCTACCTTTTCTCAAGCTGGTTCCCTGGTTATTCTGAACAGGAAGGATATAACTGGACTTCCTGACTTGTTGCAACTCTTCTTGAGCTCATCTACATTAGTTGATCAGTAAAAATGGTCAGGTTTCTTCTATTTGATGTGCTTCATTTATTACTATTTTTTATTATGATCATTTCTGGCTGTTTTCAATTGCATCTTTTATGACAGGTTTGATGATACTTTTGTACACTGCTGGGATAGCCACAGGGAGGATATGTATATATTTGTGATATCATGTTTATATATTTCAATTACATGCAATAAAACTATGTAGGCAGGTCTCCTTGAGCGTTGACAACGTAGTTGCATTTTGCTTCCCCTGGCAAACTTTTCTCAAATCTAGCTTTCTGCTTGGCCCTTTGAACTATTTTCTTAATCTGTTTATTAGCTGTAGCATACCTTAGTGCCTTCTGAAAGATCTGATGGTATAGAAGGAGTTAACCATATTGGATCAGGATTGCACAAGAAAGCATCCAGAATGTACAGTATATTTTAGCTAAGATTTCACTCTCTTTTCTCCCCAAACTTGATGTTTTCTTTTGCTTGTAGTCTTCAGTTCTTTAAACCTGTCATCCGTTTGTGTCCTGGTTTCTCTGTTTAGTAGCAAACCTTTCTTGGATCAATAAGACTGTTTCTGATCTTTGGAGTGTCACCGAGTATGAAATTCACATACAGCAAGTAGTACAGCAAAAACTATCAGAAAAACAGAAACAGAATCACAGTCTTAGAAGGGACCTTGAAGATCTTTTAGTCCAGCCCCTTGCTTAAATTGTCAGATGTCCAATATCTTGGATTAAGAATAGAAATTAATCTAGAATGATTAAATGGTACTTTTGATGCATCTGTTAAAAGCCTATTATTATTTTTTGTGGGTGCGGGGGGGAAGGAAGATGCAGTGCAGATGATATAATAGGAGGTGTAAATGCAAAAGTATTTGAAGAGGAGGTTTGCACTGAATTAGAAACTACATGAGAAATGTTTAAACAAATAACCTAATAAGTACAGTAGTGATTCTCAACACTTAATAGGAGCATATAGACAGAAGAAGCTGCTCCTCAGCTTCAGATAGTCCTGATCCTATCGACTTCAGGAACTTCATGAAGAGTTGATTTCCTTCCAGGTGCTTGTCTAGCAGTGGTGGCTTGCAGACGGTACACCCCGGTATGGGCGTACCGGTGCATGCCGGGACCACCGGGTACCATTCTGGTACGGTGCTCCGGAGGCCCACCGACCTTTCTTACCTCTATTTGAGCTCTTCGGTGCTTCCGCGCGTATGCACGGAGCATACAGCATCTGCGTGATGCTCTGCCGAGCAGCTGGAGCATTTCAGAGGTGTTACGGAGGCATTGTGGAGGCATCACGGAGCATCGCAGGAGGTAAGGACACATGCATGCGCTGCACATGTGTGCACATATGCTGCGCTTGTTCATGTGGTGAACGCTGGGCCCTGTTACACCGTACCTGTTGCACCGGGATCCGGAACCCACCACTGTTGCCTAGAACCATTTAGTTGTGTGGTATGTGAGTTATTTTTCCAAGGTGCAGTTTTATTGATTGTTATTTGTACTGTGACATTTTTAAAAACCCTTATATTGATCATGAGGAAACAGTACATGAAGGGTGTCATCCTTATTAGAACTCATCAGATGTCGGTAGCAATAAGGATTGATGAGTTGCAGGAAGATAAAAGTAGCTGCATACTGGTTTCTGATGGTCAGTATAACTCAAAGGATCACACGGGATAAACACTGTACATAGAAACCCCATCCCTCTTACCCCAAGAAGAGTGGTGATGGATAACATGCAAAACCTTATCATCAGGGTATGGCACAATGTAATATTGTGGCTATGCTTTTTCCAGTTGCAATGTATGGCTGTGAAGTTTGGACCATAAGAAAGGCTGAACAGCAAAGAATTGAGGCCTTTGAACCATGGTGCTGGAGAAGATTCCTGTGAGTCCTTTGGACTACAAGGTGGTCAAACCAGTCAATTCTAGAGTAGATCAATCCTGACTGCTCTTTAGCAGATCCTGAAGAGGAAACTCAAATACTTCGGCCACCTAATGAGAAGGAAGGACTCACTGGAGAGCAGCCTAATGCTGGGAACGATTGAGGGCAAAAGAAGGAGAACAGAGAATGAGGTAGCATGATGGAGTCACTGAAGCAGTAGGCGTGAGCTTGAATGGACTCCAGAGGATGGTAGAGGACAGGAAGACCTGGAGGAATGTTGTCCATGGGGTCTCAATGGGTCGGACACAACTTCGCAACTAACAACAACAATATCTGAATATCTTAGGGAGCTTAAGATAGAGTTGGCTGTATACAGGTTAAAAATTATACCTTGCTAGTCGGCCAATGTCACTTGAGGGGCGGGGGCATAAAACAATATTACATGATGAACAGATCAGGCAGCAGAAGACTTCACTCCCTTCAGTGCCGCAAATGAGATCATCTATTCATGGCTTTGCTTGATCTTCTATGTATGGAAAAAGAATCTTATTTTTGTTCCATACAATTTTATTAGGGATTCCATAGATGTTGTGAATCAAAATATATAGTTTCATCCATGCATCCATAGCATTTTCATTAGGGATTCCTTGGGTATTTTGAATCAGAATATATAGTTTCACCCATGCAGAATAATGGAAAATGCAAAGCAACCTTGTATTAAATGTGTTACATCTTCACCTAACCATCTCTAGCATTTTAAAGTTCAGTGTCACAACAATTCAGTGTTTTGGAAATAACTAGATTTTGCACTGCTGTGATCCAATAAACTATCTGGGGATTTTAGTCCATCTGCAATGTCATTTTCCTTGATTTTAAAAGCAACAGATAAAAATAGTTGGGCATTTGTTTCCCAAATCATGATATTAAGAAAAAAAAATGAAGAATAGATCACGAGCAAATCATAATTCAAAGTGAAAAAAAAATGTACAATATATATATTTTTGTTGTAGGGCATCTGCAACATGAAATGACCTATTGTTTGAATTCAAGACATCAATTTCCCATTCATCGTTAACCTTGACTTTTGGCCCGTGATCTGTCTCAAATTATCTTTATGAAAGAAGTTACAGTTTCAGTACAAAAATGGTCCTTGGAGATCAATTATCTGAGCTCTTGATGTGGGACATGATGCTTGATTGGGCAGGTTTGGGGGATTCTGGGAGATCTCTCAAGTGTCATGTCACATCCTTCTTATGTGATCATAAATCAAGGTTGGGTTTGCATAGGATACACAGCCCTCTGATTGGGATTACTTCACTTGAATTCCTGCACCGAGCAGTGTTTTTTAATCTTAGCAACTTTAAGATGGAGTAGACTACAACTCCCAGAATTCCCCAGACATCTTAAACAGTGGTGGGATTCAAAAATTTTTACTACTGGTTCTGTGAGCGTGGCATGGCTTGGTGAGCGTGGCTTGGTGGACATGGCAGGGGAAGGATACTGTAAAATCTCCATTCCCTTCCGCCTAGGAGAAGGATAATGCAAAATTGTCATTTCCTCCCAATCAGCTGGGACTCAGGAGGCAGAGAATAGATGGGGACGGGGCCAGTCAGAGGTGGTATTTACCAGTTCTCTGAAATACTCAAAATTTCCACTACTGGAAATCTGCTGAATACCATCTCTGATCTTAAAGTTGCTAAGGTTGAGAAACACTGAGGCAAAGAGTTAAATTTGACAGCTTAAATGGTTCCTTTCAGTTCTATGAATAAATATTTTTTTTAAAAAAGGATGCACATTTCTGTGATCAAATATTGTGTAAATGGCACCCACTTTCCTTCAAAATTTAGGAGGAAAATAAAGCCTTCCATGCATATATGGTGTCATATATAATTGCATCAGAGGTCCTTTTTTCTAATGAGAAATTGCTTCATAACTTTGGAAAAGTTCAGATTCTTATATGTAAACAGTACCTTATTGAAAGAACCAAGTTATCAAAGAGAATTTCCTTGCAATTTTAAAGAAGAGAAATAGTGTCTGGAAATTTAAGGGACAGTGAACGAAGGAAAAACGATGGTCCCAAGCAAGCAAATAGGACAGCTGTATTCTTTAATTGTGCCAGATTAATAAAATGTAATTTTTTACAGCCCGTTTGCAATGGGCCACTGGGGAATACATTTTATTACCGTTTGGGGTGTCTTCTAGTTAATAAATTCGTGTCTTTTGAGGATAAGCATTCAAATCCCAGAAACAAGTTTATTAAAATTGTAATAGTTCTTGGAGACTATAAAAGGAAATGAAGTGCGCAAAATGTGCATTTCCAGAGCATAGCTTTCAAACCATTTTTTACATGACTAATTTTCATCATTTCCAGCAGAGGCCGTGCAGTGTGGCTGAAATTAAATAATAAATATTTAACCAACTGCAGTTCCTTATCTACACGCCTTCCAAATGTTGCTGCTTTCGCCCTTAATCCTTCATTAAACCATAAATGTTACAGCACTACTGACATGTTCGCTAGAGTCAGAATAAGCTTTCAAACAGGTTTTTTTTTTGAGCAGCGATTGAAAATTAAGAGTAGTGTATTGTAAAAGCTCACTATATATATAAGGAGTTAGGCGTCCTCAAAACATTTATTTAGAGGTGGGCAGTACATAAATCTAATACATAAATAAAAAAAATGGACTTTTCCCCCAGATAAGTTGAACTTAACCTTGATACTAGTCCTATTTTCCACACTATGATTAACTCAGTCACAACCTCTTATTGATAATTCTAGTAATATACCTCACAGGTGGGGACATTGGGATGTGTGTGTTTCTGTGTTGTCAATAATGTCAAGTTGGCAGACACAATTGTCTGTTCAAAACGGTGCTCCATTTTAACATGTGTGCAATGCACGTAAAAAAGGGGGAAGGAGATTTTACTGTGTAGCAATTTTCACATTTCCGCCCTACTAGCACAGATGTTCAGACTAACTAGATCAAAAGTCACAATTTGGAGAAAATATATTCCTTGCCCACATTTATTTATTTATTTATTTATTTATTTATTTATTTATTTATTTATTTATTTATTATTTATTATTTATTATTTATTATTTATTATTTATTATTTATTATTTATTATTTATTATTTATTATTTATTATTTATTATTTATTATTTATTATTTATTATTTATTATTTATTATTTATTATTTATTATTTATTATTTATTATTTATTTATTTATTTATTTATTTATTTATTTATTTATTTATACCATGAGAAGTTTGAGACTCTTGAAGATTTACAAGAATAAAATGTCCTTTGCATTATAATATATTGAAAAAAAATATAATAAGGTAATAAGAGTTTTCTTTAAGTAAACTTTTTGAAAATCAGAAAGTTTGGGCAATTGACTATTTCACAAATGGGAGCCACAGTGGAAAAAAAAATATTCCTTCCCTCCTCCCACAACAATTTAATGGTAGCAGTGAACTTCCAGCATTCCAACTCACCCCATGTTGTCAACGCTGAAGTTTCAAAATGGCCTCAGTCAGGCCCCCTTCAGAGTTGACAGACGGTTTTCACAGTAGTCAAAGCAAATGCTTTCTTGTGGGAACCAAGAAACCAAGACATTCCTGCAGGTGCTCGGAAGGAGGGGACTGGAGTCACCCAGCAACTGGACAGTATCCTGATTGGACCATATAACTTATTATTTTGAGAAAGAAAAAAATGTTTACTTTTAATTAGGTGAAAACCGAGGGAATAGTCAAGAGTCGGTTTTCACCAGCCTGTGCCCATATGACATATCCAATAAAATTATTCTTTAAGGAGTCTACCTTCCTCATAATTTTGTTTGCTATGGATATGTTGGTATGTTACTTGGAACCCTGATATGGATGGGTTGAATCCTCCTTTCTCCAAAATCTGGCTGGTATTAGATGTATTTGACTTAATAGTAAGCAAGCTATCAGAAATGCTTAGAAATATAATTCTGTAACTTTGATGCCTAGCACATACAATAGGATCTATATTTCCCTTTATCCCTTTTGCTGCAGCTATGACCCACTCTAGCACTATTCAGAAATTTGAGGGTGGGTGTAGGTGGGATAGGAGATGAAGATGCATTCAGAATTAATTTGTAAGTGATAACGTATTTGTTTATGAATGTGCTGTGGGTACCATTGCTATCCCAATGAAACAATCAGGAATTATGTGGAATCAGATATGAGTATGGGTCTCCCAAGCTGAATCTGGAAAGGAAAAAAATGCATAATTACAAAAGTGATATTTCCTGTTTTTGTTATAAAAATAAAATTACTATGGTATAGTGAAGAGCATGTATATTAGTCTATTTGGATTAGGGAATTTGGGGCTCTCTAGATATTCCTCTGCTTGAACTCTTAACAGTTCTAGCTAGCATGGTCAATAGTAAGGTGTACTAGATGATATAATACAGCAATATCTGGAGATCTAAAAACATCTGCATGGCAAGAACAAACATTCCTGAGGGTAGACAAGAACAAGCTCAAAATATCAGATGGAGGAATGAGACCATCAAACAAGGAATAACATTAAAGGAGGATATGACTGAAGGATATGACCTGCCTTATACTACTTGGAGGACTCTGAATAGGTTGAGAGTTGGAGTGCCTAAACGTAAAACTAATATGATCAAGTGGTGGCTCTTAGCTATGTGAATGTGTAGAGACATATAGCCCGTCCATCTACTGGTATGCCAGCTACTCAGGGGTGGGTTTCTCGCCCCGTTCCAACCGGTTCGGTTGGAACGAGGCCGGCGGCGTCCTCGCGCACGCGCGTGGCATGCGCGTGCGTACTAGCGTCTGTGCGATGCTCCAGCTGCTCCTGGAGGATCGCGCAGGCGCTGTATGCGTCCTGCGCATGCATGGAAGCGCAGAATTTGGCAAAACCGGGTAAGGAGTGGGTGCGGGCACGCGCGGGTGTGCGGGCGCGGGGGGGGGGCCTTCGCCGTTCCTGGAAGTTACTTACTTCCGGGTTCGGCGACCAACCGGATCGCAGGGACCGCCGCAAACCGGTTGAAACCCACCCCTGCAGCTACTACCCAGAAATATAGAATATAATTCTCTATTGGCCTAATGTGATTGGACACATGAGGATTTGTCTTTGGTGTATATGCTCTCAGTGTACAGAAGGAGAATAAAATGCATTCATCAAGAATTAAAGATACAACACTTGGTGATGGTGAGGGTTACTAATAAGCTATCAAATCATACTAGGAAACAAATAAAAACAATATAAATTGAAAGATACAAGCAACAAGGTTATAGTCATAAGTAGGAAGAGAAAGATACTAGGAAGGAAGAGAAGGGTAATAGCAATAAGAGTCTTAGTAAATTATTTGACAGTGTTGTGGGAATTACTTGTTAAATAGAGTGATGGCATTGGGGGGGGGGTCTAGTTGTTCTGGTGTGCAGTGCCCTATAGTGTCATTTTGAGGGTAGAAGTTGAAACAATTTATCTCCAGGATGTGAGGGGTCCATAGATATTTTCACAGCCCACTTTTTGACTTGTGCAGTGTAGAGGTCCTCAATGGAAGGCAAGATAGTAGCAATTGTTTTTTCTGAAGTTCTAATTATCCGTTGAAGTCTATGTTTGTCTTGTTTGGTTGCAAGAGCCGAGGTGGCGCAGTGGTTAGGGTGCAGTACTGCAGGCCACTTCAGCTGACTGTTATCTGCAGTTCAGCGGTTCTAATCTCACCGGCTCAAGGTTGACTCACATCCTTCCATCCTTCCGAGGTGGGTAAAATGAGGACCCAGACTGTGTGGGGGCAATATGCTGACTCTGTAAACCGCTTAGAGAGGGCTGAAAGCCCTATGAAGCGGTATATAAGTCTAACTGCTATTGCTATTGCTATTGCAGAGCCAAACCAGATAGTTATGGAGGTGCAGATGACAGATTCAATCATTCCTCTGTAGAACATGTACTGATAATGACTTATTTTTGGCCAATGACAAAGCCAAGAAGGTGGCTTCATTCTGGCAGTTTAAAATTTGATGTAGACATGGAAGAAGAAGAAGAAGAATCATCTGGAGGATGGCATAGATGTTCTAGGCATACATCTTATCTGTCTTAATGATGACCATTTCGCTAATCATGTTGGTCTTGTTCAATATTTACAGAGACTCTAAAACATATCTCAGTATCCAGACATAATTACTGTACTCCTACTGACAGAAGAAAAAAGATAGCTACATTTTGCTAATTTCTTCGAGATGAGTCAGTCAATAGCTTTTTCATATTGATGGGCTTTTAGTGTCAGATAACTTTATTTCTGATCACTTCTGGTAATATTCAGATTTGTTCATCCATCCATCCTTTGCATCTGCCTATTAAGTTATCATTTTAAAACTTCCATGGTAATTCATGTGTAAATACCTTGTTGGAGATTATATCATGATCTTATTTCTGAAAAATAATTTTTAAAAATATGTTTTGATGTTTTCCGATTTTTCTTCAGCCAAGAATTATACATTTGCATTTGTGGTTCAACAGTCATGAATCCAGATAATTTAGAGCAGTATGTGCAAACATAGATTAAATGGGACCATCATTAGCTTTCCCTCTTTTCTCTTGCATAGGTAATGCTGCTAATGTTTGAGATACTTTGTGCTTATGCATTGGGCTAAGTAGTGCTGCACAAGGGACCTATAACAAGACCATCAAATTAACATTACTTATAAGAAGTGATATGTTGGGGTTGAATCATATTGGAAACCCATGCCATATAACTAGGAAGATGCCTTTTTAAATAGGCAATACTTTGCCTTAGGGAACTCTAATCAGGACAATAGTGACATTTTTCTTCCTTATTATGACTCATGTTCCAGTCTTCTGCTACAAGCTAAATATACAGAAATCTGGATGTTGAAAATACTTGGCTTAAAAGTCATTCAGACATTCCCTTTCACAAGAAAGTCCTGTCCTCAAAACTGTATAGTTACATTAGAAAAGAAAGGACATGCTATGCAGTGGTGGGATGCAATTTTTTTTATTATCGGTTCTGTGGGCTTGGCTTGGTGGCCGTGGTGTGGCTTGATGGACATGGCAGGGGAAGGATACTGTCAAATCTCCATTCCCTCCCCACTCCAGGGGAAGGTTACTGAAAAATCCCCATTCCCTCCCAATCAGCTGGGACTTGGGAGGCAAAGAATAGATGGGGGCAGGGCCCATCAGAGGTGGTTTTTAGCGATTCTCTGAACTATTCAAAATTTCCACTACTGGTTCTCCCGAACTGTTCAGAGCCTGCTGAATACCACCTCTGATGCTATGTGAGCTTTGAAATAATTGTTTCAAAATTAATTGGCATTAAGGAAGACAAAATAATTGAAAAGGTATCCTTCAGATCATGACCAAAACCTCATTGATAGGAAGCCAAAGCAGAGTAGATTAAGCATGTGATTTACAGAAAGCTACAGAGAGCCAAAGGGATGCGGTGGCTCAGTGGCTAAGATGCTGAGCTTGTTGATCAGAAAGGTCAGCAGTTCGGTGGTTCGAATTCCTAGCGCTGCATAACAGAGTGAACTCCTGTTACTTGTCCCAGCTTCTGCCAACCTAGCAGTTTAAAAGCAGGTAAAAATGCAAGTAGAAAAATAGGGACCACTTTGGTGGGAAGGTAACAACGTTCTGTGCACCTTCGGCATTCAGTCATGCCGGCCACATGACCATGGTGATGCTGGCTCTTTGGCTTTGAAATGGAGATGAGCACCGCCCCCTAGACTCGGGAATGACTAGCACATATGTACGAGGGAACCTTTAACTTTACTTATAAAGAGCCAGTTTGATATAATGGTTAAGAGAGCAGGCTACAAACTGGGAGAGTTCTGGTTCCACCTTAAATGCTAGATGGGTGACCTTGGGCCCAGTCATTCTCTCTCAGCATTAGGAAGGAAACTTTGCCAAGAAAACTGCATTTACTTTTGTAGGCAATCTCCAGGAGTCAATACTGATTCAAAAGCACAAACAAGCAAAAATAGAGCTATAATGAATAGATGGACAAGCTCTGATTCCTCATTGATTGTTCATCAGACATACCTCATTTTAATACACATTTACTACTGAAACTACAACTGCATGAAGGACAGTTGCAATCCCCTCCCCTTTTCCTGTTAGACTGGTAGGGTTTTTTTTTTTTTTTTTTTTAAAGGTAAAATTTGGCAAGAAGAGATGGGGAATTTGTTTCCTATCTCTAGTCACCTCAGAATTAACGGACTAGAAATCTTAAGGGATGTGGCAGAAAGTTCTAGCAAAACTAAAAGCCGGGGTGTCCAACGTTGGCAACTAGTGGACTTCAACTTCCAAAATTCCTAACCAGCCATGTAGCTAACCTTTTTCTTCTATCAGTAGAAGTATTCTAGTTAGGTGTGGATATTAAGATATATTTTAAAATCTCTGTAAATAGTTGAAGACGTCTACAGGTCTTAAAATTGCCAAGGGTGGACACCACTGAACTAAAACTTTCCTGAAATCTGTTTTGGGAAAATAGCTCTTTTGAAAGCAATATCTGTCAATCCCAAGAGCCAGTTTGGTGCAGAGGTTGAGATACCAGATTGGAAACAGGAGACAGTAAGTACTACAGTGGTGAGTTCTGGCCAGTACGCCCCGGTACGGGCACACCCGTGGCAGCTGGGAGCAGCTGCCATTGTACCGGAATGGTGCTTTGAAGGGCCCACCTGCCTGCTCTCGTCCCTTACCTCTATGCACAACGTATGGTGCCTGTGCGACCTCCACTGAACATCTGGAGCATCGCACGACAGTGGGTGAGCATGTGTGCACAGTGCATGTACCATGGTGGACACCCGGCCCCATTGCAGCATACCAGTTGTGATGGGATCTGGAACCCACCATTGAAGTACTAGTCCTGCTTTGGGGGAAAAGCCAGCTGGGTGATCATGGGCCAATCAGATTCTCTAAGAAGCAGGAAATGGCAAATCACTCCCAAAACTCTGATAAGAAATCTGTAGTGATATATCTGATTGACCTGAAAGCATCCTCCCTGAACCTACCCTCACCCAATTCTCATGCTACGTGACTTGAGCTCCAGAAATGTTGTAGAGATTGGAAGTGAAATGTGATCAAGTTCTCAGACTTTTCTTTTCTTTTACAAAAGTATCAACAGGTACTTTAAAAGCAGATTTTGAAAATATGGGCATGTGTTTTGAAAGTATGGAGACATGTGATATAAGAGAATGCCTTGAGATTAAGAAAGAAATAGGAACATCTCTAAACATAATGAAGACATGAAAGTTCCAATTTCAAGCTTATCAAATAAATGGACTCTTAATGCAAATGTTTTAGAAAAAAGAAGTCCAAAAGAGACCCCACACATTCATACAAGATGGCTAGAAGACGGTTCCCATCTCAGCTTCTACTATTCTGTACTCTAACCCCTACTTCTTGGCATTAAAACTCACTAAAGAAACTTTTTATGAATCCTAATTCCCTGATTATGTACTACAGTTCAGGGCTTGACATGAAGATGATTATGTTAAAGAAACAAAATCTCAGATTAATGAAGAAACAGTAAGAGAATAGACCCTTAGGACAGCAAAACAGCAGAGACTGATTATTTTATCCAGTTGCCTTGAACAAATAAATTAACTGTCAGAAATTTGCTTCATTGGGGAAAAGAAATGACCGTCTGCAGGTTCTATAAGGAAAGGCCCTTATATTCAGTTTTGCTCTGTTTGTTATTTACTTGACCATGAATCCTTTTTTGCACAAGAACAAAAACATGTCATGAAAAGTATGGAATTTCTGTGGCAAGTGTTTAAAAAAACATCCCTTTTCATCCCTACAGGTGGTACGCATCTTCTTCAAACTCATGTCCTCTATCAGATATTTGACAATTTAAGGGTTTGTGGTAGTATGGATTGTTTTGAGGGCTCTATTAGCATCTTCTACTGTTACTTCTCCACTGAGCACTGGTAATGAGTCTTGAGAGTTGACTGTAGCTAGCTTATCCATGATCTTGTGCCTCATATCTGCTACTACACTCTGTAATAGAGGGAATAGTGACATTCCAGCTTTAAGCTTTGACTACACATGCAGCTGTTTCTCAATTAGTGCGGGTGCAGGTCTTCTGTCCATTCATAATTTCCTCATATGTGTTCTGATCTAGGCTTCCCCAGCAGCACAAAGCTGAATCCTCGTCCCGATAAACCCCTTTTATTTAATTGACAGTGAATTCTTCTCCAGCAAACTCCCAGCCCATAGTCTTTCAAGATAGTCCACAATTATCGTCCTTTATCAGGCTAGGAGAGTGGGCAGGCCGATATCTTTCAGGCGCCGCAATACTTGGCAAGAATGCAGGAATGAATTAATTGTCTCCTGCAAACACCCCTCCCTTTTTGCTCCTCTTTTATTCACTATGGGAGGGGCCATTCACCCAGGGGTGGGTGCTAGCCGGAGGTACTGCCAGTTTGCTCCTTTGTGTGTGCATGCGCAGAACTCAAAAACAAGATGGTGGCAGCAACTGCAGTGACTGGGGAACCAGTTGGGAGGCATGGCCACCCTGGGTTGCTGCCATACCACTACCGGTTCAGACGAACTGGGCTGAACTGGTAGGAACCCACCTCTGCATTCACTGTCCATCTGTGGCTTTACTCCCAAGTTGACCCTTGTTCCTTAGCTGTTCCCTTTGTCTGGAAACTATGTGCATGCTCACAGCTGTTTGTTTGCCTCACTGATGTCTGACTCTGAAGGCAGCTGATAACTGTCAGACGGCCCTGGCCCCCTCTCTCCCTCCAACACAGAGCCCTCCTCAGAGCCTTCCCCAGACTCCAGGACTGGCCCATGTTCCTCCCCAACCTCCTCACTGTCTGAATCTGCTGCCAGCTCTGCTGGCAGGCCACAACAATAGCAATAGCAATAGCAGTTAGACTTATATACCGCTTCATAGGGCTTTCAGCCCTCTCTAAGCGGTTTACAGAGTCAGCATATTGCCCCCAACAACAATCCGGGTCCTCATTTTACCCACCTCAGAAGGATGGAAGGCTGAGTCAACCTTGAGCCGGTGAGATTAGAACCGCTGAACTGCAGATAACAGTCAGCTGAAGTGGTCTGCAGTACTGCACCCTAACCACTGTGCCACCTCGGCTCTTCAATATGTTTCATATAACTGCTCTCTGGGGTTTAAGTATACTCTTATAGAGTTCTTCAACATTTGTGGACCTTGATCATCTGGGCAACATCTAAACTGGCATGAATCTCTTAGAATGTGTCATTCTCATGCTTGAAGTAGGCAGATGAAACATTATGGGGCATTTGGTAAGGTAGGTATTTGGTAAGGTAGGTACCAGCTGGGATTTGAACCCGGGACTCCAACATCAAAAGCAGCACAGTACATTATCCAGCTGCATCTTCCTCCCTCCCTCCCTCCTTCCCTCCCTCCCTCTCCCCCCCTCTCTCTCTTTGTTTCCATTTGCCATCCTTTTTTTTTTTTTGCTCTGCATATACAGTTTTGCATGGACTTATTCCTTTAATAAACATAGCTTCTGTTTTTCAGCATATTCAGTACATATTTTTAAATTGCAAAAATAAAAAAAAATGCCACAGCATTCTGCAAAACACAGATGATGGCATGTAAGCTCATTCTAGTTCATTTATCGCAGAGATGGGGAACTTACGATTCTCTGGCTACTGCTGAACTATAATGGATTGGAAATGAAAAGACGATTTCACTATGGTTTAGTTAAGAAAAACAAATAAACAAATGCCGTTCAATCCAATTTGCTTCAGAATACTCATAAAGAAATCTTTTGCTAACTAATCAACAGCACTTAGTCATTTGCTAACATTGTGCATGATTTCTAATTACTGGTCTGGTTTGTCACTGTTTAAAACAATCAAAGCTAATTGCCCATATATAGATTTTCTTGTGGGCTGCAGTAATATTTTTAGTTGTATTGTTCCAGTTTCCTTTTAAAAACTTTTCTGAACCATTACATCTTAAATTGGACTTTGAAAACAAGTATATTGTATTAAAATAATTAAGGGGAAGAGAACTTTCTACTGAACAGTTTAAAAAAAAAATACACCAGCAAGGCTAATGTCACAGTCTTTATCTCCAAGTCAACATTTTTGTTAATGAAGCTTCAATTTAAAAATAATATTTTTTATTATAGCTGTGTTATATCACTAGCAAGGTCTGTATGTCTGATTACAATAACGAGTATAAAACAGTTAATGGGCTGTGCAAATACCTTGGTAGTGAGTAATTTGTAATTTTATTTGAAATGTATTTTTTTTCCAATTGACTATTTTAAATATTCCACCCTCATGTCCCTTTCCTTTCTTCTTCTTATGGAAATTCTTCCTATGTGAAGCTTTATATAGACTTTTGAATTGAAAGGTAGGAGAGAAGGAGGAAACAAAATTTGAAAACTCGGTGACAGAGTTAGGCCTGTTCCACTTTAGAAGGAAAATTAGCGATTGATCACAGGATTTCAAGAGGAACCGATGCCACTAGAATTGTGCTGTGCGCTTCCTTATCTTCCCTGCCAAATTCTTAATAACATATGCATATTAAAACATCTGCATGAATGCTTTTGAACCTGCTCTTTTGCTGAGAACAATTGTCTCTGCTTTTTTCATAATTTTCAGGGACTCTTCTGACCTTGAGCACAAAACCTCCTACACAATCTGTGCTCAGAGCTGCCTGTTGGTGCAATGGGAACACTATTGTCCCAGAAGAATTCTTATACTTTGCAGAAAATATGAGATGCCTGGCAGGGGTGGGTTCTGGCAGTCACTACTGCTGGTTCGCTTGTGGGCGTGCAAGCCAATGAGAGAAAAAAATTGTTCTGCACGTGTGCAGAAGCAAAAAACAAGATGGCGTCACCATAGGCTTGCCAGTTCAGGGGCATGGCAGGCCTGGGTTGCTGCTGGCACCACCAACCCAGGTCGCCAAACTACTAACAGTTCGGCCAAACCCATCTGAACCGGTAGGAACCCACCACTGATGCCTGGTCTAGAAGAGTTGTATGTATCAGTTATGGCTATTTCTAGAAAAGGATACTCTAACCTAGGCCTTGGCTATCATTTATTTAAATTATTGAGTGTGGTCTACATAGGTTGTCCTATGTAGCTAAACCTAATGAATGCAATGGCTCAAGTATTTATGGAGACTTCTGGTTTCACCCATGCACTACAACTGGTTGCAGGGCTCAATTCAAGATGCTGCTTGTCATCTATATATTTGTCAACTATGTGGTTAAAGGCTTGGTATCTATGGAACCATTTGCTCCCAACTTTTTCTTTAGCTCAGGAAGTTCAAGTAGAAGGGACTGTTTTCATGATTCCTTTCTCAACGGTAGCCTTGGAGAGGACTTTTACAATCACTAGAAATAGATTGAATTGGTTTGACCATATAAAATTGTGAATGAGGACGATCTTGTTAAATATATATTTGACAAAGGGGTTTGAGAATAAGAGAAAATCTATATATCTTATCTTATCTTATCTTATCTTATCTTATCTTATCTTATCTTATCTTATCTTATCTTATCTTATCTTATCTAATCTACCTACCTACCTACCTACCTACCTACCTACCTACCTACCTACCTACCTATCTATCTATCTATCTATCTATCTATCTATCTATCTATCTATCTATCTATCACCTATCATTATGTAGATATGAACTCAGTTGAGTTCAGCTCTTAGCGACTTCTTGGGAACAATATGGAAGTGGTTTTTCATTTGCTTCTAATTTGTTCTGTTGTTTTGTCTTTAGAATTCTGGTCATGACTTTGGCGCGGAATTAACTGGGTATATTTGGCCAGACACTCTGTCTAAGCCCTAGGAAACAGGCAATGGCAAACCATTTCCACAAAACCTTGCCAAGAAAAACTTCAGGGACTTATCAGGAGTTAAAACTGACTTGAAAGCACAGGAGAAAAAAAAGTCTAGCCAACAGATATGGAACTATCCAACTCCAATTCAGTCTGGGTCCTACCTACATAGTTCCAAATCCATGTAATGGTAATGCATTTTATATTTAAGAATATGTTTATATGTAATACATTTTATCATGCTAATATTCCAATAGTTCTTTATATTCAATTGAACTAATCCCTGAAGCTTTTGTTCATACCTCGAAGTCAGAAGTATGGCTGGCTGGGGAATTCTGGGGGTTGAAGTCCCCACATCTTAAGTTACCAAATTTGAGAAACATTTCGATTGATTGTGACTCTTGAGTTTTGGTGTTTAATTAACTAATGAGATATTTTTTTAAAAAATAACAATGAAGAACTGGGCATAGTTATGAGGTTATTATTCCTCCTTTATTTTCTTTTGAAAACTGCATATTTATAAAGTTGCCATTCACAGGCTGTCACTGTTTTGCTCGAGGTCATACATGGATCTTTGTTATATTCTGTCATGCTCTATTTAAATTGCACAGAATGCTGAGACCTAAGAATAAACAACTGTGAGGTTTAGTGTTGCCAGTGAAATTTTGCCTAAAGTTAAATTTGAAGTGAATTTTGGATTTCCTGCTCATAAACTGAGGAGGCGTGAGGGAAGATTTATGGAACTTGCAAAATATCTCATGTTTTACACAATCTTAGCTTTCCCCCCCTTCCTATTATTGCATAGCTTTTGTTAATAAGATGATTATGTCAGAAAATTCATTAAAACGCACTAATTACAGAAGTTTCAAAGAGTTTTGGAGTAGGAGTCATCTTGAATCCTGCAGAAGCCTTAAAGGGCAAAGCTATTTATCTCCTCATATACATTTTTTCTCTACTCTGTCATGCAGAGGCACTGATGTGCAGTTAATGCTGTTAAATACCTTTTGCCCCATTTTCTTGTGACAGTTGTTAAGCGTATCGCTGAAGTTGTTAAGTTAGTAACACAATTGTTAAGTGAATCTGGCTCCTCCATTGACTTTGCTTGTTAGAAGGTCACCAAAGCAATAGCAATAGCAATAGCAATAGCAGTAGACTTATATACCGCTTCATAGGCCTTTCAGGCCTCTCTAAGCGGTTTACAGAGAGTCAGCATATTGCCCCCAACAATCTGGGTCCTCATTTTACCCACCTCAGAAGGATGGAAGGCTGAGTCAACCCTGAGCCGGTGAGATTTGAACCGCTGAACTGCTGATCTAGCAGTAGCCTGCAGTGCTGCATTTAACCACTGCGCCACCTTGGCTAAAGGTGGTTAAAGGGGATCACATGACCCCAGGACACTGCAACCGTCATAAATGTGAGTCTGTTCACTAAACAAATGAACCTCTAAGAGAAGCAACTTATGAACGCTCCAACACTGGAAGTTTTTAAGAAAATGTTGGATAACCATTTGTCTAAAATGGTGTAGGATTTCCTGCCTAAGCAGGGGGTTGGACTAGAAGACCTCCAAAGTCCCTTCCAACTCTGCTATTCTATTCAAATGTCGAGGACACACAAGTTGTGGTAACATTGCTGTGAAAAGTTTGTCACTTTGTCAGAAGAATAAATTGGGCAGCAAAATAAGATTATTGTTATTTAGACAATGTAGACTGCCGCCTACTCGCACATGGCGACTCAAGGCGGGTTACAGGGAATAAAAGCACAGTATAAAAGAAATAAAAATAATAAAATAATAAAATATTAACCCCCACCCCCGTGACAACACACACATTCATACCAGCCATTTAATGGGCTCCATCCTGGTCTGGATTCCATAGGCCTTCTGGCAGAACCACATTGTTAGGGCCTTCCGAAAGAGTGTTAGAGTGGGAGCCAGTCTAATTTCAAGAGGAATGATGTTCCAGAGAGAGGGAGCCACCACAGAGAAGACCCTTCTTCTGAATTCTGCCAGATGTATTTCCTTAGTGGACAGGACCCACAACATTCCCACTATCACAGGTAACTTTCACCAGTTATCACAGTGTACAGGAGATCACTACTACCAGGTTTTTTTTTAAATGACACCTTTTATCAGATCCACTGAGATTGGTATATGAAAAGATAACAGTCTGGGTAGTTGCTCAATCAAGGATAATCTACTGGATCATAAAGAAAAATGATCCAGACTTCCTGCAGTTCTTCAAGCCAAAGAGGATAGAAAAGGCTTGTGTTTGTTCTCTAAATTGTGACTTGTGCACTTCTCTGCTACAAAGACCATTTTCTGTGTGTTTTCTCAGTGCATGCACACCGAGTTAAACCATAATGACCACAGGCATCAGTTTGAAAGTTACTACATAAATTTCAGGAAAATCAGGCTTTAAAATGTTTACTACCTCGTGAATCATTGGCACCAAATCTGAAATACCAGCTGCTGTGGAGCAAACATGGAAGAATTATCACCCTGTTGTCCATGTTACAGCTTCTTGGATATAAAACATTGGTCACTATATGAGAAAGAGCAGGGCTGTCTTGAATGCTTAGTCAGTTAACTGGGATCAATTCCCAAAATGGATGTTTCCCTCAAGCTGAAGGTGATCACTTTATACTTAAAACTGACAGACATCATGAAGGATCTTGGGACTTGGGGATTAATGTTTTTTTTTTTTAAAAAAAATCAAGCAAAGTTTTTATCAGGTATTTAGAGAATAGTACATTTACAACCTTTGATCTTGGTGCCTAAAATAGGAAATTTCCAGAAGAGCAGATGATATGATCAAGATTAGTAACATTTTCCTCTTAACCAATTTCACTTCCACCAACAAACCTTTCCCCCATTCAGTCAGGAAGCTGAAGGCAGTTCATTGTCTGTTCCTTTAAGAAATTTGCTGAACCTTTGCAACTCTGTGAAGACTCTGAGGTAATTAATTTAGAAGAACAGGAAGAATGTTTATGAAGGCTATATAAATGTTAGTATAAGTGAGAATTTTGTGTACACGAAGCAGGTCAGATTTCCCTAGTGATCACCTGGGACAATCTGATAATTAACATTTAATAATGTTGGAATTGTATTATTCAGCAAAGATATAATGTCACATATAGCACATGTTATTTCTAGTGAGTAAAACTGGACATTTGCTGTAATTTATTGACTTCTAATTTAAGATATATTGAAACTTGAACTAACCTTTCTTCCTCCCACCCTCTCTCCCTCCCTCCCTTCATTGTAGTATCGTTTGCCTTACAGCAGGGGTGTCAAACTCGATTTCATTGAGGGCCACATCAGGGTTGCGTTTGACCTTGGGGGGGGCATGGTCAGCTGGATGTCACTCACTCATGTTGGGGGCACCTGTGGTGACCCGAGAGCTCTGCCAGCAAAAACGAGCTCCTGAGTGCCATTTTCAGCTGTGATGGCCTCCTGCAATCCTCTGCCGTGGTCATCCCAAACTCAGTTTTCACTGGCAGAGGCATCCCAGGCTGGTCTTTCACTGTTTCCAGGGTGGCCCCATGGACCAGATCTAAGCACCCCATGGGTTGGGTCTGGCTCGCAGGCCTTGATTTTGACACCACTGCATTACAGATTTCATCAAATTTCATTTCAATGACAAAGAGGCTTCTAGTTCACTTTCTTAGGAGGGTGTTTTGAGATTCTTTACTTGCTGAAAGGCTGCAGAAGTATTTGTACAAGGTTTATGTTTTCAGCATGCTGCAATGTCACCCCCTAAATTTTCCCCATAATTTCCCCAAAGAATGGGAAGCCAAGGAGATGAAATCATTGCACTCATAAGAAATATAATTTCAGGATCTCTTCATTCTACCAATGCAATTGTTTTGAAATGGTCTTCCTCTTCCTCCTCCTCCTCCACTTCCTCCTCCTCCTCCTCTTCCTTCTCCTCCTCCCCCTTCTTCTTTGCAAATAAATACCAGAAGCAATTTATTTTCCATCACATTGAAAGATGATAAACTACTTAGAGGGAGGAAAATGGTTCTAATCTTTCTTTTAGGATACTTGGGACTAGAGATATGTAGATGAGGGGAAAAATCTTAGAAAATTGACTCATTCTGTTTATATGGTTAGGTGGCATTGCGATTATGTATTGTATGAGAGCACCACATAAACGGCCAAAGAACATGCATTTATTTCCTTAGATGTTCCCTGACTTATAAGTAGTTCTTGACTTATGACTAGAATTTCCATTGCTAACCAAGGAGGTTGTTAAGTGAGTCAATGTATTTTATGACTTTTTGCCATGGTTGTTAAGCAAAGTACTGAAGTTAAGTGATTTATGCAGTTGTTAAGTGAATCTGGCTTCCCCATTGATTTTGCTTGTCAGAAGGTCACAAATATGTCCAGTGGCCCTTGGACTCTGCAATGGTCATAAATAGGAGCCAGTTGCCAAGCATCTGAATTTTGTTCACATGACCATGGAGATGCTGCAGCAGTCATAAGTGTGAAAAATGGTCATGTCACATTTTCTACCATAGTACCATTGTAATTTTGAACAGTCACTCCCCAAAAAGGTTGTAAGTCAAGATATACCTGTAGGCTGTATCTATTGATTCTTTTATCAGAATTTATAATTGATATATTGGCCAAAATATTGATTCAAAATGATGTGTTTTTAAACAGTCTTTTGACTGTCTTTTTTGGCATTTTATCTCCTGGGAATTCATTGTTATTTCTGTTCTGAAGAAAACACAGAGAGAGATAATAATATTTCCTCTGGCATTAATGCCTTCTGTATGGTAACAAAACAACTAGTTACTAAAGCAATCACAAAATCCATCCAAAGATAAGCACTTTTGAACATTGGGTTCAAAAGTCCTTGTCTTCGGTGTTTACATTGGGAAAAGCTTAAGGCAAATATTAAATCCAATTGAAATCAATTGGATTTAAGAGCCCTTAAGTAGATAGAATGAACAAACAGAATTTTTGTCCAGTCAAAATCAATGAGTCTCAGATTAATTGTACATTTTATGCTTATTCTTGTTTTTGTTCATTCTCAGGCTGAATCAGAGGAATCTGCACTAGTCAAGATGATGAAAAAAATTGGTGGTGTGCATGGTGTGTCACTACACAAACCCCACTCTTCCATACTTGCATTCTGATATCATGGGTGGGCTTCAAGATGATGCTAAATACAATTTTAAGCAGGATCAACCTACAAGATCAGTGGGAAAGGATCCTGTAATAACATCTGGAGGGTCACAAGTTCTTCCTTCAGCTTTATAGAGAGAGCTATACTTTGGATGGCTTCAACTTTCAAGTTATGAAGGGTTAACTGTAGAGTTTGTGCCAGGATATCATAATGTACATTTTGTTACTTGTGTCCAGTGATGGGATTCAATTTTTTTTACTACCGGTTCTGTGGGCTTGGCTTGATGGGCGTGGCAGGGGAAGGATAATGTAAAATCTCCATTCCCTTCCTATTCCAGGGGAAGATTACTGCAAAATCCTATTTCCTCCCAATCAGCTGGAACTTGGGAGGCAGAGAATAGATGGGGGCGACGCCAGTCAGAGGTGGTATTCACCGGGTCTCTGAACTACTCAAAATTTCCACAACTGGTTTTCCAGAACTGATCAGAACCTGCTGAATACCACCTCTGCTTGTATCCCTTGCCCCACTGAAAATGTCTAAAGATTGATTTCATATCTGATGTGATATTCATCCTGATGTAGTTTACTGGTTTTATCTATCATCAGCTTCCACTTTTGCACAATTTCTTTATCCTATCTTGAAAGTTGAAGCCATCCACAGCATTACTCAGCAGAATTTGCAGCCCAGGATTTGCCTACTGATTTCGTTGATCAAACCCGCTTAAAAGTGTGTGTAGCATCAACGTGAGGGCCACCCATGATGTGAGAATTCATCTGGAAGAGACATACAATTTAAAATATATTATTTAGGGTTATGCCATGTTACTGTAATCAGGTATGAGTGCTAAAAGTTTTCCAAAGTAAAGCAGTCAGCTGTTCCCCAAAACTAAGAAAATAATAGTAATAATTGCTGAAAGTTCACAAGAGACTTAAAGTGATACATGACATGGAGCATAGATGCTACAGCTTTCCCAGGACAGATAATTCTCAACTGTGCCACAATTGGGATCAGAATATTTATTGCTAAGCAAAAAGTCTATGGAGATTCTCAGTCATCCAGGTCATGGTTGTCCCAAAGATGCTTTTTCATAGCCAACTCTTTTTTATTTGAAGATGTTTTGCTTCTCATCCAAGAAACTTCTTCAGCTCTGACTGGATGGTGGGGAATGGATTTATGTCAGGGTGATGACAATTTAATAGCTGACCAGCTTCTGTAAGGTTGTAAACTGAGATGAGCACATGAGGATGAGTCAGCAGGGTTTCTGTCACTTTAAGAAGCTGTATCAGGGGTGGATTCCTGCCAGTTGTAACCTCGTTCCACAAATCTACAATGCCGTTTAGAACCGATTCCAGCTCCCTCCCCCCGCCCGTACGGACATCATCAAAATGAAGAGCGAGAGGAGGAATTCTTGGAGTTGAAGTCCACAAGTCTTAAAGCTGTCAAGTGTGAACACCCCTGGGGTGTTCAAAGGGTTAGGGGTGCAAGGGTCTGGTAACTTGACAGCTTTAAGATTTGCACACTTCAATGCCAGAGTTCCTGAACCAACATTTTGGTTGCTAAGCAAGAGCATTGTTAAGTGAGTTTCACCACATTTTACAAGTTGGCCACACCCACCCAGTCACATGGCTGGCAAGCCACTCCCACCCAGTCACATGGCTGGCAAGCCACTCCAACAAAACAGGCCACACCTACAGAAGAGGTTCTAAACAATTTTTAAACCTACCACTGAGCTGTATATATAAGGGAGGCCATGTAAGGGTGTCTCTCTCTCTCTCTCTCTCTCTCTCTCTCTCTCTCTCTCTCCCTCCCTCCCTCCCTCCCTCCCTCCCTCCCCCCCCCCCCTCTCTCTCTCCTCGTGTATCTCTCTCTTCATGTCCTATCTCCATTGTGGTTCCCCGTGTAGAGTTGAAGATTGCTTGATTGATTAGTATTAACCTAACACGTGTATGTATGCATATATAAGTCTTGTATCTAAACCACTGTTTGAAAGACAAAACCTCTGTGTACTGTATTTTGCTCCTGGGTTATCTCAAAATAGTAGTCACGCTGTGCACACTCTGAAAATTAAGTGAGTTTTATGACCATTTTTACCATGGTTGTTAAATGAACCATGTGATCACTAAATCTAGCTTCTCCCATTGCTATTTTGCTTGTGGGAATGCTGCCTTGGCAGGTCAAAAATGGGGATCACACGATTCCAGATTGTTATAACCATGTGAATGTATGCCGGTTGCCAAGTGCCTGAATATTGATCATACAACCATGGGGATACTGTGACAGTCATAAATGTGAGGACTGGTTGGAGGTGTCTTTTTCAGTGCCATTGTAACTTTGAACAGATGCTAAACAAATTGCTGTAAGTCAAGGACTTCTGTAGGTACTGGACTTTATATACATGTAGGTCTTTGGTTATTCGAGTTTTTTCCCGCGTAAAATTGGAAGTGTCTTGGCGACATTTTGATGAAGTCTTATTCATCATCTTCAGGCTGGTTTACTCGGCTTCGTGCTTCTAGGAGCAATTTTGTTATGCAGCCAATTTTACACGGGAGAAAACCCGAATAACCAAAGACCTACATACAAACACCCATGAAAACCTCAGAAACACACACACACACACAAACATTTATTTATTTATTTATTTATTTATTTATTTATTTAAAGTCACAACCCTGGTATGCCCCAATTATGAGAGGAAGCTAACTGCTTCCATTCCCTGTCCATCAGCTCATCACAAGACACTATCCAGACAGAAAGCCCAATATTTTACTGTTGCCTTTGTTACATTTGTGTAGTATTTGTGCTGATAAATAAGTAAAGGGAGACTAGTATAGATCTATTTCAAGCTATTTAGCTCTCATCAGCTAGCCATACCCTTACTGGGATTCGAACCTGGGCTGTATTGCATATTAGGCAGATGTTTTAACCATTAAGCCACAGGCTCTGATCCGTTATCAGCAGAGCCAGGGAGCCAGGTTAAAACATCTGCCTAATATGCAATATAGCCCAGGTTCGAATCCCAGTAAGGGTATGGCTTACTGGGGCATACCAGGGGTTGTGACACTAAATATATATAATATATAAGTAATATATATATATATATATATATATATATATATATATATATATATATATATATATATATATATATATATATATATATAACTTACATCTAATTGGGGTGTGATCAAACACAAGAAATTAAAACTAAATCAGTGAATTTGTCTGCATATTTGTGTGTGTGCATATGCACAGACACAAGGAAAATTGTGAGCCTGATCTGATTCCTCCATCAAGGACCTGACAAAATGAGATGCACCAGGAATCTTTTGGAATCTTGTAACTCAGACTCAAAGGGGAAATTGTTCCAAGGAATAGGAACAAGGTGGGAGGCCCCTGAAACATATGGACACCATTCTGGCATGTGGAATAACTTAGCAGCACCAATCACATAAATTAAGCTGTCATTAAAAACAGCCATTCTTCCCCTCCGTTGTTCGCTTTCTCGCGCGCTCATCTCATCATCCATTGACACGATGCCCACCACAATTTGCTAATTCTGGAACTTGAGCAAATGACACAAATTATTTAGCCCAACTCTGCTTAGACAGATGGAAAAGCTCAACCAGGGGATTTCTTTTGCAGAAGCAGTGCCGTGTCAAGTATGTTTCATATTCTGCCTGAGCAAACCTTTGTCTTCCCACGGATGTTGACTTATTGAACCCTTGTGGGTTTGCTTTTAATATTTCAACTCGGATTTTGACAAACCATGTAAACGGAAGCCTATCCAGTGAAGTATACTCCGCTGCTGATTGTGCTTTGACCCTACAAGTCGGTCCTTATGTTCTTACATACTCAGGGCTTATTAGCAAGACAACCACAGCTTTCTATATTGATTGGCTGCATAACAAAATGCACATCAGGCTTGTGAAAAGATCAGAGGGGGTGGGAACATTATCAGCAGCAGGAGCCTAGAGTCATTATGCAGTTAACATCTGGCTTGAATCTGAAATCTCATTCCCACCAAATTTACATCGGTGACTTTAAGGGAAATTGTCCTTTAATTAGGCTGAAGTAAATGAGAGGTAGAAGCAGACTCTTTTGCCCTGTATTTCACTTTGCAAAATGATTATAATTCACTCTTCCATACCCTTTTAATAAGTCAGATTGCATTCGATGCCAAGTTAAAGGCATTTCCCCCTCATATAGAATGAAGTTGGAGGATAAATGTCTCGGGTTGTTTTGTACATCGAAATAGCATGCTCAGAAATATTCATTTCTTGTTCTCGGTTTTTCTATTTTTATTTTTGGGAGTTCTCCCCCGCTCCTTATATTTGTTATGATGTTCTGAAGTCATCTGTGCTTCACTTCCTGAAATATTGATTTTTTTTTCCTTTGCCAGAGCATATGCTTGGAAAAAAAGTCAATATGATTTATATTGGCAATTGCTAGAGACATTACAGTTTAAATTCTGCTAGAACTGGTTCCTAGCAGACCTTAAAAATAATGCTAATGTGTCAACTAGTGCTTGTGAATTAGAAATAAAGCAATACATGATTAAGATACTTGGGACAGTTATTCTTTTACTTGGTCTAAGTTTATTTTATTGAAGATAAAATGAAGGCAACATCAAGTGGAAGGAAAAATTCAGACTCAGAGAAAGTTGAATGGCTGATAAAGGAACTACAGTCTATATCTCTGGCAAAGGAGAAAGACCAACTACATGTTAAATTAAAGAAGAAAGTAAGACTATTTTTTCTTCTCCTTATTCTAGTAAAAGCTGAGTCATCAGTAGATTATACCTCTTGATTACTTGCTGCAACTCTCATCCATATTATATTATATTAGTTTCTAATAGATGGAAATTAATCAACGAGAGAATTAAACTGGAATTAAGGCAAAACTTCCTAACAGTGAGGACAATTAACCAGTGAAACAGCTTCCCGTCAGAAGTTGTAGGTGCTTCAATACTGGAGTTTTTTTTAAAAAAAGACTGGACTCACCCTTGAGGTTGGACTAGAAGACCTCCAAGGTCTCTTCCAGCTCTATTGTGATTCTGATTGATATTCTGGATGTATAATGTATAGTAGTGGCCAAAACTATGGAAGTCTTTTGGGAAAAGTGTACTTTTACGGTTTGATGGCTAATAACCCCACTTTTTTCAGTAGTACCATAAAATTATATATCAATGGAAAGATAATTTAATCAAGAATGTAATGCAACAAGGTTTGTTCAATATCTGTATCCTATGAAAAGTTATAACCAAATATAGCCAGCAATAAAACCCAGTTAATAGAAGCAATCTTTCAATCCTGGTTTCACATTATAACAGCTGCAGAACTAAAAGACTTGGTTCACTCCATGGGAAGACGTTATAAGGCCGTAATTCATGCTAAAGTTTACCCAGCTAAGTATTAACTGACATGGTGATAATTTTTGTATATCTAATTTTTTCTATGGTGATAATTTTTGTATATCTCATTTTTTCTGTTTGTTTTATTTTTCTTCTTTATAACTGCTATTATAATAGCAAATTCTTCATAAATGTTATTGCATTACATTCTTCATGAAATTATATTTCCATTGATATATAATTTTATGGTACTACTCCAAAAAAAGTAGTGTTATTAGCCATCAAACCTCAAACATACTGTACACTTTTCCCAAAAGATTTCCACAATTTTGGGTCACTACTGTACATGTGCATTGTACAATTTAATTTGTCAAAGTTTATATTTTATTTCATTTCATTATTTCATTTTACTCTTAAAGAGTATAAGTATAAGTATAAATCTTTATTACTGTCAAAGACCAGCAATACACATTACCTTTTACCATATGTTAAAAGTACTGACATTAAAATATAATTACAAAGTATTGACGTTAAAAGTGGATAATAATCTTGAAGAGCTTTCTGTCAGGTGCAAAAGACCAGTTTTGCACATGAAGGTGTGATTAAAATGATTTATTGCTGAAATGTAGTTGGACCTAGATGATAGTTTGATCATTGCTTGCATGTTTAGTCTGATTGACAGAAGGAAGGTTCTATTTGGAGCTCTGACATATGATATCGTGTTTGTTATTGACATTTCTTTTAGTTAATTTGAAGTGTTTTGCAGTTTTTCTATTGTCTCAGTAGTGATAGGGGCAACCACGTAAATTGCTTAAATAAATAGTAACTGGTACAGAATAGTTAGCTCACCTCACAAAACACCACTGTATTCTGATCTGCAAAAAAAAAAAAAAAAAAAAGCTTAGGGAGTCCGTTCTGAAATTCTTACCTAAAATGCTAAGAACAAAATGTGTGGACTCTGGCGTTATCAGGAACCTGGAGAATTCATTTCAGAAGCTTTAGCATCTGGAATGAATCCTGATAAAATGCCCATTGCTTCAACTCCAGCAGCCTTAAAAAGGCTGGTAAAGGCACATGTTCCCTTAACATTATTGCTGCTGATGAACATGTTAGTTTTAAGTATTTTAAACCAGGGCCCTGCATGACCCTCAGGGGCAAACAGCAGCCATGAAGCGACCACGCTCACAAGCAGCCACCCGGCAAACCCCCTTTCCAGTCAGGCACAGTGCCATTCACTGATCTATGGGTATCGCCAAGCCCCATGAGCATCTGTTCGCCGCTGGCCAGTTCTTGGGCTTGGCGCCTTTGAAATACCAGTGAATGGTGCTCTGCATGGCTGGAGAGGGGGGTTGCGTGAGCAACTGTTCTGCTCCTGCTAACGCGCCTCCCAGCCTCATGATGCCTTGGCCCATGATGCAGAGAGCTATATCCCTTCCAATTAACAAGAACCAAAGTGAATCACCTTAATTTAGTATACATACTATGGATACTATGGCTTTGTGTTATGGTCAAAAGTCACACAATTACCAATACAGGAGACATAGATGAAGGGTTCTTGTAATTGAAGTTTTAAAGGAAGGAATATGATGTACCTGGCTAGTCTATATGTAAAAGATAGCAGAGATGTGACATAAGCAATAGGACTAGGAAATCTGGCCTCATTGTTTGTGCTTCTGATATTATACTGTAGTCATGTCATGTTGAAACCAAAATTTGTTCTTTGTCTCCACAAGTGTATTCATGAGAGGCCGTTTTGCTTGGTGGAAGAAAACAAGGCTGCATATATTTGCAATGTTTATGCAACGCTTGCTCAAATCTGGACAAAGCCATATTTCTCTTATTGAGTCCCTTAAACTTGGTTTGTAATGTTGCGGAAACACATATTTTGAAGGATTTCGAAGAATCTTTGAAAATGGCTGTGTCTGATAAAGTTGTTTTGTATCAGTGATGTCTTTGGGTTCTTGCTGGAACTTGTGCTTTTAAATTCTAGATCATCATCACCCCAGTTTTCATCCTATCTATGTAGGTCAGGGGTGTCAAACTCACGTCATAATCACCTGACGTATCATGACTTTTTCCATTTTCACTAAACGGGCAAGCGAGTGACACATCTGGCCTGCAAGCCGTGAGTCTGACACCCCTAATGTAGGTTAACACTTTCTGTCCTCCAGAATTTTTTATTTGGTGCTAAAAAAAATGTGTCTGGGACAGCCTTACACTCTGCTCATTCATGAGTTCTCTTTCATTGCATGCTAAGGATAACATGAAAAAGCTTTTAATACTAAAGCTAACAAAAATGGGATCTTCTTCTTCTTCTTCTGGGAAGTCTCTTTTGCCTATTGGTGGAACCTATAAATGAATAATGCAACATTAAAAAGTCTAAATAAAATAACCAATTAAAATCAATGGAATACATAAAACAAACCTTTAACCTAGGCCATCAACTGATCCATTTATTTCTTCCTTGACTTCTCTAGCTCATCTGGATGCAAGAAGATACAATAAGGTGCAAAAAGCACAATAAAACATTCAATTAACACAACACAGTAAAAATGTCCAATTACAAATCGAACTAAATAAAGCATGCCACAAGTGATTGCCTATTTAACGCTTTTAAAATGTTGCCACACAGATCCAGCTCATACAGAAAAAAAGGTTTTATTAAATACTTGCAGCAACTGTTCGATCTTTCATCTTAGTGAGTTTCTAAGAGGAAAAGAAGTTACCATAGGGGCCCTGTAGGAAGGGGGGGGGGGAAAGATAACATATGGGCTTTCAGATAAACTAGATCCTCTTATGGTTCTAGAAGTCCTTTCAGTTTCACTAGGAGAGAATTAATCATCTTTACTACTAGATAAATGGAGCTCATTACAAAAAAAAAGTATCTGAGATATATATTTATGTGAACTGGCTTTTAATGCCATTTTTAAGGGTTAAGCCATAATGCCTCACCTTCGTTTTGATGATTTATGTGAAATGGCTATATATCAGTTGATTAAAGTAGGAGAAATTTAGAGTTAGGAAGAGAAATACAATTATTTGCCTCTCTCAGAGTTCCTTTTGGAATCTGTCAGTTGCCAAAAAAGACCTCTGGGTGGTATCTGGTCAATGTTTCCATCCTTGATAAGAATCAAGACTTTGATTCCTAATCACTATAGAAGGATATTACAGTTAGGAGATGAGGACATCATTTTAACTTATCTTTTGGAAGGTCCATGATGATCTTTAGGATCATATTTTCTTTTGACCATTTAGGTGGTAATTTAAAGGTTTATAGGTTTGTGGCAGAAATCACAGTTTTAAAGAAAAAAAGCTGACTGATATTGCTAATGATGAGTGTAATAGGAACAAAAATCCATCTAAAAGTTATATTTTAAAATAGGAGTCCCCAACCCCAAACACTGAGCCACAGACCAGCACTGGGTGTTGTGGCTCTCCAGGGGCCAGTGGAGCTGGTGGCAGACTCAGAGAGTGAGAAGGTTGGGAAGGAACATGAGCCAGTGCTGGAGTTTGGGGAACCCTAACCCTAACCCTAACCCTCCGATGAGGGCTCTGTGTCGGGGGCAGAGAGGGAGCCAGAGCCGTCTGATAGTTATCAGCTACCTTTGGAGTTGGACATCAGTGGGGCAGAAGAACAGCTGGAGCCTGTTCCCAGTGTGCGCATGAGCAGAGCTGCCAGGAGAAGGAAACAGCTAAGAAATAAGGGTCGACTCAGGAGTAAAGCCACAGGTGGATAGTGAATGGCCCCTCCTATAGGGAATAAAGAGGAGTGAAAGGGGAGTGGAGTTTGCCAGAGACAATTAGTTCAATTCATTAGTGTGAAGATCTGTTCCTGACTTCTTACCAAGTATTGTCTGCTACAGAGTGGCATTTGGAAGATATCAGCCTGGCAGCTCTCCAAGCTTGATAAAGGCCTGTAGTTGTGAAATCTGTTGAAAGACTGTTGGTCAAGACTTTGCTGGAGTGGAATTCACTTTAAACCATATTAAAGGGGTTTTCTTGGGATGAGGAGTTGGCTTTGTGCTTTTGGGAAGCCTAAGTCAGAACACTGGGTCATATTCATGCCAGTAACAAGTGAAGCCCCATCCACAGAATGCAAGTAGCATGCAAAACCATACCCCCTCTGGACCACAGAAAAAAAATCTGTCCATGGAACTGATCCCTGGTGCCCAAAAGATTGGAGGCCACTGCTTTTAAAAAAACTGGGGTGTTCACACACTGATCAATCAAAATAAGTAGGCTTTTGCAAGCGTTTTCTTCAAGCCCTATGACTTTTCTGAATCTCTGCTCCCTGATTCCTTTTTCACATATATCCAGTTCAATAGAGACATATAATTTTCATTGTTTTGTGTAGACAGTTTTAACAAAACAAGAGCATAGACTACAGCATTTTTTTTCCTTTCTCTTGGAAATTGTCTCCTCTTAGAAATCTAAGCAGTAAGATGCTTTCCAGATCCTTAAAGCTGTTTAAAAAAATAGCTGGAGGTTGTACACCTGGGCTGGATAAACTCCAAGCATTGCTGAACTATAAACATTAGTGGCCTTAGGCAACATGGTCAATCATGAAGGATACCAGGAGCTAGAAATTTAATCATGTCTCACAGATTTTTCCACTCCTGTTTTATACTGACACTAAAGATCTATATTGACAAAATGCTCCAGGCAACAAAATTGGTGGGAGGGAGATCTTGAAAATCCTGTTTTTCTAGGGTCCTTGAACAACTTGTTATGGGTTGTGGCCCACTAGTAGCCAGCACAGCTGGCAACAAATTCGGACAGTGAGGAGTTTGGGGAGGAACATAAGCCAGTCCTGGAGCCTGGGGAAGGCTCTGATGAGGGCTCTGTGTCAGAGGCAAAGAGCGGGACAGAGCTGTATGCCAGCTATCAGCTGCCTTCAGAGTCAGACCTCAGTGAGGCAGACAAACAGCTGGAGCCTCTTCCCAGTGTGTGCATGTGCAGAGTTGCCAGACAAAGGAACAGCTAAAAAACAAGGGGAGACAAGTAAGGCCACAGGTGGGCAGTGAATGGCCCTTCCCAGAGGAAATAAAAGAGGAGCGAAAGGGAAGTTTGCAGGAGTCAATTAGTTTGCTTAATTAGCAATAGCAATAGCAGTTAGACTTATATACCGCTTCATAGGGCTTTCAGCCCTCTCTAAGCGGTTTACAGAGTCAGCATATCGCCCCCACAGTCTGGGTCCTCATTTTACCCACCTCGGAAGGATAGAAGGCTGAGTCAACCTTGAGCCGGTGAGATTAGAACCGCTGAACTGCAGATAACAGTCAGCTGAAGTGGCCTGCAGTACTGCACCCTAACCACTGCGCCACCTCGGCTCTAATTGGTTCCTAACTCTTCGAGACTCCTTGCCAAGTTTTGCAGACATCAGCCTGTTAGCTCTCCAAGCCAGATAAGGTCTGTGACTGTAAATGCTCCCTTAAAAGACTTTGCTGGATGTGAATGAGAACAATTCACAGTAACTTAATAAAAGGGTGTTTTGTCGAGACAAGGAGATTAGAATATAGAATAACAGAGTTGGAAGGGACCTGTTTGTTTCATGCTCTTGGGAAGCCTAGGTCAGAACATTTTGAAGCCTATCATAACCACTTTCTGGAGATGAAGGTTTCACATCTAAATTTATCTTGCCTTCCTCCAAGAATACATCTACTCATAGTTATGAGACAACAAGAGTATTTTTGAGCTTTGAATGTTCACATTTTTTGTTCAAAATAGTTTGTCTTCTTTTCCCTCCTCAGAACTTGGAAAGACATACGATGGTCCTATCAAAACTATTTGCCCTTCAAATATTCAGATTTTATGCTTGATCTTGCCACATTCATACAGAAATATGACTTACTCTCAAGTTCTGATGTTCTGTATTTCTACATGCTTTCTTTGTAGCTTTGCATCAAAGGCTAAACAGTGACAAGAAACAACCTGACAGTGTTACTGTCCTTTAGAAAAAAGACAAGAAAGAAAGCTGAGATTTTATTAATACCAAAAACAGAAGTAATAAACCCCACTTTCCTGGAATAACATTTAACATCTTAATACTTGACGCCAATTTTCCTTTCTTCATTTTTTTTTTGTTTTGGCAACTAATAACGCTGTTTTTATTCTTGTGTTATCAAGGCAAAGCAGAGGTACTTGCCCAATTGATTTTTAGCTGCGCCTATAGACATACACTTTTTATGATTTTACAAGTAGGAATACAAATTGTACATGATAAATCCAAACAATCTCCTAGTTTTGATCTACTTTGTAAGTTCCTAGAGAGCTAATTGTAGAGTTTACTCCTGAATCCTGTTATTTTGCTTTCTAAATCAGGTTGACATCCTTAATGTTCCTCACAAAAATGTACAACAATATAACAAATAAGGATAAACTGGTTCTTTTTCATGATAGGATCAATCCAATGACCATCTTGGACCAGCATTTTGCTTTTCCCAGTGACCAACCTGAAGCTTCTGAGATGTTTGCAAGCAGAAGATGGATTCCAACCATTATTCCCTTTAGTTGCTAGTTTGAGGCATACTCTCCACAACATGGGGGTAGCCATGAGTCTTTAAAATAAATAAGCCTAGATAGATTTATCCTCCATTAATTTACCCAGTGCACTTTTGTAAAACTACCGTGTCTTGTGGTTATAAATTTCAATAGGTTAATGATGTGCTCTGTGCAAAAGTGCTTGTTGGTTGATTTGAAACCCCTTCCATTCAGCTATAAGGAATGACCTCTGCTCTTTAAGATTTGGAAAAGCGAGGAAAAAAAAACTTTATTCACTTTTTCCTTCACTTTCTCTGAACATCTTGATGTTACTTTCAGTTGCATTTTCTTTCACTTAGACAATTAAATATTAATTATGTTTAATTAAATTGTCTTGACTCATACCCATTTTTTTTGGCCTTCTGACCTCCAGTTTTTGTCAGCATTCTGGAGTGATGTCTCAGCTGACTATTCAAAGTCTCAGCGTCTCCCTTACTTTGAAAAAAAGTTACTTTCCCCTGTCCTAAGTGAACACTGGTGTTAAAACACACCTTAGAATATTCAGCAACTCCTTTTAAAAGAGTGCTTTTAAAAAGTTAAATGTAGTTAACTTATTAAAAGAATCAAGTATAGTGACAAGCAACACTGATTGCTTGGGGCACGAATCGGCAACCTTTCATGATCAAGGTCATGTTTGACATTACCAGTCATGGTTGTTCAAAGAAAATTGTTTCCACGGATTGCTTCTCAATCTTAAAAGAGGGACCATGGAGGACATGGACAGAGACAAAACACTAATTAATCAGAAGACATGGTGATAATTGTTCCCTTCCTGCTCTCTAGCTTACTGTCATTATTCCAGTAGGCACAAGGCAAAGCACCAGTCACTCACCATTTTGATTATACAGCCAAAGGGAAATCCAAGGCATTCATTAAAATGAATATGACTTTGCAGGTTGGGTGCCTTCTTTTGAAGCACGTTGCTGTCCTTTTTTAATACTAATTGCAGTGACACTTTAGTTGAGTACAACAGAGGACATGCAGTTGTCAAGGGAGATAACTAGAGGCCTCTTAAAGCCCACAGATTAGGTCAGGGTAAACCTTTTCTTGTTCTTTTTAAATGATTCCCTTCTGAAGGGACCAGGATAACAGCAACGGAGGGCTGCCTCTAAAATTGTTGGCTGATCCAATGCATAGTCAATAGTTCTAAAAGCATTTCTTAGGTTGCAAATGTTTTTGGAATTGTACAATCTGAGTCTAGCTGTTGATTGAGGATGAACTACTTTCCTATTCTTCTTTCTGACATTCAGGGTTGTGTGTATGTGTGTGGGGGGAATGAATCAAATAATACTTTCAACAAGTATGTGTGTAACATCCACCAGGAGAAAATTCATCACTGATAGACCACTACAGGTGCATTTGGTAAAAATTTAATCAATAAAAAAACAATTAAAAAAAATCAAACAATTCTGAGTAAGATGGACCAAAGGACTTAATAGAAAGCCAATTCCAATATTTCCAGTCATGGAGTTGATTTGTCTTTTGATAATTGGAGAGAAAAAAATATATCTTATGTTGATATTTATTTGTTTATGAGATTTAGAAGACAAAAATCTGCAGGTAGTCCTTGACGTATGACCACAAATTCCCACTGCAAAGCAGTTCTTGCAGTTATTAAGTGAGTTTTGCCCCATTTTAGACCTTTCTTACCCCAGTTGTTAAGTGAATCAATGCAGTTAAGTTAGTAACATGATTATTAAATGAATCTGTCTTCCCCATTGACTTTGCTTGACAGAAAGCCTCAAAAGATTCTGGTCCTGGGACATTTCAACCATCATAAATATATGCTACTTACATGACTTTTGATCATGTGACCATGAAGATGCTGCAACAGTCATAAGTGTGAAAAATGGTGATAAATCACTTTTTTTCACTTTTAACTTCAAATTGTCACTAAACATATAGTTGTAATTTGTGGACTACTTTGTAACTTATATCCAATAGGAATATAAAACAAAAACAACAGTAGAAACAATAATAAAAATTCCAGGTACCCAGACAAGTCCCTCTTATCATCTCTAGCATTCCACAACCCCTTTTCCCAAGACCTCAGAAAACAGACAGATTTTAAAGACCCTTATGACGAAGCTAACATAAATCTCCCTTAATTTTAAACAATGTAACCTTCACTTCATAGGTTCCATCATTGCATTTCTTGAGTTGTCTTTGACATTTCTTCAGTCCTATTGGATATGCCTTCTTAGAAAGTCTCTATAATAAGAACACTGAGAAAGTCAAAGGTGAAAACTTTCTTCTGGCAAGGAACAGGGATGTAGAAATGATACTCTGCTGGAATATGCCTCTTCCAAGGGTCTCCAGGGGACAGTCATTGAACACCTGGTCATGATCTTTTTGAGGATTAATATCCTGTCCCTCCTACACTCTATCATTAGCTTTATGGAGTCCCATTGTAATTACAGCTCTCACACAGATCCATAAACTGGAAACTTACTCTCCAAAACATTCGTTCAAGAAGTTTTAAATTGATCTGGAAGAATCAGAAGTATTAATTCCACATGAAGGAATGGTAATTTTAATCATCAAATTATGTCAAATCATCATTCCCCTATGCCATCACTCTTACCGTATAAACTTTAAATAGTACTTTCAATAGTACTCTCTTATTTCTAATGATTTTAATCTACATAGTATGGCTGTATTACTATTATCCTTCTCATCTTTACTACCTTCTCTTATTGGTACATTATGATCATATTACTTTGCTGTTTGTATGTACACTGAGAGCTTATGTACCAGAAACTTATTCCTTGGATGTTGAATCACACTTGGTCAATAGATATGTTCTCTTCTCTTCTCTTCTCTTCTCTTCTCTTCTCTTCTCTGCTCTGCTCTGCTCTGCTCTGCTCTGCTCTGCTCTGCTCTGCCTTGCCCTGCCTTGCCCTGCCTTGCCCTGCCCTGCCCTGCCCTGCCCTGCCTCTCATCCTTTTCCTTTTCCTGGCTTCACATGTAGCATTGTACATGATACCCATTGCAAAAGTGCCAGGGGCATTTTTTTTTAAGGAACTAACCTGGTGATACAGTAATTTAGTGTATTAGATTATGTAACATAGCTGGATGTTATAAAGGATCTGTCTTATGAAACACTCTGTGAGCCAATACTAGCTATGGGGCATCAGATGTCCTACGTTATTGCTTTTTTATTGGGTTTTTTTTCCAAAGCAACTTCTCTCCCTCTGCTTTCTTTGTGTTGAACTACAAATTTCTGAAATATATTCTGTACATATTTCCGACAATAATTCTTCAGAGTCAGAAACACAGATTTCATAAGGTGAAAAGTAGGACTTTTGCAAGTGGAAATTTTAGAGAGTTTAAAACTAAGTTTCTTCTCTGTAATACTATTAGGACAAATTGTAGATAAAATATTCAGTAAACTGATTCATAATTCTCTGCTCTCTCAGACTCTTTCTATTTTTTTTAGTTTTTTAGTTTCTTTCTTAAGAAAGCCCTGTGGGTTATTCAACTTCTTTCTTCTTCCTTTCCAGTTTATATTTGTCTGCCTCTATTTGTGGGGAAGATACTTTGCTGGCTTCCAAAAAATATGGGCATGTAAAAGAGATGGGATACTTCACTTATGTTTGGATCACATTTTTAATCTCCCACTTTGAAAACAATCCATTGTCAGATGAAGTCACAACAGTTATTTTTGTTGTTAAGCCCAATATTCAGTCATATTACCAAGTGCAAACATTTTGAGAAGCAGCAAAGCTATGCAATATTTCATTACTTGAAAAACCTTAGTAGCTTTTCTTTCCTCTGGCCAGCTAATGAAAGTTTCACACATTTATGAACATGTAATCTAGTTATAAAAAGGGACGCAGTGGCTCAGTGACTAAGACGCTGAGCTTGTCGATCAGAAAGGTCAGCAGTTCAGCAGTTTAAATCCCTAGTACCGCATAATGGAATGAGCTCCTGTTAGTTGTCCCAGCTTCTGCCAAACTAGCAGTTTGAAAGCATGTAAAAATGCAAGTAGAAAAATAGGAACCACTTTTGGTGGGAAGGTAACAGTGTTCCCTGTGCCTTTGGTTTTTAGTCATGCAGGGCACATGACCACAGAGATGTCTTCAGACAGCATCCTGATTTCATCAGCCTGGGGGCTGCCTGTTTACCATCGGCTTGAAGCACTTCCCTTGGGTCGATAAGGGACTGTGTGATGTCCCTGAGACCAGCAAGGCTTTGTCTTCCTGATCACCATCTCTATGGAACGGTTTAGGTCTCAATGGACCGTCCAGTGGCAGTCTCGGAGTATCAAGACCACACATTGTGACATCGCGATGTGGCTCCAATGAGATAGCAACTTAATGTCTCAGTTTCTCTAGTTTTCCCCATGACATTTTGACTTGATGATTTTGAATGAACAATTAACCATTCAAAAAAGTTAACTAGTGAGAACAATTAACTAGTGGAACAGTTTGATTTCAGAAGTTGTGGGGGCTCCATCATTTGAGGTTTTTAAGTAGAGATTGGACATCCATTTATTTAGAATGGTATAGGGTTTCCTGCATGATCAGGCAGTTTGACTAGAAACCTCCAAGGTCCCTTCCAATTCTGTAATTCTGTTAATGTTAGTGTTGAAGAAGATTCCCGAGAGTAGCCAAGAAAACAAACAAATGGATTATTAAACAAACGATCAAACCCAGAGTTTTCACTTCATAAATGACCAGGTTCAAATTATCATATTTTGGGAAACAGTATGCAAAGATGTAGCTTTCTGAAGGAGGTTGTAATGCGTGTGGTGGAAGGAAAGAAAAGAATAGGACAACCAGTAGTAAGGAGGATGGTCCTGATTACAATAGCAGAAGGTGTATCATTGAGAAATTTGAAAAAATGGACAGTGGACAAATCAGCCAGGAACTTTATGAATGTGGTTGCTAAAAGTTAGCACTGTCATGATGACCTATAGGTAAAGGTTCCCCTCGCACATATGTGCTAGTCGTTCCCAACTCTAGGGGAGGGTGTTCATCTCTGTTTCAAAGCCGAAGAGCTAGCGCTGTCTGAAGACGTCTCCATGGTCATGTGGCCGGCATGACTAAATGCGGAAGGCGCACAGAATCCTGTTACCTTCCCACCAAAGGTGGTCCCTATTTTTCTACTTGCAATCTTTACATGCTTTCAAACTTCTAGGTTGGCAGAAGCTGGGACAAGTAACAGGAGCTCACTCTGTTACACGGTGCTAGAGATTTGAACCAGCCTTTCTGATCAACAAACTCAGCGTCATAGTCACTGAGCCACCACGTCCCCTTTAGGATGACCTATAACAAGTCTAAATCTGTAGTTCAAAAATGCAATTCCTCAAGGAGAAACTCTGGATACCTTGTCCTGGGCAAAGTGACCACAGGAATTTAAATGAAAGAAAAGTGAGGGGGAAATAACATGTCTTTGGGGATGCTTCCTTGAATTTAAAGGAAAGGTGTATCATTGAAAAAAATTGAAAGACTGAATTATGGACAAATCAGCCAGGGACTTTATGAATGTGGTTACTAACTGTGATGATGACCTATAACCAGTCTAAACCTGTAGTTCAAAAAATGCAAATCCTCAAGGGGAATCTTTGGATATCTTGTCCTGGGGCAAAATGATCAGAGGAATTTAAATGAAAGAAAAGTGAAAAAAATTAACATGTCTTGGGGGATGCTGCCATGAATTTAAAGTAAAGGAAAAAGAAATGGGGAAAAAAGTAACATATCTGGAAATGCAGCCTTGTATTTTCCTTGATTGAAAATATAAAGAAAAGTGGGGGGAGGGAAGAAGTGGCTTATACTTTCCTAGTGAATTTGCACAGGATTAATATTTAGCCTACTATGATGAAAGGATAAAATGTCATTTAATTGATTTATGTCATTACGCTGAAACATTTAACTATTAGTTTCCAGCCATTTTTCAGGCAAGGCAGGCATGATGGCTTTGAATACAGCTTTGAATATATTGAACAGACATAGGGGCAATATTTGTGAAGATAATATATTGCATCCTTAAAAAGAAGTATACAATAGCAAGCTACAACGCTTCAGGTTTCTACTGGGTTTTTTTTCTATTTGAATCACGTCAAAGGGATGTCAGTTTGTGTGTAAAAGATTGCTGTGTTTTATGGTGTGTAATTAAAAAAGAAGAATAGAAGGGAAGCAAAAGGAAAGTGATAATCCCTTCACTGAATAACAACAATTGGAAATACCTAGAAAAAACCTTGATGTTCAGTTTTTATGGTAATCTAAAAAGGATTAACACCAGAATCTTACTTCCTAACACATGTTAAGACATTACATAGATTTTTCCTAGCCCAGCCACTTAAGGAAAAAAATTAAGGACCCATTTCCTACTGGATAAGAGAGATGTAAGGCTTTGATCAAATCAGGTTTGACCTCAAACTTTGTGTGCAATTTTGAGCGCAAAACAGGAACCTGAAAGAGCAGGACAATAAAGATGATCAAGTGCCAAGTCATCTTTAGAGATAGCTAATTGTGGAAATGAGTGATCAATTTATTTCCTTTATTGATTTCAGAAAGGCAGATGACTTTTGAATTTTTGAAAAAAAAGATGCAAAGTATATAAACAAAGAGGCAAAGAAATAATGAAAACAAACAAGAGTGTTAGTTTGGTTCTTCCAGCAAGGCTTCCATAGGTAGTCACTGCAATATCTCCATGTTTAAGTACCAAATTGTTAGGTGCAAGAAGTTAGGGACCAGGATAAAGCTCAAAAGTATTACAAGTTTATTCCATGCTACTCATACATAAGAATCTGAACTACTAATGGTCAATGCAAATTGGTGCCAGATAAGAGTCAATGGACTTCAAGATAGGCTAGAAATGCCCCTAAGTACTATCTCCAGATTGATTATGATTTTGTGCTGGTTGTCTCCTATACAAGTAGACAAACTGTAAAATGCTTGTGAAAAGCTTTGTTTTTTTTTAAGTGATTAGCCTTAACAATAAGATGCATCGACCTTCCTCCTCTTCTTCCTCCGCCTTCTTCTTCTTCCTCTTCTTTTTTTTTAAAAAAGAGAATATTAAGTTGGTGGGTTTGTCCAAAGGAGCTGTCCAAATTCCTTTCTAAAGCATGTTTTGCCCTCAGCATGTATCTTCAAACCATCCCTTCGAAGATCAGCTCTTTCCCACAATCTGTATGCCTTTTATTTCTACCCACTAAACTAATCTATGTCCTGTCAGGTGTGAAATGTGCCATTCTGTGAACTGCATATTCATAAACTGGAGATGCTGTTGTGATGGATTGTTACTGACAGGTGATAAAAGCTGCCCCCCCCCCGGGTCTGTTTTCCCCTCCTGTGTCTTCCTGAATCCCAATATGCAGGTTCGCCTATTCTATTTGGTTGTGTAACATGAAGATGGTATGGACCAAATACAGTGAAACCAGACAATTGCATTTCAATTAGCAGAGATAATCTTTTTTCCCCAAAACCAATCTCTTCTCTGCAGACATTGCAGAGTAAATATTTGCAGAGTAAATAGCAGTAGCCATCCCGAGTCAAAGTTTGTCATAGTTCATTTCCTTACATTGAATGGTGGGTGGGAGAGAATATCATTCAAGCTACATGCAGTTCTGTTTGGCTGATGTACCAAAGTGCCTTCAGATTATGCCCTTGTGACTCAGCATCCAAAGTACAAGTTTTTGATGTCATATTTTTTCCATTTTTTTTGGTAGTCCAAAAACTGTGATATAACTAATTAGAATAACAGACAGAGTTGGAAGGGATCTTGGAGATCTTCTAATCCAACCCACTGCTTAGGCAGGAAACCCTACACCACTTCAGACAAATGGTTATCTAATCTCTTCTTATTGTTCTGTCAGGAAATTTTTCCTTAGTTCTAAGTTGCTTCTCTCCTTGATTAGTTTCCGCCCATTGCTTCTTGTTCTACCCTCAGGTGCCTTGGAGAATAGTTTGACTCCCTCTTCTTTGTGGCAACTCCTGAGATATCAGAAACTGCTATCATGTCTCCCCTAGTCCTTCTTTTCATTAAACTAGACATTCCTCAGTTACTGCAACCATTCTTCATATGTTTTAGTCTCCAGTCCCCTAATCACCTTTGTTGCTCTTCTCTGCACTCTTTATAGAGACTCCGCATCTTTTCTACATTGTGGCAACCAAAACTGGATGCAGTATTCCAAGTGTGGCCTTACCAAAGCATTATAAAGTGGTATTAACACTTCACGTGATCTTGATTCTATCCCTCTGTTTATGCAGACTAGAACTGTGTTGGCTTTTTTTGTCAGCTGCTGCACACTGCTGGCTCCTAAATTCTCCAAATAACCCTCTCAGATTCTCCAAATATCCCACTAAATGAACATTTTGGCTGCATGAAAGGGAAAGCAGGAATCTATTTCTGCCTCTATATAAATTAAGAAAAAAGAAATGTGTAGTTGATTTCTTTGTACTAAATTAGGCCACTGATACATCTAGGGCTACATAAGACTATTTTAAAAGTAATATAATTGCCGGGAGATCAAAATTGTTCTCACTTCGTTTGCAGTAAACAAACAGCATGTTACACAGCCATATATAATACCCTGACATATTGTTGAATATAAGTATTTTTCTTAGCCAGGCTGTTTTAGAAAGCTAAAACCAAAGGGTCTCCATCTTGGCCCAAACAAAACTTATTTTGCTCCTAGCTACTGTCTACATATAAGTGCTCACACATAAGCAATTGCTTTGCCTGTTGCAGTTATTTGGACAAAACAAAGAGAGAGATGTGTGTTAAACCAAAGAAAGAAGAATAGATCAGCTAAACAGTGGCAAAGTGTTCAATAAGAGAGGCGGTCCTGCAGAAAATCCCCAGAAAATCCTTCAATTGCATATGGGGATCCATAGCAAGCAGTGTCTAGGTGTCTTGATCAGATAGGCAAAACCCAGCTGGCAATTCCTTAGATAGCCCAGCAATGTAAGAGTTTTAAGTAGCAACCAACTGCTTGAATTGCACTCAGAAACAGAGTAGTAACCAATGAGCCCCTGTGGCAGGACCCTCACCAGTAAGCATGTGAGCTGCTGTATTTTGTATTGGTTTCTCCGTGGTCCTCAAGGCCAGCCCCCTGTTGAGTAAATTACAATAATCTAGGTAAAGAGTAAGTGTAGGGCATGAATTTTCATTGCATTGTGTTCCAAGTAAAGTTGAAAAATAATAAAGAAAGCTTCTTAGCCATGTCCTTTACCCTGCTCCTCTAGTAGGAGCTCTGACACCCAGATTATGAATTTTCTTTTGCTGGGAAAAGCATCAAATATAGTATAGAATGGGAATCAGTGAGCTTTTGTTAGATTTTTGTCTTGTTTTAGTTAAGTCTAAATATTTTTTTTCTCCCAACCAGAGTCTAACAGCTTTCAGAAACTAGGTCAGGATTTCTACAGTATCTCCCATGTGGCTTGGGGTGAAGATGTAGAACAGGATTTCTTCAATGTCTTGATGATACTTCATACTAAATAATAGATTATTTCTCTTAATAACTTTAAACAGATGTTAAACAGGATAGGGAAGAAAACAAAACTTGATAGCATTTCTTACCATACATGGGATCCCCCTGTAACTCTTGCCATTACTGACGGGACCTTTCCAGTCAGGTAAGAGTAGAAAAAAATATGCTTCCAGCTCTTAACCCTAAGACAGTCCAGAAAATCACCAAGACATCTAGGCTAACAATGATGTTCTAATGTTTTCTCACCACATCTTGCCACAGATCAGGCAGAAACCAGTGTTGTTGGTGCTTCATGTCTGAGCTTGAATCCTGACTGCTACAGGTTGAGGTAATTTGTATCCTCCAGAACCTCTGTAACTATTTGTTCGCAACAAACATGTCCCAAATAAGGTAGATAGAGAGAAATACTCATTGTGTCAGGGTTCCGACTGATGCCCCAGTTAAATCATGAGCCTCGAGCCAAGCTTCAAAAGAAATCCAGTTATTTATTAGGAGCTTCATGTCAGCACATTTCAAGTGTAGCAAACCCTGACCCCACATAATTTACATCCCTGCTCTGACCCTGTTTCCCCCTTCGCCCCAAGGTGTGTCATCAGTCACATTCTCCAATGAGAATGTGCATTTTCCAATAAGTAATTTCACGGGTTGTAGAGATCACTCCCCTCTGGCCACTGTGGGTAACTGCGGAGATGGCCTTGAGAGAGATATGACTGGAATGTGCTTTTGTTTCTGACTGAATGCTCCCTTGCTGCAGTTGCAAAGTTCGTTTTCCACCCCCCTTGTCTATGGCAACTCGAGAGCAGGCCAGGGATGCTTTGTGAGTTGATACATTGTTCATTTATTGGAATCCATAGTTCATCGAACCTATCATGACCCTATCATGTCAGTAGATTCCAGCTCAGAGCAAATGTTCATAATAGGTTCTTCTAGCCCCTGCTTTTAAACAGTGCAGCTGACCCACATTCTGTAGGTGTAGGGGAGGGCAGATAAACCTAGCCCTTTGGAGAAATCCATGGTTGGTTAGATACCTCCACAAATTATTATGTACTGTATGTCAGTGCGGATAATGCTGTCTTGCCCGACTGCTGTATGGTAGGATTCCAGATATTCACGTGCAGTTTCCATCTGCTCAATTTTAGAAAATATACAGACAAGTTTACCTCTTAAGATTTAAACTTGGAATGAGCAAAAAAGCACAACAAAAGTATCTTCCACTGCATTTTGCTAAGAATTTGCTTAGGTTGCAATGTGTAAATGTTGGCCCTGCTGGTCAAAGCTTTTTAGAAGATTCCTTCTGTCAAATTCATTCAATTCCCCTTGCAGTAGAAAAGAAATCAATATAATATTCTATTTTCCTGAGTGGGAAAATTATGCAGTTAGCTTCCCCACACTCCAAAAAACAAATAAAAGTTTTTCTGGGTTACATCACTGTCAAAGCAGTTTGCTCTTTTCTAGGTGGTAAAACATCAAGCTCAAAAGAAAACCAAAGGTCAAATGGCATTGCTCCAGGCTGGATACAAAGTTATTTGTGTTGAGGAAAACTTTTCTAAAAATTGACTAAAACTTTAAAGACTTAAATGTCTTTGTTGTTGTTAGTTGCAAAGTCATGTTTGACCCATTGCGAACCCATCGACAACATTCCTCCAGGCCTTCCTGTCCTCTACCATCCTCTGGAGTCCGTTTAAGCTCACGCCTATTGCTTCGGTGACTCCATCCAGCCACCTCATTCTCTGCCGTCCCTTTCTTTTTTTGCCCTCCATCTTTCCCAGCATTAGGAAAGTTAGACCATTTCTTATGGTCTAACTTTCACAGCCATACACTGCAACTGGGAAAACCATAGACTTGACTATACACACTTTTGCTGATAGGGCGATGTCTCTGCTTTTGAGTATGCCATCTAGACATCTTAAATGACTCTTGCTCATTAAATATTCACTCCCCCACAGCTTGTTGTTGGATATCCATTTGTCTGAAGTGGTGTAGGGTTTCCTGCCTAAGCTGGGGGTTGGACTAGAAGACCTTCAAGGTCCCTTCCAACACTTCTGTTCTGTTCTATTCTATTTCCACTCTACATGGTTATGGTAATTGGGACAAATGAAGGCCATCACATTCTGGATTGAATCAGGTTATTAGAATAGGAGACAAATATTCCATGTAAGGAATGCACCAGTTTCAGATGCTTGTGGCATGTAGGATATCAAATAGTTTGTGCTGGAGTAAATATTTTCTGTCGTCCTGAGGCCCTATTAGGCCCCACATACTGTGGCATGTGAAAAACCATATTCTCAAAGTAAGCATGGGAAGGATATAAAACAGGCCTCTTGACTGGGGAATTTTGCATTTCTAAGAAGTGAAATAGATAACTCTGCAAGGCATAACATGCCAATTTTCCCCTTGAAGGATAATAAGTCTTCAAGTTGAGCTCTGCCTCCAGTAATTTCATGGACAATAATGCATAAATGATTTGCCATGCCTTCTTCAAGGATTCCCCACCCCCATTTTCCCTACAGCCTTTGCATTTCTTCTGGTCTCCCATCCAAGGATGGGCGATGCCTAAGACTGCTTAGCTTTAGGACATCAATTAAAGTTTGGTTGGATGCCACCACTTAATGGGGTATTTTGCCTTTTAAAACCCTCTAGAAGAGGATAAGCTTTAGAGGGTTGCTCCCGCTAAGGTGTTCTAGGGATCACAAAAGTGAGACCAGTATATTGTATAAAAGTTGTGGAGCACACATTGTTTTATTCCTGGTTTAGAAAATGAAAGCATCTCACATTAGTTTGAAGGACTTCTGCCTAAGGTGGGGACCACAAACAGGAAGTAAATGAAAGAAGAATAAATACCAATGCAGAATAATATTGAATGTCATCCTAGCAACTCTATGTCTTATAAACTCCCTTCCCTCTCCTTCTCCTTCTCCCTCCCTCTCCCCTTCCCCCTCTCTCCAGAGTGCATTATTTAGTTAAAAAATAGGTTAAAAATCTCTTGGCTGTGACTATTGACAACTTCTCACCAGAACTACTGGTTCCCCCAAACCGGTCCAAACCAGCTGAATCCCACCCTGACTTCATCTTTGCAGCTATAAAATTGCAAACCACAAAACAAGAAAAATACAACCTGTGGAATCTTTGGTGATCTCTGAGCTTGGTTTTTTTCTTTCAGATGTTTTCAGTGCATGGTTCAACCATGAGTGACAAATATTCTCTTCTCTTGAACCATGTCAACCTGCCTTATGTAAAAGTTTAATATTTATGAATCAAAAGTTTGCTTAGTAACTTAAGCAACTTAAACAAGAAGAATCTGTGAATATGTTGCTGTTTTCAATTGTTTCCTATCTCAGTGTTTTGAGCACAACACCTCACATTCATGTCAGAAGCACTGAGTCACTTCCAGATTGAAGAGATTAGCCAGTAACATCACCTTTACCTGGGAGACATCCAGTTGGGGGCTTCTTGATTGCCTTGCAGGTGATGGAGCAAAGGATGGGAGCACACCCCACCCCATGGCAGCCTTTGGGTTTGGAACACAGGTTTGCTAACTTTCAACTCAGCATCCTAACCATATGAGCCACTGGGCTTCTTATTTTGAACACAGGAAGAAAAAGTTCTCTTGGCTAGTTGGTAGGAAACTGAGCAGTGCTTGTAATGAACATACCTGCAACCATTAACATTTAAAAATCCTCTTATTTTAAAGGAGACAAATAATAGAAAAACAATCTCTACAGGGGTCACTTTGTACATGTGATTTCTCCCCCCTTCCTTTCCATCTCATGAAACCTCCCTTTGCCTTCAGCGCTTTCAACTCTTTCAATTTTTTTATTGTCACCTTAATTGTCTTCCTGGGCTTTGAAGGACCCTGGGCTTTGAAAGGCAAAAATAAAATTTCACTATTGCTTTGCCTTGGACTTTCACTTTTCGAGAACAGTGCCATATTTTATATTACGGATTGCCTTGCCTGGCTGATCTCTCCTCTAATGAAAGTACCCAGAGGTGATCGAGTAGGTCCCAATCTCACTACTTCGTTTGCAATGGTTTTTACAAGTGGTTTTGAAATATGCAGCTGGGAGAAGGAGAGAAGTACTTCGTGCTTATGAAGGAAAAGACTTGCTTTTAAGTATGACTGCAAACGTGTCTTTCAGCCAGAGATTATCTTGCAGAACTCTGGATATGCATAGATTTCCACCTATAGAAAGTTCTTCCATGACTTACTGCAGGGAATACAACTCTGTGTTATCAGCATAATACCGGTGCATGGATGGCTTTCCTGATGAAATGAATAGGGCAGTTTGTTCCCATAAGTGATCCTTTGTATTGTAGGAAGTTAGCACCTATCCCTCTCCTAGAAGAATGAAATATTTCTAGGAAATATTAAAAAGGTAGAGTAAAAAAGGTAGAGAAGAGTAAGGTTCTACATTTAGGCAACAAAAACAAAATGCACAAGTACAGTATAGGTGGTACCTTGCTCAATAGTAGTAACTGTGAAAGGGATCTTGGAGTCCTAGTGGACAACCATTTAAATATGAGCCAGCAGTGTGCAGCAGCTGCCAAAAAAGCCAACACAATTCTGGGCTACATAAACAGAGGGATAGAATCAAGATCACGTGAAGTGTTAATACCACTTTATAATGCTTTGGTAAGGCCACACTTAGAATACTGTTCAGTTTTGGTCACCACGATGTAGAAAAAGATGTGGAGACTCTAGAAAGAGTGCAGAGAAGAGCAACAAAGATGATTAGGGGACTGGAGACTAAAACATATGAAGAACGGTTGCAGGAACTGGGTATGTCTAGTTTAATAGAAAGGAGGACTAGGGGAGACATGATAGCAGTGTTCCAATATCTCAGGGGTTGCCACAAAGAAGAGAGAGTCAAACTATTATCCAAGGAACCTGAGGGTAGAACAAGAAGCAATGGGTGGAAACTAATCAAGGAGAGAAGCAACTTAGAACTGAGGAGAAACTTCCTGACAGTTAGAACAATTAATCAGTGGAAAAGCTTGCCTCCAAAAGTTGTGAATGCCCCAACACTGGAAGTCTTTAAGATGATTTTGGATAGCCATTTGTCTGAAACGGTATAGGGTTTTCTGCCTAGGCAGGGAGTTGGACTAGAAGACCTCGAAGGTCCCTTCCAACTCTGTTAATTTAAGACATTATAATGTTACCCATGCATGGCCCAGTGGTGGGATTCAAATTTTTTTACTACTGGTTCTGTGGGCATGGATTGATGGGTATGGCTTGATGGGCATGGCAGGGGAACAATACTGTAAAAACTCCATTCCCTCCCCACTCCAGGGGAAGGTTACTGCAAAAATTCCCATTCCCTCCTGATCAGCTGGGACTTGGGAGGAAGAGAATAGATGGGGATGGGGCCCATCTCGAAATATCCACTACCGGTTCTCCAGAACTAGTCTGAACCTGCTGAATACCACCTCTGGCATGGCTCCATGGGAGTCTGACAGAATACATTTCTTACACAGGAACAGGAACCTCCAAGGCGGGGCCCAAGAGAGGGCATAAATCTCTCTCTCACACACATACACACACCCATGTGCTTTTTCTTTGCCCAGGACCAAAAAACTCATTTGGTCCTCTTCACCATTAAACCCTCTTTCCAAGCAGTGTCCATGTTTCCAGTGTCTTTTTCCCCACTTGGAAGTGAACCCAGATGGACATTTCTTCCAACAGTATACAGACATCATTACATGTTAATTTTGGATTAAAAAAACTAGAGGACATTTGTTTTCTTAGTCTGCTGCTACTAAATTTCAGGTTTAGCCTGAGGACGTAAGCTACCTTCCCAAGGTAGCTTACATCCCACTGTCAGCGTACCCAGAGACGAATGTCAGTGTAGGGTAGAAACACAAACTTCCTAGCATTTCCTTCTGGAATCTTTGACTGAAAGAATCAGGTAAGCAGTTAATGTGACTGAGCAGCCTTGTGCTGCTAGGATACACATGGCTAGAACATCAACTTGGTGGTTTGCAAAAATCTTTTCTCCCATCTTGTTTAATAGTGGGTTGTTGTTTTGTTTTTGCAAACTTTTGTAGCTGTCAGGCAGACACTAAGAAAGTGCCCCTTCTCCACAGAGCCTTAATATCTGTCAGATTCTAATAGGGTCTCCCTGGGTTGTTTCATGCTACCATTTTGTATTCTTTATCCAGGTTTCCAAGCTGATTTTCATTTTGTTTGATCTTTGCTCTACTTTTTTTCTTAGCAGAGTTTTCTTTAAACCAGAAGTGACCAACGTTTTCTGAACTATGAACCACACTGTTCTTTTGAACAGGGCATCAAAATAGCCTCTGTCCAGCCTATGCACACAGCACCCTCTCTGTGGGCATGTGAGCCATTGCCCCAGTTCAGGTTCACAGTGCATGCACACGCACCTTTTCCTTTCCTTTTTTAAGTTACTATAAGTTTATATGCTGTTATTTATAGCCCTTAGATTATTTATTGTAAAATTAATTGTCATTTTATAGATTTATCTCATTTTTTTTAACTGACTGGCACGGTGGCATAGTGGCAGGGGTGGGTTCCTGCCAGTTCTAACCTCTTCTATTGAAGAGGTTCCACAAATCTACAGTGCCATTTAGAACTGGTTCAACTGGGAGTTGAAGTCCACAAGTCTTAAAGCTGTCACGTTTGAACACCCCTGGGGTTTTTTTCTAAAGGGTTAGGGGTGCAAGGCTCCTGCGTGCTTCAAATGCCAGAGTTTCTGAGCCAACATTTTGGTTGCTAAGCAAGAGCATTGTTAAGTGAGTTTCACTACATTTTACAATTTGGCCACACCCACCCGGTCACATGGCAGCAAGCCACTCCCACAAAGCCGGCCACACTTACAGAAGAGGTTCTAAAAAAAATTGGAACCCATGGTAAAGAGTTGCTCTCACTCAGAAGGTTGAGAGTTCCGTCCTAGGTAGCAGCAGATGTTTCTCTCTTAGGGAGCAAAGAAAAAAATACCTGCTGTGAATGCCATGTGATGTCAGGAAGGGCATCCGGCCGGTAAATGCTCAGCTCCATCCAGTCTACCCCGAATTAAGGGATTAAAGGGTCATAAAAAGAGTTTATCTCATGTTTTAATTCCTAGTGTTAGGTAAGCTCCCCATTAGGAGAACGAGTGTGTGCAGAGAAGCATAATGAGAGTGGTGTGCAAGAAACACATAAACCATCATACAGAGACACTGGATTGTAAAACAGATAGTATTTTACTTCTATTGAAATAGAGGTATGCAGAGTCCAATTCATACATGGTTAATACAGTTGGTCATCAACGTTCTCAGTTAAGGGGTGATCCATCAAACACAGTCCTGTATCATATAATCAGTTCAGCACACAAAGTCGCTAACAGTAAGTAGCAAAACACACAGTAATTCATGCTGAGCAATACACAACACATCTACAACCAGTATCCAAGATCAGCATCTTACAAACAGAGAGCTAACGGTCATTCTGGCTCCATCTTATGGCCACTTGAGGTAACAGCAACCAATCACATTTACAGCAGTACTTAAAGAAATAGTACTACTATCATGGTTTATATATTGCTAACCCAACAGCTACGTCTGGTATGACCTGGGCCCATAACCAGTGTTTCTAATCTCATATTCCTAGTTTTTTCTTTATTTTATTCTAATGATATGTGGGGTTTTTAAATTGTAGAGTTATAGTTATATTTTACTTCTGTGCTGGCCTGTAACTAAAATAAGTAAATTATAACTTTCTAACAACTTTTGGAGGTGGCTGCATCAGATGTTTTTTGGAAACCCCATGCAATTATTGGGCCTGAAAATGTGTTTGTTACACATTGCTATTATTTCATCTTTTAAGATATAGTTAGTACCCAACTACGTTGGAGCAACGGGGTGGCTCAGTGGCTAAGACACTGAGCTGGTCGATCAGAGAGGTTGGCAGTTCAGCAGTTTGAATCCCTAGCGCCACGGAACAGAGTGAGCTCCCGTTACTTGTCCCAGCTTCTGCCAACCTAGCAATTTGAATGTAAAAGTGCAAGTAGAGAAATAGGAACCACCTTTGGTGGGAAGGTAACAGTGTTCCATGTGCCATTGCCGTTGAGTTATGCCGGCCACATGACCACGGAAACATCTTTGGACAGCGCTGGCTCTTCGGCTCTGAAACGGAGCTGACCACTGCCCCCTAGAGTTGGGAATGACTAGGACACATGTGCAAGGGGAAGCTTTACGTTTACCTTTAGTGCCCAATCACTGGATTTCACCATAAGGTTTGAAAGAGAAGCCTATGATTTCATTGGTTTGCATTGCTGGTTTTTAATCCCCCCCCCACCTTACTGTGTAAAGTAAACGTTTCAGTGTGAAATTATGGTTCATCCTTGTCTTTTTCTATCCATGTCAATGTTCTGCTTTGTGAAGAAGGAACAATGACTACTAACGATGTTCTAATTGATACAGTGAGGTGGCTTTTTTTTAAAAAAAGAAAGAAAATAAAAGGAAATGCAATGAAAAGGAAGTCATCAGGATTGTTGAGTGTAGAATCCCAGCCCGGTTTCCGCAATTGTGGGGGATGTAAAAGACAGATGGGAGATGAGAATGTAAAGTTAATTAGAAATGCAATGTGTGAATTATTAGAGGAAGTGATTAGTGCACTGAACTAGCTGTCGATCTGGAATGTCATGCGGTTGCTGATGTGTGGGACCGAAGAATAGTTTTTAAATGATGAAAGAGCTTCTCTCCCTCACAAGCTTTTATTTATCAAGCTGTCTTGAACAAGGGACGTTTGTGTCATGGGGCTGTAACAGATTATGATTTTGTAGATCGCGCCAGCGTTTGTGGCAAGAATGAAATTAGGAACCAGTGTTTGCTCTATATGGGCTTTCATTGAACTGCAGGTGGCAGCTTCTCAGTAGGGATGAGCTGATCAGGTTAAATTCACCTGTTTATCTGCTTGCTTTGTGCAGGGCTGATTTCTAGATGGGTTTTTTCCCCCACCCAAAATCCATAATGGGTGACCTGCCTATCCCAGGTCCTTGGAAAGGTAGGTAGGTAGGTAGACATAACAATAACAATAACAATAATAATATGCAAAGAAAATGAAGCCTACAAATACTTAGGCATTCTGCAGTTAGATAATATCAGGCATGGAGAAGTAAAAACTATTGTCAGGCGAGAGTACACCAACAGAGTTAGGAAAATTTTGAAATCTAAATTGAATGGTGGAAATACAATCAAGGCCATAAATACCTGGGCAATACCAGTTATAAGATACACAGCTGGTATAGTTAACTGAACACAAGCTGATTTGGACATTTTGGACCAAAAAACTAGGAAACTAATGACCATGCACTACAGTTTACATCCACGTGGTGATACTGATAGATTATACCTGCCCCGAAAATCAGGTGGCAGAGGATTATCACAAGTGAAGCAAACAGTTGAAGAAGAAAAACTTGCACTGGCTGATTATTTAAAAGAAAGTCAAGAACATCTATTAATCGAAGTAAAGAACAAAAAACTACTGAAGGCCCAACAGACGAAACAAGAATACAGAAAAGATGTGATAAAATCAAGAATGGAGAGTTGGCAGAACAAAGCACTGCATGGCCAATTTCTGGAAAAAATAAAAGATAAAGTGGACAGTGAACAAACTTGGTTATGGTTAACAACAGGTACATTAAAGAAAGAAACAGAGTCACTAATCCTGGCTGCGCAAGAACAAGCTATCTGCACAAATGCCATTAAGGCCAAAATCGAAAAATCCTCTGATGATGCCAAATGCAGACTTTGCAAAGAAGCTGATGAAACTGTTGATCACATACTCAGCTGCTGTAAAAAAATCGCACAGACTGATTATAAATTGCGGCACAATTTAGTAGCACAAATGATCCATTGGAATTTGTGCAAAAATTATAATATTAAAACAGCAACAAACTGGTGGGAACATCAGCCTGAAAAATCAGATGGCCAAGATCTTGTAGGATTTCCGTATACAAACGGACAAAATACTGGCGCATAATACACCAGACATCACACTGATTGAGAAAAATAAAGTCACAATCATAGACATCGCAATATCAGGTGATAGCAGGGTCGCCGAGAAGGAACATGAAAAAATTGCAAAATACCAGGACTTAAAAATCGAAATTCAACAACTATGGCACAAACCAGCAGTTGTGATTCCAGTGGTAATTGGCACACTGGGTGCTATTCCCAAAGCACTGGAATTACATTTAAAACAGTTAAAAATTGACAAAATCATCATCAGTCAAATGCAAAAAGCCGCACTGCTTGGATCTGCACGCATATTACGAAAATACGTTACGACGTCCTAGGCCCCTGGGTGGGGCCTGACTAGTAACCAATGCCAAATCCGGAGAAACAACTGGCCGCTGTGATACAATTGAATAATAATAATGATAATAACAACAACAACAACAACAACAACAACAATAATAATAATGGATATGCTGAACAGGTGCAACCATATCAGGTGAAGGGCCAGTAATAATAATAATGGATATGCTGAACAGGTGCAACCATATCAGGTGAAGGGCCAGACAAATTTGCTGAACAACCCATTCAAATATGGTGAATATGAAAAAAATGAAATTTATGCTGGCTGAACCGGGATTAACAAGGGTTCAGTTGGATGCTATGGCTCCTGGGCATTCTGCGCAAAATGAGCTACAGGGCTCAGCTCCTTCTGCTATGCAACCAGGGCATGAAGCTGACAAGTCCAAATTGAGTGGAGGAAACATCATAAAAGCCATAAATACCTGGGCTATAACTGTGATTCGATACTCTGCAGGAATAATTGACTGGACCCAGATGGAGTTGGACAATTTGGACAGAAAAACAAGGAAGCTTATGACAATGAATCATGCTTTGCACCCTAAAAGTGATGTTGACTGATTATATCTACCAAGAGCAGAGGGTGGTCGAGGACTCCTACAAGTAAAACAGACTGGTGCTACTTACCACCCATAAAGCCCTTCATGGTAGTGGATCTGCGTACTTGAGAGACCGCCTCCTGCCAATTACCTCCTTGCGACCTATTAGATCGCACAGATTAGGCCTCCTCCGAGTTCCATCCGCCAGTCAGTGTCGACAGGCAACTACACGGAGGAGAGCCTTTTCAGTAGTAGCTCTGACCCTTTGGAACGATCTCCCCATGGAGATTCGTACCCTCACCACCGTCCAGACCTTCCGCACAGCCCTCAAGACCTGGCTATCCCGTCAGGCCTGGGGATAAAGAGCGCAATCCGTCCCCACCCGAATGATGAATGTTGTGTACTATTTTTACTTATGTATTGTCTTATGTCTTACTGTCTTGTACTCCCCTCCCTATATATTGTAAGCCGCCCTGAGTCCCCTCACGGAAAAGGGCGGCCTATAAATAATAAAACCTAAACCTAGACTGTGGAAGAAGAAAAACACAGCTTGAATGATTACATCCAGAAAAGTGAAGAACCAATGATTACGGAAGTAAATAAAGGAGGCCTTTTAAAGAGAACTAAGTCAAAAGCTGAATAGAAAGAAAGAAGTAATTGAGAAGCGAGCTGAAAATTGGAAAAACAAAGCTATGTATAGCCAATACTTGAAAAGTATTGAAGGCAAAGCTGACCAAAGGCTAACTTGGAACTGTTTAAGATTAGGAGCACTGAAAAAAGAAACAGAAGGCTTTATTTTGGCAGCTCAAGAACAAGCCTTAGCCACAAACTGCATGAAGGCAAAAATTCAACATGTTACCATCAACAGCAAATGTCGCCTCTGTAATGAGAAAGACGAGGCAGTTGACCACTTGATCAGTGGGTGCAGCAAAATTTCACAAACTGACTACCTACAACGCCATGACTGCGTTCCTAAGATCATTCACTGGAAATTGTGCCAAACGTTTGGATTTGAGTACAGCAAAAACCACTGGGAACATCAGGTTGAGAAGGTTTTAGAGAATAAGAAAGTCAAGATCTTGTGGGACTTCAGAATTCAGATTGACAGGCACTTGGCCCACAACACACCTGACATAACAATAGAAAAAAGTATGGTTCATTGACATTGCAATACCTGGAGATGCACAAATTGAAAATAAAGAGCAAGAAAAAATCACAAAGTACTGGGACTTGCAAATTGAAGTTGAGTGACTGTGGAAAAAGAAATCGTGTGTTGTCCCGATTGTAATTGTATCCCTTGGAGCAATACCTAAAGGGCTACCTCGCTATTTGGAAATTTTAAATTTATCAGACTTGAACATTCTGATTCTACAAAAAACCACCCTACTTGGAACAGCTTATATCCTCCGAGGTTACCTTAACAGTTCCTAGGTCCTTAGTTAGGACTCAAGCTGTTGAGCTACCAACCAGCCCCAAAGGCTGTGAATCTCACCAAAGATTAACCATATAATAATAGTTATCGAAAATGAAAAGGTAAAGATCTTGTGGGACTTTCGAATACAAACAGATCGTCATTTGGAGCACAACACGCCAGATATCACGATTGTTGAGGGCCAAAGTGTACAGTTTATTGATATCATTGTTTCTAGAGATGTCAGAGTTGAAGAAAAAGAACTAGAAAAATCAGGAAATATCGCGACCTGGCCATCAAAACTACATGGCTATGGATGAAGCATGTAACAGTGATACCCATTGTCATCGGGGCACTTGGCACCATGCCCAACAACTTTACAAGATACATCAGCAAATTGCAGCTTCCTGGAATAACACCAGCAGAACTGCAAAAAACTGCGCTACTCGGAACATCTTATATTTTAAGAAGGTACTTGGTTGATACCTAGGAGGCTGGCAGCAAACCGTATCAACCATTAGCACCAGTCACTGGTATTTGTAATGCATTTTTGAATGTTCAGTTGGCTGAGTTTCATGTTTAATGAATAAAGTACTGTATATAATAATACACAGAAAACTAACATGGTGAATAAATAGTCAGATACTGAATGGATACTGAATACTATTATTTATTGCTTAAGATGCCTGTTTGATGGTTTAAGAGGGAGAAGAAGAATTGGATTTCTTGTTTCAAATGTCCACATGTGGTCCTCAACTTACAAGCACAATTGAGCCGGAAATTTATGTTGCTAAGTGAAACATTGGTTAAGTGAGTTTTGTCCCATTTTATGGCATTTCTGGACACGGTTGTCAAATGAATCACTGCAGTTGTTAAATTAGTAACGTGGTTGTTAAGTGAGTCTGGCTTCCCCAATGACTTGGACTGTTCTGAAGGTCGCTAAAGAGACACTGTAACTGTCATAAGTATGATTCAATTGCCAAGCATCCAAATTTTGATTACGTGGCCGTGGGGATGCTGCAGCGATTGCAAATGTAAAAAAAAATGGTCATAGGTCACTTTTTAAAGTGATGTTGTAACTTTGATTCATTACTAAATGAACTAGTAAGTTGAGGATTCTCCGTAGTTGGGTCTTTTACTGTATCAAGCTGAACATATAACACGTAACATGTAGCACAAGCTGAACATATAAGGTAGGTTTCCTTTACTCCGTCTTGTGGAATCACAATGTAACCAGGCCATAGGTGTGTGTGTGTGTGAGAGAGAGAGAGACAAATAGAGAGACAGTGAGACAGTGAAACAGACACACACACACACACACACACACACACACACACAGAGAGAGAGAGAGAGAGAGAGAGAGAGAGAGAGAGAGAGAAAATGAATCCTACTTAGTGTGTAAACCAATTCCCTATATCTGTGATAGCGAACCTATGGCATGGGTGCCTGAAGTGGCATGCGGAGCCATGTCACCTGACACGTGCACCATCCCCCATTCCTCTTCTGGTGTGCATGTGTGTGCAACGATCAGCTGGCCTTTATGGGTGCAGCAGTGCCAGAAACTGGAAGAGCTGGTCTTCCGTTTTCCGCCATAAGCATATGTGCTGGCCAGCTGATTGTCGTGTGTGCATGCACATCAGTAACAGAAAACTAGCTGGCCGGCGCAGATGCACATGCCGGAAATCGGAAGTTCATTTTCCGGTGTGTGCATGCCCCCTGGGCAGCTCCCCTTCCGGGTTTCAGCCCAGACGAATGCGCACACTCCCATTTCAGCACTTAGTGCCGAACAGGTTCGCCATCATTGCCCTATACTGATTCCATCCACTATCTCTAAACACCCATGGATAGGTATACAGTACAGTTATAAAATTATATTCCAGCTATGTCTTTCTTAAATAGAAAAATCTTCCAGGGAATTGTCATATCAAGCTACGCTGATACTTGTTGTTTTCTTCTTGATCTTGTCTTCCTCACCTTTCAATCCAACTTACACTTTGTTTCTTTTCTTTGAATTGAATTCAATTTGTGGTAACTATCTACTATATAATTATCAGGCAACAAGGTGGGGAAAAATTCATTTCCCATCATCTTTTGACCTTCTAGGCCACAGACCCAGGATCCCCGGTGGTCTCTCATCCAATTATAACCTAGCTCCAACCCTGCTTAGTATTTGGAATAGCCAAGGTCACTTAGGTCCTGCCATCTGCTTTAAATTCTATTTTTCAGATCCCAGCCAGTGTCAAATTATCACCATGTAGACCTGACTACATGTTTTTTCAGCCCTTGATGTCATTAGTCATTCACACAGGGATCTAAGATTTAATTGGAGCCATCAGGCTTTCAAGCATGCCCAAGAAAAATATAGCTGGATTCCAGTTTTGTTTAGTGAGCTGCCGAAATCATAGGGATTTGATTAATTTAGTTTAAGAAGTGAATGGCTTATTTAAAAAGCAGTCTGTGGTCTATTCTTAGAATATTCTAATATGACTATTGGCCCATAGAACCTTAGTTCTTGTGAACTTCAGAAACTTAATAAATTCTTTTCTCACCCATAACTGCTCTTTCAATGGAAGTAGTTGCTTAGTTTTTCCTTTATGATGTATAAGTGTTGTATACAGTACACAAATTCTATTCACATGCACAGAAACCCAAATTAGGAATATATGTGCAATATAGCAGTAGGCAATAAGACTTAGAATTATATACCGATCCATAGCACTTTACAGCACTCTCTGAGTGGTTTAGAGTCAGTGTTTTGCCCCCAACCATCTGGGTCCTCATTTAACTGACCTTGGAAGGAGGGAAGACTGAGTCAACCTTGAGCCCATCAGGGTTGAGCTCCTGTCAGTGGGCAGAGTCAGCCTATAGTACTGCATTCTAACCACTGTGCCACCAAGACTCCACAGCAATATTTTTTCCCCTTCACTTAGAAGTACATTGTATATTGCTAGGATGTATATGTCACCTCAAGGCTGGATTATTGCAATGCGCTCTACATGGGGCTACCCTTGAAAAGCGTTCGGAGACTACATCTAGTCCAGAATGCAGCTGCGCAAGCGATTTTGGGTGTACCGAGATACACCCATATTACACCTATCCTCCGCGAGCTGCACTGGCTGCCAATTGGTCTCCGGACGCAATTCAAGGCATTGGTTATTACCTTTAAAGCCCTACATGTATCTGCGTATCTGCGAGACCGCCTACTGCGTATCTGCGAGACCGCCTACTGCCACACACCTCCCAACGGCCGATAAGATCCCACAGGGTCGGCCTCCTTCGGATGCTGTCAGCCAGACAATGTCGGCTGGCGGGCCCCCGGAGGAGAGCCTTCTCTGTGGCTGCTCCGACCCTGTGGAACCAGCTACCCCCAGAGGTCCGGACCTTACCCACTCTCATGGCCTTCAGAAAAGCTGTTAAAACCTGGCTGTTCCGGCAGGCCTGGGGCTGTTGACCTTATTGTTAAGATCCAGCCCCGATCAGAAATGTATGTGTGTTGGGAATTTTTAAATTATTATTTTATTTTGCTTTTCTTTTTTTCTTTCTTGTAAGCCGCCCAGAGTCCTCCGGGATTGGGTGGCCTAGAAATTTAACAAATAAATAATAATAAATAAATATTTCTGAGAATAAAATATTTGGAAATCAATAAATTTGATACATGGTTGAAATAAAAGAACAAGTAGTGGCCAGAGGAGGAAAATCGACACACCATTTGACACCACAACAATTTATCTTCCTTACATTACCCCTTCATTAGGTAGGTTGGGGGCTACCAATTATATAACTTAAAGTATAAAGGATGTGGATGGGAACCATGGTGAATTGGAGATGGGATTAAGGTATAGATCCAAGCAATGGGAAACTCTCTCGCAGATGCAGAAGAAATGGGAAAATTAATTCCTGGTTCCACACAAGACCCACAATATTGAGAAAAAATATCCTGGGGGAGGGGGCATTTCCTCTATCATTGGAAAGTGAAATGTTTCTATTTCTTAGTTTTTATTTCTTAGCACTGAGAAGATATATGCATTCCCCTCATATCCTGGACGTAAACTGCTTCAACTCATCCCTTCAGGATGGTGCTATAGGGCAGAGTTCCCCAACTTTTCCAGCTTTTCAGACCGGGGATGGAGAGGGAATGTTTCTCCATGAGTGGTTGGCAAGCAGATATATGCACAGCTACATTGGGCATGAGTTCTTGCTCTCGCACAAATGGAACACACACGCACATGGCTCCTGCTCACATAAGTGGGGATGTGGGCGCTCAACCACGGGAGCGGGCGACAGTTCGGGGTTTGGGGACCCCTTCTCTAGGGCACTTCATGTCAGAACAATGAGACACAAGGACAATATTTTGCCCTGTGCCATCATTCTGCTGAACATCTAATTCTCACAATGCTGTCTGATGTCTATGTGTATTTACCCATGTAGTATGGCTGTAGTATTATTATTTATCCTTATCATCTTCTTTATTTTCCTTTTTATTAAGATGAAGATGATGATTCTGTTGCTTTGCATGTACACTGAGAATTTCCTTGTGTGTTTAATCACACTTGGCCAAATAAGTATTCTATTCAATTCAATTCCTGAAAAAAAGTGCTGCACCAAAGACTATGTATTCTCCAGTATGCAACAATTATCAGGGTTTCATTTGGACATTTATAAGATAAAACTGGTAGCACTTTTGATCAGAGTACAATTCCTATTTCTCTCTCTCTCTCTTTCTCTCTCTCTCTCTCTCTCACACACACACACACACACAGTATATAAACACTGTATGTATGTATGTATGTATGTATGTATGTATGTATGTATGTATGTATGTATGTATAAAGTTACAACCCCTGCTATGCCCAAATATGGGAGGAAGATCATTACTTCCATTCTCTGTCCTTCGGCTCGTCACAAGAGACCATCCAGGCAGAAACCCAATATTTTTTACTGTTGCCTTTTTGTTACATTTGTTATATTTGTGCTGATAAATAAATAAAGGGAGACTAGTATAGATCTATTTCAAGCTATTTAGCTCTCATCAGCTAGCCATACCCTTACTGGGAATACCCTTACTAAGAGGCAATACAGCACAGGTTCGATTCCCAGTAAGGGTATGGCTAGCTGATGAGAGCTAAATAGCTTGAAATAGATCTATACTAGTCTCCCTTTATTTATTTATCAGCACAAATATTATATATATATATATATATATATATATATATATATATACACATACATACATACATACATACATACATACATACATACATACACATACACACATATACACACACACACACACACACACACACACACTTTTCTTTGCTATATATGAAACCCAGAAAAATCATCCTTGGTCGAAGTTAATGTCTAATATGTAGGCCTAACAATTGAGTTTTGGTTGCCAAGCAACCAGGGGAGTTAAACTGTCCCTAAAAGAATAAATAGAAGATTCAGCAAACTGGGGTCATTTTTGGAGCAGAAGATGAAGAATCATTTGAACATGGTCTTATTGTGTATATCTTAATAATTTAATTGTAGTTATGTTAATTTGATAATTCCCCCCTTTTTCTCTAGGCTTTGATGAAGGATGTAGGATATTTTCAGTATAATTAGAAAAAAGATATTTTTACTTTTGAAACTAAGCTGGGAGGTGAGGTGGGGTGTTAAAAAGGAGTAGGAACCATGTTATATATACATATTGACAATCTTGGATATTTGGGTCTTATGAAGTGCTGGCCTAGTTTAGGAAGAGCACCTTCATATCTTAAGTGTTTTGCCTCACTTATTCCAAGGATTTTCTATATGGAAAAGAAGGAAGACTTACTAAAATCTCCATAGCTGAACTGGAAGTGGTTTGGTGGCCTGGGTTGCTGGAACCGGCAGGGATCCAGTCTGCCATGCCCCTAAACCGGTTCTCCTATGGCACTGCCATCTTGTTTTTCAGTTCTGCACATGTGCAGAACAATTTTAATTGCACTGTGCACATGCACACAGCACACATCAAGCCCGCGTCCAACACCCACACAAGCGAACAGCAGTAGTGCCTGCCTGAACCTACTCCTGATCTGCATATTGAAATCTTGAAAACATGCAAGGATATTGTTCTATCTGGGAGAACCAACATGGCATTTCACTACGCGGGTGTTGTGGCCCAGCAGGATCCGGTTGAGCTGCTGATGGACTCGGATAGTGAGGAACCATATGAGTCTGCCAGGGAAGATGTGGACAACCCTGGGCAGGGTTCAGACTCAGAGGAGGGACCAGAGAGGCTGGTTAGCCACCAGGAGGTGCCTGAGGCATGGAGCAGTGGGGAGGACTCAAGGCAGTTTGTTCCTGACGCCAGGCAAAGAAGGGCGGAGAAACAGAAGCAGCATCTGCAGAGGCAGACTCATAAGAGATAATCAAGCCCAGGGGGTTGTGGCTTGGCCCCTCTCAAGAGAGTATATAAGTGAGAAATTGGGAGGGGTCCTTTCACAGGACACAACCGTAACAGTCTTGAGGAACCCTTGTCTGGTCTGTTTTGTATTTTCGTTCTGTTTAGTTTGGGTTGCTGCCAACCCTTCTTGCATGAGAGTGTTGCCTAGGCTTTCAGCCAACGGAGTTGTAATTCCTGTGATTAAAGAGTGGCAAATAGCCAAGTCTGTCTCTGCGTTACTCACAGGCCAGAGAAGGGGGGAGAACAGTGGGTGTCTCAGATAATGGCAACACTGAGCCCTGCTTGACAGCTTTTTATATATGCCAGCTGTCAAGCAGGAACCAATCAGAACTGAGTATGGCACCCCCTAGTGGAACCAGGAAACTGCCATACACAACAGATATAATGATGTGTAGGAATGGCCTAGAGCAGTGATGGTGAACCTTTTCGGCACCGAGTGCCCAAACTGGAATGCACACGCACCACAGCTGCAGAGCACTGGCCAGCTGGTCTTGGGATTTCCAGCACACACGAAAACCAGCTGGCCAGCACGCATTTGCATGCTGGAAACCAAAAGAGCAGCTGGCGACAGCACATGTGCCCACAGAGAGAGCTATGTGTGCCACAGGTTCACCGTCACAGGCCCAGACTGATGGGGTAAGAGATGCTGCCTGGGAGTAGAAGCCTGCAGCTATATAATGGCCACAGAAAGAAACTCAAAAAGGATCCTCTCTAAATTACCAGGCTCTAAAAAGCAATAGTGGAAGGTTTGTATTTTCAGACCTGCAAGGTTCTGCTAATGCAGCCTAACAATAAAGTAGAATTAAATCATCTAGTCCTGTTTCCTGTCTGTCTAGAAGACTTCATGGGGACTTTAGTTTAGAGTGGAGAAAATTATTTTCTCTCCATTGTGTATGGCCCCTACTTCTTCAAGAATAAAATTGTTGTCAGAAGTGTTTCTTTTTCCAGTGCCTATTTAAGATCATACTATATGTCAGAAAGGAATTTATTGGCTTCCCCCAGGATAGGAACATTCAAAGTTATATATGTAGCGATGGAAGTTTTAATGGAAGCCCAGTGCAGGTACTGCAAGATTGATAAGTGGACTTTCCAATTCTGTTGAAATCTTTAATGACAGACAGCCCACCAATTCCTAAGCTATTATTGCTTCAACCATTATATAGTTGTTTGTAACACTTATTTGTGTTCTCCTTTCTTGCCATTTGAAACCATCAATTCAGGTCTTACTATATGGAGCAACAGGAAACAAATTTGCTTCCTCATTTCTGTGACAACCTTGACGATGGCAATTTAATTGCCTCTTAAGTATATCACCTACAAGTTAAATGGTTTCTTCAAACTGTCCCCTGGTGAAATAATCTAACATGACATTATTGATTTGGATCTTCCTTGTGTGTGATATATATTTTACACAAATGCAGGTGCAAGTGTAGAACACAAAAAAGTGAGGCTCCCACTACAGAAAGCTCTGGAATAAACATTATCTAGACTCTTTTTAATCAGGTTTCAAGCCAGCGCATAGGATGAACACTGTGATAGCACTGGGTATACTTGAGGATGGCTGTTGCCAAGATAGGAGTAATGCAGATGTTCTGGCTGCCCAACAGACTTTAATACAGTTAATCATGGCATTCTTCTGGATTGCTTACAACAGCATTCCCCAACCTTTCCAGGAGACGGGAGAAGGAATACTTTTGTGTGAAGGGCAGCCACATGTGCATGAGCGCACTGCTTCATTTGCCTCAGGTGCTTGTGCGAGTGGAGCTGCATCCACCAACATCTGCCACTTGTGCGAATGAGTGGGACTGCATGCATCAGCACCTCCCACTTGTGGGGCTGTGTCGAACATATGCTTACTCGCCGCTGGCATAGGCCTGTTCTGAATAGGCCATGGCCTGGTAGTGTTAGACCCCTGGCTTACAAGACTGGGGGTGCTGCTTAGTGTTTCTGTGGTCCTGCCTGAATGAATCAAGAGAGCAAAGGTTAAACTCAAACCCTCTGATTTTGCAGGGGTCACTTGTTCTTATTAATTTCATTTAATATCTGCATGTTGAGTGAGGTCATCCATTGGCCTATGGTCAGATATTGTCAAGACTCTGGTGAAACTCAATGCCTGACTGACCAAGTGATGCTGTCAAGGTCTTGCCCCAGTGCCTGGAGCTTATTGGATCTAGATGGGGAGGAACAGGTTTAAGTCTTAGCAAAACCATTCAGACTGAGGGATTCTCCATCTTTAGCTCTGAATGGGGTTGAACCTTCATGGGAATGGGAAAGGATTTTGCAGAGACTAGTCTTAGCTTATTGCACCATTCCTGGATTGGGATGCCTTCTGATGCTCTGCAGTATTTAAGCCGTGCTCAATTTTTCTATGGACTACTTTAGTATCCTTTCCCTTGTAGGTCACCCAGTGGTTTTAATTGGTCTAGAGGTTATGGGTGTATAATGATATGCCCATGTTAACACCTCTACTCTGATAGTTGAAGTACATTCTGGGTGCAATTCAAGGTCCTTCTTCCCTCTTACAACATCCAATATGGTATAAGTTCTCTCTTGTTATTTCTTCCCATCCTCTAAGATTTACATGCTTGAGTTCTACCCATTCTGAAATGTCCTCTGATGGACACAAGAAGCAGGGATCAAATGCTACCAGTTTGGATAGGTTCGCCCGAACCAGTAGTAAAAAATGCTACCAGTTCGGGGGAACTGGTATTTATGATCATCAGCTGGATGACGATCAGCTGTGACACGCAATTTATATTAGCTAGAATCGTCCTTTCTACCTCCTTTCTACCTAATCTAATTTGCATGGCAAGGCAGCAATGATGGGATGTGACTGGTATGCCCTGATACAGGCATACCAGTGCCTGCTGGGAGCACCAGGTACCTTTCTGGTACGGTGCTCTGGAGGGCCCACCTGCCCACCTGCTCTCCTTATCGCTATTTGAGCCAATCATGCCTTTCACACACATACACGGAGTGTACGGCGCCTGCACGATACGTCGCCGAGCAGCTGGAGTTTTGCAGGTGGTAATAACACATGTGCATGTTGCATGCCTGCTGTGCGCATTTACATGGTGGACACTGGGCCTCGTTGCAACGTACAGGTTGCAACGGGATCCAGAATCCACCACTGCACAGTGGATTCCCCCCCCACTTGCTGTCCTACTTTGTAGATTCCGAAGGCTTCAAAATATTTCTTTTTTAGTGCTGCGCTTCAGGCGTGCATGAGTGTGCAAAGCGCACACTCGGTAGCAGACTCACTGAACCGGTAGCAGACTTCAGAGGATTACACCGCTGAGAAGAATCCTCTCTTCTTTGTCATGGTGCTTGCCTTCTGGAACAGCATCCACTTTGAATTGAGCACTTCTGACCTTGCTATCTTTTAAATCTGGTTGGAAGACCTGGCTTTATCTCAAGGATTTAGGACAGGGTAGGATGTGGTCTCCCTCTATGAGGAGTGTTGCAATCTTCAGTGGATGGCGCTCTTCCTTTTGAATTGTGTTTGATATTTTATATTTGTAGCCTACCCAGAGTTACTGATGAATTGGATATCCTAATACCTGTAAATAAGGGACACAGTGACTCAATGGCTAAGATGCTGAGTTTGTTGATCAGAAAGGTCAGCAGTTCGAATCCTTAGTGCCGCATAATGGAGTGAGCTCCTGTTACTTGTCCCAGCTTTTGCCAACCTCACAGTTTGAAAGCATGTAAAAATGCAAGTAGAAAAATAGGGACCACTTTTGTTGGGAAGGTAACAGCGTTCCGTGCACCTTCAGCATTTAGTCCTGCCGGCCACATGACCACAGAGATGTCTTCAGACACTGCTGGCTCTTATGGCTTTGAAACAAAGATGAGCACTAGCCCCTAGAGTCAGGAACGACTAGCACATATGTACGAGGGGAACATTTACCTGTACCTATCCCTGTGAATTATAAATGAATAAAATTAGTAAAGCTAAGCTACAAAGATCTCTTGGGAAAATCTTCCTGAAGTTCACAAATGAACACAGGGAGTAAGCAACAATTGGGATTTGTGCTCTTGAACTTCTGCACACACATAAGTGGCACTTGTATATAGTGATAGATATGGAACCATGAAAACGAAGGAATCTAAAGACACATTAAGCATCTCTGTGTATAATTATGTATATAAGGGCTGTAGAATTGGGGTTGAGAGAGGAAACCTGTTGCTCCCTCAAGTGTGTCTTTTGAAGAAATGAAAAGGAGTGTCGAGTGGAGTTTAAGTGCCTTGGAAACAAGTGCAAAATGTGATTTTTTTAAAAAATGGTGTTCTGAAGAAGCTCCCCCAAAATTATACTTCTTAAGAAATAGTGAATATGATCTGTAGGAGAAATAAGGAAAGAAACATACAAACACTATGGGAAGCACAAATATAGCCCTGTTTATTCATTTACTTGGAACGCTCCGTGCTTCAGAAAAACAGGCAGAAGAGCTATTTAAAAGGTGATTGTGTTCTTGTTTTCCATAATGAAATTTAAGTTAATGCAAAATGCCTCCAAAAGAATGGCCTGCTCAGGCACAGAATAGGTAATTATCAGAAGCTAAGGCAGAAATAGAGTAGAAAGGAGATGCTCAGTGGTGGTGCTAAAATATCATTTTATAGCCAACCTTTATCATATTAATTGTGCTAGAAGTGTTAACAAAAAATAAATGTATAATATGGCCATGAAACACAATGAGGTTTTAGTGTAAATAACTTCAACTTTGGTTCAGTCTACAGAATATTAGAGACAGTTAATATCTTCGCTACCTAAGCAGCAGTAGCAGCTACTAGCTTACTGAATTTAATTTAGCCTCTGAATTTAAAGACTGAGCAGTGTTCAGTCTGATGGAGTCCATTGTGGAAACCTAGCGCTATCTTATTTATTTATTTATTTATTTATTTATTTATTTATTTATTTATTTATTTATTAAAATTAATTTTTTTTATTAAAGGTTGTAAAAAGGGCAAGGTTTACAAAATACAAAAATAGATATATAGATAGAAAATAGATATATATGTACACACATACAGACAGTTCATCTCACCTTGCCTATCTACATATCTACCTAAGGTAAGTAAATAAAGGAAAGGGAAAAGAAAAGAGGGAAGAAAAAAAGAAAAAGGAAAAAAAAGAAACAGTATGAAGCTAGATTACTAATTCTATGCAGGCATTCATAACGGACTTTTCACGCCGGTGCGAGCTGCCGACAGATTCTCTGCTCGGTTCGCCCGGCCTTTTGCACGATCGTGGCCGTAGTAGGCAAGGTCTTTTCGAGGTACGAGGACCAGTGGAGAGGGGAAGCATCGGAGCAGTGGAGGGAGAAAGGCGATTCCCCCCCACGAAGCGAGAAGCACCCTCAGATCGAGTGCAAAGGAGGTCAGCTTATTAATGGCCGACCAGAAGACGTGACTGCCAGCCCTTAATAAGGAAGTGAAAGACAACTGCAGGAAACATATCGGACTGTGGAAGACGGCAAACAAAAGACTTTGATTTAAGAGACTAAATCTGAATAAGCTAAATAACCTGAGCACGGATACGTAAGTGGGTGCATTGGGTTGAAGCGGCGAATAAAAATTGACAGAGAAAGATTTAAGAAAGCTGATCAGCAGATCGGACAGAGAAAGACTGAGTTTTTGAATACTTAAGTTTGGAGGACTAACAGTGGGCGAGACGGTGAAGAGAAAGAAAGACGGTTGGATTTGCCCTCCTCCTGAAAAAAAAAAGGGAAGAAGATTTTGTTCGAGCCATGATGGTTTGAAATATATCTAAAGCTCCGGTGAGGCGGATGCCGAGACATACTGACAGAGACAACAGAGGGATGATATCTTGAAAGCGAAAACTGAGCGGTGGAAAAAAAATTAAAACACGAACCTCTCTCCGCTTGTGCTTCCATCGCAGCTACTGCCCTAAAAGCCCTAGCGCTATCTATCTATCTATCTATCTATCTATCTATCTATCTATCTATCTATCTATCTATCTATCTATCTATCTACCTACCTACCTACCTACCTACCTACCTACCTACCTACCTACCTACCTACCTAGTGCAAGGAAACAAGTATGAAAACACATGAAAAAATGGCACAAATAAATGGATATAAATAAGAAAACATAGCCATAAACACATCAAAAGAGTACATATAAATGGGACAGTAGGACAGGGACAGTAGACACATTGGTGCGCTTATGCACACCCCCCTTAGGGACCTCTTAAGAAATGTGTAAGGTCAACAATATACACTTTAAGGTAAAAGGTATGGGGGTTAGAGGAACTAACAACAGGATCAGGTAGGATGTTCTTAGCTATAGCTAAGCCTGGGAAGTCAAGAAAATATCTCAGTAGAAGTAGAAGTAACTTTCCATAGTGAAAATTGCACTGGTTTTTGGAGATGAGCTGAACTCAGAAGTGACTAAATCAACTGCTCAACACTGGAGTTTTAAAGAAAAGATGGAACAACTGTCTGAAATCATGTAGGATTTCCTGTCTGAGCAGGGGCTTCGACTAGTAGACTTCCAAGGTACCTTCCAACACTATTATTCTGTTATTAAAGCAAAAGTCCATAAAGTTGCTTGCTCTACTTCCAATAGTGGTGGTTTCTGAAGTTCATGGAATTTCTTTTGTTTCTTCCCAGAACCCCGTATTAGTGTTGGAGATCAACCACTAGGAATTGACTGGTAAATCATATTCTTTTTTTGATGAGTAGGCACTATACTGTAGAATTTTTCATAAATACATACATAAATAAAACCTGCTTGCTGTTTCTGCAGTTTTGCATTGTTATCTCATGCACGCTAAAAACTCACACCTCACCAAGGTACGAGAAATCATTTTATACCTGTTCAGTATAACAGTATAAGTTCAGTGTTCCCTGGAATTGTCTCCTCAACAAAAGATGAGTGGAATGCAAGGTTGACATTACAGTGTTTCCTTGATTTAGTTCAATGAATTCCAAAATTGGCAAGTTGAAGATGGGTGGACTTCAACTTCCAGAATCTCGCAGCTGGATGGAGCCAGGTTTTGATAGAGGTGATTCACTTTCAAGATTACACCACTGTTGCAGGGGTGTTATTCACTTACTTTCCCTCCCGGTTCACAAATGTGAACATGCACCCCATCCACACATGCACTCAGCCTTCCACACATGTGCTTTGGCTTGAAAATGTGCCTAAATAGGATGGCATAGAACCGGGTTGGGTGGGCAGGACCACCTGCGATTTCCACTACTGGTTTGTGTGAACCGGTCTTAACCGGCTGAATACCACCTCTGCACTGCTGGTCTCTACTTCTGCTACTGATTCTGTACTGCTTGTGCTTCTGAAATCATTCCTGTTGTAACCACCTGTTCTGCTCACTGTCATCAGCACTCACCATTCTCGGCATGATGTTTTCTTGATTAGCCACTTCTGCTGTTTCTGTGAGCATGTTCATATCTCTGACCACTTCTCTGAGAAAAGTACTGTACAACATCTGATACACTCTCACCCACCTGTCTAGAAGTCTTTCGGGAGTTTTTAGTTGTTGAACCCACAACTTGATGTTGAAGAAGGGACAGATAGCATTACATCAGCTGTTTGTTGTGCCCCACCAGCAGAGCCACAACAGGGGCAGCGAGGAGGTTGGCCAATCCTTAAGTCTGGGGAAGGATCTGATGAGCGCTCTGAGTTGGAGGCAGAGAGAGGACCAGGGCCGTCGGACAGTTATCAGCTACCTTCAGAGTCGGAGATAAGTGGGGCAGAAGAACAGCTGGAGCCGGTTCTCAATGTGTGCAGGTGCAAAGCTATCAGGAGAAGGGAACAATTAAGTAGCAGAGGTCAACTTGGGACTAAAGGCACAAGTGGATGCTGAATGGCCCCTCTCATAGGGAATAAATAGAAGCAAAAAGGGAGTAGTATTTGCAGGAGACAATTAGTTCATTTTTTAGCGTGAAGATTTATTTATCTGAGTCCGTGCCTCTCAGATATTCCTTGCCAAGTATTTCATTATGCAACATTGCGCCTGGGAGCTATCAGCCTGGCAACTATCCAAAGACTGATAAGTTCTGTTGTTGCAATTCAACCTTGAAAGATTGTTTGCCGAGACTTTGCTGGATGTGAATGTTAGGAATTCACAATAGCCGGATAAAAAGGAGTTTTTGGGGGGACAAGGAGTCTGTTTTGAGATTTGGTGAAGCCTAGGTCAGAACACTATTCTTCCTCAAGATCCTGCATTGGGACTAGCTCTGTAACAAGAAATAGGAACTTAGTCCAGCAAATCACTTCTCGGTTGAAAGATGGACTAATAGGGCTATTCCATTCAGTCATAATTGTGGAGTTTATAGATGTTTACATTTATACTCCACCTTTTCTGTAAAGAACTCAAGAAGCTTGTGGGATTGTTCCATATTCCCCACAACTCAGTGATATAGATTGGGTGAGAAAAAAATGAGTGGTCCTAAAGAGCCGAGGTGGCGCAGTGCTTAGGGTGCAGTACTGCAGGCCACTTCAGCTGACTGTTATCTACAGTTCAGTGGTTCTAATCTCAACGGCTCAAGGTTGACTCAGCCTTCCATCCTTCCGAGGTGGGTGAAATGAGGACCCAGACTGTGGGGGCGATATGCTGACTCTGTAAACCACTTGGAGAGGTCTGAAAGCCCTACGAAGCGGTATATAAGTCTAACTGCTATTGCTATTGCTATAATGAATCTGTAATGAACTTGAACTGAGGTTACTTCGGGCCAACAAACTGATTGTTAGCTCCATCAACCTTGGGTGTCTTACATATGCTCCCAAATAACATTTTATAAAATAATAAAGTCAAAATAAAGCCTGCAATGTTCCCTTTGAAATATAGCTTACTTATGGCAGATATCTATTTTCTTGGCATGAAATTAAAAACAACACTAATACTACGGTGAAATCCAATTTTTATGGGCAACAGAAACATCACAGGAAAATTGATAATGAAAGGGGTGAGCAGCTGTCTTTCTTTCTCCTCCATCCTTTTAAACTCCAGGACATATTTTCACAACAATATTTTTTCAAGACTATTTACAACTACCATGCAGCCAAACTCAGTGGGACTAGTTTCTGAATACTTACATTAAGCTTGTTACATTAATCTGTTAGCAGTTATTGTATCTCATATATAATTGCCTGTCAGCCCTTGATGCTGTGCTGGAAAAAGAAAAAAACCTCCTGAAATCCTGAACCATAAAATAACTTCAAGAAAGACATGAATTGTGGACACAGAGCTTCTTATCTAAAGAGAAAAAAAGGGTTGTAGCTAAAAAATGTTGGCCCTTGTGATTTATAACTTAAAATATATGGGTGTGCAAACCAGATATCCTTTCCAAATTAAAAAAGCAGAAAAACCTAACACAGAATAAAGCAAAGTGAAATACTCCTCTGTTAAAGTTTTTATTTTTTTGGGAGATAGTATACTTCCTATCTCTTGTAGATAACGTAATTGGATATTACGTTATATAATATTGTTCTGTGGTGCATATGGCACATATCTGTAAAGAGTGAGGTTAACACAACTGTGAGCCGAGGTGGTGCAAGTGAGCCAAGGTGGTGCAGTGGTTAGGGTGCAGTACTGTAGGCCACTTCAGCTGACTGTTATCTGCAGTTCAGCGGTTCTAATCTCACCGGCTCAAGGTTGACTCAGCCTTCCATCCTTCCGAGGTGGGTGAAATGAGGACTCAGACTGTGGGGACGATATGCTGACTCTGTAAACCGCTTAGGGAGGGCTGAAAGCCCCATGAAGCGGTATATAAGTCTCACTGCTATTGCTATTGCCTGCACTAAGAATTTAATTACACTTATTTCCAATGTTCTGTACATAATAGTTTCTTTTTCTTTTTGCAAATTTAGATATTTTATGGATCATTGACCTATGTTAAAGCTTACATTGAAAAAAAGACAAAGAGGATTGACTTCAAAGAACATGAAAGAGGGAAAAGAACTTGAGGTGAAATGGATTTTTAGAGAGTACCAGTCCAAAGGATAATAAACCCTTTTGGAGAAATTCAATTACTAATAATATTGTCATACCATTTTAGCTGGATTACTACCACTTCAGCTTTTTAGTATAAGAGAAGTCTTAGGAACTTTAATGGGACTCAAAGGTAATTGAACAATCAACTGTCATATCAGCATTCCTTAATCTTACATTTGTGACTTACACAATAGCATAATAGGTCATTCATGCTATATAAAAAGGTATTTCTCTGCCACATCTAGTCCAATGATTTCTTTCTATGGAGCTTGATGAGATTATGCAGTTCTTGGAAAGATTATACAAGTATTTTTCATTTAGTTTCGTAGAAATTTCACTAATTTGATCCATCTTTGTCTTGCATAGTTCCTTCAAATGTACTCCAAATTTTATTGTAGGCAAAATTCAGACCAACATTGAAATCTTCTGAACTGCCATGTAAATGATAACAATCAATTAGCATTTGGCTTCCTTGAAATATCTCAAGCTATTTTGTTTCAATCTTTCCTCCAGATTTTAGATAATTTTCCAGCTTTGCCTCAGGCTTCCAAAACTAATAAAAAACATGTGGCAATTCTTTTAAGAAGATTTCTTTATTTTTCCACATTTTGACAGAATCTTGCCAAACTGAAGTTCTCTACTGTCTACATCAAGCACATATTCCAAGAATAATTGGGAATGGTCTGTCTTCACCCTTTTTCTCTCACACAAAATAACTGGACTGAGATGCCTCTTATTCTTCTAAAATGCACCCACCTCCCTCTTGGGAATTCATGATTTAATGCTTTCTACTGATTAATTCTTCTTAATAGTCAAATGTATTCCTAATTTTAATACATGAATACATGCTAATGTTCTGCAGAATTAGGCCAAGATATGTGTTGAATAGATCATGGTTTTATGGTCCTTGGATTATCCTCTGACCATGAATTTCCTCTCATTTGAGATGAGAAATACATGATCATTTTAGTATATGAAAGGCATATCATGGTTTAAACAAAACAGAAATAATAACAGCAAAAATAAAAAATAAAGCAGGAGAGAGAAGCAGAATGAAGAAAGTAAAATTAATATCTTTTATCTTCTCACAAATAAAATACTTATGCTGTTAAAACATAATCTGGCTCAATCTGGGATGTTTCAAAAATGTGAGGCGGGGAAAGAGATTGACAGTAGTTCCTCACCACTGCATGAAAATGTCTGAATTCTGGATTTCATGACAACTTCATGAGCCAGTTTGGTCTAGTGGTTAAGGCACCAGGCTAGAAAGCACTAGATCATAAGTTCAAGTCTTGTGTTAGCTATGAAAACCAACTGGTTGACTTTGAGCCAGTCACTCTCTCTCAGCCCAACCTACTTTGTGAGAAAAATAAGAAGTAGAAAGTGTGTTAGATATGTTCCCCACTTTGAATGATTTCTAAGAACAATAAACAGAATAAAAACACATCTGCTACAGAGACAGTAGATCCTCACAGTATAAGAATCTGTTGTGGCCCAGCAGGTGCCATTGGAGCTGCCACAAGACTCCGACAGCAAGGGGCCCTATGAGTCAGCTCCTGAGGATGTGGAGGACCCTGGACAGGGTTCCAGCTTCGAGCAGGGCGCAGAGAGGCAGGTTGGCCACCAGGAGGTGCCTGAGCCTTGGACCAGTGGGGAGGAGACAAGGGAGTGTGATCTTGACCATGCATTGGAGCAATGGGGAGGAGACAAGGGAGTTGGTCTTGGATGCCTGGCAATGGAGAGCTAATAGGCGTAAGGAACAGTTATGCAGTTACAAGAGATAATTGCACTCAGCTGTGGTAATTAGGCTCCTCTCAAGTCTATAAAAGGAATGATTGTGCACACGCTCGTTGCAGGAGTCAACGTATTCACTAGAGCTGGAGAACTCTCGTGGCTAGCTTGGCAGGCTGGATTGCTGCCAAGGTTAGTCTGTGCTGGATTGCTGCCAACATCTAGTCTGTGCTGGATTGCTGCCAAGGTCTGGACTGTGCTGGATTGCTGCCAAGGTCTTGTCTGTGTGTTAATAAATCCTTGAAGTATCTTTGTCTCGGCGTGCTTTGGTGTAGGACGAGGGGGGTCAGAACAGGAATCTAATGAAGGACAGGAGGGAATGAGATCTCACCCATATCTCATAACCTTTGCATAGAACAGAAAAATCTTTAGAGTATCTTAAGACACTTTATCTCTTGTTGAAAGTTTTTGGTTAGAAAAATGTGATGCTGTAATGAATCAAAGTTGGGAAAACTAAGAATTATGTTCTGCTTCTGAAGTGGATGTTAGGTTAATTTGGTGGTAAGAGAAAATTATAAAGCACCTAGGTTCCTAAAAAAGCAATGAAAAGTGGGGTCACGATGGGTTAAGTGTTGCTACAACCATTCTCTACATGAATAGTAGACATTATATTCAATTGTCGGAATGCATGGGTGGTGCTCCTCCATTCTGCAGAAACATAGTTCCTTGAATGGAACTATGCATTGTGAGTTCTGAAGAAATAGATAATAAAACTCCTGGTGAATTGTATTGAACGATAGCAAAACAATGCACGCAACAGCATTAATACAAATTTCTACTGCCTTCCAAATTACAGTGACATTTGCAATATGCAATTTGTTTCAACCAGTTTTGGAATGTAGATTTCGTCCTATATTTGTAATGTCAACAGCACTGAAATTATATACTTTCCATTTGATAAGTATTTTTAAAAGCTCTCTATGGAGGGCAACAGGATGGGAGAAACTAGAGCTATATCTTTAAAAAGAAACATCCATTTTGAAAGTTTAAGCAGAGTAAATGCATGGAAAAAAATTGAATAACTGAACTTTCTCCTACTTGTAGACTGCCACAGAGCCAGAGACAAAAATGAATATTTCGTTCTATGATAGGAAATAGGACAATAAATATTTGGAGGCCTAAGACTTGTGTGAAAACTTTGGGAGGCACTAAAAGCTACAGTATCTTGGACATGTCTATGGAGATTCTCAGTCATCCAAGGTCATGGTTGTCCCAGGAGTGCTTTCTCAAGAGGTAAAGAGCCGAGGTGGCACAGTGGTTAGGGTGCAGTACTGCAGGCCACTTCAGCTGACTGTTATCTGCAGTTCAGCAGTTCTAATCTCACCGGCTCAAGGTTGACTCAGCCTTCCATCCTTCCGAGGTGGGTGAAATGAGGACCCAGACTGTGGGGGTGATATGCTGACTCTGTAAACCGCTTAGAGAGGGCTGAAAGCCCTATGAAGCAGTATATAAGTCTAACTGCTATTGCTATTGCTATAACTGGACTTTCTCTGTTTTTCCTTGAAGACGTTTTGCTTCTCATCCAAGAAACTTCAGTTAGAACCGAAGAAGCTGCTTGGATGAGAAGTGAAATGTTTTCAAAGGGAAAAAAAAAGTTCAGTTGCCTCTTGAAAAAGCACCCTTGGGACAACCATGACCTGGATCACTGATAATTTTTCATCTTTCCTATTCCTATTGGTATCTTATGATTATATTACTCTGTTGTTTGTATGTACACTGATAACTTATGCACCAGAGAGTAATTTCTTGTCTGTCCAATCACACTTGGCGAATAAAGTATTCTGTTGCATTCTGTTCTGTTCTGTTCCACTCTGCTCTGTTCTGTTCTTGTAAGTCACAATGGAAGGAAATAATGCAATAGATTTTTCAGACAATTCAATAGCATGACTGGAAGGAATTCCATACCAATAAATTAAATGGTGAACTCTTAGTCCTGTAACTGCTGAATGCCTACTCTAAGTTATTATGGATAAGTAGAGAAATGGTACACGGTGGTCCAGTGGCTAAGATGCTTGTTGATCAGAAAGGTCGGCAGTTCAGTGGTGCTAATCCCTAGCACTGTGTAATGGAGTGAGCTCCTGTTACTTATCCCAGCTTCTGCCAACCTAGCAGTTCGAAGGCATGTAAAAATGCAAGTAAGAAAGAAAAAATAGGAACCACCTTTGGTGGGAAGGTAACAGCATTCTGGGAGCTTTCAGCATTTAGTCATGCTGGCCACATGACCATGGAAATGTCTTTGGACAGTGCTGGCTCTTCAGCTTTGAAACGGAGATGAGCACCATCCTCTAGAGCTGGGAACGACTAGCACATATGTGCAAGGAGAACTTTTACCTTTACCTAGAGAAATGGAACTCAAAAAGGGACTGAGAACTTTACCCTCCTATACTACACTTTCACATTTGGTGAGATCCACACCAAATGCACGTAGCAATAGAATATTCTATTCTAATAGAAAAGGCATTTCCAAACTTGGTAAATTTAAAACTTTTGGACCTCAAGATAGCTGGAATTCTGAATTCTGATACCAGGATTCTGATAACTGGATAGTTGAAGTCCCGAAGTCTTAAAATTGCCAAGTTTAGAGGCCCCTGAAATATTGTCATAGGACTGAGGAGTGAGGAGGTTTCTTGGTTTGAGGAAATTTGTTTACTTCTTTGGAAAAGAATATGAAAGTTGAAGAAAGTCTACGCCTGGTAACGGAAGGCAAGCAGTGTAAAGATGGAATCGGCTTGGGTGGAAAAAGGCATGGAAATGTGGTTGATGGGTCTGGATCTATTCATACGTTGAAAATTCTTCACTGTATGCACAACAGCATGCCAGAGATGTGTGACAGATCCTTTGATCTACATCCAAAATGTATGCATGAAAATTTATTTTTCTGTTGCTATATAGGGATATCATTCATTTCCTTACAGTAACATTTGTGCTTTTGTTTTCCATCCCATCCCATCCCTTTACTCTTTATTTCCTTTCACCAACAGCTTAATTAAAATGTTTTATATGAGTGACTTGATCCGCAGCCCGAAACTCTATGAAATAACGTTGAGTTGCCCCTCTTTTTTTAAAAAAAAGAAAAGAAAAATAATGGGACTAAAAGTATCATTTTTAGAGAGAGCAAAATAAGAAATGTGTGACACTGGAGTGGAATCTGTAAAAATATAAAGAGCTTTATGCTTTTTAAAATACAGACACTCAACTGTCACCGAGATGGAACTTCACAGACTGTTTTCGGTGAATATAGAAACTGTAATTGTTGGGGAAAATCTATTGCAAATGCCAGATTATATGTGAATATATGAAAATTTAATGTGTTCCAGCTCAGCGTGGGGCACCAAAGAAAACTCTAGATGTTTCTTATATCCATTTTATTTGACCTTGAGCCTGGAAGTTTTGTGCTTGAAGGATGTACTGTTAAAAGATAAAGGACCCACCACATTTCAAAATGAACCTGCAAAATACAGTTCCCTCCAATATAGGAGTAATCTTGAATAATTATTTTAGCAACAACCTAGTTTTTCCTCCGTGAATCTCTAACCTGGTCCTTCAGGTTTTCTTATATGTACTATTGCCATGAATCCAGGTAAGGAAATTAAAGCACAGTATTGAACAATTCCTGAAAAACCATAGTTCAATATAATTTTAAAAATAATGGCTAGAATCCCAATTATTTTTCTATTATATCTTTGTAGTTGCATGCATGGGTAGTGTATGCTACCTATGCATGCAGCTGCCAGAGAACTCTACAATAAAACTACTATGTTATAATCAGGGGTGGGTTTCAACCGGTTCGCGGCGGTCCCTGCGAACCGGTTGGTCGCCGAACCCGGAAGTAAGTAACTTTCGGGAACGGCGAAGGGTGCGCCCACCCGCCCGTGGTCCTTACCCGGTTTTGATGAGTTCTGCGCTTCCACGCATGCGCAGGACACATACAGTGCCTGCGCGATCGGCCAGGAGCAGCTGGAGCATTGCGCAGACGCTAGTACGCATGCGTGCACCGCGCGCGTGCACGAGGACGCCGCCGGCCCCGTTCCAACCGAACCGGTTGGAACGGGGCGAGAAACCCACCCCTGGTTATAATGTTTAAGGTAACTTGTTAAAGACATAAAGGTAAAGGTTTCCCTCGCACATAGGTGCTAGTCATTCCTGACACTGTCCAAAGACGTCTCTGTGTTCATGTGGTTGGCATGACTAAACATTGAAGGCACACAGAACGCTGTTACCTTCCCACCAAAGGTGGTTCCTATTTTTCCACTTGCATTTTTATGTGCTAGGTTGGCAGAAGCTGGGATAAATGATGGGAGATTATTCTGTTATGCGGCTCTAGGGATTCGAATTGCTGAACTGCTGACCTTTCTGATTGACAAGGTCAGCATCGTAGCCACTGAGCCACTGCGTCCCCTTGTTAAAGACAGAGAAAATACTTAATCAAACTCTTACTCAAGTATTGTAAGCAAAATAAAACCAAATCCAGTTTAAATAAAATCAAATTGAACTTTTGTCTTCTCCCTTCATATTTTTCACAGAATGTTCCACACTTCTCAGAGATTGCAATCACTCAAAGGGTGATTGCAGAAAAGCAATGAGCTTGTCATGTAGATAAAGTTTCCCAATTTTCACCCAACAAATTAGTAACCAGGCAGCCTATGCATGAAAGAAAACAATTGGGAAAGGGAAGGCCAAGGCCAAGGCCAAGGCCAAGGCCAAGGCCAAGGCCAAGGCCAAGGGCAGGGCAGGGCAAGGCAAGGCAAGGCAAGGCAAGGCAAGGCAAGGCAAGGCAAGGCAAGGCAAGGCAAGGCAAGGCAAGGCAAGGCAAGGCAAGGCAAGGCAAGGCAAGACCTTGGTGGTCTATGGTTCAATTGCCCATACAGATGGAAAGTGGCATATTCTTGTCTGACTGCATTCTATTGGCATCACTTCTTGATTTTGATTGGCCTTTAGTGGCCCATATTCTCTTTTAAACTTTCTCTTCTTTTGCTTTTTGCTTTTGAAATCAATCTCTACCCTGGAAGAGATGGCTTCTCAGAAGCCCTGTTGCTGATAGTTGGGAAAGGCAGTTGAAAGATAACCATATATGGGACTGATTGCTCCATCTCCATCATTTCATGGGAAAACAATTCCATATGCTCTTCTGGTAGCTAATACAAACAGAGAAACAATTGACCACCTCCATTTCTTAGCATTCACTATTAATGTAAAAAGGAGCTAAAAGTCAATGGAATCATTGAGAAAGAAGAGATTATTTAGAGGCAAGAATCTAAATGGATTTTTTTTTCTCTCCTCAAGAAATGGTTATATGGGTTCCACTAGAACACTGGCGATGAAGGGCAGCTCATCATCACAGTGGGAATTATTTCTACTTGCAAATTGTTCTTACTGTTAGAAAGCCAATCTTCTGGTGAATCTGCCTTCCTGTAAATCCCAGGGCAGTGGCTGTTATTTCCGAAAACCCCATGGAATGCAGAAACATCATGGTATGACATTGTTCCAGGCATTTGGTGAAATAAATATATAGACTCAGCTGGCCAAATTTGAAGGGATTCCCTCATAGCTGAAGGAACCAATCTGTTGCCCCAAAGGTGTTTTTGCAAAAGGCAAGGAGACTTTGGTTTTTTTTCCCTTGAAGTCTTTTTGCTTCTCACCCAAGAAGCTTCTTCAGTTCTATCAGAAATGCAGGGGAAAAAACAAAGAAAGCTCAGTTGCTTTTTGAAAAGCACCTTTGCAGCAACCATGACGTGGATGGTGGAGGATCTCCATAGACACTGCAATCTGTTCCAACTCTCTGAAATCATAGCCTTCTGTTGACTTACTTCCTGACCCAGCTCTTTTGCATTAAAGGTAATAAACAATGAATAAAAAACCACATCCTAATGCAAAGGTGCTTTGAAACGACTTTGAATTCAGCTACACGGAAAGATACAGCCACTTCGTTTTCTGGTTTTGTGTGAATCATCTTATTGATGTTCATAGAAATGATCACAGGGCAGAATGTTATGAAAGGGCACCTCCTGTCAATTATGACAATCGATGTTTCTGGACGTGGTGGCTCAGTGGCTAAGATGCTGAGCTGATCGATCAGAAAGGTTGGCACTTCGGTGGTTCGAATCCCTAGCGCCGTGTAACGGAGAGAGCTCCCATTACTTGTCCCAGCTTCTGCCAACCTAGCAGTTCGATAGCATGTAAAAATGCAAGTAGAAAAATAGGGACCACCTTTGCTGGGAAGGTAACAGCGTTTCCTGCGCCTTCGGCATTTAGTCATGCCGGCCACATGACCACGGAGATGTCTTCGGACAGCGTTGGCTCTTTGGCTTTGAAATGGAGATGAGCACTACCCCTAGAGTTGGGAAAAACTAGTACATATGTGCAAGAGGAACCTTTATCTTTTTATGTTTCTGGTACTACCACTAGGGGGTACCATGTGGATTTTCTGTTTCAAGGCGTGTTACTTTTGTGCTATTATACGATCATCTTGTTGATTATTTTTTTTTCAGTGTTGATGAAATGGAAAGAAGGAAAACCATATCTGTTTCTTAACATACTTTACTTTGGTTGAGACGACAGGTGGATTTCTGAGTGTAGGTCTCTTCTGCATTGCAAAACAAGACTCAGAAGGACCCAGAGGGGTTGTTAGAATATATTAATATGCTCTTTCACTCGTGTCATTCATTCCTACATATACACACACATTTATGCATAATGCATGCTTAGTTGTACATGCTTAAATTTTGATTAGAGACAGAAGAAGCAAAGTAACGATGAAGATACTTAATTAGATACTGGGAGATTGTGAGTTCTAGTCTGGGCCAGTCTCTTTCAGCCCAACAACCTACAGGGTTGTTGTGAGGAAAAATAAGAGGAGAGAGCACTATGTAAACCTTGAATTGTACAAAATAAAAGCAGGATGTAAATCCGATAAGCAGAAAAATAGATTTTTTTAGATATATATTTTCGGCATTTTATATATAGGTTCAGTCACCAAATTGTGCCCAATTCCTCATGACCCCATGGACCACAGCATATTAACCCCATGTCCTCCACTGTCTACAGGAATCTATCCAAATTCATGTTCATTGTGCCGAAGACACTGAGCCGAGGTGGCGCAGTGGTTAAATGCAGCACTGCAGGCTACTTCAGCTGACTGCAGTTCTGCAGTTCGGCTGTTCAAATCTCACCGGCTCAGGGTTGACTCAGCTTTCCATCCTTCCGAGGTGGGTAAAATGAGGACCCGGATTGCTGTTGGGGGCAATATGCTGACTCTGTAAACCGCTTAGAGAGGGCTGAAAGCCCTATGAAGCGGTATATAAGTCTAACTGCTATTGCTATTATCTAACCATTTCATTCTCTGATTTCATTTCATTCCCTTTTTTTGCCTTCAATCTTCCCCAATATCAGGGGTCCCCCCCCCCCAAGTAAGCCCTCTCTTCTCTTTTGGTGGCCAAAATATTTGACCTTTAACGTCAGTATTTAGTACTTAAAATATCTGTAAGTATCTCTTCAATTTCATTGAAGGGAGATCAAATAAAGCACCCCAGCTTTTTAGAGAAAAACGTAAAATGATCCATTCTAGAATTCCTGTGAAGCTGCCACAAAGAAGCCAGGATCAACCTATTCTCCAAAGCACCTGAAAGCAGTACAGGAAGCAACGGATGGAAACCGATCAAGGAGAGAATCAACCTAGAACTAAGGGGAAATTTCCTGAAAGTTAGAACAATTAATCAGTGGAATAACTTGCTCCAGAAGTTGCAAATGCTCCAACACTGGAGGTTTTTAAGAAGAGATTGGACAACCATTCGTCTGAAATAGTATAGATTTTCCTGGTTGAGCAGTGGGTTGGACTAGAAGAACTCCAAGGTCCCTTCTGACTCTTTTATTCTGTTATTCTGAGCCTTGTTATTTCCAGATAATTCTGAATATGTGTCAGGATCCTTCTAAACTGATTGCCATTTTGCTAATCACAATATAGTCACCCAACTAACTTTACTTGAGAGACCGCCTGCTGCCAATTACCTCCCACAGACCCATTAGATCTCACAGGGTTGGCCTCCTCCGGGTGCCATCTACCAGCCAATGCCATCTGGCTATTACCCGGGGGAGGGCCTTCTCTGTGGCAGCTCCGGCCCTCTGGAATGAACTCCCCGCAGGGATTCGGGCCCTCACCTCTCTCCAGGCCTTCCTAAAAGCCGTCAAAACCTGGCCTTGCCGGCAGGCCTGGGAGTAATGACTTCCCTCCCCTCTCAACATCTATGGTTGTGCGACTGTTGTTTACTTTTATTATTTGTATTCTGTTTTTATGTTCCCCTTTTTCCCCTTGAATTGTTCGCCGCCCTGAGTCCTCCCGGAGAAGGGTGGCATACAAATAATAAAATTCTATTCTATTCTATTCTACTTGATCTCCCTTCAATGAAATTGAAGAGATACCTAAAAATAGCGCAAGTACTAAATACTGACACTAAAACTGGAATGCTTTAGCCACCAAATGAGAAGAGAGGACTTTGATTGCATTTTGTGGTTTGGAGGACACTAGCACTGACTTTGAAACATAGAACTGATTTCAGGTTTTCAGGTTTTCACTTTCTAAAAATGCTTCCTTGAGTCTCTGGGAGTTCTAGAGGAAGTAAGGCTGAGGTTGAAGGCATGACTCATGTTTTCAAGCAGCATCCAAAAAATAAAAGAGGGAGGAATTGAGGGGGGGGAAAGCTTGCAAGTGTAAAGAAAGTATTTCAGCCTTTCATCTTAGCCTTTCATACATTTAAAAAAGGCAAAGATGTATTTTTATTTCCCTCGACACCCAAAGCAGTAAAAGAGGAAGTAAAGAAGAAGAAAGTAGAGGGAGATATTTTAACAGATCATTTCAGTAGCTCCATAAAAGCTTGAGGATAGCTATATAAAATAATCCAGAGGATAATGTGATAAGATTCTGAGAATAATAAAGTCACAGAGCCCATTCTGTAGCTGCTAACTCACCCCTTTGCTTTCATATGGAATTTGAAATTTAACACTGTACATCAATGTTTTCTACTATTAGTGTAGGAGCACATTTTTTCCCTTTTTTTCATGCGTGCGCACACACACACACACTCATACCATGTGAGAGAGGGTAACAGGGAGAGAGGGAGAGAGAGAGAGAGCTGTGGGGGAACATGTTATTGTCTCTTCCTTTACCTCTCCGGAATAGTTGAGCAAAATGCTTCAAAGGCCGAAAATCAGCTAGCCGGCACGCACATTCACGCTGCAGTTGAGCTAGGGCAACAGTTCACGTGCCCTCAGAGATGGCTCTGCATGCCACCTGTGGCATGCATGCCATAGATTCGCCATCACAGATCTATGCATATCAGTGGTGGGATTCAGCCAGTTCGCACCTATTCGGGAGAAGCGGTTGTTAACTTTCTAAGCAGTTGGGAGAACCGGTTGTTGGGGAAAAAATCTCCTTTTGTTTCTTCCACTTTACATGGCTAATCCTGCTTTTATTTCTAATCTAATCTTTATTGCCTTGCATACAGAAACTGCCTCTCCCGTTAACCCTTATTACATTGTAACTGCTAAGGGGAAGTGCCCATTGACGTGAGTGATGTTGAGTTGGCCATGGCCACCCAGTCACATGACCACTGAGCCAGAGCCATCCAGTCGTTCACCAGGGTAGAGAACCAGTTGTTAAATTATTTGAATCCCACCACTGATGCATATGTATTCTTTAGCCAACATTCAGGAATCCAGGAAAGCAGAATTTAAATACTTCAGTCTTTCAAACTCCTGATTGTTATCATATAAAGAGCAGGTGCACGTTCGGTTTTTGTCACATGTGCATAGAAGTTAATTGCAAAAGACCTCATCCGTGGTTTGCAGTGGAAAAAATTAATTTGGACCCAAGAGTTAATTGTTTTTCAGGGATGTTATCTTTTAACACATTGATGGAGCATTAATTCTAAAACAAGCCATGTACTTTTTCTGTTGGTAAAAATGCCTGTTCAGCTTACTACATTTTGATCCAAGCAAAGGTTGGCTCGGTGTGTGTCTTACCTACCCACCTACCTACCTACCTACCTACCTACCTACCTACCTACCTACCTACCTATCTATCTATCTATCTATCTATCTATCTATCTATCTATCTATCTATCATCTATCTATCTATCTATCTATCTATCTATCTATCTATCTATCTATCTATCTATCTATCTATCTATCTATCTATCTACAGCATCTATCATCTACCATCTCTATCAAATGATCTTAAAGTAACTTTTTTGGGTAAGTGATAGAAAAATGAAGAAATGGGTGCTATTAAAATGTTTAATGAAAAGTAACTTTTCAAAATTACTTTTTTATAGAATATAAAGATAAAAACTAACAAACATATATAATCAGAGGGATTTATGGAGCGAATAAAGAAAAAAGATAAAGCATAGGGATGCAGAATAAAGGAACTATAGAAAGAAGCAAAAGTATAAAAAGAAAGTGACTTTTCACTTCTTTTATAAATGATATACTCTACACACCAATAAATAATAAGCAACACAGAAAACTTTTTTATTTATTGTATTCATTAATCCAATATATATTGCTGCTATCTCAACAATGGGTATCTCAGATATGACCAGAAGAGGATGTACTGCTTGATCTTTTCTAGCATCTTTTAAATATTACTTTAAGAACTTGTATGTTAAATTAGCATATTTTATACATTGTTTCAACACAACCTCTCTACAGAATCTCATCTTTGCAATATCTCTCTATGAGGAGGTACAGAGAAATATTTCAGTATTTCTTGTGGAAACAAGTTATCTGGCCGAAACAGTGCGGAGTTAAAGCCTATGAAGGCTGTAAATTTGTCCTATTTTCATCCCATTCTTATAAAAAAATAGAGATAGTGACAGATGTCTTGATATTTTAAACATTTTATGACCAAATATTTTATCTACTTGAAATTCAAATCAAGGGAAATTCAAATCAAATCATGTAACTTCAAAATCTAAATTTCTTATCCTCTCTTCTTGTGATTGGTTGATCAGGGCATTCTACAATAACCCGGTTGAAATCAGGGATAGACAATTCATTTTCCTAAGAAATGAGAAACTGGAAATGTTTGTGGGGGCTGAACCAATAGGCTGAACTTGATTCTTCTTTTTTCATGAAATTTTTTTATTGTTTTATATTATACATTTCCTTTCTGTGTTGATTAATTATGCTTAATATTAATTTTACTGCTGTATATAGCAATAGCAATAGCAGTTAGACTTATATACTGCTTCATAGGGCTTTCAGCCCTCTCTAAGTGGTTTACAGAGTCAGCCTCTTGCCCCCAACAATCTGGGTCCTCATTTTACCCACCTCGGAAGGATGGAAGGCTGAGTCAACCCTGAGCCGGTGAGATTTGAACAGCCAAACTGCAGAACTGCAGTCAGCTGAAGTAGCCTGCAGTGCTGCATTTAACCACTGCGCCACCTCGGCTCTGGTTTTATATGGTTTTGATCAGCTGCTACTGGTAAGAATACATGTTATGCCTTATTTACATTTCTTTTCTAATTTCTGATTAACCTTATGCAGGCCAAACAAGGACAGCTAAAGGCCTAGATGAGGCCCAGGGACTCTAAAATGCCCAGGTCAGGTCTAAATGAAAATTAAAACAACATATTAAGAAAAAAAAACAGAGTAACTTCAGTGAGGGACTTAATTTAGCCTCTGCTAAAATCACTTCCCACGGAAATTCAGCTCTCATGGAGCCAGTAAATGTCTTCATATTGTCTGCATCTCACCTTCTGCTTGTCAGAGAAAAGTAAATGCAAGACATTTTGCCATGGATACGTCTAAAAGATATTTTCCTTTTGCACTGGGAAAATATACCATCTTCCTCTGGCATATGTTTCCCACAGTCTTCCAATTAACCCCTACATAGTTTTGCTAGATTTGCATACTTTGTAGAGGAATCTGATTTCGAGATAGAATGTAATCTTTCATCTGACACAATGAGAACAGATCACACCTGAGCAGGTTCGAACAAGAGAGAATAGTTCCTTTTCTGTCATATTGGCTTACGATGAATAATGGGAGGAAGCCAACTCTTGTGTTTATTTCCTTACAGAGATCATTACGATTATGAGAGCCAGGACAAGGGAGATGGTGGAAAATTGAACTCAATGTGTGGAACTCAAAATAGTCATTCCATTCAGAGCTGGTAGGAATGTCAAGCTGAACCTGTCCTTGATCAATTTCCATCCATTGTTTCTTATGTGGCCTTCAGGTGCTTTGGAAAGTAGATTGACCCGGTCATCTCTGTGAAAGCCTCTCACATAATGGAATACTGCTATCATGTCACCCCTAGTTCTCTTTTCACTAGACTTTGCCATGTCCAGTCCCTGCAATGTTCTAGCCTAGGATTCCTTAGAAAGGAAAAGTAAAGTCTTAGTCCCAACAAAACCTCTTTTATTTATACGACTGTGAATTCCTTTCATTCACAGTCAGCACGGCTTATCAAACAGTCTTTCAAAGGAATGTTTATCCACACGCACCTTATCCCATTAGGAGCACTTCCAGATAATTAGTGCCAAAACAAAAGTTGGCACAGAGTTTCTCACAAGAAGACCTTTCCAGACCGATGAACGAATTGTTTCCTACAAAAAGCCCACTCTCCATTCGTTCCTCTTTTGTTTCTTATGGGAGGGGCCAGTCATGTCCAAGGTGTAGCTTTACTCTTGAGTCGACCCTGCTTTCTTAGTTGTTCTTGTCTTATGGCAGCTCTGTGCATGCGCACACTGGGAAACGACTCCAGCTATTTCTTTGCCTCACTGCTTAATGTTAAGAAGTATACAACTTTCAATAAAAAACCCCTACCAGTATTAAATCAGAGAAAGCTAATTGAGATTTGGCTAAGAAGGCTGCTTGATGAACTTTCACCAATTTTCTCTTATGTAACTGTTCTTGATTTAACATAAATCATAGGTTTGTTTTGACTCTAACACAAGCATGAGGAAATGTAACGCTTTGGAAAATGACTGATTTATAAAAGCACTAAAAACAAAAATGTTGGGATTTTTCTTTATTTTCATTCCCCCCCCCAAAAAAAAGTGGGTGGCAAGTATATGTTAATAAAATAATTAAGCTTCCTATAATCTAGGCAGAATAATGAATCCTGCACTTTTCTGTCATTGTGTAAGATGATAGCCTAGGAAAATATTCTCCATGTTTAAAGAAGAAGGGGAAAAAAAATCCACAAGGAGACAAAGCAACCTAAAATAGCTGCATTTCTTTCTTTCTTTGCATATTGGAACATAATAACACTCAGCCTGCTTAATTAGATGACATTTTACAGAGTGTTCTAAATGGGAACAAATTACTGTACTTTTGGCACCTATGTAGTGCTATATTTTATAGCATATATTAGTTTAATACACAGGGTATTTTCACAATAAGGTTGTTAAGTCTGTTTGCTTTGCTCCAGTTGATAGCTCCGTAAATGCCAAAATAAAATAAATCTCGGGAGCTTTGTTTTGTTCTGTTAAAAAAAAAAAAAAAACTAGTCAGCAGCTCATTCCCAGTTTACCACACACGAACCTTTTACTGGCTTTTCCTCTAACATGGTGAAGGAGAAAAGTAAATATTTCTTCAAAATGAAAAAATATGTACCACAGATCATGTTGAATTCTCCTTTTCTGCTTGGAAGGATAGGACACCTGATGTGATTTTCCCTTTCATAGTCTCATGCAGCCCTAGGTCCTTTCCTAATTCTACAGCTAAATCTGCCTTATAGTTAAGAGGCAAAAGTAAGTGGGTTGATTTTGGAGATAATCTTTGCAAAGGTTCAGCTTTTGCTGCCCAGGGAAGAAAACTGAGCCCATATAATGGTTTATAGGAGTGACATTGAGAGTCAAAGCAGAAGAACCACAAAACAGACAACAGGCAGATAAGTAGCAGTTGAGTCCACAGGAGGAATAGGGATGTGACAAGCATCTCCTTAGCTTCTTGAATTGTAAAGAAGAAAGGGCAGGGATGTACTTTCAGATTTGCAATGTTGTGTTAATGTAACCTTACAATAAAGATACAGCTAGTACTTCATAGAGTCAGAGAATCATATAGCTGATGCCAAACCCTTACCCAAGGCAAGAGTCTTTATATCATCCCAGACAAATGCATATGGAGATTCTCAGTCATCCAGGTCATGGTTGTCCCAAAAGTGCTTTTTCAAGAAGCAACTGGACTTCCTTGTTTCTCTTTGAAGACTTTTTGCTTCTTATCCAAGAAGTTTCTTTAGCTCTGAGCTGAAAAGAGTTCTTGGATGAGAAATGAAACATCTTCAAAGAAAAACAAGGAAGTCCAGTTGCCTCTTGAAAAAGCATCTTTGGATCCCGGGCAAATGGTTGCCTCCATCAGCAATGGAGCACCAACAACTCCAGGAGGCAAGCTGTTCTATTGATGAATTGTCCCAGTGGTGAAATTTAATTTTTTTTTTACTACTGGTTCTGTGTGCATGGCTTGGTGAGCATGGCAGGGGAAGGATACTGCAAAATCTCCATTCTCATCCCACTTTGGGATCAGCTAGAGGTGGTATTTGCCGGTTCTCCGAACTACTCAAAATTTCCTCTACTGGTTCTCCAGAAACTTTCAGAACCTGCTGAATTTCAGCCCTGAATTGTCCTCACTGTCAGGGAATTCCTTCTTATTTCCAGGTTGAATCTTCCTCTAATTAACATTCATTTTCTACTTCTAGGTGTGTTTCTTGTCTGGACTAACCTCTCAAGGCTGACAGCCACATGCATCTTAACTTCTGTTCTACTTTCTTCTTGGGATCATGCAGAAAAGACAGAGGCAGTGGCAAACTGGCCCAGACGTGCTGCAGCTGATATGGTTATTGCAACATTCTTCCTTTGCTTGTTAAAAACGTTTTGTTTTTCCTTCTGGGACACTTGCAAATGGTCATTTGTTATGTTGACTGTTCAAGTAAAATTGGCCATTTGCCAGTTTAAGTACACTGCCTGAAGCATACTTGAATATTATTCCTCTAATTCAGATAGAGGTGAGAACTGAAAAAACAAACAAATTCCCAGCCAAACTCAAATTGTGGTGGTTTCGTAAACTACACAAAACCTGTAGTTTCCTTGTCAACAGACAGAAGTAGTTTTTCCTTTGTCTGCTTTTAAAATGTTATTCCTCTTTCTCAATCGAGTGTTAAGTGGTGGGATTTCTCGGTAATCTCCTGTCCAATTAATTAAGATAGCCAAAGTCAGAAAATTGTCAAAGCTTAAACTGTAGAGCTTGCATGTGCTCAAGGATATCTCTTTCTTTCTTACCGCAGCCAACAAACTTGATGTGTTGTTTAATTTCACACATGGAGGTAGATGTTGTTGTAAAGCATGACAGTGGATGGAGAATATAAGTGGTGTAATGAGATGCAGAGTCATTGAGAGCTTTGTTCCACCTTCAATTCAGACAGAAACACTAATGATCTAGCTATTTCAGGTCTACATCTGTGGCTAGGAATCGATATCCTATATCTTAACTTCTTATTATAGGTGTTTCTTAACCCATTATCTATTTCCATATCAGCTTCCTGATCACTGCTTCCCAGAACCGCCTATATAGGACCAATGAAGGTTCACTGCTTCTAGGAAGCCTTTATTGATCCTACACAGGCAGTCCTCGGCCTACAACCACAATTGAGTCCAACATTTATGTTGCTAAGTGAGACAATTAAGTGAATTTCAACCTTCCCTGCCACAGTGGTTGTTAAGGGAATCACTGTCAGAAGGTCACAAAAGCTGCCCATATGATCCTGGGCACTGCAACCATCATAAATTTGAGTCAGTTGCCAAGCATCTGAATTTTGATCTCATGACCAACGGGAATGCTGCAATGGGCATAAATGTAAAAAAACAAAAACAAAAAACCAGTCATAAGCCACTTTTTCCAGTGCTGCTGTAATTTCAAATGGTTTCTAAATGAACTTTTGTTAAGTCAAGGATTACCTATACTAACTGAATTGTTTTTATTGTAGGTTCTTAATAGTTTTAGTGACTGTCTCCAAATCTGTAATTCATATCTTCATTCTCAGTATCTTAACATATTCCCTTATGTAAATCTGTCTCCTCGTTCTCCTCTTCCTCCTCCCACTCCCTGTCCTTATCCTTTATCCTTATCCTCCCCCTCCCCATACTTATCCTTATACTTTATCCTCCTCTTCCTCCCCATCCTTAACTTTATCATTTATCCTTTATCCTCCTCCCCATCCTTATTCTTATCTTTTATCCTCCCCCCCATCATTATCCTCCTCCCCATCCTTATTCTCACCCTCACCTTCCTCCCATGTTTTTTCTCCCCTGTCACTTTAAGTGTCTGGGAAAGCAGGGGATCACCCAAATGAATAACTATAATATTGATAATTGATATTATATCATTAGCAATAATATACTAACCACAATGATGATAATATTAAAATTAGTAATATTTAGGAAAAAATTGCAAAAGTGGGCATTCTCCTACTTCCCCCAATGTGTCTGAAAAAAAGAATACTCACAGAACTGTTGTCGGGGAGAAAAGGTATTTCTCGGGAATAAAAAGGTTGGCATGTGTAGGTTCATCGGGAAAATGAATCTTCAAATAGTTGTTTTAAATCTAGCCTATTATATTCACCCTCTCTTTATAGAAATGTATCCATGGGCTTCTTCTGATGAGCCCAAATTTATTCTGGTTTCTTATAGAAAACCCTAGCTTTCAGCGTAGTAACTCAGAAAAGGCCCTGACAAAGCATAGACTTTGGACAGGAAGCTTTTTCTAAAAAAAGAAAAGAAAAGAACAGGGCAGATTAAAAATGAGAGGAGAGAGGGAGGGGGAGGGAAGAAAGGAGAGGAGAGAGGAGCTAGTTTGGATAGGTTGAGTCCGAAGTCAGTCATCTGGTTATTGTGTCCTAAGAACATGCAAATTCAACTGGAGAGATCAAAAGAGGTGATGTCACTTTATAGCAAAACAGGTCAGGCAAGCCCAGGTAACTGAGGAAGGCAAGCTGCTAATTATTCCTAGGGGCAAAAGAAACAAGGTGTACGGTTACATGCAACCCGTAGGAAACCAGGAGGTCAAACTTTCTTCGTCACCGATTCTACTACTTGGATCCTTCTTTCTGCAGAACCAACACGTACACACGACCACATACCCCGTTCTATGCCTAGAACGTGGCAGGGAAGGATATAGGCTCCCCCCATTCTCCCTTGCCAGGTGAGTGCGCATACGTCTCTCTGTGTGTAACAGATAAGATCATGTTTGTAGCCTGCCCTGAGCAGGATTAAATTTCAAGGCAGTTAATGGGCCATTTTCTGCATGGACAAGTATATTTGGTGTGGCTCTGCTGGTACATGTGAAAGTTCTTGGGAAAGGAGGGGAAAAACCCTCACCCTTGCTGTTTTTGTGGGATTTGGGGTGGATGGGGTGGGGTGGAAATGCTGCTTCAGTTCATAGGAGTCGATGGTTGGGTTTTCCTGAAATGTTAACAGAGTGAAAAGGTGCCACGAATGGATGGAAATCAGTGTGACATTCCAGGGACTTGGTAATCTTGCAGTTTTATTTCAAGGAGAAGGTTTGTTTGAGAAGGAAGAGGAGGAGGAGGAAGAAGAAGAAGGGAAAGGAGAGGAAAGCAAGATTATGTTTCTCAGTGAGGAATCAAGTAAGTGAGAAGATAGTATGTTATAACCAACAAACACAGTAATTTGCTAGTTAACTGGCACTTTTTATCAGAAGAGGAGATAAATTGGCCTGCAAAATTCCAACCCTTATTTAGAACAAGCCACTTAGCTTATTTTGTAGCAACTGCCATAAAGTTTGATAATGGCTAGTTCTGTGCAAAGGCACCAAGGCTTGGGGGAGATGGACAAGCAAAAATGGGCTGCTTTAGATTGTAATTGGTGGATGGTTGATTCCCTCGACCTGAACTGTATAGTCCAGATTAAGAATCCTGAGAGTAGCCTACCAAACATTTTGTTCTCTTGGTGGTAAATGTTTTGATGTCATTCCTTTGCTAAACCTTTCAAATGCATTTTGCTACTTAGCAATCACAGAATGTTTACACCATTGTTGTACTTCCATCTACACCATGAGTTCTTAAGACAGAAATTACCATCATTATGCAGTCCTTCTGAACCGATAGCTAAAATACATTCTGATGGTGTTGTTGCAACATGGTATGATGGCATATGGCACTTGAAAGGACCTGGGGGGGGGGGTCCATTGGGACAGCTAACTCCATTATATTTGGGGTGCCCAATCTTGGTGAAGTTTTTGAAGACTCGAGATGGTTTTTCTGGAGGGCGGTGCAGGATGAAATGAAGGATTCTGTTACGCCAAAAGTGTAGGCACATTGGTCTGGATATTGTTATCAGAGATTGTTTGTTCATATGCATGTCCTTTCATTCTTTTTAACACTGCTTTTTGTGTGTGGGTATTATAACGTGCCCAGAGTTTCTGGAATGTAATGGCCTATAAACTGTAAATATCTTATCAAATAAATATCTGTATCTGTTTGTATAGGCTTATGGTTTTAACAAGACCTTTAATTCTTGATTGGTCCTCAATCTGGATTATGCAGTGCCATTGCCTCATAATTTCTGGAAGTGAAGTGAATCTAGGGATTTCTTCTTGAATAAGAAGGTGGTTTAGAAAGAGAATCTATTTGACTGACAATCGGATGACATTTGTAGGCATGCAAAGTAGGTTCATACTATCTATTAAAAGTAAAGGTTCCCTTCGTGCATATGTGCTAGTTGTTCCTGACTCTAGGGGGCAGTGCTCATCTCCATTTCAAAGCTGAAGAGCCAGCGCTGTCCAAAGACATCTCTGTGGTCATGTGGCCAGCATGACTAAATGCCAAAGGTGCACGGAACGCTGTTACCTTCCCATCAAAGGTGGCTCCTATTTTTCTACTTGCATTTTTACATGCTTTCAAACTGCTAGGTTGGCAGAAGCTGGGACAAGTAATGGGAACTCACTCCATTACATGGTGCCAGGGATTCGAACCACTGAACTTCCAACCTTTCTGATTGACAAGCTCAGCTTCTTAGCCACTGAGCCACTGTGCCTCCTCACAATTTATTACGTTCATGCAGTTTTGAAGAAGGCTTATATCCTGTTGCATGTCATTTTTCTCTCTTTTCTCTCTCTCTCTCTCTCTCTCTCTCTCTCTCTCTCTCTCTCTCTCTCTCTCTTTTCTCTGTCTCTCTGTCTGTCTCTGTCTCTCTCTCTCCTCCAGAATTTATGAAACAATATAGTAATATAACTTTCTGGATTAAAAAAAATATTTTATAGATTTGGATATTGATATTTATAGAGTGGCCTGGTTTAGCCTGAAGCCAGCAGGGTGTAATTTGGGACAAGGAGAAAGTGTGTAGATTTTTTATTGGCTACTTGATTCAGCTCAAAGAGAGCCTGGTTTCCGTTTACGGATTGCTAGTAATCAGGATCTGGGCTGCGAAGATCTAAAGGACTATGAGATGGCAGCAAAGATGTACTCCTATCAAGTCACCATCTGAATTTTTGTAATTCAGATTTATTACTTATTAGCCATTAGGTTGTGTTCAATCTCTAGCATTGGCCTATTTGAAATGAAGGGTCTGACAGGTGCAGCTATGATGGAAAAATAGATGGGATTGTACTAAGCATTTTCATTCCCATTGATAGCATGTGAGAACTGACAATTGATGCAGCTGTAGGACATAATAATGCAAAATAGATGGGGTCATATTAAGTACACCTGGACCGGATCAGAATTTTTTTTGTGGTTCTTTTTTGTATTTTGGGATTGGGAGCAGGGTTAGGTGATGTTTAGTTGACTTTTTGTTGTGGTTGATTTGATATTAGATCTATTGTGGTATTTCCACTACAGTTGTAATATTTTCCAAAGTGGGAAGTATTATGATTTTTTAAAGAGGTATTTAGAAATCAGGGGGGGGGGGGAGAGAAGGATGGGGTATGCATGCAGCTCAAGAACTGGCTATGGAGCTGTGTTGTGACTCAGCAGTTCTGCTGAGAGTCTTTTCGGGATCAAGATTCATTAGGCAGCTGGGAGTGGTTAGAAGCAAGTTTGGAGATAAAAAGAGGGATGCTGCCACGCCCCAGTCGCTGGTGGAGTCAACGTTCCTTCGTGTTCCGTGTCTGGTACAGTATTGCTTGCTTATTACTCGTGATTATGCCTGTTACATTTGGATAAATGCTTTGGTGTTTTCATGTAAATCTGATCCGTGGAGACGGCGGAAGAAGGACTGCATTTGTAAGAGCTTTTGTTTTGAATTCTTATCGGAGAGTGATGTTTATGTTATTTCTGGGCTCGAAGCCAGTTTGAACTGTAAACTGATAAAGAGAAAAGTCCTTTTAAGTTTAATTGTCTGCGTTTGTTAACGAGCCATCAAGGGGGGGGGGTCAGAACAGAGCTGCCTTGTGAACAAATTTGTGGCTCATCCCATCTTTTTATGCATCCACTAACGAGTCTATTCTATTTCATCCCCCCCCCCAATTCCTTTTTGAAAATGGCCATGTAAAAGTTGCATTAAATTATGCATTTTGAATCAAATTCCTCCAGAAAATACTTCCTTTCCAAGCGTCCTGACATTCTTTTTTTAACTGTAATACTCTTGGGAAATATGGAGAGTGTGACTTAATTAATGGTTGTATGCCACATTAATTTAGAAGTTCAGGTCATTTTGTATCAGAATTTGCAAAGACCTTGTAACACCAAGCATTCTTCCACATACCGTGCCCATACAACGCATCTAATCAAGGCTGTTAAACACTGAATGACTCCATGTGCAGAGTGAGCAAAGCTTGGTTCTTTTTAACTTTGGATTTTTTGTTGTTGTTTATTTGTTTTTGGGTGGCTTAGTGTGTGGCCAACCCAGCCAATTTACGTCGTTGATGGTTTAATGTCTTGTGCAAATCAGAAAGTGGGTTATTTTACTACCCAGAGGAAACGTGATGTATTAGAGCAGCTGCTGTGCACGCACCAATGCAACAGAACATGAATTTCAAGATGTGTGCTGTGAGAGAATCTCATGTGGGCCATGACAAGGAGCTGAATTAAATAGTTGGAAATGGCAGGCACATAGTCTTGGAATCAATGACTACATGGTTTTCAACCACTAGTAACAGGATTCAGGGATTCTCTCCTGGTGTGATCCACATTCTAATGTTCACATGTGAAAGGTTGGCTGTACATTTGTTCTGAGCTACTTTTACAATCATCTTTGAATAAAAATGGATGAATTATTTATTGAACTCTAGGGCTTTTTGGACTTTCTAACAATTTCATAGAGAAATAAGGTCTTTGGTTCAATGGTGTAGGACAGGAGTCGGCAACCTTAAAGATTTAAAGAGCCACAAAGGTCCTAACCAGAAGCCCCCTGTTCAATTCTGGAGCCAACCAGAAATCCGGTTCCCCCATCATAGTCTCCTCCTTACCGCGGCATCCTTTTTCCTCTACCTGTCCTAATCAAAAGTCCTATCAATTGTGGAGCCGACCAGCAAAAGGGAGCCGCAGCAGAGGGATAAAAGAGCTACATGCGGCTCCAGCAGGGGCCTGCTGTAGGACCAGCCATTTTTAGGAAAAGAAAAGTATAAAGTGACTATTTCTCTTCATCATCGATTATGCTTTCCACTAAGTAGTGCAATACACAAAGACATTGATGGTTAAGCATATAGTCCAAGTCCTAGCATCTCCAGTTAAATCTAGGGTGAATTCCTGGGATTCCATGAACCACCACCCCCTATCTGTCTATCTGTCTGTCTGTCTGTCTGTCTGTCTGTGTTGTATTTGTGCTGATAAATAAATAAAGGGAGACTAGTATAGATCTATTTCAAGCTATTTAGATCTCATCAGCTAGCCATACACTTACTGGGATTTGAACCTGTGCTGTATTACATATTAAGCAGTTGTGTTAACCACTAAGCCACAAGGTTCTCCTCCTTATATATATATAATCAGAACGCAACAACATCTTCCTTAAAGACATCCCAATCCAAAATATTGTGCCAAATTGTCATTGCTGAAAGGTTTATGTATTCATTAAATTTAAGGAGATTTAAATTTAATCTCTTTGTTTATTCTACAAGGAGATTATGTTGTAGAATAGAACTTCCAAGCATGTTAAACATACTTCTAAATCTTAATACTGAACACCACAATGTTCTGTGGCTCTTTTTAAGATAATAACTATCTCACCATAGATTATTACGTACGTTGGGAGAAGTATATAAATTAGTATCTCTCATGCATAATCAATAAAGGTGCATCAAACTGTTAGCAAATCACCCTCTTTCTCTGTCCCTCTCCCTCCCTTTTTCTCTCTCTCTCTCCCTTCCTCTCTTCCTTTCCCTTTCCCTCTCCTCCTCCTTTTCCTTCTCCTTTCCTTCCTCCTTTTCCTTCTCCTTTTTCTTCTTCTTAGAGACACTGTGTTACTAACATGGGGAAAAAATCAAGAAGAAGCACCACAATAAAATACCACTCTGGTTATCAACTATGGAAGCACTAATACACCCGAATGTGTTGGACTTAGACAAAATAGCAAGATATAAAGATATATTAGATGACCAAGGGAAATTAAAAACGAAACAAGAATTAAAAAACCAGGGAATTGACATAGATTGGTGGCCCTACGTGCAAATTCAGTTGAGATACAAAAAAAAATGGTTTCAGTAATGAACAACAAGAGCTGGGTAAAATATTACAAGGGATGTAGGAAAAAAAATGATAATAAAATCATACAACTATTTATTGAGATTCAAAATGGAGGAAGAAACGGTATAAAGAAACCATGATAAAACCTGGGCACAAAAAAAAGGGCTATACCATAGAATTAGAGAATTGTGAAAAATTGTGTATGTGTGGCCGGGGGGGGGGGAATTATAAAATGACAAAGTCAGCAGCATACAAAGAAAATGGAGGGAAATATGCAGTGGAGTACCCCAAGGCTCTGTTTTAAGCCCAGTACTTTTCAACATCTTCATCAATGATTTGGATGAGGGAATAAATGAGGAACTCATCAAATTTGTAGATGACACCAAGCTAGCAGGAATAGCCAACACTCCAGAAGATAGGCTCAAGATACAGAAGGATCTTGACAAACTTGAACATTGGGCACCATCTAATAAAATGAAATTCAAGGGTGAAAAGAGTAAGGTTCTACATTTAGGCAAGAAAAATAAAAAACACAGGTATAGTATATATGGTACCTCACTCAATAGTAGTAATGGTGAGAGGGATCTTGGAATCCTAGTGGACAACCACTTAAATATGAGCCAGCAGTGGCTCATATTAATCAATGCAACAACTTTTCTCTAGAAGTTGTGAATGCTCCAATAATGGAAGTTTTTAAGAAGATGTTGGATAACAATTTGTCTGAAATGGTATAGGGTTTCCTATCTAGGCAGGGGGTTGGAGTAGAAGACCTCTAAGGTCCCTTCCAACTCTGTTATTCTATTCTAAAATTTGTAAAAAAAATGTTTTTCTCCCTCTTTATTTCTCTTTGGACAATTTCAACATTGGGTCTACTTGCCAGTATTGAATCCACAAAGAGGAATTAGAAGCTTGTTCTAGCAGATCCTAGCAACAACATTACCCATGCTTTATGCATCAACTTGTCATTGTTTGCACATGGACTGAGAATAAAACTAACCAAGGGCGTGGCACAAAGTCTTAATTAATTGCTTTTTCCTATTTCAATGGATTGTTTTTATCCAAACACAACAAGGCAGAAATGGCCTACCTTCTTCCTGAACCAGTTAATTGATAGGAACAGTATGGAGAAGTATAAGGCTGACAAATCACAGCCAGAAGGTCTTCTATTATGACCGGTATTAGAGGAGGTGAGATAGAATCAGACATGGTCACCCTGTCCATGTACAGTGGGATTCAGTGGTGGGCAAGGAAAGAACACAATCACAAAACAGCACAGCACAATATTTTCACAGCAATGACTCTTACTTAGGTGTATAATCTTCTGCCAAAAATACAAAATCCTTCCCAATGAAAGAGGCTTTTGTTTTATTCTCAACTCATTCTCAGAGTATTTCAAGGCTTCTTCTACAGTAGATATTGTTTGCCTTCTCTTGTTGCACAATAAGGGCTATTTTTTTTCCTGCAAGGATGGGATTTATTCTATTCTCTAAACTAATCGCTAGTATTGACTGTACGCATGATTAATGATTATTTTCTGCAATTTGGGGGCACCGTGCTCACTTAATTCAGTAGTGTTTGGGTTGCTCTGCATTGATTTTCATTGTTCATTCCCAAAATTATAAACAACTCCTTTAAATGAACAAAGAAAACGTATTTTTGAAAATAGCAGGAAGGTCTTTCCTCCTTTGAGTAAGCTTCACATTGCCTG